>NW_027362763.1:380471593-381096593 GCF_046119375.1 Phyllobates terribilis | reverse complement strand
TGGGAGGTTCAGATAATTGAGGATGTTAGTCTTAGATCAGTTGCAGAGCAGTGAGCACAGGTAGGGTGATAGACAGAGATGAAGTGGAGCTGTATGGTGTTTCAGAACTGTAAAGAGCTTTGTGGGTGAGAGTGATGCGTTTATATTGTACAATGTAGTGGATCTGTAACCAGAGGAAGGACTGGCACAAGGTGGAAGCATTGATGCAGTTGCTGGACAGAAATATGATTTTGGCTGCTGCAGTCAAGACGGATTGGAGGAGAAAGTTTGGTAAGGGAGAGATCAATTAGTAGAGAATTGCAGTAGTTTAGACAAGAATAAATAAGAGCAACAGTAATATATTTTGCAGTATCAAAGGTGAGAAAAGGTCGGATTCTGAAGATGTTTTACAGTTAGATGCAGGTGACATGAGCGAGTGATCGAATATAGGGAATAAAGGAAAGTTCTATGTCAAATATGACCCCAAGACAGCGAGGATGCTGCTTAGGAGTTATGGTTGAACTAACCAAGGAAATTACTATATCAGGTATTGGTAGGTTAGTAGAGGGAGGAAAAAGGAGAAGTTCAGTTTTGGAAAGATTCCTTTTCAGATAGAGGTAGGACATGATGTTGGAGACAGCAGACAATCTTTGGTATTTTGTATTACAGGGGGGGTGATGTCAGGAGAAGAGGTGTATAATATGGTGGCAGACATTGCACCCCACTGAAATTCGACATTGCACATGTTAGAGCCAGGGGTAGTCTTAGGCTAAATGCTATCCTGTGCAAAATATGGTCCCCCCCCACCCATTTTTACTCTGCTTCCCCAGGATACATGCTTAGGGAGGTGACTAGCTTTTACATCCTAAGAAAATTAATTTATGTTTACTTCCTTTTCTGGTGTTTTTTCCATAGTGTAGCATTTCTTAACCTAACACACATACTACTTTGCAGCAAGATATCATATTGTAGAGAATTATAAATTGGCATTTAACATGTACAAGGGCTTTTTCTGTGTTAAAGTTGTGCTCAAAAGTTTACATACCCCGGCAGAATTTTTGCTTTCTTGGCCTTGTTTCAGAGAATATGAATGATAGCAAAAAAAACTTTTTCTCCACTCATGGTTATTGGTTGGGTGAAGCCATTTATTGTCAAAGTAATTTGTTTTCTCTCTTTTAAATCTTAATGACACACATTCTGATCACAAGCAAACAGGTCACAGATGAGGATGTTACCTTTAGTAGCCATTCAAACCCATTTGTGTCAAATTCTGTGCATGTTATCAGGCCAAAATCACCAGGGTATGTTAACTTTTGATCAGGGTCATTTGGATGTTTTTGGTTGTCATTAAGATTTAAAAAGAGAAATCACAGTAGTTTGACAATAAATGGCTTCACCCAACCTGTTAGGCATCAGTCTGTTGCTGGATTTGAAATGGGTCCAGAGCTTTCTGTGGTCTCCCATTATGGTCCAGCTGGATCTGATGCTGCTCAGCATCATCATCAGCCCCAACGCCTAGCTGGTCCACGAGAAGTACAGATTGTCTCCTGGGTATTTGTGCCTAGCAATGTTAAGCATAGGTTGCGGAGGGAGACAGGGCTTTTGGAGTCTAAGTCCAGGATTCGCCACACTGAGGATGCCTGTGACCTGGCGGATCATGATTGGTGGCTTGGCACTCACCTGACCCGGTGACCTGGAACCGCCTGATTGGTCCAAGGGTACCATCACCAATGGCGCGTCGGTGGGCAGGACTTAGTCTTTAAAAGGCCCGCCCACAAACATGGCGGCGCGCTCTGATCATTGAGCAGTGATCCTGATGTGTGGACGACTGTGTTCCACGTAGTTTCCATAGGCAGGTTTAGAGGAAATAGGCAGGCTAGTGGAAATAGGCAGGTAGCTCCGTCTTGCAGTCTGGCTCTGCCAAAGGGGTCGCCTAACACCCCGAGCAGTCTGCAGACGTCCTGTCCACGGCTATCGCCTGTCAGCCACATGAAGTAATACCCTGCAGTCCGGTATCACGCCGGCTGGAGACACATGTACCCGTCGGCGTAGTCACACACGCATCCTAGCGCCGCCACTGTAGTCCCTGTGCTGTAACAGGACTACAGTTTTTCTCCGCCTATCTCTCGTGCTGCTAACGGAGATAGTGCGAATTGCTATACTTGTTCCAGTGTACAGAAACACGGAAGGGTTTAACATTTAAGTTGCTTGCTTTCCTTTCCACCCGGAAAGTGTTCGGCAGCAGTCCACCAGGCTGCATCGCGGACCCCGGGGTCGGTTGCGTTCCATTATATTAAAGTTGTTTGCAACCGCCCTCCTAACAGTATCAGAGCGCCAGGGTCTTGCCGAACATGGCCGACAACCAGCAACTGCAGCGTTACATACAGCAACTGCAGACCAGACTTAGGTCTCTGGAACAAGCTCCGGTCGCTGATATCACTGCAGTAGCTACCCAAGCGGCTTCGTTAGCAGCCAATCTGGTTAACTCGGCTGCAATAAATGCTGCGACAGCTGCAACTGCCCCATTACCCCATTTCGCTCTCCCGGGAAAATTTTCTGGAGACAGTAAATCCTGCAGAGGTTTTATTAATTTATGCTCCATTCAATTGGAGATGATGGAGTCACGGTTCCCCTCCGAAAGAGCCAAAGTGGGTTATGTCATCTCATTACTCTCTCACAGGGCTCTGGAGTGGCCTACTCCTCTATGGGAGCGGAATGATCCGGTTGTAGCAAATGCGGGTCTTTTCCTTAAGACTCTAAAAAGTGTATTCCTAGGTCCTCAGGTCACGCATGTTACGGCTCTTAAGCTCCTTGTGTTCATCCAGGGTTTGGCCACCGACAGCCACTATGCCATCCAGTTTAGAACCCTAGCGGCTGAACTGGATTGGTCTGAGCAGTCGCTTATCCTGGTGTTCTGGAAGGGTCTGGCTGGGCATATTAAAAATGCTCTATCTACCAGAGAGATTCCAACCTCCTTGGAGGAATTAATCTCTCTTGCTAACCGAATTGATTTGTGTCATGCTGAACACAAATTAGAACTGGAGGTTCCCAGACCCCAGTATCGGTTGGCACCGTCCTTCTCTAGACCCGTTTCCAAACCCGCGACTCCTGACCTGGAGCCTGAGGCCATGGATATATCCCGGACGGAGTCTAGTCCCTCTCGTTCCCGACCTGCACATCTCTTGGAGGACCCCGTTAATAAGGGTTCCAAGCAGTCAGGAAAACGAGTAGGTCTTACCACCGTTGGAGGAGGTGTGTTAGATTCGGGGGCTTCTCCCTCCAAATTATTATATAATGTGACATTGTCCTTTGGTACATCTGCAGTTACTGCCAAGGCGGGGGTGGACTCTGGTGCTGATGGTAATTTTTTATCATCTACATTTGCCCAGAGGCATGCCATCCCTATAGAGTTACTGTCAAGACCAATGAACATTAGTGTTGCCAATGGTTCACTCCTGGACGCGCAAATCACCCACCAGTCGATTCCCCTCACCATGTCATTTCCTCAGGGCCACCGGGAAGTGATCTCTTTTCTTATTATTCCTGGTGGATTAGACCAGGTGTTATTGGGTCTCCCCTGGCTACGTTGTCATACTCCACATATTGACTGGAATATGGGGAGAATTTCTTCCTGGAGTGAGAATTGTGCCTATGGAAGCTACGTGGAACACAGTCGTCCACACATCAGCATCACTGCTCAATGATCAGAGCGCGCATGTTTGTGGGCGGGCCTTTTAAAGACTAAGCCCTGCCCACCGACGCGCCATTGGTGACGCCACCCGTGGACCAATCAGGCGGTGCCTGGTCATCGGGTCAGGTGGGTGCCAAACCACCAATCACGATCCGCCAGGTCACAGGCATGCTCAGTGCGGCGAATCCTGGACTTAGACTCCAAAAGCCCTGTCTCCCTCCGCAACCTATGCTTAACATAGCTAGGCACAAATACTCAGGAGACAATCTGTACGTGTCATGGACCAGCTAGGCGTTGGGGCTGAATATGGTGCTGAGTAGCATCAGCTCTGGCTGGACTGAAATGGGAGACCACAGAAGGCTCTGGACCCATTTCAAATCCAGCAAAAGACTGATGCCTAACACTCAGGTTCTTGTGAGGAGTATCGGGAGTATGTTTGACAGATGCTTCAGGTTCTTTGTGACAATCATTTGTTTTACAAACTAGAGAAGTGTCAGTTTGAGGTGCAGCAGATTCAGGTTTTGGATCATTTGGTTTCTGCTGAAGGTTTTCAGATGAATCCCATTAAGGTACAGGCCGTCCTTGATTGGGTGCAACCTACTACAGCAGTATTTAGGAACAGGACATTCTGAGAAAGCCACTGTCGACTTTGGGTGGCATTGCGTTATCTCAGGGTTCCAACTTCTGCGGTCAGGTAGGGACAGACCAGGGTCAGAGAAGGGCTTTTCCTAGTCTGAACTGGGACCTGTAAGGTTCAGGTATTTGTCCCCCCGGTTTGTACGTTACGCGTATCAATGTGCTTTGGCAGTCATAACAAAAACATTGCTTCTTCATTTTAAAAACTGCTAACCTGTTCCTGTTCCATAAATAAAGGAATCATTTTTGAATGGCTTAATAAAAAGACATTGCAACTGTTTAGTCAATTTTAGAATAGCAGACCTTTTGCGGATCCGAAAAAATGAATGCTTTTTTCATTCCTAATGAAGAATCCATTTCTTGTTAACTTTCATAGCAGAACACCTATTTCTGCCCCCTAAATAAAGGGATATTTTTTAAATGACTTGTGAAAATATAACTTCTTCATTAAGCAAAGATCAAAGCTTTTGATTCTCTCCAAAAAGGTATAATAATTTTTGCACTACCACACCTATTTATGAAAAGGCCACATTTTCCTTTGTTTGCACCACGTGTCTATAAACACCAGCAAGGCAGGCATCTGCTCCCAAAAAGTGATAATTTTGGAATAATTTTACAACTAAGAAGCCTACAAATTGGTGTGTTGCTAATTACCACTGGTTACAATCTGTTTTCCCCTAGCCAGATATGTGCAATTCGTTTTTACAATTTGTTTGCTTGAAAGAGCTTGAAAGGGTATCCATGCAGTCCTAGGAGACCTCAGAGAGTTACACACATCTTTTCCAGGCATTTGGCAGATTTGCTGTATTGCAATTTGCAGTGAATTAATTAGCTGCAAATTGAATTTAAAAAAATTGCAAAGCTGGTGGACTTGAAATTCAATCTCTATTATCATCCCTATTAGCTACCAATAAGTTGAACTAGATATGTTTTATTCATTTCTAGATTAGATTTTTGATGCAGACTATACATATGATTCCCTATATTTTCAGACTTTTTACTCAGAAGAAAAGATTTTGTAGTCTAGAGTAAGAATCAGCCCATGATTCAGGAGATTCTAAACAATGGAGAGCTGTTGTAATCTACTAATCTACTACATATTTTATCTAAGCCATGCTTCAATAAATAAGAATCTGTAATGATAGACAAATCATTTAATATGTTATATGTGATATTACTGCAATGAAATCATTAAGAATCCCTTAGATGTGATGTCAGCCCTGGGGAAAATTCCTTTTTTTTAGCTAGTCTTAGGATGTGCTCTATTCCCTATAACACTGAATGCCAATTAGGATTTTCAGCATAGAGTACATTCCTTTAATATGAAAGGCGAAGAATTTCTTTGGCTTCTGTATGTCCGGATTTGGTGCCTCTCATTTTGGCCCTTTCTACATTTATAACTTATTCTCTAAAGCCAATGACTGTGTTTGATTATTTGGATTTACACATCAGGCTGCTACAATATCTTTTTGAACTCCTGGCAGATTTTGTGGACCAACATTTTTTATATGTGTGAGTTTAGAACGTTGGACGTACTGATCGGTCTACTTCTTCCAGGATTTCCAATTACTCTTCCACTCACTCACAAAGTCTGATTAGACTGAGTGTTTTAAATTTTATGACAACAAATGCTTTGTTTGTTGGCAAGATTCCTGAACTGTATACTTTATAATGTGCTGGATAATATATTTTTAGTACTAATATATAACAGATTCAGATTGGTTACATAATAGAGATATTTATGAAATTATAGTATATGGTTTGATAGACATTATTGACAGAAAATTAAATGAAATTTATGTGACACAGTTTACTGGCACCGTGCTATTGTCATCTTTGCACAAATAATCGAGGCACAGAAATTCTTCAGTAGTTCAAAGCTCACGTGGCCTTCTTAAAATCAACATAGTGAAAAAAAATACTTAGATATCTACACCACAGTACTATGGAATGGTCTAGGGGTCATTTCTCTATCTTACTTACAATGGTGTTGCAAGGGCTGCCAAAAACTTTTATTAGATGGCTACTGATGTGACCACCATACTTTACCCTCTACCATAGAGAGAAAAGTGTAAATGTTATAATCTATACAGTCAATTTTATCTCCTGCCTTGCATAGATCTCTAAGAGAAACAACATTTCAACACTTTGAAGATCCAGAAATTTTGCATCAAACTTTCTCCAGCCTACAGTACCCTAAGCCACCAAGAATATTTCCAAAATCACGTTCTTATCCCTGTAATAAGCAGTAAAATCACGCCCAGTATTATGTTACAATGTATAATGGTATTATTTGGCCATTCATTTGGCAATTAATTAATTATTTATTACGATAGAGTGGTACAGTTGCATTTAGGCATAAACATTTGGGTAACAAGTGATGCTGTGTGTTTGTTTGTATTCTTCATTTTTAAAGGGCATGTTCCAATACATTCAGATGGCCACTTTTAACTTACAGTATGTGTTTTTTTTGTGGACCTACTAAATTGTGTCCACTTGTTATCCAATTTACAGATCAAAATGGCCCATCCAAGTGAATGGCTTGGTGAACAAAACAGATGACACTCAGATGTCATCTATGTGTCACCGAACTGCAGTCTGTTTTTTACTGTTTAATGGGTAGGAAAAGCTTGTATTTTTTTTTTTACATCAGAAAAACAGATGCCATACTGATGGTAAAAATAGGCTCATGGACCAAAAAAAGACAAAAAATCATATCAGTCAGATTGATTAAAACGTGACAATTTTTTCTTCTGTGTAAAAAAATGTATGTCTGTATGAGGCCTCAGATGTACCCTATTGACTTTGCAGCATTTTCAATGGTTTACCATGTTATTTTCAAAGTGGAAACTTCAACCACAGTTAACAACTTGCTGTTTTATTGCGGTACCTATATGGTTTTCCATAGAAGCAGTTGTAGGAAACCAAAATCACATTTATTAGTTCAAGTTCAATTGAACTTTAATGCAATTTCTATATTTTTTAATAGTCACATACTTGTGTTGAGTTTGACATGCCTCCTACTTGTTGTATGTGAAATGCCTGCTGCCAGTCATGATAAGACTGCATGCCCAAAACTGCATATTGTTACATTTATGCATAAAAAATGTTTTTGGAAGAAGGAGTTGCTGCTGCCATTTTGTTGGAAATAGAGATAGTAAAGAGGACCTCAGAGAGCAGTCAGAGAAGGGTGTACAGACAAAAGGACATGTTATTTTGGCAAAAACACCTTGTGTAAAGCATTTTATTGTCCTTATTTTCAAAATAGATGAACTAACACTAAACTGGATCAATGATACATATGAAGAGTGTAATGAGAATTTTGTATTCTTCTTGAAGAATGTTGGTTTCAATCTTAAAACTATTGTAGTCCAATAATGATTAGGCTTTAGTAATAGTGACTAGTAGTGTTGAGTGGGTATGTTCTGTCCGAGTATGCTCGGGCTGAGCTCCGAGTATTTATAGCTGCTCGGTGATATGGTTGAATCACTCCCGTGTGCATGATTTGCGACTGTTTGACAGCTTTACTACATGTGAGGAATGTGTAAGAAATAGACATTCCTCACATGTATTAAAACTGTCAAACAGTTGCAAATCATGCACACGGGAGCGATTCAACCATATCACCGAGCAGCTATAAATACTCGGAGCTCGGCCCGAGCATACTCGGCGAAAGGGTTAACAGAACATACTCGCTCAACACTAGTGACTAGGCTTTAGTATTAGTGACTATGCTTTAGTCATTTGATGTGACAGAAAGCTGTGCATTGACAGGCTCTCAAAAGCTAACTGTTTTAGCTTATAGGGACTAATGCAGGTGAGAGAAAACTGTGCAACCCTCATTGCAAGGAACAAAGCCCAAACGAAAAAACAATATTCCATATGTGACTGCATGGATTGTTCATCCCAGTGATAAGCAGAAAATCACACATTTCAGTGAGTGATAATACCTGATTGTTGATTTATGGGTTAGTATTTTGCACAGTAACCTATTAACCTATTATTCCTTTTTCACAAAAAGTTCTCCCTGAGCTAAATACATAACTCACATTCTTTAATAGCCCTTAAACGTAATGACCATGAACATGATGCCTGCTAGTCTAGTTTATGAGTGTCTTCTTTCTAGTGGTTTGCTTTGATGTCCTCTTGTCTATTTCAAGCAGATCCTCTGCATCTGGTTTTTGGGATGAACTTTTAGTACTTGTACTGTGTTTAATATATTCTCAGATAGCATTTATAGTCAGATATCCTGCAGATTCAATAGTGCCAACTTGTACTTGTACTGTGCTTGTAATATATTCTCAGACTGCATTTATAGACTAATCTTACAGATTAGACATTGCCAACTATACTGAGTTATCGACATTTAAAACCATAAAATAAGGGAAACATGTGGTTCTTACTTTACTGTGCTTACCGGATTGTAGCAATTAAAGAGCTTGTAATCTTTGATCATTCACGAAGCCACTGGGCCACATTATAATATATGGACTTTTGATGCATAATTCTTGTTTATCATAGTATGCAAATGTAAATGAATCTAAACTCAGCCTTTAATATATTGTATCTGTACGTATATCGCCCAGTGTAGGATAATTGGGTGGGTAAATAACAAAGAGAGACTTTCATCTTTGTCCTCAGCAAAATTGTTATGGCTTACCTAGTAAAGTGGGTTCTCAAAGTCTAAGTCTACATTAACAGCACGGACTGAAGGCATTGGTGAAGCATAGAACAGCCAAGCTGGATATCCTGGATGGTGCCTGTAGCAGTGTGATATGGTTAGACTGTATGGCACCTTAAAAAGAGGAACAGCTAAGCTGAGTTTGCAGATGGCATCTTGGAAGTGGAGCAGCATAAATGGCATTTTAGAACAGCAGCACCGAGTATACACAAAGACACCCTAGAACTGCATAGTCAAATGATTGGAGCAGAGCTAGGTTTGTCAGAAGGATACCAGTGGCTCTGCAGCAAAGTCTAGTAGAGTAGAGCTAAGTATGAATGTAGACACACTGTGGCGTTGGAGTTGCAAAAATCAGAAGGCTTAGCACATAGAAGTCCAAACCAAAAATGTGGTACTGGAAAGAATGCCAAACTGCCTAAATAGTTACATAGTGTATTGCTGCCTTAGCCTACGTATAAGGCTTTAGTGTGTGACATTATGTGTGCGCAGTAGGTTACCATAGAATGTTGACATGAATGGGAGCAGAGGGATTCAGCCTCTTGGGAAGAAGAATGCAGGGCCCATTACTAGAGCTGGGAAAGGTGAGTAACAATATCCCCTCCCAGAAGAGTCCATCAAAGAAGAAACAAGATGCTTGGCATGCAATTTCTTGAGCAAAGTTGGAGCATTAGTGTCCTTTTTAGAGACCCAGCATCTCTCTTTGGGAGCTTATCCCTTCCAGTCACTTAAATAGAGAAGATACAAAAGAAAATAAAAAAAATATTGGGAATCCTGAAAGTAAAGGGCAGTTTCAAAAGTAAAGTGACCGGGTTTATTTGCAAAGTTATTTTACGTGGAATGCTGAACCTTGGAACAAGCTTTCTGTAGGCGGTCTATGGATGAATGTTTTTAGTAGAGTGACAAACGTTATCACCAGGTGAAATGTTACGAGTTTGTTACCTGTCATCTGTATTCCCCACCTCTTTAGCTGTGGCAGCAGATAGATTGGAGTGCACCTCAGTCCAGAAGTCATGGACGTTGTGACAAACTTTGTTTACTGCAAAAAGAGGCAATTGGCAAAAGAAGACAAGGCTCAATACCATAGACTGTGAAGATGATCTTCCAAAAGACTCAGAAAGTAAATTGTTGTTAGAAAATTTAGCCAAGGAAGCAAATGTGGCCATTGTCCTGATGGACATTGGAGAAAATAGGAAGTTATTGTAAACTGTTTGATTCTCTTGTTTTGCTCATTACTTTAAGGGTGGTAGGCATGGGAGAAGGAGATTCTGAGGAGTATGAAAAGGATTAGGATTCTACAAAGAAAGATATCTTGGAAAATCAATCTATCATGATCCAAATGATAGTAACTAGAGATGAGCAAATCATTTGAAATTAAATTCATCAGTTTTTCCATAAGAATTTTTATAAAAATTGCAATACTGTAGAACCTCTAATTGTAATACTACAAAGCCTGTAATTGCCTGGAAAATCTGTAACACTCTGAGATTCACTAGGTGTGTAATGAACCAGTTTTGCGCTATGAAATTTAAATATAGCTTTGTTAACCCCTTTACCCACCAAGCCTGTTTTCACCTTCATGACCAGGCCAAATTTTACAATTCTGGCCATTATAACTTTAAAAGGTAATAACTCTGGAATGCTTCAACGGATCCCACTGATTCTGTTTTTTTTGTGAAATATTGTATTTAATGATGGTGATAAAATTTATTTGATAAGACTTGTGTTGATTTGTGAAAAAATCTAAAATTTGGCGAAAATTATGAACATTTTGCAATTTTCAAACTTTGAATTTTTATGCCCTTAAATCAGAGAGTTATTTCACACAAAATATTTAATAACTAACATTTCCCATATGTTTACTTTACTTCAGCACAATTTTTGAAACATAATTTTTTTGTTAGGAAGTTATTAGGGTTAAAAGTTGATCAGCGATTTCCCATTTTTCCAACAAAATTTACAAAACCATTATTTTAGGGACTACATGACATTTGAAGTGACTTTGAGGGGTCTATGTGACAGAAAATACGCAAAAGTTACACCATTCTAAAAACTGCACTCATCAAGGTGCTCAAAACCCCATTCAAGAAGTTTATTAACCCTTCAGGTGCTTCACAGGAATTTATGGAATGTGGAAGGTAAAAATGAACTTGTAACTTTCTTTCACAAAAAAATTTACTTTAGATCTAATTTTTTTTATTTTCACAAGAGTAACAGGAGAAAATAGACCCCAAAATTTGTTGTGCAATTTCTCCTGAGCACGCCGATACCCCATATGTGGGGGAAAAACACTGTTTGGGCCCACGGCAGGGCTCAGAAGGGAAGGAGTGCCATTTGACTTTTTGAATGTAAAATTTGTTGGAATAGGTAGTGGACGTCACGTCGTGTTTGGGGAGCCCCGGATGTGCCTAAACAGTGCAAACCCCCCACAAGTGACATCATTTTGGAAACTGGAAACCTCAAGGAACTTATCTAGATATGTGGTGGGCATCTTGAACTTGCTTCAAGGTGCTTCACAAAACTTTATAATGTTGAGCTGTGAAAATGAAAAAATCTAATTTTTTTCCGCAAAATAGTTTTTTCAGCCCCATATTTTGCATTTTCACGAGGGCAACAGGAGAAATTGCACCATACAATTTGTTGTGCAATTTCTCCTGAGTGCGCCGATACCCAATATGTGGAGGAAAACTACTGTTTGGGCGCACAGCAGGGCTTGAAAGGGAAAGAGCGTAATTTGACTTTTTGAATGAAAAATTTGCTGGAATAATTAGCGAATGCCATGTCGCATTTGCAGAGCCCATGATGGGCCTAAACAATGGAAAAAGCCCACAACTGACACCATTGTGGAAACTACACCCACCTTGAAACCCCAGGTGCTTCACAAAAGATTGTAAAGTAGAGCAATGAAAATAAAAAAAATTACATTTTTCCCACAAGAATGTTCTTTAGCCCCCAATTTTTTCATTTTCACAAGAGTAACAGAAGATAATGGGCCCCAAAATTTGTTGTGCAATTTCTCCTGAGTACGCAGATACCTTATATGTTTGAGGAAATTACTGTTTGCGTGCACAACAGGGCTCAGAAAGGAAGGATTGACGTTTTGGAAAGTAGATTTTGATGCAATGGTCTGCAGGTGTAATGTCATATTTGGAGAGCCCCTGGTATAAGTGAACAAAAAACAGAAATTCAGGAATTGTTATATATATATATATATTTTTTTTTTTATGTCATTCCGGGTAGGGTAAAATTGATAAGGCAGCTTTATTCTTTGGGTCAGTATGCTTTTAATGATACCACATTTATGTAATTTTTTAATGTTTTGGCGCCTTTACACAATAAAAACTGTTTTATAGAAAAAATATTTATTTTTACATTGCTTTATTCTAAGAGCTCTAACTTTTTTATTTTTCCGCTGATGGAGCTATATGGCAGCTTGTTTTTTCCAGGACAAGATGCTGTTTTCAGAGCTACCATATTTATTTACATTTGTCTTTTTGATTGTATTTTATTCCACTTTTTGTTTGGCAGTATGATCATAAAGCATCACTTTTTGTCTCGTTTTTATTTTTTTATATGTACGGGTTTAAGTGCACTGAGTCCCAGGTGTCAGCTGTCAGAATCAGCTGACACCTGGCAGCGATCGCGTGCGCACAGTAAAAAAATCGCCTGGATGTATCCATACGTCCAAGGTTGGTAAGTACTTACTGATCTGGATGTATGGATGCGTTCAAGGTCATGAAGGGATTAATGTGCCTCATCCTATATGGCTAGATGAAAATGGATGGGAAACAGTGGTAGCCAACAGCTTATTTAACAACACACTGCAGTTCAGACTTTGTAGTCTACTTAAATTGTATAAACATTCCAAAATTATCCCATTTTAGAGGCAAATGCCTGCCTTACTGGTGGTTTTTAGCGATTCAAGGAGCTGGCATATGACGTACCAGTATGTCATATGTCGGTAAGGGGTTAATGTTTTAATTGTAACAAAAATTTTAACTTTTTATAATGGTATAAAATATGAAAAATAATTTAAAATATTTTCATATTTTCAACTTTTAAACACTAGGGGAAGCAGCTGGTGAAATTTGCCATGAAAACGTAGTGTACTGCTACCTCGTTTTACGACTGCAGTAAATGTGGGTAGGATCTGCTCACTTGTGTCTGATGTCAATCTTCCCCTCCTCTTCTGGTTGTCTGAAAAAAGATAAGGGAGAATGTATTTCAAGATCACAGAGCAGCTTCATTTTGTAGGTGACTGAAAAGTGATACTCAGACAGTGTCACCAAGGAAGGCTGGCAGAGCTGATTCTGTTGTTGCTGCGCTGCTCACTGTGTCACACATGATAGGTTTAGATAAATGACCGATGTTACACAATAGGATTAGATACATGGCTCAGAAGACTGTGTCACACATGATCGGATTAGATACACAACTCAGCAGACTGTGTCACACATGACAAGCTTAGATACACGACTGCATCACACATGATGGGCTTACAGGGCTCAGTGGATTGCATCACACATAATGGGTTTAGATACACAGCTCAGCAAACTGCATCACGCATGAAAGGCTTGAATACACGGCTTGGACTGCATCACACATAATGGGCTTAGAGGCTTAGATACATGACTGCATTACACATGATAGGCTTAGATACGTGACTCTGCTCATCCCGTGGAAAACCTCATTCAGATGTTTGTAATGCAGGGACATCTGAATGAGTTTTTACATTGACGTAGCAGAGCTCAGGAAGAGTTCAGGACACAGTAGCCAGTGAAGCTTCAGAGTCTCACATTTTTCTTACAGAAGCTGTTTGCAAGGTCAGATAGGGAAATGGAAGGTTTGAGGAAATTGAGGCTAAGCAGAGTAGTCAAGAAGATGGCAGAGGTAAAGCTTTAACACAATTTTAGTCGATTGACCAGATTACCTAGTGGGGATCTTGTTGTTACCAATTAATAATTGGAGCATGAAGCCTTAACCACATTGGTCCCAAGAGCACTAGTGCTAAGGTAGGGGAAAAACTAGTAAATAAGTGATGTGATAATAAAAAAAAAACCACGTCTCCGCATGGAATTGGACAAGGTCATCTGTGATTGCAGATGTATTTGCAGAAATAAGGTTAACACTAGAACTACCGCATGTTTCATAATACCTATAACTACCATTAGGGGTCATTTTGACCCCCATTCAAAAGTACTGACTCTGGAGTAAAAATAACTTTTTTTGCCAACAAATTAAGCAGAGTACATAAAGAAATTAAAGGGCTTTTCAGTCTTCTGGCCAACATAGAATATGTAAAGTTCACTCCAGCACTGGAATTTACAAAGGTTCGACCAAAAATTCTAAGAGCAAAGAAGAGTGACATTGGTATGTTAAACTTTCCTTTATTAGATGATTACATAAATGCAGTGATCCATCCCTTCTCATCTAGAGTTTGAAATTTCCCTGTTTGGCCTCACTTTTGGAACTGTCCATCTCCATTTCCACAATATAAACATATTCCCTTCATCACGTGCAGGATCTTTCAGTAAAAGATAATTTTTTACAGACAGCTTTCATGGGCTTCTGCACAGTCTTTCTGGAATGAAACATAGAGGGATTTGTAATCTTTGGAACTGGAAGATCTTGGATTTTGTTCCTTTACCTTTCCTTGAAATGTAAATCCACTCTGGTGGCAAGAGAAATCAAATTGTCTAAAAAGATTGACAAATCCCCAACTACAATCATATCCTTTTTCTGGTAAGGCATACCAGCATTAAAGGTGCTTTGTTGTTCTAGGCTAATTTTGATGCCAGGCTACAGAACTGGATGGCATATCATCCTACTGTCAACAGCAGAGTAAACTTGACCCACCGCTCAACAAACACTCTAGTTAAAATGAAGCATGGAAGGTAGTACATCATAGGATCATTTCATTCTCATAAAGGTTCGGCCCAGGCTAAGACTTCTCTGTAGAGCAAAATAAAAATTATAGGACACTCTATACTGGTCAGACAAAAATGTTTAAATGTCAAAGTTCACCTGTAGGCTAAAAGATTCCTATCAAAATGGGCTGAGGTAGGCAAATGAGGAAATAATTATCAAGAGAAATTTCTTGCTGGAGATACAGCTTGAGGTGAGTCATGTAAAACTGGACATCTAGCAACAGCTGTTTGGGCCAGTGAACTCAGAAATGGACTGAGAAATCATGCACAGCCTGGAGAACATCCCTTGCTTGACTCACAACAAATTACATAATCAGAAAAGGCAAATCTACTGCTATCTAACACAATGTTGCTGAAACTGCTGTACTTTTGGATTCCATGTCATGAGTCCTCTGCTATGACTCACCTGGAAGGGTGTATTCTTTAAGCATTAGCTCTGGATGAGCATCACAAACCGGAGGCACCTTTGTCATGATAAGTATGCAGGTCAGCACCTTAGTGCAGCAGAACTGAGAATGCAGACAGACAACTTAAAATAGCAGAGCTGAGTGGTTGAAGAAAAGTTGGGTTTGTCAAGAAAACAACAAAGCTCAGGAGACACATGATGTAGAAGTCTAACTACATGGTAGTGTCGAGAATGTCAAACTACCTGAATACTCAGGTAGTGCATTTCCACCCGAAATGGTCTATAAGGCCTCATAGTATGACATCAGAAGTGAGTGGCAAGTTACCATGGTAACCTGATAATCACAGGAACAGAGTGATATGGCTGTCTGGAAAGGAGGACACAGGGCATAGCCCTAGAGACAGGACAGTTGAGTAACAAATAGTCACATTATCATCTTTCCTACTACAGTTGTGCTCAAAAGTTTACATACTGTAGCATCGGCGTCTCTGCCTCCCAGGCAGAGACGCCGTCCCTCTCACCTCCTCTCTCCCCGCGCTCCCCGCTCTCCTTCTCATCCTGCTGTCGGCACTCGTGGTCCTGTAGTATCGGCGTCTCTGCCTCCTGCCAGGCAGAGACGCCGTCCCTCTCACCCCCTCTCTCCCCGCGCTCCCCGCTCTCCTTCTCTTCCTGCTGTCGGCGCACGCAGTTCCCCGGGTACTGTGCTTAGGGCGAGCGCGCTCCCCCCCTCTTAAAGGGGCCGTGCACGCCGTCCTAAGGAGTCCCCGGCCAATAGCCGAGGGTCCTCCCATATATAGGGCACCTCCTCCAAAATGGAGGTGCCCGAGCAAAGTTGTTGCACAGTTACTTATCTCTGCTTCAGCCCTCAGGTTCCGCTGCTAGCCTGACTCCTCGTCCTGCCTGCCAGCCTGTTATCTGCCCGTTACCTGCCGAGTCTGCCAGCCCGCTCACCTGGAGCGTTCACCTGTTACCTGCCTGTTACCTGCCTTGTCTGTCAGCCCACTCACCTGGGAGCACCCGCCAGTTACCTGCCATGTCCTTCAGCCCGCTCACCTGGGAGTGCTCACCTGTTACCTGCCTGTTACCTGCCTTGTCTGTCAGCCCGCTCACCTGGGAGCACCCACCTGTTACCTGCCGTGTCCATCAGCCCGCTCACCTAGAAGCGCTCTCCTGTTACCTGCCTGTTACCAGACTGTCCTTCTAGAGACTTCTGCCTGTCACTTGCCGTGACCACCTGACAGTCTACCCGGAGGCTCCCGCCTGTCACCTGCCGTGTCTACCAGTCCATCCTCCTGTACCACTCGTCAGCCTGCCTGCTGTGTCATCTGCTATACCGGTCAATCCCTGCCTTCTGACCCGTGGGAGTCACCTGCTCTCTTACAAGGTCGTCCCCAGAGTAGCACCTGGTCCCTCTGCTCGGTCCATCCCTGGTCACGGAGTCGTTAGCCGCCGTACGACCAGGGTCGGTCTGGGTTGATACTTAGTCACGCCCCTCTGGGTCCCTCCTTGCACCACAGCACAGAGGTTCCACCACCCGGACCCGTAACAGTTTGCTCGGGCCATGGAACCCGGTGGCGCCCAAGCTCCCTTGCTCTCTGACCTATTCCAGGAGGTTTCCCGTCAGAGATCCCAACAGGAAACCATCCTAAACTACCAGCGGAGTGTCAACTCCCACCTGGACACACTGAATGTTCCACATACATCTGCCGCGACTCGTACGACTCCCGCTCCGGCAGTAACGCTGCCCACCAGTGCCATGGCATCCAGCCCCGGTCCCCGGCTTTCTGCACCTCCTCGTTTCGGAGGCGACCCCGCGCTAGCTCGGGGTTTCATAAATCAGTGCACCCTGCACTTTAAACTTTTGGCACACCAGTTTCCCTCGATCGTGCCAAGGTGGCCTTCATCATGTCCCATCTCTCTGGAGAAGCACTGGCATGGCTGAATCCCCTGTGGGAGAGAGGGGATCCCCTGGTGTCCGATCTGCCGTCTTTCCTCGCTGCTTTCTGGAAAGTCTTCGAAGAACCTGGACGAAAAACCTCTTCAGCCTCCTCTCTGCTTTGTATCCGCCAAGGGAGTCTCACCGTGGGCCAATAAGCCATACGCTTCCATACCCTCGCTTCTGAGCTCGCCTGGGACAACGAGGCCCTGGTGTCCATTTTCTGGGAGGGTCTTTCCGGTCGGATTAAGGACGAGTTAGCCGGACGGGACATACCTACCACCCTGGATGACCTGGTGTCGCTAGCTACCCGGATTAATATCCGTTTCTTGGAGCGTGCTAAAGAGACTACCCGGGAGCGAAGATTTCCTCGTCTGGCTCCTACCTTCCAGAGACCTGTCTCTCAATCAGCCCCTTCCCGGGCATGCTCGCCCGAGGCTATGCAGGTCGACCAGACCAAGATGGTCGAATCTCGCCAAGAGTCTCGCCGAGCCGAGGGGAGCTGTTTCTACTGTGGCAGTAAGGAGCACTTCATCCATTCCTACCCGATGAGGCCGGGAAACGCAAGTGTCTAGGACCGCTCGGAGAGGTCATCCTAGGCAAAAATAAATCCTCTCCTTCCCTGACTTTGTCTGTCTCTATCTTCTGGGGAGAGAACCGCTATTTTGAACTTGCACACCTAGATTCCGGAGCTGCTGGGAACCTCATCTTCCAGTCCCTGGTAGAGAGATATCACATCCCCACCAAACCACTGGCTGAACCTTTGGCTGTCGCCTCCGTGCATGGAGGACTTCTTCCAGTATCCATCCTGCTCGTCACTGAGCCTATAACCCTGCAGGTGGGAATGCTGCACTCTGAGAGGATCTCCTTAGATGTACTTTCCGGTCTCTCTCATTCCCTATTGCTGGGTCTACCCTGGCTGCAGAGACATGAACCCGTGTTGAATTGGCAATCCGGCGAGGTTCTCCGTTGGGGACAGGAGTGCCATGGGACCTGCCTGGTCCCTGTCCGCCCGGTTCGCCCTCCACTCACCCCGGCTAATCTCCCCGGTTTACCGGCACCTTACTGGTCCTATGCAGATGACTTCGATAAAAAGGAAGCAGAGACACTGCCACCTCATAGGCCATATGATTGCCCGATCGACCTGGTACCCGGTGCCACTTCGCCCCGTGGGCGTATCTAACTGCTATCATTGGCCGAAACCCGGGCCATGTCGGAGTACATCGAGGAGAATCTGGCTAGGGGATTCATCCAGAAATCTACCTCCCTGGCCAGAGCCGGATTCTTCTTTGTCAAAAAGAAGGATGGCTCGCTTCGTCCCTGTATAGACTATAGAGGACTCAATCTGATCACGGTCAAAAATAAATACCCCCTGCCGCTCATCTCTGAGTTGCTTGATAGCCTTAAGGGTGCTTGGATCTTTTCCAAGCTGGATCTACGTGGGGCGTATAACCTGGTCCGGATACGTCAAGGAGACGAGTGGAAGACGGCATTCAATACCCGGGACGGTCACTACGAATACTGTGTGTTGCCCTTCGGCCTCTGCAATGCTCTCGCCGTCTTCCAAGAATTGGTCAACGACATCTTCCGTGATCTTCTTTACTCCTGCGTGGTGGTGTACCTGGACGATATCTTGGTCTTCTCTCCGGATCTTCCCACACACCAGAGGGATGTTCGACAGGTCCTGCTTAGGCTCAGGCAGAACCACCTCTATGCAAAATACAAGAAGTGTCTTTTCGAGCAGACCTCTCTTCCATTCCTGGGCTATGTTATCTCCCAGACAGGCTTGCGAATGGATCTCGAGAAACTCTCTGCTGTCCTAAAGTGGCCCCGTCCGGAGGGGTTGAAGGCGATTCAGCGATTCCTGGGCTTCGCCAATTGCCATCGTCTTTTCATCCCGCACTTCTCTTCCCGGACAGCTCCCATATCTGCGCTCACCCGTAAGGGAGCAAATCCCAAGGTATGGTCGCCCGAAGCTGAGGAGGCCTTCCTTTCCTTAAAGCAAGCTTTCTCCTCCGCCCCAGTACTGCACCGTCGGGACTGCAACAAACAATTCTACCTGGAGGTTGATGCTTCCTCCTCCGGTGCTGAAGCGGTGCTCACTCAAAAGTCTTCATCCGGGAAAATGGTAACCTGCGGTTTCTTCTCCAAACTCTTCTCCTCATCTGAGCGCAACTACTCCATTGGAGATCAAGAACTGTTAGCCGTTAAATTGGCGCTGGAGGAGTGGCGCTATCTGCTTGAAGGGGCTCTATACCTGGTGATCATCTATACGGATCACAAAAATCTGGCATATCTCCAAAATGCCCAAAGACTCAATCCGCATCAGGCCCGGTGGTCTTTGTTCTTCGCCCGCTTCGACTTCATCCTACATTTCCGCCCGGCGGACAAGAATGTCAAAGCCGACGCCTTGTCCCGATCCTTCCTGTCCTCCGATCAAGAGGAGGAGCCTATGCACATCATCGACCCCTCCAAAGTGATGCATGTGGCCCCCTTGCATCTTGCTCGTCTTCCGCCCGGTAAGACATTTGTAGCAGTACCAGATCGTGAGAAGGTTCTTCACTGGGGTCACGCATCTAAACTAGCCGGCCATGCTGGCCAAAAGAAGACCTTCCTGCTCATTACCCGGCATTACTGGTGGCCTACCCTGCGCAAGGATGTGGTAGACTTCGTCTCGGCCTGTTCATCCTGTGCCTGCAACAAAGTTCCCAGACATCTTCCAGCCGGTCGCCTCCTGCCCCTTCCTGTACCTGCTGCCCCTTGGCAGCACATTGCCATGGACTTTATCACTGATCTCCCAGCTTCTGCCGGTTGTACAGTCATTTGGGTGGTCGCCGACCGCTTCTCTAAAATGGCCCACTTCATCCCTCTGCCTGGTCTCCCGTCTGCATCTCAGTTGGCCAAGGATTTCTTCTGTCATATCTTCCGTCTCCATGGTCTACCTCTCCACATTGTGTCGGATCGAGGGGTTCAGTTCACCTCGCGTTTCTGGAGAGCTACCTGTAAGCTACTGTATGTCACCCTGGATTTCTCCTCCGCCTACCATTCACAGTCCAATGGCCAAGTGGAGTGTATCAACCAAATCCTTACCAGCTATCTCCGGCACTTTGTTAACGCTCACCATACCGACTAGGTGGAGCTCCTACCTTGGGCCGAATTCTCCTACAACAACCATGAGTGCAAATCCACTTCAAAATCCCCGTTCTTCGTGGTCTACAGTCAACTTCCTCGGATTCCGTTTCCCATCTCTGCCTCGGTGGACAACCCTGCCGTGGAGGCTCTTGTCAGCGAATTCTCCACCATTTTGGAGAATACCAGGTTCGCACTTCTTCAGTCATCCGAGCGGATGAAGAAACATGCTGACAAGAAACGTTTGGAGCCGCCTTAATTCCGCCCGGGAGATAAAGTCTGGCTCTCTTCCAAACATGTCCGACTAGGAAAATACCCTCCTGTAAGTTGGGTCCTCGGTTCATTGGTCCATTCGAGATTCTCAAACAGGTCAATCCAGTGGCCTACAAGTTAAAACTCCTGGCCACCTTACGGATTCCCAACTCCTTCCATGTATCTCTCCTCGAACCAGTTGTGTTTAACTCTTTTTCCAACAATCTAGGTACTCCTCCTGCTCCGGTTTCCGCTGAGGACATTTTTGAGGTAGAGAACATTCTGGCCACTAAGAGGGTAAGAGGGAAGACCCTTTTTCTTGTGGATTGGAAGGGGTTTGGCCCAGAGGAGAGAACTTGGGAACCCAGGGAGAACATTCATGTCCCACTTCTCCTTGAAAAATTCCTTTCTAACCTAAAAAAGAGGGGGCATAAAGGGGGGGGTACTGTAGCATCGGTGTCTCTGCCTCTTCCCAGGCAGAGACGCCATCCCTCTCACCTCCTCTCTCCCCGCGCGCCCCACTCTCCTTCTCATCCTGCTGTCAGAGTGCGCGGTCCTGTAACATCGGCGTCTCTGCCTCCTGCCAGGCAGAGATGCCGTCCCTCTCACCTCCTCTCTCCCCGCGCTCCCCGCTCTCCTTCTCTTCCTGCTGTCGGCACGCGCAGTTCCCCGGGCACTGGGCTTAGGGCGCGCGCGCGCTCCCCCCCTCTTAAAGGGGCCGCGCGTGCCGTCCTAAGGAGTCTCCGGCCAATAGCCGAGGGTCCTCCCTTATATAGGGCACCTCCTCCAAAATGGAGGTGCCCGAGCAAAGTTGTTGCACAGTTACTTATCTCTGCTTCAGCCCTCAGGTTCCGCTGCTAGCCTGACTCCTCGTCCTGCCTTCCAGCCTGTTATCTGCCCGTTACCTGCCGAGTCTGCCAGCCCGCTCACCTGGAGCGTTCACCTGTTACCTGCCTGTTACCTGCCTTGTCTGTCAGCCCGCTCACCTGGGAGCACCCGCCAGTTACCTGCCGTGTCCATCAGCCCGCTCACCTGGGAGCGCTCACCTGTTACCTGCCTGTTATCTGCCTTGTCTGTCATCCCGCTCACCTGGGAGCACCCGCCTGTTACCTGCCGTGTCCATCAGCCCGCTCACCTGGAAGCGCTCACCTGTTACCTGCCTGTTATCTGCCTTGTCTGTCAGCCCGCTCACCTGGGAGCACCCGCCTGTTACCTGCCGTGTCCGTCAGCCCGCTCACCTGGAAGCGCTCTCCTGTTTCCTGCCGTGTCTGTCAGCCCGCTCACCTGGGAGCGCTCGCCTGTTACCTGCCTGTTACCAGACTGTCCTTCTAGAGACTTCTGCCTGTCACTTGCCGTGACCACCTGACAGTCTACCCGGAGGCTCCCGCCTGTCACCTGCCGTGCCTACCAGTCCATTCTCCAGTACCACTCGTCATCCAGCCTGCTGTGTCATCTGTTATACCGGTCAGTCCCAGCCATCTGACCCGTGGAAGTCACCTGCTCTCTTACAAGGTCGTCCCCAGAGTAGCACCTGGTCCCTCTGCTCGGTCCCTCCCTGGTCACGGAGTCGTTAGCCGCCGTACGACCAGGATCGGTCCGGGTTGATACTTAGTCACGCCCCTCTGGGTCCCTCCTTGCACCACAGCACAGAGGTTCCACCACCTGGACCCGTAACACATACCCTATTAAAGACTACCTTACAAGATCCCTAGGGATTCTGTGCTGGCTGCAGCCCTTCGCTACAAATCTTATATGAGTTGTGCATTACACATCTCACAAAGGTGAGCACATTTTCTTTTTACCCACTTGGTTGTTGTTGGATAACAGAGCTATTGCGCCCCTATCTCTCTACTTATTTTCAATATAATATACTGGAGCTCTATCATTTACAAATTTTACTTTGATGCTATTTCTGGGATAGCTTCCTATAATTCGTAAAGGGGTTTTCCTTTGCTGTAAAAGGCTTTCTTAATGGGCCCAGGGTTGAGTGATAAAAAAATACTATAGTTGCTACTAGCAACAACATCAACATCAAGAGGAGGCTTTATGTGACTACTGCAGCCAATCAGCTGGCTTTTTCTGCTAGATGAAATGTGAATTATGAGCTCCTGATTGACTTCAGTAGTAACACAATGCCCAGACAGATGTGGATGCCATCAGACCAGGACAAAGCATCAAGTGCATAAGAGCATTATTTCTTTATTACAGAACAATATGTGTACAAAATGTCTTTTTTGGGTGGGTCTGCTCTGAAATCCTCCTTAAAAAACAGAATGAACATATGGCCTTCAATGTGAAAAGGATATGCTGTGCATATATTCAGTCTTTTTGAGCTTCTTTTAACAGCTTCAGGCTTCAAAAGTGACCTGACCTTTTTTCAGGGGGCTTCCACTTGGCACCTCTAACTATTCTAAACATGATGTAAAAAATAAAAAACAAAACCGCCTGTGGCAAAGCCACCATATAAAATGGCACAAAAGACGCCTGAACAATTTGACAGGTACACCCACATCTATAAGATGATGTGAGCACATACCCTTAATCTATCTTGGGCCCATTCACAAACACTTTTAAACTAGTGTAAGGTAGCGCTATTCATCACGCTGGGGGGTACTCACTTCACCGGATCAATTAAAGCACATACAGTGGTGGCCAAAAGTATTGGCACCCCTGCAATTCTGTCAGATAATACTCAGTTTCTTCCTGAAAATGATTGCAATCACAAATTCTTTGGTATTATTATCTTCATTTAATTTGTCTTCAATGAAAAAACAAAAAAAGAATTGTCCTAAAGCCAAATTGGATATAATTCCACACCAAACCTAAAAAAGGGGGTGGACAAAAGTATTGGCACTGTTTGAAAAATCATGTGATGCTTCTCTAATTCGTATAATTAACAGCACCTGTAACTTACCTGTGACACATAACAGGTGTTGGCAATATATAAATCACACTTGCAGCCAGTTAACATGGATTAAAGTTGACTCAGCCTCTGTCCTGTGTCCTTGTGTGTACCACATTGAGCATGGAGAAAAGAAAGAAGACCAAAGAACTGTCTGAGGACTTGAGAAACCAAATTGTGAGGAAGCATGAGCAATCTCAAGGCTACAAGTCCATCTCCAAAGACCTGAATGTTCCTGTGTCTTCCGTGCGCAGTGTCATCAAGAAGTTTAAAGCCCATGGCACTGTGGCTAACCTCCCTAGATGTGGACGGAAAAGAAAAATTGACGAGAGATTGTGCGGATGGTGGATAAAGAACCCCGACTAACATCCAAACAAGTTCAAGCTGCCCTGCAGTCCGAGGGTACAACAGTGTCAACCCGTACTATCCGTCGGTGTCTGAATGAAAAGGGACTGTATGGTAGGATACCCAGGAAGACCCCACTTCTTACCCCAAGACATAAAAAAGCCAGGCTGGAGTTTGCCAAAGCTTACCTGAGAAAGCCTAAAACGTTTTGGAAGAATATTCTCTGGTCAGATGAGACAAAAGTAGAGCTTTTTGGGAAAAAGCATCAACATAGAGTGTACAGGAAAAAAAAGAGGCATTCAAAGAAAAGAACACGGTCCCTACAGTCAAACATGGCGGAGGTTCCCTGATGTTTTGGGGTTGCTTTGCTGCCTCTGGCACTGGACTACTTGACCGCGTGCATGGCATTATGAAGTCTGAAGACTACCAACAAATTTTGCAGCATAATGTAGGGCCCAGTGTGAGAAAGCTGGGTCTCCCTCAGAGGCCAAGGGTCTTCCAGCAGGACAATGACCCAAAACACACTTCCAAAAGCACTATAAAATGGTTTGAGAGAAAGCACTGGAGACTTCTAAGGTGGCCAGCAATGAGTCCAGACCTGAATCCCATAGAACACCTGTGGAGAGATCTCAAAATGGCCGTTTGGAGAAGGCACCCTTCAAATATCAGAGACCTGGAGCAGTTTGCCAAAGAAGAATGGTCTACAATTCCAGCAGAGCATTGTAAGAAACTCATTGATGGTTACCGGAAGCGGTTGTTCGCAGTTATTTTGGCTAAAGGTTGTGCAACCAAGCATTAGGCTGAGGGTGCCAATACTTTTGTCTGGCCCATTTTTGGAGTTTTGTGTGAAATGATCAATGATTTGATTTTTGCTTCATTGTCTTTTGTGTTTTTTCCTTGCAAGCAAATTAAATGAAGATAATAATACCAAAGAATTTGTGATTGCAATCATTTTCAGGAAGAAACTGAGTATTATCTGACAGAATTGCAGGGATGCCAATACTTTTGACCACCACTGTATGCAAAGTTTTCCGGTAATATGAAGACCAGCAGTTTATTACACATCATAAACCGCTCATAACATAGTCCATTTCAGTGGCTCGCAGGAATGTTACACATGTAATATCCTAGAGCCTTTTCAGTGGCAGCTATGCCCGCTTTGCTTCAAATACAGACTTCAGCAAGGTACAGCATCAATATTCACTTAAAGCGCCGATTTACCTTTGCCGGGTCTCAGCTGCTTCTATCAGCTCGGTTCTGCCACAGCTGTGGCTTTAAGGCTCCCCAGATGTAGTCTCCAGGCCACATGCCTTCCAAGGCTACTGGTGTCCCAAATACAGGGATCCAGCCTCTTGCCTTCCAGGCAAGTGGAGTCCCAGACACAGGGACCAGGCTTCTTGCCTCACCAGGCCTCTTTCTCTCTCTTTCAAAACCACCAGGATTTATATATCCTTTTGTGCACACAGGACCTGTGATGATGTCACAGTCATGTGATCATTCACCTGAGGGGGAGGTAAATGGTCAGCCAGAACACAGCCCCTGGACATTTTAGCAATTTAGCAAGCCGCTGCATTACACTAGAGAAAAACATATTTGAAAAAATCTGAATCCCCTACAGAATCTGGATAAAACAGCAGAAAAAAACTTAACCCGGTTCTGGAATAATGTGTAAAACGCTTTTTGAAACCTAAAATACTACATTTAAGACATTAATACATGGTGTTAATGACCTTACTGCATTGTACCTACTGCATGATATTAACTGCATGTTATTACTGAATTTCAATTTATTTCATCACCCTTCAGTTGCCTTTTCATGCTGGAAGATGTAATTATTCTTTCTGTCCTAGTATTATCTTGCGTGTCTACTTGTTTCTACCCCTGTATAAGCTGTTCTTAAATAATGAAAAGTGTTTCCACTAATAAACTGTTACTGCGCTTTCTTGTGGACTACTAGATTTTAGAGAGAGAATATATATGGCCCGATTCATCAAGACCAGCATTATTCACCCCAATCTTGATGATGGTGCGTGCTGGAGTCAAACACTCCTGATTCATGACGCTGTGCATGCCTCTTCATTAATCAGGAGTGTCTGATGAGTGGCGTATGCTTCAGTGTGCCATGCCAGAAATCTTACTCCAGTCAGTGAAATTTCTGGTGTAGGGAATGTACCCCCATCTCACCACAGATCTGCTCATTTTGTTGGAGCTGGGAGAAATAGTCATGAAAAAGGCAGAGAGTGGCAAAAATTTTGCGCCTTTTCAAAGCTTTTATGCCATAGTTGTGGAGTGAAAGCTTTGATGAATTGGGGCCATAATCTTTTTCTTGGGTGAATAAAGTCCTGCTTACAATAGAGGTTGCTTCATGATCAACAGAGGCCTGGCTTCTCTAATTAAATACAATTGAGGAAAGCTGCAGGGTAAATGTAGCACTATGTATGGGTCATTCACATGAGCCAGCGCATGGACAGGTCTAGGTCTGCCAGATCATTCAGAGGAATTGCAAGGATGAAAATAGAAGAAAGTAACCAGTTTGTTAATGGAAAAGAAGAAATACAGTATTGCTACAGAAGTACAAGTCTGCAGGCAGTTCTGAAGCACTGCAATGTAAAATGATAACATGTGTAAGAAAAATGCACTAAGTAGCTATTAGAACTGAATCATTGTACTTTACTATCACTCATGGGACTCGATTTAGTGTTTTGTTTATTTGTTGCATTGAAATAATTGGGAGGACAATGTAAAATTATTTTACAGGCGCCTAAAAAGGGTCAATGAAATAGAAATTGCTATCATTTTAATACACTAAATGTAGTGAATTAGTATAGTAGTAATATTTAATACTATACAGATCAGTACAAATCTGAAGTCTTCTGCTTCATCATCTTCAGAATTTGTTAGCTAGTAGTATAATGAGGTTGATGTAAAACTAAAAAAGCTTGCTCACCTGCATTCAACAACATCTGCTTTCCTAGGTACTTGACCAGCAGGATGACTAGGGCAACTGCTTAATCTTGTAAAGCAAATATTTATGTCTGATTACTGCAACTGTGTTTTTATACCTATCCTCTTCTATTGTGACAGGTGGAATAACAAAGAAAGAATTCTAGCCGTCCTACTTTATTTTACTTTTAGCTCTGGACATATTTGGTGTACACTTCAATGATTATGTAGAATAACATACTCTACTTTTTAGAATATTTTAGATAACTGATTAGCATCATATTTTAATGGTATTACTAGTTAGTTTCAAATGTCTGGTGACATACTCTATATTAATGAGATTAAATCGCTTTGCCTTTGCTGCTCACTATTCTCAATAAAACCTATGGGTCGCATCCATAATGAACGGAGTATCCCCAGAGAAAGTGCTTTTTCATTCTCCCTGCTGTGGGTAATATAATGAAGGCCCTCACATCTATTATAGCTATATGTCTAAATAAAGCATCTAAAAAGGTTGGTCTAAATTAACCATCCCCTTCATGTCCATAAGCAGATTGCAGGCTGCTGTCAATGACAGTCTGAATTACCGTATGTAAACTGGATCCAGAAGGAAGAGATGCGTCTAGTTTCCAGTAGAAAGACAGTTGAGCAGGAAGTATCTTATCTCACACCTACCCTGCATCCTGACGTCTGCACAGGCCACAGAGCATGTCTAGAACTCTCTGCCACAGAATTAACAGCTGTTGCCAGTGCAGAACAGCAGCTCCGGCAAGATGGCTGTCCCTATAAATATCTACAGAAAAATGAACTAATAAGAGATTCAGTGAACAAAAAGGATTAGTTAAAAAAATTACTTAGTTAAAAAACAATATAAGTGATAAATTCCCTTTAACGCCAGGACCTGAATTGTAGGTTGTGAGTTCTACTTTTCCTTTTAAAGGGATGGTCTGAACTCAAAGTAAATTTAATTCCATGTTTCATTCTGTCTTCCATATGCCCAGTATGGTCTCCTTATCATTAATGGCTATCTAATAATAGGCTACAATAACACTTTGGAGAAGCAAACCAAAAGAGGCTCCGTAGAAATGGATTGGAGAAAAATATGTATCTCTTTCATAGTGCAGAGTTGGATTAGTAGGGATGTATTTAAGGGATGGTCCGAAGTCAAAGCAATTTTCCCAGTTAGGCAGCTGTGATCCGGTTGTCAATCAGATTGACTTTGACAATCCCACCCTTTCAACAGAGCAGAGCGGAAAAGAAGTCTTCGCTCTGTCAACATGACTTCAGCAGAGGCAGTTGAATCACCCACAGGAGTGGTCTGTGACTGCCCTTGTAGTGTTCTAGATCCTATAAAGACATACGTGTTTATCCCCCAGGTAATTATGTCCCCCATCCTGGCTCCTTCTTGTAGTAATCTCCCTCATCCTTGGCCCATTCCTGGTGTAATGTCACCCATCTTGGGATAATGTCCTCATCCTGCTATGATTTCTCCATCATGGTCTAATGTCCCCAATTCTGGAACATTGTCACCCCTCCCTGA
Source organism: Phyllobates terribilis (assembly GCF_046119375.1). NCBI lineage: Eukaryota > Metazoa > Chordata > Amphibia > Anura > Dendrobatidae > Phyllobates > Phyllobates terribilis. Next base: position 381,068,229 of record NW_027362763.1, on the reverse strand, counting down.
TATAATGTCACCCATTCTGGTATAATGTCTCTATCCTAGTACAATGTCCCCATTCTAGTATAATATCCCCAATTCTGGTATAATGTTCCCACCCTTGTATACTGTCATCCAATATGGAATAATGCCCTCATCCTGTTATAATGTCACCGAACCTGGTATAATATCCCCCATCCTGCTTTAATGTCCCCATTCTGGAATAATGTCCCCCATCCTGGCATAATTTCTCCATTCTAGAATAATGTTCCCCATCATGGTATAATTTCAGCTATTGTGGGTCCCTTCTGTTCTTCTCAGGCACATTTTAAAAAGAAACAGACGATTATTCTCACCATCTCCCGCTCTCACGTCGCACGACGTCCTCTACTGTAGCTAATGCAGGAGCAAGCAGCTGACTTCAGCGTGCCTGCATGGGCAGTGCATGATGTCACTGCCATGTACCACGAGTCACTGGTAAGCCAATGACTGCTGCTGGCCTTTGATCGGCCACAGGCATGTATAGCAGTGTAGGGAGCGGGTCTCTGTGCAGCAATACATTTCACCTGAATGAAATATAACAATTTCTATTATTTTTTACATATTACATTCATTATGATTTGGGGTCTAGGCAGACCCCAGATCATAGTAAAGGATATTAAATTTGCAGAGAATAACATCTCCACGAATGAAATTTCCCAAGGAGAAAATATACCACTAGGTGAATTTGAATCTTGCCTGATATGATGGTCTCTATTATTTACTTATTTCCCAGTAAACACAAACCCCATTGTAAATGTGCAGCAGTATGAGTTGAATAGGAACGAGAGCTCAAGATCTGCATAAGCCCTCCTTCCTGACTTGGCTGTCAGAGATGTGATGGACAGAAGAGAACAGAAGATAATGTTTTCATATCACAGCTGAGATATTGCAATATCTCTTATATCTGCATACCTCTCAACTTTTGAAGAACAGAAAGAGGGACAAATTATGTGGAGGCCTAAATTTTGACCAAACCTTTGGTCACACCCCAACCCACGCCCATTCACCATTTCTTTCTACCATGGCAGTAGGAGATGTCAGAGGTGGCAGTGAGGGAAAATCAGCACATGTCCAAGATTGCAGTGCGTAGACCCAAATCCGGGACTGTCCACTGTATCCAGGACAGTTGGGAAAATAGATGAGCACATTGATTCATGGGACTCGAATCTCTTACCTTTTGGAGTCCCCTGCTTGGCTTTTGATTAGCCAGGGCTGGCACAAAGTCATCTGTGTGTCCTGCTCATCTCTTGTTGGGATCTGTGGATTTAGTTTTTGTTTATTCATTCATAGTCCTAGGAGCCAGAACTTTCTTTTTTTATGTAGCTTCACTATAGGATATTTGGCTTTTTTGGTATCTGTAAGGCCATGTTCATATGCTGTGTAAATACTGTATTTTTTGTTTTCTGCTGGTGTCAGCACCAAACTATGCAATAACAATCTTCTCTGATAATTGCATTTCTGCTAAATTTTTTTTATGCCTTTTCCCCCTTATTTGATGCGTTTTTGGTGCAGATGTGTATTTAATGTGATTTTTATAGTACAGAAAAGCTTTGATTCTGAACTTAAAAAAGTAACTGCAGTTTTTTACATGACTTTTTTTAGGCTCCACATAGAAACCTCCAGTGAAAAAAAAGCACCAAAGCAGCACAGTTCTGCAGCATATTAGATGCACAGTGGGCACAGTTTTCATGAAATGACATCCACTTTGCATGAAAGGTTAAACATTGCAGAATTTCTGTGCAAAAAAGCAACAAAAAAATTGCAGTATCTACATTACATGTGAACATGGCCTAGATGTCGAAGCAAAGTGGATGTGATTTCATTAAAATTCTGCCCTAGGTGCTGAACTCTGCTATTTTTCCTCTATAGGCTTCTATGTGGAGTCTGAAAAAAACACAAGAAAAAAAAGCACCGTTGCGTTTTTAAGTACATAATCAAAGTTTTTGTGTCCCTTTAAAAAAACCATTAAAAACATAGATTCACATCTGCACCAAAAATGCATCAAATATGAGGGAAATCACATAAAAGAAACGCATCAAATATGTAATAATCAGAGAAGATTGGTATTGCATCGTGTGGTTCACACAGCTGAAGAGAATGTGCAAAAAAAAAGCAGCAGAAAAAAGTCAGCATTTACGCTACATGTGAACTCAGCCTCAGCGTCATATTTCTATTATTTTTTTTATGGGTTTAATAGCCAAAAAAATGCAATCACACCATTTTTTTGTGCCATTTACCATTCACCATAAATAATCTGATCACTGTGTTGTGTGGATTGTTACGATTACAGGGACACAAATATGTTCATGTTATTTGCTGATTTGTAATGTTTATTATTTTTTAAAAAGCACATTAAAAATTACATTATTGTAATTGTTTTTCATTACTTTTTAGCAATTTTATAGGAAGAAAATAAATCTCATGTATTCTCCCTATAGAATACAAGAACATAGAAATATACTATAGATGTATCTCTATGCACTAGTATAATCTGCTTCTGGGTTCACTGCCTGCAATACAGATTAGGTATAAAAAATACTCCCAGTGATGTCAGTGGAGCCTGTGACTCATGACTTTAGCTCCTAACTGCAATGTTGTAGGTTGTGGATTCGAGTCCTGCAGAGACTCACAAAAAAAGAGAAAATTAGATTTTTGTAATTGTTTTGCATTATTTTTAGTAGATTTATAGGAATTGTTTTTCAACTTTTTCTTCACTTCTAGAATACAGACATAGAAATACACTGCTATACAGATCTATCTCTATGCACCTGTATAATCTGCTTCTGGGTTCACTGCCAGCAATTTAGCTCAAGATTATCAAATTCTCTTATGCTTATCATTTTGGCTGTTGCTCATAGATTAATCTGTTGCCTGCATACATGGAGGTCTCAGGGAGAACAGATCACAAGAGAAGGGAATGGTTTATTTAATTTATGTAAGTCCAGAGAGATGCTGACCATGCCCCCGATGAGGAAGAGGGGCTATGGTGCAATGACAATGTCGAAGAGAGGTGTGAATTGGAAGTCAGGACTGAGCCCTCAAATCGAGACAGTCCAGCTGAATCTGGGACTGTTGGGGGCTATGTGTGCATCAGATGCTATCCAGGGATTGAGCACCCACAGGCATGGCTAGGATGGTAGATGTAGTTTTTTAACAGAGTGAATACCAGGACTGCTGCTCATATTTGTGCTGCTAAGACTGAAATCCCACAACAACCTGTAATGTATTTCTCCTCCTTAGCTCCTCAGCTGTCTTGTGTGTGCTCTTCCCTGACCAGCATCTGAGGTACACAGACAGCCAATGTGTTATCTCAATTCTAATATCCAATATCCTTGATCACTGACAGCCGTAACAGGAAAGATGGCCTACATTGGTCCCAAGCTCTCTGTCCTGGGGTAACTCATTCTGCTTGTTTAGGATGAATTTGACATGAGATGTCCATGAGTCACATGAATAGAACATGTACAGTCATGGCGTTTTGTGTGAAATTACGTCCAATTTGCCCCTTTTTCTCTGTTTTTATGTTGCTCTAATACACACAAAGGAAATAAACATGTGTATAACAAAATGTGTACTTACAATAATTTTCTGGGAGAAATACTTAATTTTCTGGAAAAATTTGAAGGGTGCCAACACTTTCGGCCGTAACTGTACCCACTATAGTCTATGGGGCTAATTTTCTGGGAGAAATACTTAATTTTCTGGAAAAATTTGAAGTGTGCCAACACTTTCGGCCGTAACTGTACCCACTATAGTCTATGGGGCTGTTCACACCTGGGCTGCCAACTTTATTTTTTATTTTTTGTGGACAGCATCTCAAAAAATCACGGACAGACAGCCTTTTTATCAACATATTATATGACCATAATAAATCATTAATATTATAAGTGATACTTGTCTACAGACCATAAATCCTATATTAAACCATTAGCTGCATTTACTGTGTCTGTGAACGCTAAATGGGTGATAAATACAGTCAGAAAAATCTGTCTTTCCTGCTTCAAAAAAATCAAGGACACATCAATTTTTTTATGGACAGGGGAAAAATGTGCCCTATTTTTACGGACTGTCCAGGAATTTCTTTAAGGTTGGAAACCCTGGTTCACATGTCCATGTCTAAGAGAGATATAGATATATATAGATAGTTACCGTAAATATTAATATATTAACTATAAATCAAGTTTAAGCTTATATACAAACATTTAATGTACTCTGCATAAGGCATTTCTTCATAGAGTCAGAAACATCAGTCTCCAACATATTTTTTCAATAAGTTTGGATTAATTATTTTTAAATTAAACATGAAACATTGTATAAGAAGTAGAAGCTCCCACCAGTGCCAACAACTGTTTGCTAAGGGTTCCGCAATCAATTCATTGATGGGAAAGCTGCAAAAAAACCTTAGAACCACCTTCTGTTCTTTTTTTTATTTTTTTTTTATAAAACTCTAATAAAGTAATAGCTAATTACTATAATAAATATACTGTTGTAAACTAGTATTACATCATGCTAACTTTTTTAAATCTTGCATTTCTTTTTTAGGCATCTACATTTAGACCATAGATGGCATGGATAACGTTCAAGCTTTCAACTATTCTGATACTACTGCTTCAATATTGTGTTTCATCAGAAGATGGTGAAATAAGATCAAGTAAGGAAAAGTTTTATGAACATATTAAAATAACTTGCTAAAAGTAATGCTGTTTCTTCCTATTGAAATAAATGAAGTTAAATTCAAAAGGCCAGGAGAATATGGCCAAAAGGCTTTAGAAAAATGAGAGCTAGGATCAGATCATTGGCTATAAGCAGTTTTTGCCTCGAGCTTGTGCTTTTATTAATCCTCCTAAATAAATTTGTACACAGTGAATGCAGGAGGAAACAGTGAAAATTAAAAAAAAAATCTGAGATCTCTCAGTATGGCCTCAATTTATCAAACTGTTTTTGACAGAATTTTGGCATAAAACTGTTTGATGTGATGCAAAAATTGTAGGTGCACACCCCTTAATGAATTTGGTGGATCTCACTCCAGAGCAATCATCATGAAAATTGGCATACAAACTGACAGTCTTCATAAATTAGGGCTGTGTATTTCCTACTATTTGGTGTTACTACATATTTCTCACATTGAAACCAGCAGTGACAGCTGTAAATTGACTCAAGTCTTCTATATGTTAATTGCTGCTCCTGACATAAATACTGTAACTAGATATCAGTGGACAGGAACCCACACAACAAAGCCTCTACTCCACTGGTAAATATTTAAAGCCCTTAAAGACTGCAGCTGTGGGCTATCTCTACATGGAGCAGGCTCAAGAGGTGAGCCCACTCCATGCAGCAGGGGTGCTGGCTCTCTTACATAGTCAGAAACCGACCGAAACTGATCACAGCCAATTGCATCAGTTGACCCCCTTTAGATGACGCCATTCAAGCATTACAGAGGCATTTATCAAGCTTCAACATGGCAGCAGTCACTTCTGACCGTCACCGGTACCCCACCCAATACAGTTTCAGAGTATTGATCAATTGCCCTAAGGGGAGTAATAAAGCATTACACGTTTATATATATACTATATATACAGGGTGGTCCAAAAGTAGGTGGACAGAAAGTGTAATAAGGTTATGAAGGTTATGGAACAGTCACAGGAGATAAGTATCTCAAAATTCTAATAAATCAAGTTGTTCCCCAGTTACAGCAACAGCCTAATTCAAATGACCTTTATTTCCAACAAGATGGGGCCCCTCCACATTATTCAAGAGTAGTCCGCGAGTATCTTGCTGAAACATTTCCTAATAAATGGATTGGCCGAAGAGGCCCACTTGATTGGCACGTTCACCAGACTTGACCCCAATGGATTTTTTCTTTTGGGGAGTACTCAAGGACAAAGTTTATAGTCGAAAACAAAAAAGTGTCAGTGATTTGAAAAATTACATAAGAGATGCATTACAAGAAATTAATACCCAAAGAGACTTGTGCAAAAAAGTTTGTCGAAGCGTAAGAGGCAGACTTCAAAGCTGTGCAAATTGTAATGGAAAACAGTTTGAGCACCTGCGTTGATAAAATTTAAGGGCTTTTGTATTATTGTTCAGAATAAAATTTAATTGTCAATGTTATGCTTGTGTTAGTGACGCGCCCCCTGGGCCAGTGCTGTAGTGCGGCGCACGTGTACGCGGGGGAATACCCGGAGCCGGATCCGATGGGGGTAGTAGTCTCCGAGTGGCGGGGACCCGGTCCGTGCCCAGGGTGGTCAAACTAAGTGTGTGGCAGTCTTTGTAGATGTTGTTTAAGTGTCGACTACGCCACCCGTTGATTTGCGGTCGCAAGGCCGCCGCTGCAGAACAGTCCGCTGAGGCCGGTGGTATGTGTGCAGCAATGGTGGTATAACCCCCAACGGGAGAGGTATGGCCTCAGGGCAGCTGGTGCGGGTGAAGGGGGTGATAGAAAGGGCGTCCCGGTACCTTTAGTGCTGGTAGTGCGATGGAACACAGAGACTGATTGCAGTTTTCAATGCTTTACTCACAGATGTTATCAGTGTCAGTCCTGCAGGTGATGACGACCCGAGCCGTGCTGCGTCCACCAGGTACGGGGCTCGACCAACCCCCAGGCAGTTCCAGAGTGTGACCTTGAACTCCTTTCTCCGTTCCTTTCTCTGGCCGTCCCCACTAGGGACCCACCCATGTCCAGCTTCCTCGGGCCTTCTGGTGGCGAAACCTATCTCCGGTTTCCCTGACCCTATGTGGCGTGCCTTCGTGGTGAGTGTAGTGAGTGGTCGCGCCAAGACGTGGCCACGACCTCCGGTTCCTGGCTGAGGATAAGTGGCCTCCACCAGTTCGGGATCCGGTACCCTGATCTGCCAACCCTTCACCCGCTGACTCCTAGCGTGTTCGGGTTCCCTCTTCCTTCATGTCTCTGGGCCTTTCTCCAGGTTCCATTCCTTCCTTGTTCCTTGTTCCTTTCCTCTTGTCTTTCTCTCTCTTGCTCCCTTCAGGAGCAGCACCCAGACAGGGCTGCTGCTCCCTGTCACTACTCTTCTCCTCTTCTTCTGTCTGACTGAACTGAACTGAACTCCTAAGATGGTGCCCACCTTTTATACTCCCTCTGACACCCGAGCCCAGGTGACTAGCCACCAATGGGCTCCTTCCTATGCCCAGAGTCCCTCCCCTCTCTGCTCCTGCACCACTGGGATATTCCTCCCCCCCTCCCACTCCAGCCAGGGACAGACGCTGTCGTACCTGCACATCTATCTGGTGGGAGTACCGTTGATCTGTCCCCCGGAAATGGGATGTATGTGGTGCATGCAGCTAACTGAGTTCTAGTCCACACTCCATCCTTACCCGGGAGTGGAATACCACACCTCTGGTTCGAGGTGCAATACCCCTGTAGCAGCCGAGCCCTCGGGGTGCTACATTAGTAAATATCATTTTATATATAAATCAAAATAAATGTTATTATTTTCTGTCCACCTACTTTTGGACCACCCTGTATATATACTTCTCAAAAAAATAAAGGGAACACTTAAACAACAGAATATAACTCCAAGTAAATCAAACTTCTGTGAAATCAAACTGTCCACTTAGCAAGCAACACTGATAGACAATCAATTTCACATGCTGTTGTGCAAATGGAATAGACAATAGATGGAAATTATTGGCAATTATCAAGACACCCTCAATAAAGGAGTGGTTCTGCAGGTGGGGACCACAGACCACATCTCAGTACCAATGCTTTCTGGCTGATGTTTTGGTCACTTTTGAATGTTGGTTGTGCTTTCACACTCGTGGTAGCATGAGACAGACTCTACAAGCCACAGAAGTTGCTCAGGTAGTGCAACTCATCCAGGATGGCACATCAATGTGAGCTGTGGCAAGAAGGTTTGCTGTGTCTGTCAGCGTAGTGTCCAGAGGCTGGAGGCGCTACCAGGAGACAGACCAGTACACCAGGAGACATGGAGGGGGCTGTAGGAGGGCAACAACCCAGCAGCAGGACCGCTACCTCCGCCTTTGTGCAAAGAGGAACAGGAGGAGCACTGCCAGAGCCCTGCAAAGTGACATCCAGCAGGCCACAAATGTGCATGTGTCTGCACAAACGGTTAGAAACCGACTCCATGAGGGTGGTATGAGGGCCCGACGTCCACAGATGGGGGTTGTGCTCACAGCCCAACACCGTGCAGGACGCTTTGCATTTGCCACAGAACACCAGGATTGGCAAAGTCGCCACTGGCGCCCTGTGAAAGCAGGTTCACACTGAGCACATGTGACAGACATGACAGAGTCTGGAGACGCCGTGGAGAGCGATCTGCAGCCTGCAACATCCTTCAGCATGACTGGTTTGGCAGTGGGTCAGTAATGGTGTGGGGTGGCATTTCTTTGGAAGGCCGCACAGCCCTCCATGTGCTCGCCAGAGTCTGGGAGGAGATCCCACAGGAGACCATCTGCAACCTCATCAGGAGCATGCCCAGGCGTTGTAGGGAGGTTATACAGGCACGTGGAGGCCACACACAATACTGAGCCTCATTTTGACTTGTTTTAACTACATTACATGAAAGTTGGATCAGCCAGTAGTGTGTTTTTCCACTTTAATTTTGGGGGTGACTCCAAATCCAGGCCTCCATTGGTTAATAAATTTGATTTCCATTGATGATTTTTGTGTGATTTTGTTGTCAGCACATTCAACTTTATACAGAACAAAGTATTCAATGAGAATATTGCATTCATTCAGATCTAGGATGTGTTATTTGAGTGTTCCCTTTATTTTTTGAGCAGTGTATATACTGTATGCATATGTTTAACACACCCTATAAATAACATATGGTGAATGCCAAAAAGGGAAAAAAAATGAAGCAGCGGAAACATTAATTTTTGGTCATTGTCACTCGCCCAAAAAATACAATAGAAGAAGATCAAAAGATCACATCTAGCCCATAATACTGACCTGAAAAATCATTTTACCTGGTCATTTTTACCACACAATGAACACTGTAAGAGCAAAAGCCTAAAAACAATGGCTGAATTGCGTTTTTTCTTGCATTTCACATCACTTGGAATTTATTTTCATACCTTTGAGTGCTTTACATGGTAAAATGAATGATGTCGTTCAAAACTACAACTTATCTAGCAAAAGAAAACAAGCTCTCATTAGCTATGCTGACAGAAAAATAAAAAACATACAGCTCTTGGAAGAACAGAAAAAAACTGAAGTGCAAAAACAAAAAATTGTCTTTTCCTTGAAGGGAATCCGTCATTAAAAAAACACTATTAATCTGCAGATATGGGTTTAATCTGCATCTTAATAGCATTCTGACCCTATCCAGCTTTCGCATGGAGAGAGCCCCGCTGCTGGGAGGAGATTAACTTTATTCTTCCCAGCAGGCTCAGGCTTTCAGTCATAGAGGTGAGGCTTGCGCGGCTTCAGTCACCACTCAGGAGGCGGCGACTGTCATCGTGCCACTGGCACTGACTGACAGCCGTCTATGCATTAGAGGTAAGGTTATAGTCGCCGCTGCACTGAGCGAACACTCAAGCCGCGCTGGCCCACTAGTATGACTGAAGGCCCAAGGCTGTCGGGAAGTATAAAGTTCATTTCCTCCCATCAGCAGGGCTTTCTGTGCGGGAGTCGGGTAGGTCCACAATGCTATTATCCTACAGATTAGCCAAATACCTGAAGATTAATAGTATTTATTTACATGACAGGTTCCCTTGATTGGGTCAAATGAGTAGTTGGAAACAATATATAATGGAGCCACACACACATAAATCTGAAGTATTGATATATCTTTACATTATCCAAATGTTATCATGTTTGGTGATGTATTGGCTGTACTACGTTGAATAAACTAATTTCCTACAGCCAGTATAACAAAGTAAATAGCAGAGACGCACCTATATATCATGTCTCAAAATATCACAAACTTTATTAATACATGAGGAAAATATACATCAAATACGCTAAGTAATACATGCAAAATTACAAGTATGAATTTTATTATTTTTTTATCCAGAGCAAGCCTATGATGCTTAAAAAAACACTTTCGTATCTAGAGGTGAGCGGCAGTTGATGTCAGATTTTCTAATATCAGCCTGGACTCTTGCATGATCAGCAGACGTTGTGCACATGTCCTATTCATTATACTCAGTGTCAAATCAGTAGAATGCGATGTCATGCTCCTGATTTGGAAGTGAGAAAAGCAGGACTAACCTATTAGTGTTGGAAAACTCATTTAATTTAGAACAATACATTTAAATGTCCCTGGATCCTAGAAAATAAAAATGATGGAAATAATCCTGCTTACTTGGATTTGTGTTCACAAAGACTTTTTGGAGAACTAGTTTTAAAAAACTTCTGGCTGATGGAAACTGTTCAACCATTAACCCCTTTGGTTTGCATGTTAATGACCAGGCTAATTTTTACAATTCTGACCACGGTCACTTTATGAGGTAATAACTCTGGAACGCTTTAACGGATCCCACTGATTCTGAGAATGTTTTTTCGTGACATATTGTACTTCATGATAGTGGTAAAAAATTTTCGATATCACTTGCGGTTATTTGTGAAAAAAATCAGAAATTTGGCAAAAATTTTGAAAATTTCGCAATTTTCAAACTTTGAATTTTCATGCTCTTAAATCAGAGAGATATGTCACACAAAATAGTTCATAAATAACATTTCCCACATGTCTACATTACATCAGCACAATTTTGGAAACAAAAGTTTTTTTGTTAGGAAGTTATAAGGGTTAAAAGTTGACCAGCGATTTCTCATTTTTCCAACAAAATTTACAAAACCATATTTTTAGGGACCGCATCACATTTGAAGTGACTTTGAGGGACCTATATGACAGAAAATACCCAAAAGTGACACCATTCTAAAAACTGCACTCCTCAAGTTGCTCAAAACCACATTCAAGAACTTTATTAACCCTTCAGGTGCTTCACAGAAATGTTTGGAATGGTAAAAAAAAAAATTAACATTTAACTTTTTCACAAAAATGTTATTTAAGACCCCAATTTTTTTACTTTTGCAAGGGCATCAGGAAAAAATGGACCCCAACATTTGTTGGGCAATTCCTTCTGAGCACTCCGATACCCCATATGTGGGGGAAAACCACTGTTTGGGCACATGGCAGGGTTCGGAAGGGAAGGAGTGCCATTTGACTTTTTGAATGTAAAATTTGCTTGAATAATTAGCGGACGCCATGTTGCGTTTGGGGAGCCCCTGATGTGCCTAAACAGTGGAAATCCCCCACAAATGACACCACTTTGGAAACTAGACCCCTCAGGGAACTTATCTAGATGTGTGGTGAGCACTATGAACCCCCAGGTGCTTCACAGAAGTTTATAACATGGAGTCATGAAAATAAAAAAATCAAACTTTTTCCACAAAAATGATCTTTTAGCCCCAGTTTTTTATTTTCACAAGGGTAACAGGAGAAAATGGACCCCAAAAACTGTTGTGCAATTTCTCCTGAGTACTCCAATAGCCCATATGTGGGGAAAATACACTGTTTGGGCGCACGGCACTGTGTGACTTTTTAAACGCAAAATTGCCTGGAATTGAGAGCGGACGCCATGTCACATTTGGAAAGCCTCTGATGCGCCTAAACAGTGGAAACCCCCCACAAGTGATCCCCATTTTGGAAACTAGTCTCCTTAAGGATTTTATCAAGGGGGTATAGTGAAAATTTTGAACCCAGAGGTACGACACAGAATTTGATAACATTAGGGCATCATATTGAATAAGTCATTAGTCTTGAGTGCAAGTGCTCGCTACTTGAATTTGCATCGGGTCCTTGGGTATGCACTATGTATCATGGGTGCTCGAGTGACATGCTCAAGTCCCCGGCCCACATGTTTCACGGTTGTTAGACACCCAAAATAAAACATGCGGAGCTCCCCGCAAGGATTTTTTGCCCGCAAAGTATATGGGGCGGAGACTCGAGCATGTCACTCGATCACCCGCGATACTCGGTGCATATCCGAGGACCCGATGAAAACTCAAGTAGCGAGAATCTTTTTTTTCTTTACTTTTGAAAAAATTCCAACCCCAACACAACCCTAGCACAACCCTAACCCTAGCACAACCCTAACCCTAGTACAACCCTAACCCTAACCCTAGCACAACCCTAACCCTAGCACAACCCTAACCTTAATCCTAGCACAACCATAACTCTAACCCTAGCACAACCATAACTCTAACCCTAGCACAACCCTAACCTTAACCGTAGCACAACCCTAATCTGTACACAACCCTGACCCTAGAGTTTATTTTTTACGCCGTTCCTTGTACGGTATAAGTGATTAGATAACTTTATTCTTCGGGTCGGTGCGATTACAGCGATGCCAAATTCATATCGGGTTTTTATGATTGACTGCTGTCACACACTAAAAAACGCTTTTTTTGTGAAGATAAGTTTTTGCATCTCCGTATTTTGAGAGCTATAATTTTTCCATATTTCGGCCGACAGAGTCATGTGATGGCTTGTTTTTTGCAGGACAAGTTGACTTTTTTACTGGTACCATTTTCGGGCATGTGACATTTTTTGATCGCTTTCTATTCCGATTTTTGGGAGGCAGAGTAAACAAAAACCAACAATTTAGGAATTGTTTTTTGTTTTTTTTTAGGTCGTTCCACGTGTGGTAAAATTGATAAGGTAGCTTTATTCTTCAGGTCAGTACGTTTACAGCGGTACCACATATATATTTTTTATGTTTTTGCGGGACAAGATGACGTGTTCAGCGGTACCATTTTTATTTTATTTACATCTGTTTTTTTGATCGCGTTTTATTCCATTTTTTATTTGGCAGTATGATGATAAAGCATCGTTTTTTGCTTCGTTTTTTATTTATATTTTTTAACTTGTTAACTAAAGGGGTTAACTAGTGGGACAGTTTTATAGGTCAGGTCGTTCTGGATGCAGCAATACCAAATATGTGTACTTTTCTTTTTTTTTTCTTTTTTCATAATTATATTATTTATGGGTACAGTATATTTTTATTTTTTTGGATTATGTTTTTCATTTCTTTATATTTTTACAATTTTTTTTTCAGTTTTTTTTCATTTTCTGACACTTTATTAACTTTTACACTTTGTCCCACTAGGGGACTTTCATCTTTTGCAGGCTGATCACTTGTATAGCATAGAGATGCAGCAGCAGCATATCTATGCTATACAGGATCTCAGACTGCATGCAGAAGTTACTTTGATCGCGCACTGCGCAGGATCAAAGTAACTTCCTGGTGCCTGGTGACCCGGATGTCGTCATGACTATATCGGGTCACCATGACAACCACCGGCTGGTTGATCGCAGCATTTCGGGGGTTAATGTGCTGAGAGCAGTGAAGGACTGCTCCTAGCACACAGCACTGGGTGTCAACTGTGAGAATCAGCTGACACCCGGTAGCGTTCGCACCAGCACAGCCTCGGTGCGGGTGCGATCGACCGGGCGTAATAATACGTATCTGGTCCGATAGACCCAGGGCGCAGATAAGTATTATTACGACCCATGTCAGAAAGGGGTTAAGAAATTTACTGGATATTTTTAACAGTTTCTTTTATGTGATGATTGTTATTCATATAACTGTCAGGTATGAACTAGTGTAATAATGATCGACTGTTCTGCTGCATTCCTACACCTGAATACAACAATCGCGCTATGTGTGCAGTGTTATGCTGTTTCTCTATGTGGATAGTGATGTGCGTCTTCTATATTGTGTGATGGTAATTAGAGATGAGCAAACCTTTCAAGGTTCGGTTTTGTTTGGCAAGTGGCCCAAAAGCTGCCAAATCAGCTCAAATTATAGGCAGACAACAGGTAAAGTGGCATCAATTGACCCAGAGTACAAATAGTATAATTGTGCAGCATGGATGCATGGGGCAGGGTTTTGACCAGCATTGCTAGCTTAAACATTGATCAGTAGTAGGTGGATAAGTGACAGGTGTAGGCCTGGTGCTCTGAGATCCCAGCCAAATTCTGGCAACAGACACAACAGTCAAATATCAGCTTCGCTCAGGTCAGGAGAGGTGCAGGCCAGTACGTGGTTTATGATGCGATCCTCTCAAGAGAAATACAGCAGTGTGTCTCTGTCCTTAGAAAAATGTAAGGATAGTAACACAGGTAGTTGACTGAAAGTAAGTGCAGGCCTGCCGGTCTGGGAGCCCAAGAATTAGGGACAGACACCAGGAAAAGTGTCATCAATTGACCCACAGTAGAAATTTTATAATGGCAAAGCAGCAGTCAGGCATGGGCCATGCATGAGACAAGGTCTGGGCCAGCATTTACACATTTGAATTTAAGTTGAAATTAAGAGGTGGGTGAGGGACCAGTGTAGGCCTGCTGTGCTGGGAGCCCTGATATCTCATGCAACAGCGCAAACTGTTTTTCTGCTCAGCCACACTCAGGTGGCCAAAATATCAGCTTCGTAGACTACTATTGTTAGAAAAATGTAAGGATAGTAACACAGGTAATTGACTGAAAGTAAGTGCAGGCCTGCCAGTCTGGGAGCCTTACTGCTACAGGCAACACACATGAAGGAGGCCCAACTTGGAGTCCAAACATTTACGAAAATTGTTAGTAACATCAGCAGCAGTAACAACAGCAGGTACAGAAGCCTCGATTAAGGTGTCACCTACTTCAATAACGCGAGATCAATGCAGCACAGTAAAAACTACGCCATCGCCTAGTCTGTCCAGTCTGCGACTTGGGTGCAAAAGTCATTGGAGATCCATGACTTGTTCATCTTGATGAAAGTTAGGCGGTCTACACTTTCATGGGACAGTCAGATGTGCCTATCCGTCAAGACACCACCAGCAGGGCTAAAGACATGTTCTGAGAGAACACTGGCTGCAGGGCATGACAAAACCTCCAAGGTGTGACAGGCGAGCTCAGGGTACGCTTCCATTTTTGAAGGCCAAAATGCAAAAGAGTCCAAAAAAACCCTGATGGCATTGATATTGAGCTCGAGATACTCCTGCACCATCCTCTCTAGTCGTTCACTATGTGTCAGACTTGTACTCTGTTCTGCTGGTGCAGGGGCTGGTCTAAAAAATGTGTGAAACGACTCACAGAAATTACTTCTGCCACTTACACTGCTGCTGCTAATGTTTTTGCATTGACGACTCAACATTCCTGGGGTTAGAAGTCTAGAACTGTGATGTACACTGAGTACCTCACTGCTGTCTTGGGGAAAACAACTCTTAAGATTGTCTACAAGTGTGTTTCAATACTCCAGCATGTGCGTGTCGCTTTCCAGGGGAAGGAAGCATCTGGAAAAATTTACTCTTGTACCGTGAATCTAACAGAGTGGCAATCCAATAGTCAGCACTATTTCTAATCCCAACAATATGGGCATCATGTTTCAGATAGTGCAGCAAGAAGGTGCACATGTGTCGGTCGCTTCCATGAGGTCCAAGTCCATGATGTGTGGGTGGCGGGGTAACACTCAAGCTCACTTCCTTTGACCACTCCCTCTAACCACAAACAGAGAGGGGATCATTATCCTCTTAATCTCTTGACTGTTGCGCGCCCATCACTGCTTCCTCCTTGTCCCCCTCGATCGCTGTAATCCACCCTCCCATGCCACTCGCCTGTGCGATGACAGTCCGGAATTTAGAGATATTGTTATCCCTTCCACATTCTCCTCTGCTTCCTCCTCTTCCTCTTTGACTACCACCTCCTCCCACAGACTATTCAAAGAATGCCCCAGTATGTAGATGACCGGAATAGTTATGCTGATGACTACGTTGTCTGCGCTAACCATCTTAGTAGTCATTTTGAAACTGTGCAGAAGGGTGCAGAGGCCCTTCATCTGTGCCCTCTCTGCAAGCGTGATTTCTACCACATCCATGCTGCGTTGACTGAGGCTATGCAAAATGACTTACTGCACCAGGGATCATCTCTTCTGCCACAGTCGCTGCAACATGTGCAGAGTGGAATTCCATTGTATCAGCACATCGCATATCAACTGGTAGACCGAAACACCTCTGTATCGATGCAAGTCGATGACCCGTGGGTTACGAACGGCGGAAGTGAACACAAATCGACCGTGCTTTCTGCAGCAGCGCATTCAGACCGGAGAAATTGCTGTACCACCAGACTGAGAATGTTAGCCATGCAAGGCTCGTGTATGAGGTTGCCCCGCGTAGGGCCGCCACCAGGTTCACTTCGTTATTGCACATGGCCTTCCCTGACTACAGGTTCAGTGGAGACAGCCATTACTGAAACTCGATCTGGATAGCTGTCCAAAACTACTAAGCTGTGTGACTGTGATCTCCAAGGCATATTAATTTAAACACTGCCTGATTGCTGTGAGCTCTGGCTGCGTAGATTGTCTCTGCACTGTTGGAACATGTGTCTCATTAAGGGAGAGGTTGAGGGTGCAGGTGTAGGTCCTAGAGTAGGTGGAGGCGTCAGAAGCAGTTGAGGAAGTGTTAGATACAGAGGTTTGTCCCGCAAGCCTTGGGGATTACAAGACTTGTGGAGCAGCCCCTTCCCCACCTGCCCCCACAGCCACCAGAGTCACCCAGTGATCAGTCAGAGATATGCAACACCCATAGCAATGCTTGCTCATCCAGGTTTCAGTGGTGAAATGCACCCTTTCAGACATATATTTTTTCAAGGAATGGGTGATGTTGTCTGAGACATGCTGGTGTAGCCCAGGCACAGCTTTCTTAGAGAAGTAATGGCGACTAGACAGCTGGTACTTTGGGGGACTGTGACGACCATCAGCTTTTGGAAACCAGCTGTATCCACCAGGCGGAAAGGCAGCATTTCCCTGCCCAACAGATTGGACTTGGTGAAGTTCAAGCTCTTAGCTTAGGCATGTGTAGGAGGAAACAATCTTTTACATGACCGAGGGTTGGCTGCTGTGTTGAGAGAGTGTGGAGTAGGGAGAACACGACAAGCTGCTGGACTGTGAGTGAGGTTCAGTCAGAGATGTTATGATGGATTGAGAAAGATGTGGTGTGCTCTGTGTCTGAGATCGGTCAAAGACAGCAGGCATGTCCACTTCTGTAACCACTGATGGGCTCTCACTCACCCCGACTGTAGCGGGTTAACAAGTGGAGGTTCTGCGGCCGAAGGCCTGTGTGAGAACACTTGGCATGGTGACGGAGGAGGAAGAAGCAGCAGATACAGTTGATGGAGCGGCCGTTGGTTGGCGAGGCCCGCTACTCTGCATTTTAGCGCAGTGATATTCCCAGACTAACGCAAGTTGATCGTACATGTGCCAGTTCATGCATGTAGTAGTCAAATTATTGGAATTTTTGACTGTCATGAGTCGATTTTTACAAAGTTGGCAGATAACGTGAGTTGGGTCATCCTTTGTGGTCTCAAAAGAGGCCCAGGCTAGGTAACCTTTGCCGCCCCTGCAAACTGCAGACTCACGCCCGCTTCTGGCCACAACCAGAATTGTGTCTGAGATTGCAGTGCTTGCTGTGGTTGCATCACTTCATGTCTGTGCGGGAAGCCACAACGTGACCTCCTTGTCTTCCTCCTTCTTCACCTCCTCTGCTGAGCTACTCAGCTGCATGCCTCTGGGTTCACACCAAGTGAGATCTACAACCTCGTCGTCATCCTCTCTGTTCTCCCACTCCTCGCCCCGAAAGTCCTTCTCTTTCTGCCCTGACAGCACAG
This sequence comes from Phyllobates terribilis, assembly GCF_046119375.1. Taxonomy (NCBI): domain Eukaryota; kingdom Metazoa; phylum Chordata; class Amphibia; order Anura; family Dendrobatidae; genus Phyllobates; species Phyllobates terribilis. Next base: position 381,050,590 of record NW_027362763.1, on the reverse strand, counting down.
TAGAGTCCGCGTGCGCCTCAGGTATCTGAATCTCATCAGGATCACCTCCACCCCCAGGGGCTAACGTCTGGTGGCGAGGGTCTGGATTCTTCTCGAATCCCACTTCATCCTGTCCTGAATCCAACTGAAAAAATTTTGGGCATCGGTGCAGATGCTTTCCTCCTCTTGAGTCTGTGAATCTTTGGAACTGACCGCTGATGCTTATGGTATAGAATGTGTGAACAGCTCTGCAGACTCACCCATCTGTGGTTCCTCACAGTCAATTGGGCTCTTGGGGAGTTGTGACGCGAGTGAAAACGAGGGTAATTGGGGTGCCACCTCTGAGGACTGTATGCAGCGCTGCCATCCACTGGAGCACATGCTCATTCTGGTCACTGTGCGGCTGACAATGAAAGGGAATCGAGTAGCCCGTCAAGTAACAGAAGTTGTCAGTGGTCTTTGAATAGGATGAGCCGGGTTTTATTCAGTAGAGCTTTCAATAACATTTCCACCTACTCCAAGTACACCTTGAACACCAAGCCTTTTCCCCCTTCCACCACAACCTCACTTTTTCCTACTCATGTTGGATGTACCATTCCCCTCTTTTAACCATCTGTTTTACAACCCTAGGCCCAGACCTGTCAGTCACCTGTCACTAAATTAACAGTCAGTATTTATTTACTGAGATAGTATAGCTGGACAACAGAATTAGCATAAAAGATTTATATGATGAAATGTGGACTGGTGTCTGGACCAACTATTAGCATAAAGGATTTAGATGCTGAAATGTGGACTGGTGTCTGGACCACGCAATTAGCACAAATGATTTAGTTGCTGAAATGTGGATTGCTGGCTGGACCACACAATTAGCACAAAAGGATTTAGATGCTGAAATGTGGACTGGTGTCTGGACCACACTATTAGCAGAAAGGATTTAGATTCTGAAATATGGACTGGTGTCTGGACCACACTATTAGCAGAAAAGGTTTAGATTCTGAAAATTGAACTGTTGTCTGGACCACACTATTAGTACAAAGGACTTAGATTCTGAAATGTGGACTGGTGTCTGGACGACACTATTAGCAGAAAGGATTTAGATTCTGAAATGTGGACTCCTGGCTGGACCACATTATTAGCAGGAAGGATTTAGATTCTGAAATGTGGACTGGTGTCTGAACCACACTATTAGCAGAAAGGATTTCGTTTCTCAAATGTGGATTCCTGTCTGGACCACACTATTACCAGAAAGGATTTAGATTATGAAATGTGGACACCTGGTTAGAACTCACTATTAGCAGAAAGGATTTAGATTCTGAAATGTGGACTGGTGTCTGGACCACACTATTAGCAGAAAGGATTTAGATTATGAAAGGTGGACTCTTGGCTGGACCACACTATTAGAAAAAAGGACTTAGATTATGAAATGTGGCCTGGTGTCAGGATTACATTATTAGCATAAAGGATTTAGATTCTGAAATGTGGACTGGTGTCCGGACCACACTATTAGCAGAAAGGATTTAGATTCTGAAATGTCGACTCCAGGCAGGACCACTCAATTAGCACAAACGATTTAGATGCTGGAAGGTCGATTTGACACAGGATCCTATCTAGCTGAACTAGCTAACAGTAAACCACCTAGCTAACTATCTTTCTACTTGCAGCAGCAGGAGCAGCCTCTCTGCTCTGCTACACTAACAAACTGGCGCCAAAATAACATGTCCGCTTTTTATATGGAGAGGGACATGTGACTTTAGCAGCCAATGACACAAGCCCTTGTGTCTGGATATTGTGGATGGATTCTGCGCCCTGATTGGCTGCTGGAATCTCCACACATTAAGTTAATAAAAAAAAAATTACAGTCTGCCGCTCCTCTGACCTCTCCCCTCCCACTCCCCTCAACAAACACTTTCCCCCCACTCAACACTCAGCACTACTATCCTAGCCAAAGTCATAGCAAAAGCATAGTGGAAACTCGATCATTTACCGAACTTTGGCCGAATTTTGACGATTTTGAGGAAAATGCTGGGGTATTCGAACATGAATCAGAATGTTCATGCCGACTTTAAGATTGGCGAACATTTTCCAAACAAGTTTGCTCATCACTAGTGCTTTGGTGAAAGAGGTTCCAAAATTATTGAATGCCTCATGCCTCTTAATGAGTGTGATGCATCTTACTCCAACACTTATGTGACATAAATCATGATGAATTTGCCTGCATGTGGCCACACCTCTTCATCATTAAGTTCAGCAAAAAAAGGGTTGATGAAGCTGGTATAAAAATGTTAAAAAAGGAGTTGTGCAAAATGTGTTGGTTCAAAATGTTTAAGTCAGGTATCTTGTGATATAAATTCCATTTTTTAGACAGGTTCCCATTAAATCCCCAAACCTTCAGATTAGCCCCATATCAGTAGGTTATTAGATTTTCTTTTACATGACAGGTTCCCTTTAAGTGTAATTTTCAGCAAAAAAATAAATAAATAAAGAACTATTGTCTATGTATATAAAATGTAGAATCTGAAATAAAAATTCATTATAGTTAACAAATAATTTTGCAAGAGCCCAAACACATAACCTAGTATAAACCTCAAAATAGCATTCACAGATGTTGGTGAAATATGAAAAGAGGTGATATGCTTTAGTTTCCCTTGTGAGTTGGACACCTTTGTGTTTTTGTGGGTGTGCCATGATCTTATTTTAGGGCATTTCTTTTGTCTGGCTTAAATGTGTTGGCAATAACCTCCGATGTGTTAAATTACCTTTCTTTCCATCTCACTTTTGCACTGCAGTTCTAGGAATTTAGAATATTAAATAATTCTTGATGGCAGCAAACCTCATTTTTAAGAAATTCTACAAAGGCAAGCAAGATATGGTCATTACATTTTATTTAATAATTATGATTACATGGCTGAAACTGAATGCCTTCATACACATTGCTTTTAGAAAAAACTGTGCATTTATTCCTATATTTTTGTGGTAAAAAATGCTAGTGCCAGATGGTATTGAATAAGAAAGTATGAATTGCAGTGCACTGCATCGAGGCATCGAACCCCGGCAAAGTGGGATTTCGGTGTATGCGTCTGAGTGTCCACCTCCAGTAGGCATACAGTATGTGCCCGAAAATTATGCACAACAAAGCACAAGTTGACTCTGTCTTCATCATTATAGTCAATGACCACGTCTGAGCATACGCCTGAATGACGTTTTACGAGGGTTCGGAAGTAAGCCCCGACGGGATCACTGAATGTATGAATGAATTATTATATATTTATTACCAATCCTTTTGTGTCCCAAATCACGTATGTAAAATATTTTTTCTGATCTTGTAGATTACATTCCCCATGTACATCACTAACTTATGGCCGCTCATGTGTGTATTTATTTCCCTGGTATATAATCTTTTCAATTTAATATACTTTTTTCAATGATGAATTTATGATTGTATATGCATTTAATAAAAGGTATATTTGAATCTTTAACAAGTGTGGTGCACCCCCATTTTTGTAGGATACATGAATCAATTGTAAAAGCAAATATAAGAAACTTTTGTAATTGAATTTATCAGAGAAATATAGTTCTTTTTTACATGTTAGCCACTTCCTCTCCTCCGCCTGCCTCTTGAAATCATCATTCACTCTGAAAAAAATCTAAAATCCACCTCACTGAGGAATCAGATTACAGCTGCTTATACCCTGTCCATAACTTCCACTGAAGTGAATATGAGTATTGGAAGTGGCAGCACTGGGAGCTAAGGCGCTGAAATAATTTTTGAGTTTCTGAAACAGTGTAGCAAAGTCTGCTTAGCTGTTTCCGGGGTCCTGCCCTTCGTTTGTTGACACAGTGAGGTAGTTTCTCACAGCTCTGCCATCAATCACACTAATTGGATAATGTATTCTAAAGATTTTATATATCCCTCATACCATATGCTTTTGTATATATATTTTGATAGCATTTCTTACTCTTTTAGCATGATCTATATAAAGACCTATGTATAGGACTTTACCCCCAACACAGGGTAGATAAAAAAAAGTAGGTAATGTAGTATATTGTAAAAGCAAAGGTTTAGCAAAATTGCGTCTGGCATAAACCATGTTTTAATTAAGATATTACTCAATTTCTCCTTATCTATTACAACATTCCTTATTATAAAAAAACACATTTCAATATACTTGTGACCTCCAGCAACTATTTTTCTTTTTTTTAAAAAATTAAGAGTATGCATTAAACGCAGAATAATGTTTTATCACAGAGAATGTGTGTAGGCAGACAAGCATAGGCAGGATGATTGTATAATTATGAATATTTTACAGTATAAGTTCACCGGGGTGTTGCACTGTACCCAAAAGAAATATCTTAATGAAAACATTGGAAATACAGATCAAACAATATTTTAAAATAATGACTTTTGAAAAACATTATCTGCAATGTTTCATTCGAGAGTTACTAAACATGTCTAAACAAATAGCATGAGCAAGATAAGGTCATAAATGTACTTTTTTTTTGCAATACTCCTTGGAGAAATTCATTGGGTAATTTAAGTGCTCATATTTACAGAAATCCTAACTAGCAGAAATATGAAAGCATATTCTGGAACCAAAAAAAGACCACATCATCAACAGTGTAGCAGTTTTATTTTCTGGATCAATTACACATTCATATAATCAATTTGTTACTAAATACTTCTAACTGCTTTAAAGTGAATTTCCATATTTTAGGTACAAATTCCTGTACCGATTGATTTTTTTCAATAAATTTTCATAGCACTTGGGACATTTTTCTTTTTTGGTATGTATACTGTCTGTTATTTTTGCGGATAGATTACGAAACCATTACAATCATTGTGCCTTTTCATTCTAATGGAGACATATTGGACTTTGATTTGTTTTGTTGCTGATAAAATTCGCCAATGCAAGTAAATGGCCCAGTGAAAAAAAAACAGCACATCAATGTCATCTGTGCGCCTTCTATATTTTACTGTTTGATTGGTAGGAGAAGCTAAGAAATGTTTTGCGTTATATAAGAAAAACAAACTTAACCAGTATTGTAAAAACTATCACATGGACCATGGGTCTAGCACGCTGAAAAAAACACTCACCTTTTTTCAACTATGTGAAAAAAAGCTGGTGTGAAACTGGCCTTAGAGTGATAGAGATACAAATTCAAATATCTTGAACAGACTTAGAATTAGAAAATAGGGAATGGACTGCCAGCAGTCACTAAGAGAGGGGGACTAACTGCAATCTCTGTTAATATTGAGTTAAATGTACTGTATAAAAATATGCAGGAAATGGTGGTTCATGTACATGTAAATAAGACTAGGATGAAGTTTTACTCTCTGAGAATTTTAGGTGGAAAGAGACTGGTGAATACACTTGCAAGAAAAACACAATTTACCTAAACTAATACCATACAGAATTGAGTATATCATAGACTAATATGTAAAACTAGTTTGTGAAATAGCAGAGCCCAGTGATGTAGCAAAGCTGTGAATGTCACAAAGGTTAGAATAGTACTGATCCATGGCATAGCAGCGTTCCGTGCTATAGCAGAGTTGTGGTAGTCACAAGGTTAAAGTACTACCAGTGTTATAGCAGTATTGAGTGGTGACAAAGTCCAGGGTGGTACTTACTTGTGGTACAGTAGAGTCCTGCAATACTGCAGAGCTAGTTACGACAGGAAACTCATTGCAACATTGGTATGCAGAATAGCAGAGTAGAGCAGTATAACAGAGCTGGGTAAGGAGGTTCAGAATAGATCATTAGTACCAAATGATAATAGTGGTGGGGATCTGTATACTCAGTTTTCTGCTGCCTGATCCAGCCTATAAAGTTGGCAGTAAAGCTTCAGAGATTTGGTAACTTGACGTTCAGAAGAACAGAAGGAGCTAACTAGAACAGGAGAATGGAGGAGGCACTACAGGTGAGTATTAGCTGCTTAATAATATTTAACTTATGGTAACCTGCAAATACAGTCTTATTGGATGGCAAGTGGCAAGAGCTGGTCAACAAAACATTAGAAGGATGAGTACAGTGACTAATCAGGAACGCTGTGCCCTCTATAAATATGATATGTGAAAATTCTGTCCTATGCTGACATGTTTTAATACTGATCCTGGTGTATTATTACTGATAACTTATTCCTAATCCATCTTGTTTTTTCTACCCCTTCTGTCGGATCTTATTATTGCTCCCTGCTTTTGACCCTGGATTGAATTAACTCTTTTTTTTTGGATTAATTTGCTTCTGGCCCTTCTCTCCTTGTTTTGACCCCAGTTATCTTCCTGAGTTCTTCGCTATTTACTGCTTTTGTCCTTGTTTCTTGGGTTTTCGCCTTATTTTGTAACCATTCTAATACTAACTGTATCCACCAGCCAGCAGCTACTCTGTAGACTTAAGCTTGTTCTTTGGGACTTGCTAAGTGGAGTGGCTAGCCACACAACATACTGTGGAAGAGCTCTTAAGAGTTGCTCCATAAACAGTCCCCCATGAGAATTATTTGTATGCTTTGGGTGATTGTCTTCTTGCATTACACAACGTCCCTTCAGATCAAGATAATGGACTGCAGGCCTTACATTTTTGTTTAAAGTTTGGTTTGAAACACCTTTGAACAAATTCATTCCTCAAAGCTGCCCTAAATCACAATGCTCCCCTTACAATCCTTTACAGTTTGCACGAGGTTTTGGTGTTGTTTGACATTAGGTTTAGATATTGCTTTGCAGGCTTCTTTTTACTATTCATATATCATTGTGTATTTGTGCTATGATGGAAAGAAAGGTAATTTAACACATCAGAGGGTATTGCCAACACATTTAAGCCAGACAAAAGAAATGCCCTGAAATAAAATCATGGCACACCCACAAAAAAAAGGAAGGTGTCCAATTCACAAGGGAAACTAAAGCATATCACCTCTTTGTTGTTTCTCACCTTTTTTAAGTGATGCTCATTGTGCTCCTTCCTATAGAAAATTGCAACAAACCTACATTCTCTCCATTTGCAGAAAATGTGTCTATGTGGACTCAGGTCTTTACCAACGCTATAATTTCTCTAACATATTTGCTGTAGACCTTTTTAAGTTGTTTGCCTTAATAAACAGTCTTTTTTAAGTAGAGCAGATTTGTCAGTAACTAGTCTTTGCCATTATTTTGCGGAAAAAAACATCTGTGAAACTGACACTTCCATTCTCTGTTCCTTAATAGAAACATCTTTTGTCAATTGATTTTGGAAGAAGTCATTAACACAGAAGTTTATTTACTTTTTCTCCATGCACTATGGTTGTCCTCACCTTAATCCTATGGAGCTGCTGTGGCTTGACATAGTGACGTAGAGTGAAGCACATGCTAGACCACCTAAAATGAAAGGGGTTTTCCCACTAACGAAAGTTCATTTTAAAAATTGACTGTGTCTTACCGTGTATGAAAAATACCACATCTCCTGGGCAGGGGAGGAAGCAAAAGAGTATACTAACATTACAGTAGGTGATCACAGAGGATTCATTTTGTGAGGTAAAACATTTCACTGCCTGTTTTAAACAATATTTTACCTCACAAAACGAATACAGACATTACAGCACGGGATCACAGCTGATTCCTTCTTTGAGGTGAAACATTTTTTAAAAACAGACAGTGAAATATTTTATCTCACAAAAAAAAAATCAACTGTGATCCCCTGCTGTCCTGTCTGTATACTCTTTTGCTTCCTCCCCTGTCCAGGAGATGTGGTATGATCAGACCGTGTCCCTGTACGGTCAGACACAGCCATTACACAGTACACAGCAGGGGCACATTTATAAGATTATCTCAACACAGGAACATTTTTAACACATCCAATTGTGGAACTTATTATTATTCAAAGATTTATTGATTAAAATGTTCTTTGTTCATGAACTTAAACAGATTTACAGGGTGTACTTTTCTTTCTTCCAACTGTAGAATCATTATGGCATATTTGATAAAAGTTGGAAAAAAATATTTTAAATTGTTAAAGTGAATTTCCATCTATTAACATCAGGCACAATTGAGGCCCAACTATGAATAGAGAAATCCCCTGCATAGGCATAAAGGTAAATAAAGGTTAGCAACATCAGCTACTGTTGAGGTAGCCTGAGGAACTGAGGAGCCTGAGCTGATATCTATGTTCAAACAGTTTTCATTAAGCTATGTCTATGCAATGAATTTGGAGTTCTGTTTCACACAAATATTAAAATTAATGTAAAAAGTTTCAGTGCCCAATGTATAAATAAGAGTGCATCTCCTTAGTATCACTAATATCAATATAAATGGGTTATGTTGGACTAATCAGTGTTAAAAAGTAGAAATTTGTTTTCACTTATACATTTTGACAATACAGCAATGAATCAACTTGTATCTATAGATATATTTATAGCGATGTGTGGGACTACGTATGACAGTGTTGGGGATATGTTCTTGATCACGTGACGAACTAATCAAGTCAACTTACCTTTTTTTTCTCAAAGCAAGCATAGATTTCAAAGGTTATATAGTTGGCTATTTCACATTTTGTACAATTCATATGTACATTGTTTAATATTGCCTTATTTGCTCCTTTTACAGGTTGCAGAACTGCACCAAATGATTTGGTTTTCATACTTGATGGATCATGGAGTGTGGGTCCTGAAAATTTTGAAATACTTAAAAAATGGGTTGTTAATATTACAACCAATTTTGATATTGGACCAAAGTTCACTCAAGTTGGAGTTGTGCAGTATAGTGACTATCCTGTTCTCGAAATCCCTCTTGGACGCCATGAGTCAATTGATGACTTAATCAAAAGAATGCAAGCTATTGACTATCTGGGAGGGAACACACGCACTGGAAATGCCATTCAGTTTGCAGTAGACAATCTTTTTGCTAGGTCTTTGAGACCACTAACCAAAATCGCCATTGTTTTAACTGACGGAAAATCTCAAGATGATGTCAAATACATAGCAGAAGAAGCAAGAAGGAATAAAATTACTCTTTTTGCTATCGGAGTAGGCTCAGAAATTGAAGAAAGTGAGCTTAAAGCAATAGCTAATAAGCCATCATCTACTTATGTGTTCTATGTTGAAGATTACATTGCCATATCCAGAATACGCGAAATCATGAAGCAAAAGCTCTGTGAAGGTAATTTATTTCTATAAGTTAAACTAAGAATGTTCATTTCAATCGTTTAAAAATGAATTATGAAGACTAATTTTGTTAAAAAAATATTGTTATCTGAAACGTTCTCTTAAATAATAATAACAATAGTTATAGAAAATCATACATTATGGGTTTGATTTATGAAGGTGTTTTCATTAAGTTTTTGGGCATAAAGCATTTCATAATTACAACATTTTTGCACAATTCTAAGATGTGCAAACATTTTGCAGATTTTGGTGTTTTTCCATCAGTCTCAGCCAGCTTCGTCAAAATGGCGAATTCATCAAAACTTCCAACACTTTAGAGGCATAAATGTTGCCAGAAATGCATTTCAGTCCCAGACTGGAGTAACATTTCTGGTGGAGGCTGTAAGATGCATTTTACTCCGGTGGTGCCTTCATTGAGACTGGCATGGAAATCAACACTGTCCACTGTCGATTTGCAGCTCTGACTTATTCACTTATGTCCATTCTTACAGTCACTGTTGACAAAAATGATCCGATCATTACTAGTGATGAGCGAACATGCTTGTTACTCGAGATTTACTAGCATGCTCGGGTGTTTCCCAAGTATCTTCAGCGTGCTCGAGTGTTATGTTTGAATCGTGCCGTGTGCATGATTTGCGACTGTTTGACAGCTTTAATACATGTGAGGAACGCCTGTTTTGTAGGCATTCCTCACATGTATTAAAGCTGTCAAACAGTCGCAAATCATGCACACAGCTCGACTCAATCATAACACTCGAGCACGCTGAACATACTCAGCGAGCACCTGAGCATGCTCGCTGAAAGGTTTAACAGAACATACTCACTCATCACTAATTCTTACCTATTTGATCAGCTTTGTGTTGGAAGACATTAGTAGACAAGATAGTTAACATGACCTGTAGAGATAAGTATATTGAACTACGGAGGATCGAGTTCAGTCGAATCTCCCAAAATTCACAGTTTCATGCAAACATTGAAAACATTAATTTAAACATTTTGAGATTTGATTCTCGTTTCTCCAAAAAGAAAAACTTTCTCAACACCATTTCCCACACTGCTGAAGCATTACAGAGCAGCCTAAAACCATTGCTAGGCAGTCCTTCCCATAATGCCCTACAGCTATGACATCTTACGGATTATCATATCTTGTATAATGAGGGTTAGTACCTGGACCTTCCCAGCGAAGCCCAGCACAAAGCACAGTTTGTACATCAGAGTCGTTTTCCATCTCCAGAGTCACTAGGTAAGTCTCCCTGTACTATATTAGCTCTGATGGACCGTGGGGTCCTCTCTCTCACCTGTATAGTCTAAGCTCTAATGGTCAGCAGGTATCCTATCTCTCTTGCTTGTAGAGTGTTAGCTGTTATGGTCAGCGGGGTCCTCTCTCTCGCCTGTAAATTGTAAGCTCTTATGGTCAGTGGGGTTCTCTCTTTATTTTTTGTGTAGAGTGTAAGCTCTTATGGTCAATGGGGTACTTACTCTCTTGCCTGTAAAGTGTAAGCTATTATGGTCAGAGGGTTCCTCCCTCGCTCCTAAAGATTGTAAACTCTTCTGGTCAGCAGGGTCCTCTCTCTCTCTGCTGATAAACATGTATTTTCTGTATTTTATTAGCTTTACAGTATTGAGATTCACGCAAATTTATTTGCTGCAAATCTAATTTTTTGGGAAAATTTAGCAAAGTTGGTTAATTCGCATTTCAAAAGGTGTGCTCATCTCTAGTGACCAGAAATGTTTTACAGTCCAGCTATGGATACCTGACAGGTGAACAAAATCCCAAATTTTCCCATCGGTTGTGTTGCCTAATCTGCTGTGTTCCCATCAGCTCAGACAAAATAATAACTGTCACCAACCAACTATTATATAATGTGTGAATACAACTGAAGTAACTTTACAGAAATATATCCAAACTAATCCTCACAAACTGACCACCCTTCTGTTCATAAAATGGCTGCTGATGGAGGAGCAGTGACCAGAGCTGTCAGTTCCTCAGCCTCTTCCAATAGAAAAGTTGCTTTCTCGTGTGAGATTCTCGTATCTCGGAGGATAATAATGCACTGGTCTGGTCACATACTCCTCCATAAGCAGCCATTTAATGTAAAGAAGGGCTGGTCAGTTTGTCAGGAAAGTGTTTTTTTCTATATAAAAGCTGATTTGACATGTAAATTGTGACGCACCAGAAGCTATGTATTTGAAACAAAAATGATGATGATGTCCTTTGCTGAAAAGGGAAAGGTTACACGCAATATTTTTCTGTCCACTCGTTGCCCATTATAATTGATGCTAATGGACACAAAATATTTTACACAATTTTGTCATCAGCTTTTCTGTACTACACTTGGGGGGCCAAATATATGAAAAAGGCTGTGCAGATTAAAGAACCTTGCTTATGTACAGTATAAAATTTGACACTGATATTTTTTAATAACATGTCAGGCAACTTGTTCCACATTTACACACAAATTTACAAAAAGTCATTAAATATACAGTGGTGCCAAGAAACTTTGTGCAATTTAAACAGAAAAATATCCGACAACCAACTGACATTTTTTTATCCATGTGACTCGTTTATTAGTGATGTAACTGTGATTTGTCTGCAGTAATTAATATAATAACTAGATTACATACTGCAGACTAAACGCTTCAAAAAGCAGAAAAGATGTTGCACAGTAATCTAATGTTTCTGCAAATAGTTCACCATGTACCAAAGTCAGTGCAAGGATTACATCATCTGTCAGAATTTTTGACCCTGTTGGAAACTATAACAAGATGACTTTTAGGTTGAAATTTGCTCAACATATGAACTAAATTATCTCGAAATACATGTTTACCTTAGAAAAAATACACCAACATTACATTAAAACCACCTGCCAAATATTGTATGCAACATTTCTGTACTGCCAAAACAGCACTGACCCCTCAAGACATGAACTCCACAAGACCTCTGAAGGTGCCATGTCATACAAATTCTTTAAATAGATAATCTGGTAACAGACCCATACATGTGTGGCAGATGCGTGTCCCACCTTTGGGAATTGCAGTTATCTCCAGACCAGAGACATGAGGGAAAAAAATGAATGACAAGAATGGAGAGGTGAAGAAACAACAGAAAAAAGGGCTAAATCTCAGTGCTTTCAATCAAATATGGAGAAGATCATTTAAACAAAAAATTCTCAGAAAGGGGCAAATTAACTTTCACTTTGTGAATGGCACAATATCATTCACATAACAGAGCCTCTAGTGCATTGAGTCAGCCCGCAGATTCTACACTGGTCGCCCTACGTAGGAACACCGTAATCAGAATCCCCGCTTTAGAAAAGGCAAAAAGGAGCACCAGCCGACACTACTTCTGAGCATATGTATCACAAAAGGTACGGTGTAATTTGAATTACTTTGCAGGAGGGAGAGGATTTGCCTCCCCCCTAATCCTGGTAACACACATAAGCTCCAACTGAGACCTTACCCAGCCTCAATTTTGTGGAGATGCACTCTCTTGCTTGATGAGCACACACCTTCTTGCTCCACCTTTCCTCGTCCTTAGTCTGGATGATATCACCACCCTGTAATTGTCTTCCTTGCAATCATCACTGCCTAAAGTCGACCACACTTCAGTGTTTAAAGGAAATTTTTTTGTACCTGTTCTACAACAAAGTTTAGGTAGATGATACATGTCAAAGTAACATTATGCCATCTCTACAAGGCATAAAATAAAATATTCATCAGACCAGGTCACCATCTTCCATTACGCTATAATACAGCTTGGATGCTCATGTGCCAATTGTGGGTAATTTCAGTCGTGAACAGAAGTCAGAATAGACTCTTTGATCACTTGTCTACTGTCATGGCTATAACCCAAGTGCCTCCGCAGCACGACCCCACTCCCCATGGTCACTGCGCGGCATCTCCATGTATCAGACCGGTTTGCTGAGGTTTGATTTCTGCTGCACTCGTTTGCACTGCTTCTAAAGCACAGTGATTCCATCTGGCCTTAGGGGGGCGTGGCTGATCTCTTCAGGAATTTAACCCTGCTGTGTCTTGCATAGATCTGGCTCTCCGGCCTATCCCATGCAAGCTCTATAAAAGGCAGCTCCTCCCATCACAGCTTGCCAGAACATTTGATTCCTACCTTGTTTGTTCATGTGTATGCTTTCTTCAGTACTCCACTTTCCGTTGTTGACTCAGCTAGTTCTCCTGTCCTGCCTGACCTCTCCACTCTGACCTCAGCTACTTTTACTGATCCGGTTCTGCCTGCCTCAACCTCGGACCGTATGATGACTTTTACTTTTTGCCCTTCTGTACCATGCACCTGTGCTTCTGACCTTTCGATCAGCTTCCGCAAATCCTGGGACTGCCCCGGAGTGGTTCCTGGCGACTACCTGCTGCCAAGCCTAACCTCCCCTTCAGAGGCCCTAGCAAAAACCAGGTAATCTCAGTGTCACGCCTCTCCAGGGTAAGCCTGGCCCGTGGTGCAGTGGGTCCACACCCACCAGCGTTACAGTAGGGATCCCGCTGACAAGTCAGGCTCCAGAGACCCCAAGATGACAATTCAAGCACTGTATGAGGAGGTCCACTCTCAGAGTGAGCATCAGGGCCAGCTGATGTAGGCCATCAATGTGGTGGCAACCCAGCTTCAGGGTCTGTCCACCGCAATGTCCAGACAGTCCCCTTCTGGACAGTCAGCTTCTATGGGGGATCTACTTTATGCTCCGGTTTCTGGTGGAGCTGCCAAGCTCCAGCTTCCTTTTTCATTTTTCTGTCCCGGTTTGATGAAGACCTTAAAGAGAACCGTGGTTTTGTAAATCAGTGTAAGATCTACTTTACACTCCACGCTCACCTCTTCCCTTTGAACCAGACTAAGATAGCATTTATGGTCTCTTTGCCATCTGGATAAGCCCTGACCTGGATGAACTCTATTTGGGAATGTGGTGGTTCAGAGACCCGCGATGTGGAGAAATTACTGGAGATGTTCCATACAGTTATCGAGGTTCCAGGCTGTACCTCCTCTGCTACTTTGTTCCTGCTGAGTCTAAGACAGAGCATAGATATCATGTCCCAGTATGCCTTATGCTTTTATACCTTGGTGGCGGAGCTGACTTGGAACGAAGAAGCTCTGGTGCCAACCTTCTGGCAGGATCTGTCGGGTCTAATTAAGGATGAGTTGACTGGCAGAAACTCACCATTCTCACTGGATGCCATTATACACCTGGACACTAGGAAATACCTCCACTTCCATGAGCAAGCTCAGGAACTAGCTTCATCCTCTCCTCGTGCCAGAGGACCACCCAGACTAGCTCCAAATTTCCAGGCCCCTTTGCTACTGCAAGTGACACCACCCACTTCAGAACCAATGTGGGTTGAGCACACTATGCTTTCTGTACAGGAATGACAGCGGAGGTACAAAGAGGACATTTGTCTATATTGTGGAGGCAAGGGACATTTTGTTCGCCACTTCCCCATGAGACCAGGAAACTCCAGCGCCTAGGGTTGACAGGAGAGACGACCCTAGGTGATGTTATGATAGTGTAGCAACTCACTCGGGAAAATAGGTAACACATTAAAAACTGCAACTGACCCAGCCAGTTCCTGTACAGAATACAGATCTTGACTCTGAAGCCCCTATTGGTTACTGCTTGTGCAAAGAGAGCCCTAACCACAGACTAGATGATGGCAACTCAGACCTATGCTGCCTGAAACTCCATAGAATGCATCACGTTCCTACTAAAGAAGCAGAGGGCAGATCAGAGTGAAAATTACCTACTCAATGGAAAGTGTGCTGGAATAGAAAGAGATCCCACAGTGAGTAAAACAAACTACAAAATATAAAATAAAAGATTAATTACATATGAGTAGAGAATATGCTGCCAACTTCCTAAAAAGAAGGAGGTGCAGGGAAAAAAACATAAGCAGCAAAGAGATACACTCAATCTGGTCTTTTACTGACTGCTTAATCTAAAGCAGTATGACTGGACATATAAATGAGACTATCACCAGCAAGAAATACCAGCAGGTGGAAAGTATATAAAGCTGCACCCAAAAGGTTATCGGGCAGACAATTCTCCCCTGACCTTCCACCCCACAGGCAGCACGTCCCTCAAGTTCTGCAGTGTCTCTAGGAGAACAACTTATTTTCCAAATTGTCCAAATGTGTCTTTGAAAAACCCTCCTTGCCTTTTCTCGGCTATATTGTCTCCAATCAAGGTCTTGAAATGGATCCGGAGAAGGTCACTTCAGTTCTATTCTGGCCCCGTCCTCAAGCTCTGCTTGCCATTCAGCGCCTCATGAGTTTCGCCAACTTCTACAGGCAATTTATCCTGCACTTCTCATCACTTATGACACCTATCTCTGCCTTAACCAGGAGGCCAATATCAGACACGTGTCGGAATTGACAGTGTCGGCCTTCCTGCTTTTGAAAGAGGCCTTCTGGTGCTGCATCACCCCGATCCCAACAAGCATTTTGCCTTGGAGGTAGATTCTTTATCTTTCAGTGGCGGGGCAGTGCTTCTTCAAAAAAACTTCTTTGGAGAAATCTGTCTCTTGCGTTTTTTTCTCCAAACAGTTTTTCACCAGCTGAGCGAAACTATACTATTGGGGATTGTGAGCTTCTGGCTATCAAGATGGCACTTGAGGAGTGGAGACATATATTTGAGGGTGCCAGCTCTCTAGTAATAATTTACACAGATCATAAAAATCTGACCTTCCTTCACTCTACCCAGCTGTTGAATCCCCACCAAACCAGGTGGACACACTCGTTTTAACTTTGAATTGCACTTCTGCCCTGCGGAGAAAAATGTTAAGACTGATACCCTGTCTCGATCCTTTGATGTGACTGATTGCATGGAAGAGCCTTAGCACATTATCGACTCGGTCAGGATTATTGAGGTAGTCCCTGTCCTTTTAAAGGATATCCCTCAGAGCAAGACCTTAGTCCCCGATGCTAGAAGGAAGAAAATTGTGTTCTCTGGGCATGAGTCCAAGTTTGCTGGTCATATGGGCATACGTAAGTCCACTGAGCTTCTTGTTTGATGCTTTTGGTGGTCCTCGATGGGCAAAGATGTCCAGGACTTTGTAACTGCATGTTCACAATGCGCCAGAAAGAAGTCTTCCAGAGATAAGCCTGCTGGTCTCCTCCAGCCTCTGCCAGTTCCTTCTGCACCCTGGCAACATATCGCTATGGATTTCATCACAAATCTGCTCCTCTCTGATGCATCAGCATCTGGTCGTGGTGGATCGGTTCTCTAAGATTGCTCATTTCATACTTTGGTTGGTCCCTTCCCTCTGCTCCTAAGCTTACCATGCAGTTCTTCCAGCATGTATTTCATCTCCATGGTCTCCTCTCCACATAGTCTCTGATCGTGGAGTCCAGTTCACTTCTACGTTTCAGAGAGCCTTGTGCAAACTGCTGATTATCCAGCTGGACTTCTCCTCTGTGTACCATCTGCAGACGAATGGGCAAGTGGAATGGGTAAACTAGATTCTCGAGTGATACCTTCACCACTTCACCTCTACCCATCAGGATGACAGGGTGCAACTTCTTCCCTGGTCAGAATTTTCCTTCAATAACCACATTGAGGAGTATTCCGGAGCATCTCTATTCTTCGTGGTCTACTCCCAGCATCCTCAAATACCTTCTCCTATGTCTGCTTCGTCTAGGGTACCAGCTGCTGATTCCTCTTATGGTGACTTCTTTCAAATCTGGCGGAAAACCCAGTTCTCCGTCCTTAAGGCCATCTCTTGGATGAAGACTCATGTGGACAAGAAGAGAGGTTCACCACCTCTGTATCATTCTGGAGTTAAAGTATGGGTGTCATCCTGGAATATTAGCCTGAATGTGCCCTCGTACACGTACAAGTTCACTCCCCATTTTCTTGGTCCGTACATAGTGCTCAAGTAACTCAATCCAGTGACCTGCAGACTTCCCCAATTCCTTCCATGTCTCTCTTCTTAAACCATTAGTCTTTAACCATTTCTCCAAGCCGCTTACTCTGACCTCTACACCTGTTCTTGAGGGCCACTCAGACGTGTTTGAGTTAAAGGACATCATGGATTCCAAGAAGGTGAGGGGGAGAACTTTCTATCTACTTGATTGGAGGGGTTTCGGTCATGAGGAAAGGTCTTGGGAGCCTGCCGGCAACGTCTATGCCTCTGCAATTCTTGAGTGGTTTCTCCATTAGTCTGACCTAAAGAATAGGGGACATAAGGGGGGTACTTTCATGGCGATAATCCACGTGCCTTCGCAGCGCCACCCCACTCACCATGGTCATCACCTCACATCAGATTGGTTCGCTGAGGTTTGTTTCCTGCTGCACTTATTTACACTGCTTCTAAAGCATTGTGGTTCCATCTGGCCTCATCCACTCTTACTGATCATGTGCTACCTGCCCTGACCTTGGATCGTATGACTACGTTTAGTCTTTTCCCTTCTGTACCACGCACCCATGCCTCTGATCCTCCAATCAGCTGCCGCAGATCTGGGTACTGGACTGGACTGGACAGGAGTGGTACCTGGCAACTACCTTCAGCCAAGCCTAACCTCACTACAAGAGGCCCTTGAAAAAAACAGGTAGTGGCTTAGTCACGCCCCTCCAGGGTAAGCCTGGTCTGTGGCACAGTGGATCCACACCCACCAGCGTTACATCCACTATACAGCCCAATATGTTGCAAGCTGAGATGCATTGTGTGTTTTGACATTATTGTTTCATAGCCAGTATTAACTTTTTCTGCAATTTGTGCTTCAGTAGGTCTTCTGTAGAATAGAACCAGACAGGTTTGCCTTTGTTCTCCATGTGCATCAATAAGCATTGGACCACTTTTGATAGGTACAGCAGTAACAAGTGTATATTAGAAACACTCAAAAAGACCCGCTGTTTCAGGTGGCCAAAAAAGTCTATTTGGACTATTTTCTGCTGTGCTAAATTTTTAAATAATTGAGTATTGAAGTAGGATGTAATTGCCGAAAGACAGCTCTGCATCCAATCATTGCAAGCCCTGACTAGGCAATAGATAACAACTGAACATGAGTACTGATTTGTCATTTTAACTTAATGTTTGGGATTTGAAAAGGTCTAGTTTTTTATGCTGCGTAACTTCAAATTATAGTTTTATAAAGAAATAAGAGCTCATGTTTTCTGTTAATGAACTCCAACGTACTGCTTTTGTGCTGAATAAATTCAAATTATAGATTGAAAAAGAAGTAAGAGCTCACGTTTTCTGTTATGGAGCTCCAATAAACTGCTTTTCTGTATAGACAAATTTAAATCATATAATTCTTTTTGCCTGCATCTACCACCAGCGGATAAGCTTTCAGAATGCAGATTTATTATTTAGATTATCTGAAGCTCCCTGTAATTTATGACTGCAGAGAGCAAAACTTGCAGGTATTTAGCCTTGTTTTCTGCCAACCCATTTAAAATGCCATTAATATGTATACTTAGCTTTGTGTATCAAAGAAAATAAAGTAGGTTAGTGGTTATCTGTATCATTCATTATTTTGAACAGCACCTGCTTAGCTATTGTTCTGTGGAGCATCAGAATATTTTCTACATTTTGACCCTTTCAGTAAAGATTATGGAATTGTGTATTGCACTTATGGTCTCATCCAATACTTACCCTCCTTCTCCACCTGTAGGCTTTTCCAATGAAAGTCACAAAGCTTTGCTGTCAGAAGTATTAACACTTGAATGGTTGTCTTTACATATATATTTGCATTTGTCATATGGCATTTTTCATCATATTTTGCAGAAAATATTTTATTTGAATTGAAAGAACAGTATTTCCTCTACTATAAGCCAAAAACTTAAACGAGACATAGATGCCTAGCTCCAAAAGTGAATGCCAAATATTTCTTTACAAGGTTTTTCTTAGAGATTTTCAGAATATATTTGGCAATGTTAGTTTTATACATAAAACATTCTTGACATTTTGAAGCTTTTATTCAATGTAACATTGTAACACAAAGGGAGGTGAAGTTTTCTGAGAACTGAGACTTTCCTAAATTAACAGAGAATCAATAGGAGCAAAATATGGTAGGCAGATAGATCACTTTCTTTGATTAGTTTGTTGTGACCTGATCTTCTGAGATCATTAGAAATTGAAAAATACTTTTGGCAATTTAATGTTCTTGAAAATAGGTATTGGAGCAACATTAGCTACCTTTTAGGCTAAGTTCACATGTCCTGTATTCATCCGTTTGAAACAGATCCAGCAGCAATCAATTGACAAAACATTGCTGCAGCCATGCTATAAAAAACTGATTTCAACCGGATCAGTTTTTCTAATATTGAAGTCTATGGAAAACATCCATTAAATAACAATCTGCTTTTCTTCCAATTGAAAAGGAACTGTTTTTTGCAAACTGTATGTTGAAAAATAAATATTTAACATACATTAATGGACATGTGAACTGTCAAGTAATCATCCATTTGGAACAAATCCAGTAAGCAAAAATCCTATCTAGTGATGATCAAGTATGTTTCATTAACCCTTTCCAGCGAGTACGCTCGGGTGCTCGCTGAATATTTTGGCGTGCTCGGGATTTCTTTAATTGTTGCCGCAGCTGCAAGTGTCACGGCTGTTAGACAGCTGTGACACATGCAGAGATCGACTGATGGACAGTCGATCTCTGCATGTGTCACAGCTAACAGCCGTGACACTTGCAGCTGCCGCGACAATAAAAGAAATCCCGAGCACGCCAAAATATTTGGAGAGCACCCGAGTGTGCTCACCGGAAAGGGTTAATGAAACATACTCGATCATCACTAATCGGATCCTTTTATATAGGAAAAAAAACAGATGTACAGTACAGACCAAAAGTTTGGACACACCTTCTCATTTAAAGATTTTTCTGTATTTTCATGACTATGAAAATTGTACATTCACACTGAAGGCATCAAAACTAGGAATTAACACATGTGGAATTATATACTTAACAAAAAAGTGTGAAACAACTGAAAATATGTCTTATATTCTAGGTTCTTCAAAGTAGCCACCTTTTGCTTTGATGACTGCTTTGCACACTCTTGGCATTCTCTTGATGAGCTTCAAGAAGTAGTCACCGGAAATGGTCTTCCAACAATCTTGAAGGAGTTCCCAGAGATGCTTAGCACTTGTTGGCCCTTTTGCCTTCACTCTGCGGTCCAGCTCACCCCAAACCATCTCGATTGGGTTCAGGTCTAGTGTCTGTGGAGGCCAGGTCATCTGGCGTAGCACCCCATCACTCTCCTTCTTGGTCAAACAGCCCTTACACAGCCTGGAGGTGTGTTTGGAGTCATTGTCATGTTGAAAAATAAATGATGGTCCAACTAAACGCAAACCGGATGGAATAGCATGCCTCTGCAAGATGCTGTGGTAGCCATGCTGGTTCACTATGCCTTCAATTTTGAATAAATCCCCAACAGTGTCACCAGCAAAGCACCCCCACACCATCACACCTCCTCCTCCATGCTTCACGGTGGGAACCAGGCATGTAGAGTCCATCTGTTCACCTTTTCTGCGTCGCACAAAGACACAGTGGTTGGAACCAAAGATCTCAAATTTGGACTCATAAGACCAAAGCACAGATTTCCGCTGGTCTAATGTCCATTCCTTGTGTTCTTTAGCCCAAACAAGTCTCTTCTGCTTGTTGCCTGTCCTTAGCAGTGGTTTCCTAGCAGCTATTTTACCATATAGGCCTGCTGCACAAAGTCTCCTCTTAACAGTCGTTGTAAAGATGTGTCTGCTGCTAGAACTCTGTGTGGCATTGACCTGGTCTCTAATCTGAGCTGCTGTTAATCTGCGATTTCTGAGGCTGGTGACTCGGATAAACTTATCCTCAGAAGTAGAGGTGACTCTTGGTCTTCCTTTCCTGCGGCGGTTCTCATGTGAGCCAGTTTGTTTGTAGCACTTGATGGTTTTGCAACTGCACTTGGGGACACATTCAAAGTTTGCCCAATTTTTCGCACTGACTGACCTTAATTTCTTAAAGTAATGATGGCCACTCGTTTTTCTTTACTTAGCTGCTTTTTTCTTGCCATAATACAAATTCTAACAGTCTATTCAGTAGGACTATCAGCTGTGTATCCACCTGACTTCTGCACAACACAACTAATGGTCCCAACCCCATTTATAAGGCAAGAAATCCCACTTATTAAACCTGACAGGGCACACCTGTGAAGTGAAAACCATTTCCGGTGACTACCTCTTGAAGCTCATCAAGAGAATGCCAAGAGTGTGCAAAGCAGTCATCAAAGCAAAAGGTGGCTACTTTGAAGAACCTAGAATATAAGACATATTTTCAGTTGTTTCACACTTTTTTGTTAAGTATATAATTCCACTGGTGTTAATTCATAGTTTTGATGCCTTCAGTGTGAATGTACAATTTTCAAAGTCATGAAAATACAGAAAAATCTTTAAATGAGAAGGTGTGTCCAAACTTTTGGTCTGTACTGTATATACAGTGAAGGAAATAATTATTTGATCCCTTGCTGTTTTTATAAGTTTGCTCACTGACAAAGTCTATAATTTTAAGTGTAGGTTAATTTTAACATTGAGCGGTAGAATATCCCACCCAAAAAATCAAGAAAATCACATTGTATAAATTAGATCCATTTTTTTGCATTTTGCAGTGAGAAATAAGTATTTCATTCCTCTGGCAAACAACACTTAATACTTGGTGGCAAAACCCTTGTTGGCAAGCACAGCAGTCAGACGTTGTTTGTAGTTGATGATGAGGTTTGTGCACATGTCAGGAGGAATTTTGGTCCACTCCTCTTTGCAGATCATCTCTAAATCATTAAGATTTTGAGGCTGTCGTTTGGCAACTCGAAGCTTCAACTCCCTCCATAAGTTTTCTATGGGATTAAGGTCTGGAGACTGGCTAGGCCACTCCATGACCTTACTGTGCTTCTTTTTGAGCCACTCCTTTGTTGTCTTGGCTGTATGTTTTAAGTCATTGTCTTGCTGGAAGATCCAGCCACGATCCATCTTCAATGCTCTTACTGAGGGAAGGAGGTTATTGGCCAAAATCTCGCAATACATGACCTCATCCATCGTCCAGTCAGTACAGTGCAGTCGTCATATCCCCTTTGCAGAAAGCACCCCCCAAGTATAATGTTTCCCCCACCATGCTTCACAGTTGGGACAATGCTCTTAGGGTTGTACTCATCCTTCTTCTTCCTTCAAACACGGCGAGTTGAGTTAATGCCAAAGAGCTCAATTTTTGTCTCATATGACCACAGCACCTTCTCCCAATAACTCACAGAATCATCCAGGTGTTCATTGGCAAACTTCAGATGGGTCTGCACATGTTCCTTCTTGAGCAGGGGTATCTTGCGGGCACTGCAAGATTTTAAACCTTTATACGTCATGTGTTACTAATCTTTTCTTGGTGACTGTGGTCCCAGCTACCTTGAGATCATTAACAAGTTCCCCCGTGTAGTTTTAGGCTGATCTCTCACGTTCCTCATGATCAAGGATACCCCACAAGGTGAGATTTTGCATGGTGTCCCAGAACAATGTCGATTGACAGTCATTTTGTATTTCTTCCATTTTCTTACTATTGCACCAACAGTTGTCTCCTTCTCACCCAGCATCTTACTTATGGTTTTGTAGCCCATTTCAGCTTTTTGCAGGTCTATGATCTTGTCCCTGACATCCTTAGAAAGCTCTTTGGTCTTGCCCATGTTGTAGAGGTTAGAGTCTGACTGATTAATTGAGTCTGTGGACAGTAGTCTTTTAAACAGGTGACTATGTAGGACAGCTGTCTTTAATGCAGGTAACAAGTTGATTAGGAGCATCGAACTGGTCTGTCGGAGCCAGAACTCATAATGGTTTGTAGGAGATCAAATACTTATTTCTCACTGCAAAATGCAAAAAAATGTATCTAATTTATACAATGTGATTTTCTTGATTTTTTTTGGATATTCTATCTCTCAATGTTAAAATTAACCTACCCTTAAAATTATAGACTGTTCATGTCTTTGTCAGTGGGCAAACTTACAAAAACAGCAAGGGATCAAATAATTATTTCCTTCACTGTATGTATATATAAATAGATCCAAGGATTGTGATAGCGCATTTTTTCTGGAATTTGATGCCTCTTTAGCGCTAGGTACCTGACGTATCACTGTTTGTATTATTATGACTAGATGTGTGCCAATTTGCTCAATATAAGTGAATTGAGTGAGGCCGCGCAAGTCTAGTTGGAATGTGCATGCTGTGAGAGTTGACAGATGTGCTTTCACATAGAGTGCCAACCCTGGACAACTCCTTTAATTGTTAGGAGGGATTGCTGTGCTATAAGGCCTACCAGGGTAGTGAATCCCCTGGGTTTCTTTGGATGGGGGTCTGAGCCAACACTGTATACTCCATAAGCAGCTGTTGACATGATGTTGACAACCAGCTTAAAGAACCAATCAGGAGACAGAATTTGGAGTCTTCTGGAAGAAATAACATCCTGCCAGCAGCAGCAAAAATGGTAGTCAGTGAGTGTGACGCAGAATATTTAAAAAATGAGTACATTTAATATAGAAAAGGAATGACATTATACTCAGCTGATTTTACAGAAGAGCAGTTTTGACATCATCAAATCGAGAACCGTGTAGTATATTAACATCTTAGCGGAAAAAAAAAAAATTTTTAACCCATTGTTACAAATTCTGTAAGACACCTGTGTTGCTAAAATGCTAGATGAATTCAGTAAAGAGGGGGGCGTCTCCTGTGGGGGTTTATTCTTTCCAAGTATTATTTTTTCTGATTACATGTGGGGTATTGCTGGATTCAGGAAAAGTTGTGTGATCCATTCTCTATTGTTATGTCTTGGGAAAATGAAATATTGTGGGCAAAAATGGACCACACAATTTGTTACACAATTTGTCCTGAATGCAGTAATATCTAATATGTAGTTAGAAGAACTACTTTTTTGGCACATGGCATGGCCTATCATAAAAGTTTTTTTTTGCTTTGTGAAATGCTCAAATGTTAACATTAGAACAATGTTGCTATAAAAAAGTTATTTATTTGCTAAGCTAATGTCTGGATTATTTAGTTATCTATTTGAGTAAATCACTGATAAAGTTTTTCACATTCACTCAATACAATGATCAAAATATTTTGATAACATACAAGTATTTTCATGGGCCTGAGAATGGTGTGAGATGAGAAAGCTTATAAAAATCCTTAAAGGGAATCTGTCACCAGGTGTTTGGCACCTAATCTGAGAGGAGCATAATGTAGATAAAGAGACCCCGATTCCAGTGATGTGTCACTTACTGAACTGTTTGCTGTAGTTTTGATAAAATCACTGCTTTATCAGCAGGAGATTATCACTAGAGGAATAGTTAACCTATTACTATGTTGTCCTCCTCATTTATGAGCTCTGTATAGCCCCACTCCCCACCACAGATTGGCAGTTGTTTGCCTATGCACAGTGTGCACAGAAAGCTGCTAATCCGTGTGAGCGGAGTTATACAAAGTTCAGCATTCAGAAAACTGGTAGAGCTACAGCAGATAAAAAAGTGATTTTATTAAAACTGCAGCAAGCAGCCCAGTAAGTGACACATCACTGAAATCAGGGTCTCTACCCTAGTATCATGCTGCTCTCAGATGGGTACAAAATATGTCCACTGGGTACATTTTTCAATAGCCAATTCAGACATTATAGAACCATTGTTGTTTAATTAAAAAAAGGCCAACTCCACACAGGCTTTACACAAAAGAAGATGTTAGGGTTTTTGTAGCTAAAATTTATACTTTACTGAAATTACATATGAAGCAAACTAAGTGATTCAATAAAAGCAGGACAACTACATAAAGAGTGTTTTAGCAACTACACAGTACATACATATAGTATCAAATATAGGTACATTGATATGAGTGTAAAAGTCAAATAATAAGGAATAGTAGACACAATGGGCACTTTACAAAACAGTACCAAGCACAGGACATATCAATACCTAGACTTAGTCATATAGATTCACATTTGTCTTAGGTATATGGCAGTGTGCTTTTCTCACCCCCTTGAGTAAGTGACATCTATGTATCTGAAGCATACGTCAGGGTAGCACGCCTGTGCAACAGTTTGGTAGCAACAAACAGTTCATAGTCATGATGGGTAAGAGTGGTGTATAGACCCATAAACTTTCTGTTGAGCCCATACAACTCTGTGTGTGCTATCAGGCAGCTGAACTCTTCTGCTTGCTGGAATGAGTTCTTCTGAGTAGTTTTTTGAGCAATCTGTCTAGGGGTCAAGATATGGACTCCACCAACCTGAAGCACATTTAAAGGGAACCTGAAAGCTGATAAATGCTGCTCGATCCATGGGAAGCATGTATCAGACTGTGGCTGTATGATTTCAGCCAGGCATGTTTGACTTTGAAACTGATGCAGCGTTTCAGAGAAAAACATACTTTAAAAGCTTGTCCTCGCCTGCTGCCCTGGATTGATAGGTCTCTCCCCATGCATGCATGGTTTAAGTGACCTCAGTAGTGGGTGGGGAGAAGTCACTGGAGACTTGCCTGTATGACTAGTCTCCTGCTCAGTTCACAGCAGCTTTTAAAGTATGTTTTTCTCTGAAACGCCTCAGCATTTCAGAGTCAAAATTACATGGCTGAAATCATGCAGCCAGTGTCTGATAAATGCTGCCTATAGATCAGACAGCACGTGTCAGCTGTAAGACTTTCATTAAGGGGGCATAACACATAAAAAAGCGTTTCAAGTGATAGGCACACATTAAAGTTGTAATGTTGATTTAGTGAACAATGTATTCTGTTTGACTTTTTCCTAACTTAATAGGGTATCCAGATCCACCCATTTCGAAAGCAGTGTATCGCAACAGTGTGATCCCTAAAGGTATATTGCACAACCAGGCTTGGTTTATCGGAATGTGCTTGATGTAATGGCAATAATATGACTTATTTAATAATGTTTTCTTGATGCATGTTTGATGCCAAAATGTAAGTGCAGATTTCATACATATAAAAAGTTCTTAAAAGGATTGTCTGGTATGTTATATCGATGGTCTATCTTTAGATGCGGAGCTGAAATACATAGCTCTTTTAACTGTGAAGTGGCTGTGGGCGTATACTGCACATCTACGCCTATTCATTTGAATAGGGGTGTATCTGCAGTACCCCACTGCAGACACTATATTGATTGACAGAGATGAGTAGTTCTACTCCACAGTTGATCACTTACAGGCTTTGCCGGCACAGAGAACAGCTGATAATGGAGGTGCCGGGTGTTTTACACCCACTGATCTGATATTAATGACCTATCCTGAAGATAGGCAATAAATATACAATGGATATAAAAAGTCTAAATACTCCCTTTACAGTGCCACATTTTCATCATGCAAAAAACTCATACCAAAAAGAATAATTTCAGAACTTTTTCCACCTTTATTGTTACCCATAATTTGTACAAAGAAACAGACTGAATTCACTTTGAGGGTGGAAATAAAATTAACAAAACTAAAATATTTTGATTGCATAAGTGTGAATGTTCTCTTATAATTGGGGATGTGGTTGTGTTCAGAATTAGCCAATCACATTTAAACTCATGTTAAATAGTAGTAAGCACACAGATGCCATCACTTACACTGATTCTGAGTAACCCCCTATATAGTTTATCTGTTCTAGTAGGATATTCTCAACATTATCTTAGTTGCATTTTACTGCAAATGCCATGGTTTGTAAATAGCTTTCAACAATGAGATCATGGTAGAGGGAGCATTATGCTTTAGGGTTGATTTTTGGCAGGTGGAACTGGGGCTTTTGTTAAGGTGGAGGTAATTATGAACTGTTTCAAATATTATTCAATTTTGTAACAAAACATTGAGTCCTCTGCTAACATGCTGAAGATGAAGAGGAATTTCAAATCAACAAAAAAGTAGATGCGCCAGAACAAAATCAGTTTTGGAATGACCCTGCCAGAGCCCAGACCTAAGTCCAACTGAAAATCTGTGGGCTGACCAAAAGAGAATGCTATGCACAGGATGATCTTGCAATCTAACAAATCTAGAGAACTAATGCAAAGGAGAGTGGGGAAAGATTGTCAACTCTAGATGTGGAATGCTGAAAGATTCCTACCCAAAAAGGCTGAATGTAGTCATAAATTCAAAGGGTACGTAAATATAGTATTAGTTTAAGAGTGTGAATATTTACACAATCACATTATTTTAGTTCTTTATATTTACTTTTCCACGACAAAATATTTTGCTTTATTTTTCAATTGAAATGTATAGATTGGGGGAGATATTAAAGGTGGAAAAGTTCTGAAAAGATTCTTCTTGTTATGATTTTTTTTACATGACAAAAAAACTGGCATATTATCAGGGGTGTGTAGACTTTTTATATCCATTGTAAATGACCAGGAAACCACTTTAAATACTAAGCCTGTGTTGTAAAAGGAAAGCATACATAAGAAGCATTTATTTCTTCTCTTTAAAGGCTTATGCAGATGACCACATTATGGCTTCATACAACCTTAGTTAAAGTAGGATACCAATAAAAATGAATAGGGCCTTCCTTTACATCTTTTATGCACCTAGTTTCATGCATAGGAATGTGGATGTATTTTCTACCAGATTCTTTTAAAAATCCCCTGCCCCCAAAAAAACAAAAACAAATTTCAACTTTCTTCAATAGCAGTATGTGTAGTACATAGTTTAACCACCTGAAAAAAAATCAGATAGCTGAACATTTAAGTAAGCAATAAATTGACTACATTAGTGGTCTAGGTCAGAAGTAGTGTTGAGCCACCCCCGTAGTGTTCGAGTTCGGTTCGGTTCGTCGAACACCCGTGTGTTCGCCGAACTGTTCGTCGAACTGTTCATCGAACACCTTCGAACACCGTTAAAACCAATGGCAGGCAAACAAAAACACATAGAAACACATAGAAAACACCTTCAAAGGTGTCCAAAAGCTGACAAACTGCTCAGAAGACACAACTAACACATGGAAAAGTGACAAGTACATATAGTCATGCGAAAAGAAAAGAGGTGGAGGAGTAAAAGGAGGGGGAGACACAGATATAGGCATGTCATGCCCTTCTAAAATCCAAAAAGTGAGAAGCCGAGACGGCCAGTCCGCTCCTGCCCGTGCCACCTCCGTGTCGCCGGGTTTGTGCCAGAGCCGCGGTGAACCCTGACGGCCAGCCCCCCTCTCCCAATACTGGTGCCTGTCCGCTGGTGGGTCGAGAGAGCCCCCCTGTGGTGGAGGCAGCTCTAAGCTTTTTAATTTAAATTGTCCCTCTAATTTAAATGAATACACTTTAACCCCTTCCCGACCCATGTCACACCGTTTGTGACATGGAAAACAGTTCGTTCCCGACCCATGTCACAGCGTCTGTGACATGGAGGGAAAGAGCCCCTGCAGCGCCTGCGAGCGGGGTCGCTCAGGTGTCACAGTTGCTACTGCAACTGGACATCCTGAAGTCGACCCCCCGGGGGGTGGATTAACCCTCCCGTGCCTGGGACCCCTCCGATTGGCTGTTTCATTTTCACTTTTAGTGAAACTGCCAATCGGTATGAATTAAATATTTCACCAATGAAAATTGGTGTAATATTTAAATCTGGGCATTGCCTGATGCTTACAGCATCAGCCATTGGCTGGGGGGAGTGTCACCTCTGTTCCCCCCCCCCGCGACCCCCCCCGCCCCCTTTCTCCACCCCCCCTCCACTTTCATACCTGCACCCCGACCTCCGCTCCCTCTCCCACGTCTTCATCCACCGGCTGCTGCTCTCCTTCTGACAGCCGGTGGACTGTGATCACAGCAGCAGCAGGCTCAGTGTAAATGCCCTGCTCCTGTGATCAAACCCACCATCCCCCAGTCCCAGTGATATCACCCCCCACCTCCCAATAATCATCCCCTCCCCCAGTGTTCACCCCCCCTGTTCCCAGTGTTCACCCCCCCCTGTTCCCAGTGATCACCCCCCCCGAAAACCCAGTAATCAGCCCCCTGCTCCTGCCAGCTCCTGCTCCCCTTTCTGCCCCAGTAATCACCCCCCGATGCTGCCGGCCTCCTACCCCCCCTTGCTGCTGCCGGCTCCTGCCCCAGTGATCACCCCCCTTGCTGCTGCTTCTGGCTCCTCCATCTCCTCAGCCCCCTCCTATGTCTGACCGCCCCATACGTCTGACCGCCCCCTACGTCTGACCGCCCCCTACGCCTGACCGCCCCCTACGCCTGACCGCCCCTACGCCTGACCCCCCCTACGCCTGACCGCCCCCTACTCCTGACCGCCCCCTACGCCTGACCGCCCCCTACTCCTGACCGCCCCCTACGCCTGACCACCCCCTACGCCTGACCGGCCCCTACGCCTGACCGCCCCCACACGTGACTGCAGAAGGTTACACTAAGCACACACACGTACACTCACACTATAATAAAGTTTTGATTTTTTTTTTTTTTTTTTTTACACACGCACAAAGCACACAAAATGTCCCGCCCGTCCCGCTCATCCCAGTCTAGGGCGTACTCAGCTGAGGAGGCTATGTCAGGTTGGTGTGTGTGTGTTGTAGTGTATGAGATTGTGTGTGTGTGTTGTGTGTGTGTGTGTGTGTGTGGTGTATGCACTACAATATACCACACCGCACACCAACCTGACATGCACTACACAATGGTGTCCACTAACAAATTGGAACCCTTTGCGTTTGGAGAGTCCCTGTGTGCCCAAACATTGGAGCTCACCAACAAGTGACCCCATTTTGGAAACTAGACCCCCCAAGGCACCTATATAGATGCATAGTGAGCACTTGGAACCCCCAGGTGCTTCACAAATTGATTGATAAAAATGAAAAAGTGAAAAAAAACACTTTTTTATTTTTACGGATTAATTTCCTAAGGACCTGGGGGTCCCAAGTGCTCACTATGCATCTAGATAGGTGCCTTGGGGGGTCTAGTTTCCAAAATGGGGTCACTTGTGGGGGAGCTCCAATGTTTTGGCACACAGCGGCTCTCCAAACGCAACATGGTGTCTTCTAACAATTTGAGCCAACAATTTGTTAGCGGACACCATGTTGCATTTGGAGAGCCGCTGTGTGCCCAAACATTGGAGCTCCCCCACAAGTGACCCCATTTTGGAAACTAGACCCCCCAAGGCACCTATCTAGATGCATAGTGAGCACTTGGAACCCCCAGGTGCTTCACAAATTGATTCATAAAAATGAAAAAGTGGAAAAAAAAACACTTTTTTATTTTTACGGATTAATTTGTGAAGGACCTGGGGGTTTCAAGTGCTCACTATGCATCTAGATAAGTGCCTTGGGGGGTCTAGTTTCCAAAATGGGGTCACTTGTGGGGGAGCTCCAATGTTTGGGCACACAGCGGCTCTCCAAACGCAACATGGTGTCTTCT
Source organism: Phyllobates terribilis (assembly GCF_046119375.1). Classification (NCBI taxonomy): domain Eukaryota; kingdom Metazoa; phylum Chordata; class Amphibia; order Anura; family Dendrobatidae; genus Phyllobates; species Phyllobates terribilis. The sequence goes on along the minus strand of NW_027362763.1, from coordinate 381,020,167 downwards.
AACAATTTGAGTCGACAATTTGTTAGCGGACACCATGTTGCTTTTGGAGAGCCGCTGTGTGCCCAAACATTGGAGCTCCCCCACAAGTGACCCCATTTTGGAAACTAGACCCCCCAAGGCACCTATCTAGATGCATAGTGAGCACTTGGAACCCCCAGGTGCTTCACAAATTGATTCATAAAAATGAAAAAGTGGAAAAAAAAACACTTTTTTGATTTTTGCGGATTAATTTGTGAAGGATCTTGGGGTTCCAAGTACTCACTATGCATCTAGATAGGTGCCATGTGGGGTATAGTTTCCAAAATGGGGTCACTTGTAGGTGAGCTCCAATGTTTGGGCACACAGCGGCTCTCCAAACGGGACATGGTGTCCGCAAACAAATTGAATGGAAAATCGGCTCAAATTGTTAGCGGACACCATGTTGCGTTTGGAGAGCCCCTAATGTGCCTAAAAAGTGGAGCTCCCCCACAAGTGACCCCATTTTGGAAACTAGACCCCCCAAGGCATCTATCTAGATGCATAGTGAGCACTTGGAACCCCCAGGTGCTTCACAAAATGATCTGTGAAAACAAAAAAGTACTTTTTTTTTCACAAAAATTTTCTTTTAGCCTAAATTTTTTAATTTTCACATGGGTAACAGGATAAAATGCATCCTAAAATGTGTTGGTAAATTTCTCCTGAGTACACTGATACCTCATATGTGGTCATAAACCACTGTTTGGGCGCATGGCAGGGCTCAGAAGAGAAGGAGCGCAATTTGACTTTTGGAGCTAATTTTCCAATCAAAAAGTAAAATGGCGCTCCTTCCCTTCTGAGCCCTGCCGTGTGCCCAAACAGTGGTTTATGACCACATATGAGGTATCAGTGTACTCAGGAGAAATTGACCAACAAATTTTAGGATGCATTTTATCCTGTTACCCATGTGAAAATTAAAAAATTTAGGCTAAAAGAAAATTTTTGTTAGAAAAATAAAAATGTTCATTTTTTTCTTCCATGTGGCTTTAGTTCCTGTGATGCACCTGAAGGGTTAATAATCTTCTTGAATGTAGTTTTGAGTAGCTTGAGGGGTGCAGTTTTTGGAATGGTGTCACTTTTGGGTGTTTTCTGTCATGTACACCCCTCAAAGGGACTTCAAATGTGATGTGGTCACAAAAAAAAATGGCTTTGCAAATTTTGCTGGAAAAAAGAAAATTTGCTGATGAACTTTGAACCCTTCTAACTTCCTACCAAAATTTTTTTTTTTCCAAAATTGTGCTGATGTAAAGTAGACATGTGGGAAATGTTATTTATTAACTATTTTGTGTCACATCACTCTCTAGTTTAGCAGAATAAAAATTCAAAATTTGAAAATTGCAAAATTTTCAAAATTTTTCCCATATTTTTGATTTTTTCACAAATAAACGCAAATATTATCGACCTAAATTTAATACTAACATGAAGCCCAATATGTCACGAAAAAACAATCTCAGAATCGCTAGGATCCGTTGAAGTGTTCCAGAGTTTTTACTTCGTAAAGGGACACTGGTCAGAATTGACAAAAATGCCAAGGTCTTTAGGGTCAAAATAGGCTGGGTCCTGAAGGGGTTAAATCCATTTACAAGGATCTATTGGAGGGCAAGTCTCATGCCAGCAGCCGCGTAATTCCAGCTCCAGTAGCGTCCACTAAAGCTGCTGCAGTTAAAAAGCTTTTATAAGGATCGAGCTCGGCTGTCCACCGCAAGGCATCCTAGTGCCAGTCCCAGCCCCTATGCCTTGGGGTGCCTCCTGATGCTCTTCACTAAGTATCCCGTGGTCCCGAAGCATTTCCTTTGAAAAAATTAAGTGTCCAAACTACAGGTGGTGTAGCTTGCTTAACAGCCGGGATAATCCGCTGACTAGCAGACACTGCTACTAGGCACAAAGTATTTCCTGGGCTAGATGCAGTTAAAAATTTGTAAGTAGATACTCTCGTTGGATGCTGAGAAAGCATTCCATAGAGTCTCCTGGCACGCCATATATGATTCTCTTAAAAAGCTTGGGGTAGGGGTCTAGGGGACCCTTTTATAGCCAAAATCACGGCCCTGTATCACAATACGTCACCTAGGCTGAAGATAAATGGAACTGTAGCACCGAGGGCTCGGTTGCTACAGACGTATTGCACCTCACCCAGAGGTGTGATATCTCACTCTCAGATAAGGATGGAGTGTGGATCAGGACCCGACACCTGCATGCATTACACCACATTGCCGTGGGGCAGGGCGACCAATATGCCCCTGAGATGGGCACGACAGTCCCTGTCCCTGGCTGGAGTGGGGGGAGGGAACACTGAGGAAGGGGAACCCTGCAGTGCAGGAGCAGGGAGGAAGCAGTTCCTGGGTGCATTGAGAAGGGAGTATAAAAGGTGGGCACCATCTTAGTTCAGTGCAGAGAAGTCTGAGCAGAAGTGGCAGGGAGCAGGGGCTCTGCATGAGCTCTGCTCCGGAGGCGGGCCTAGTAACAGAGGCCCAGGCCTGCAAGAGGGAGAAGGAAGGAAGAGGAGCGGAGAAGGCTCCAGGAACGAGGAATGAAGGGATCCCAGGGGTGCGGACGGGCGAGTCGCCACCGCACGCCCGAATCCACCTGCGTGGAGGGGTCAGGCCAAAGGGGGAGACCGGTCCCCGAACTAGTGGAGGCAGGAAACGACCCTCAGCTAGAAACCGGAGGCTCTGACATTTTATGTGGCGCAGCCCCTTGCTCCACCCGCTAGGAAGGCACCACATAGGGTCAGGGAAACTGGCGCCAAGTTTACCAAGAGGAGGCCCGAGGCAGCCGGACAGAAGTGTTGGTTTGAAAGGCCAGACAAAGGACACACAAAGGGGGTCCTGTGAAGCGCTCCAAAGTTATCTGGGAGTTGTCTGAGCCCCTCACCTGGTGAGCACAGTACGACGTGGGCAGCCGTTACCTGCAGACGTGGTCTGGATAATAAGAACTGTGAGTAAAGGACCTGAACTGCATCACTGACTCCGTGTCGTTACTGCTGCTGCCCTGCACCATCACCCCCATCCTCCGCATACACTGCCCTGAGGCTATACTCCTCCCGTGGGGAGTTATGCTACGCTCTGCTGCACCCACAACACCAGCCTTAGCGGTCTGCCCTGTAGCGGCGGTTCACTCTGACCGCAATCCACGGGTGGCGTAGTCGGACATTTAAACATCAAAACCACATAAATAGTTCCGCCACTGGTTTGACCGCCCTGAGCCACGGAACCGGATCGCCGCCACGAAGACTACAACCACCAGCATCCACCAAAAAGGGTCCGGCTCCGGGTGTCCCAAGGCCCAGGGGGTGCGTCAGAACATTTTCATCACCTTTCACAATCACCAATGGGACAAGGCAGGGATGTCCTCTGTCCCCTCTCTTATACATCCTAGTGACGGAGCACCTGCTCTCATCAATTCGCCATAACCCCAATATTAGGTGGATTGAGGTGGGAGGCACCGAGTACAAGTGCTCTCTATTTGCTGATGATGTCCTAGTATATATCACTCAATCACATATATCCATCCCTGCTGTTATGGCTGAAATAGATCACTTTGTTACATGGTAAAATTTTAAAATCAATGCAGCGAAGTCTGAGGCCCTCGATGTCTCCCTCCCTAAATCCATATAGGATTCCATCCAGTCCAACTTTCCCTTTGCCTGGCCCTCACAGGGTATCAAATACTTAGGAATTCCTATTCATAGAGACCTCTCCCATCTATGTTATCTTAATTTTGGGCCCTTTATTGAACAATTCCATACAGACCACGGTTGGCAAGTTAGAACTGTAAGATTCACTACGTGAACCACTGGTGTTTTGTGGAAAAGCACATGTACACCGCGTTCCAAATTATTATGCAAAAAGTGTTTAGGAGTGATAAGGGAAGAATTTGTTTGTTTGTCAGTTAAACTCATTGATGGTGATGTGTGTCAGGGCTCTTTATATCACTGTAAGCAATTGCAGACACCTGTGCTAATTAGTTTGGCAGGTGTGTCCAATGAAAGGCAAGACTACTTAAGAAGGCTCTCTCACATTATTAAGCAGCCTACATTTTCTGCCAAAATGGGAAAGAAAAAGGATGTGTCGGCTGCTGAGAAGCAACAAATTGTGGAGTGTTTAGGTCAAGGCATGACTACAATCAACATTGTGCAATGATCAGGATGAAGTGTCTTGGCAATCAAGAAGTATGTAGCTGATTCACAGTACACACGTGTGCGTGCTGATAAGGGCAAATTGAGGACTCTTTCCTACAGGCAATTACGTCAGGTTGAAACAGCAGCGGCAAAAAAGCCTTGTCATAGTGTTATGCACACGCCCGGGCTAAGCGGCGTGTGCGGGTGATTGGTAGTGATTCCACTGGACCGTGCCGGAGAGTGTATGCCTGGAGGGGCGTAACTAAGTATCTACCCGATCCGACCAAGGTGGCACGACGGCATACGACGCCAGTGCACCAAGGAGGAACCGAGCAGAGGGACCAGGTGCTACTCCAGGACAGACCCCGGACACGGCTGTTGACCCACACAGGGAAATACAGGAACAGACTGGTATGCAGGCAGGCGGGTATGCAGGCAGGCGGGTATGCAGGCAGGCGGGTATGCAGGCAGGCGGGTATGCAGGCAGGCGGGTAAAGGCAAGCACAGCTAGAGTGCAGACGGGGAGGCACTAGCAGGTAGGAACACAGGCGGGATAGAGCCCAGTACACACCGGGACTCAGGAACAATACAGGCAGGATAGGGCCCAGTACACACTGGGACTCAGGAACAATACAGGCAGGATAGGGCCCAGTACACACTGGGACTCAGGAACAATACAGGCAGGATAGGGTACAGGCAGGGCAGGACAGGACTGCCGGAGCAGCGGGCAGAAGCAGGGCAGGACAGGACTGCAGGAGCAGCGGGCAGAAGCAGGGCAGGACAGGACTCTGTTCACACGGAACAGACAGGAAGGGAAAGACAGAGCCAGACACCCACAGGGTACTTGCAGTGAAGTAGCGAGTGGACCAAAAACTCACAAACGGGAGTACAGAGACAACAAGCAGGAGTTAGGTACGAGTACAGACTCTGCAGGAAAAGGAAGGGAATGGACATAGACAAAACAGGTAAAGGATAGGAGAGAGTTCAGACTGGAACTGAGTGTACGGAGGAGACCGACACTGCAGCGGGATACAGGAGCGGGTCTGGGAATACTGCCCCCAGAGAGGCGGGACGAACAGGCAAGGAGCGTGTTCAGACAGGACAGACAAGATACAGGACACAGTTCAGACACGGGAGCTGACACCGCAAGGCAGGAGACATACAGGACTTAGTTCAGACACGGGAACTAATACCGTAAAGCAGGAGACATACAGGACACAGTTCAGACACGGGAGCTGACACCGCCAGGCAGGAGACATACAGGACTTAGTTCAGACACGGGAACTAATACCGAAAAGCAGGAGACATACAGGACACAGTTCAGACACGGGAGCTGACACCGCAAGGCAGGAAACATACAGGACTTAGTTCAGACAGGCCTGGAAACAAGCCTCCAGGAAAGGCGGACAGGGAAACAAAGACGGGACCTGGCACCTTCAGAGTGCAAGCACACACTGAAAGAAACACATATGCTCAGGCAGGGATAGAAGGGAGCTGCTGAGCTATATACCAAGAGACAGACAGCGATAGGCTGAGGACGCACAAGGGGTGTGACCCACAGCAGGTACAAAAGGCAGGAAGTGATCGGGCGCCGCCCTTAAGCAGCAGAAACAGACACAGACACAAACAAGACAGCATGGAGGGAAGCCAGAGAGACATTCTGGACAGGAGATCAAGTGCGCGCTCCTGCACAGTGGGAGATGGACCACTATGCAAGGACGCCGCCAGGTATGTTACAGTACCTCCCCCCTTACGCCCCCTCTTCTTCAGGCCTGCCAGAATCTTCCGCAGGGAATTCGAGGACCAGTCGTTCACTGGGTTGGAGGGGGACAGAGACTTAAGGGTAATCTCTGCTTCGAGGTACATCTTGTCAAGCTCACAGGAAGAAATAGACGGGTTATCAGGTACATAATGAGGAAAAGTCACTGTCTCTTTGTTATCTGGTGGTACCCCGGAGGATTCAGGAAACAACTGGAGGTCCTCCGCCGGGTCAGAAGAGTACTGAGGCTCAGAGAAAACATCTGCTTCAGAGTACACAAGGTCGGACTCACTGGAGGAAGCAGGCGAGGTATCAGGTACAGGAAATAGGAAAGTCTCTGTCCATTCACCACCAGGTGGCACCCCGAAGGGTTCTAAACACAACTGGAGGTCCTCCGCCTGGTCGGAGGGGTGTAGAGACTCGGGAGTAACTTCTGCTTCGGAGAACACTAGGTCGGACTCACTGGAGGAAGCAGGCGAGGTATCAGGTACAGGAAATAGGAAAGTCTCTGTCCATTCACCACCAGGTGGCACCCCGAAGGGTTCTAAACACAACTGGAGGTCCTCCGCCTGGTCGGAGGGGTGTAGAGACTCGGGAGTAACTTCTGCTTCGGAGAACACTAGGTCGGACTCACTGGAGGAAGCAGGCGAGGTATCGGGTACCGAGTATAGGAAAGTCTCTGTCCATTCACCACCAGGTGGCACCCCGAAGGGTTCTAAACACAACTGGAGGTCCTCCGCCTGGTCGGAGGGGTGTAGAGACTCGGGAGTAACTTCTGCTTCGGAGAACACTAGGTTGGACTCACTGGACGAAGCGAGCGAGGTATCAGGTACAGAGTATAGGAGAGTCTCTGTCCTTTCGTTACCAGGTAGCACCCCGAAGGGTTCAGGAGGTCTCAGGGAGGACAGACCCAGGCGTGACTGCTTGCCTCTAAGTCTAGCACGTCTGGACTGCCTCTTGAGGTTGGAAGAAGTATTCCGGAAAGCGTAGTCACCCTGTGAGGATTCTGGGTGGGCAGTAGTCTCATTGGGCTGGAGAACTATTACGCTACCCACACACATTACCCATTGGGGCTGCTCCGGGATATTGGGAAGTGAAGCTTCAGCAGGAGCCTCCGGGTTAGGATCATCGAAGACCATTAGAAAGGCCACCAGGAAGGCCATTAGGTCCCGGAGGATCGGATCCTGTGTCTCATATAGGGGGTTGATCCATTCCAAGGCATCCCCCGCCAGGTAAGACATAATAAAGGCCACTTTAGCCCAATCGGAAGGAAAATAAAGAGGGTAGGCCTTAAAGTGTAGCATGCATTGCTCCACAAATGCACGACACTGTCTTGGATCCCCATAGTAACGTGGCGGATCCGCAGGAACGAGAGCTGATAGATCCATCTGGACGGTGCGTAATTCGCCTGGAACTCAGCTAAGGGAAAAAAAATTTATTTATTTATTTTAATGCAAGTCTTCGCTGGAAACTTCTCAGAGAGCGAAGGCCGTGGGGCTCAACGGGAACCATGGCCTGAGCATGCTGTTATGCACACGCCCGGGCTAAGCGGCGTGTGCGGGTGATTGGTAGTGATTCCACTGGACCGTGCCGGAGAGTGTATGCCTGGAGGGGCGTAACTAAGTATCTACCCGATCCGACCAAGGTGGCACGACGGCATACGACGCCAGTGCACCAAGGAGGAACCGAGCAGAGGGACCAGGTGCTACTCCAGGACAGACCCCGGACACGGCTGTTGACCCACACAGGGAAATACAGGAACAGACTGGTATGCAGGCAGGCGGGTATGCAGGCAGGCGGGTATGCAGGCAGGCGGGTATGCAGGCAGGCGGGTATGCAGGCAGGCGGGTAAAGGCAAGCACAGCTAGAGTGCAGACGGGGAGGCACTAGCAGGTAGGAACACAGGCGGGATAGAGCCCAGTACACACCGGGACTCAGGAACAATACAGGCAGGATAGGGCCCAGTACACACTGGGACTCAGGAACAATACAGGCAGGATAGGGCCCAGTACACACTGGGACTCAGGAACAATACAGGCAGGATAGGGTACAGGCAGGGCAGGACAGGACTGCCGGAGCAGCGGGCAGAAGCAGGGCAGGACAGGACTGCAGGAGCAGCGGGCAGAAGCAGGGCAGGACAGGACTCTGTTCACACGGAACAGACAGGAAGGGAAAGACAGAGCCAGACACCCACAGGGTACTTGCAGTGAAGTAGCGAGTGGACCAAAAACTCACAAACGGGAGTACAGAGACAACAAGCAGGAGTTAGGTACGAGTACAGACTCTGCAGGAAAAGGAAGGGAATGGACATAGACAAAACAGGTAAAGGATAGGAGAGAGTTCAGACTGGAACTGAGTGTACGGAGGAGACCGACACTGCAGCGGGATACAGGAGCGGGTCTGGGAATACTGCCCCCAGAGAGGCGGGACGAACAGGCAAGGAGCGTGTTCAGACAGGACAGACAAGATACAGGACACAGTTCAGACACGGGAGCTGACACCGCAAGGCAGGAGACATACAGGACTTAGTTCAGACACGGGAACTAATACCGTAAAGCAGGAGACATACAGGACACAGTTCAGACACGGGAGCTGACACCGCCAGGCAGGAGACATACAGGACTTAGTTCAGACACGGGAACTAATACCGAAAAGCAGGAGACATACAGGACACAGTTCAGACACGGGAGCTGACACCGCAAGGCAGGAAACATACAGGACTTAGTTCAGACAGGCCTGGAAACAAGCCTCCAGGAAAGGCGGACAGGGAAACAAAGACGGGACCTGGCACCTTCAGAGTGCAAGCACACACTGAAAGAAACACATATGCTCAGGCAGGGATAGAAGGGAGCTGCTGAGCTATATACCAAGAGACAGACAGCGATAGGCTGAGGACGCACAAGGGGTGTGACCCACAGCAGGTACAAAAGGCAGGAAGTGATCGGGCGCCGCCCTTAAGCAGCAGAAACAGACACAGACACAAACAAGACAGCATGGAGGGAAGCCAGAGAGACATTCTGGACAGGAGATCAAGTGCGCGCTCCTGCACAGTGGGAGATGGACCACTATGCAAGGACGCCGCCAGGTATGTTACACATAGCAGCAGACAAGTTTTTGAAGCTGCTTGTGCCTCCAACGTCCCCCGAACAACAAGATGCAGGGTCCTTCAGAGGTTTGCAGCTGTGCATATGCCATCCTGTCGACCTCCTCTATCCACTTCACACAAGCAGAAACGGCTCCAGTGGGCCAAACATTACATGAAGACTGATTTCAAAACTGTTTTGTTCACGGATGAGTGCCGTGCAGCGCTCGATGGTCCAGATGAATGGAGTGGAGGATGGCTGGTTGATGGACACCCCACGCAAACACGGCTACAGCGCCAACAAGGAGGAGGTGGAGTAATGTTTTGGGCTGGAATCATGGGGAGAGAGATTGTCGGCCCCTTTAGGATCCCTGAAGGCGCTAAAGATGAACTCCATAATGTATGTGGATTTTCTCAAACAGCACTTCCTGCCATGGTTCAAGAAGAAGAACCGTGTATTTCACAGCAAGATCATTTTTCTGCATGATAATGCACCATCTCATGCTGCACATAAAACATCTGCATCTCTGGCTGATATGAGCATAAAAGGGGACAAACTTATGGTGTGACCCCCATGCTCCCCTGACCTCTACCCCATTCAGAACCTTTGGAGCATCATTAAAAGGAGTGTCTATGATGGCGGGAGGCAGTTCACATCTAAGCAACAGCTCTGGGAGGGTATTCTGTCCTCATGCAAAACAATTGAAGCAGAAACCATCCAAAACCTGACAAATTCAATGGACGAGAGAGTTCAGAAGCTCCTTTCGAACAAGGGGTCCTATGTGAAAATGTAACATCACCTAGAATAAAGTTTTGAGTTGAAAACTGTTTGATTTCAGTTTCTAACAACCTGCTAATGCTTATAATTTCAAAAATGACCATTTTTTTGGTCTTTATTAAAATGAAAAGGTTGATCGAAAAGTTTGGGGGATCTAAGAGTGTGGCAACCCAGTAGTCATGATTACTTCGAATTCTGACAATATGAGGGTCATGCTGCAGGTAGTGCAGCAAGAAGGCACTTATGTGTCTTGCGCATCTCGGAGCCCCAAAATTATTTTCCGGGCTAGATGCAGCTAAAAATTATTTTTAATTTTAAATCTGGTGAAGCTTATTATAGATGGCCTAATAGGATCAGTGCTGCACACTGCTACAAAGCCCAAATTATTTTCCAGTCAAGATACAGATAAACATGATTAGTAATTTGAAAGCTTAAAACGGTTGGTAGGGTGATTTTAACCAATCATCAAGCTTTTACTCTCCCCAGGATGACACAGGGGTAGAAAAGTCGTTTCGGATCCATGATTTGTTCATCTTTATGAACGTGAGTCTGTCTACATTATCAGTGGAGAGCCGCATGCGCTTATCTGTCAGCACACCACCAGCAGCGCTGAACACACGTTCAGACAGAACGCTGGCTGCGGGGCATGACAAGATCTCCAAGGCGTAAGTGGCTAGCTCCGGCCATTTATCCAGATTGGAAGCCCAAAAAGAGCAAGGGTCCAGTGACACAGTCGTGGCTTCAATGTTTACTTGGAGATACTCCTGTACCATCGTCTCTAGGCGTTGACTATGTGTCAGACTTCTTGTCTCCTGTGGCCTTGCAAAGGATGGGCTAAAAAAGTGGTGAAATGATTCCGCAAAATTGATGTTACCAGCAGATACTGTGGTTCTGTTACGGTTTGAGTGCTGAACACTTGACGGTCCCACGGTTGGCAAGTTGGAACTGTGAGATTCACTACGTGCACCACTGGTATTTTGTGGAAAAGCACATGTAAGATTCTGCAACAGTCTCTGCTGATACTCCTGCATGCGTGCATCCCTTTCTATGGCAGGAATAATTTCTGCAAATTTACTTTTGTACCGGGGATCTAACAGTGTGGCAACCCAGTAGTCAGGATTATTTCTAATTCTCACAATTCGAGGGTCATGTTGCAGGTAGTGCAGCAAGAAGGCACTCATGTGTGTTGCGCATCCAGGAGCACCAAGTCCCTGTTGTGTTGGTGGCGAGGTAGCAATCATGCTTCCTTCCTCTGTCCTCTCCCCCCAACCTCGCACAACAGAAATGTGATCAAGGTCTCCCTCATCTGATGAGTCTTCCATCAGTTCGTCCTCCACTTCTTCCTGGGCTCCTGCACCTTCCTCACTAGTTTGGCTGCTACCATGCGCCCTGGTAAAATCATCTCCCCCACCCTCACATGCCTGCCGCCTTGGTGCTGCCGACCGTCTGGACCTTGCAGATGTTAGCCCTTCCGCATACAACTCCTCCTCCTCTACTTCCTCCACCTCCTCTTGTGCCACCACCTGACTCCGAATTCTGTTTAACATGTGCTCCAGCATGTAAATCACCGGAATAGTCATGCTGATAATGGCATCGTCAGCACTAAACATCTTCGTCGCCATTTCAAAACTGTGCAGAAGGGTGCATAGGTCCCTGATCTGAGACCACTCCTCCAGCGTGATTTGCCCCACCTCTGAATCTCGTTGGCCCAGGCTATACGTCAGAACGTATTGCACCAGGGCTTGTCGGTGCTGCCACAGTCGCTGCAACATGTGCAGAGTTGAATTCCACCGGGTAGGCACATCGCATTTTAGCCGGTGAAGTGGCAGGCCCAACGACTTCTGTAGAGATGTAAGTCGCTGAGCTGCGGGATGCGAACGGCGGAAGTGAGCACACAGCGACCGTGCCCTCTGCAGAAGGCCATCTAGTCTGGGATAGTGGGCTAAAAATTGCTGGACAACCAGGTTCAACACGTGAGCCATACAAGGCACGTGTGTGACATTGCCCCGGCGAAGGGCCGCACCCAGGTTTGCAGCATTGTCGCACACGGCCTTCCCTGGTTTCAGGTCCAGTGGAGACAACCATTCATGAAATTGGTTCTCCAGAGCTGACCACAACTCCTCAGCTGTGTGACTCACATTTCCCAGACATTTCAATGTAAAAACCGCCTGATGACGTTGAGCCCTACTGCCAGCATAGTAAGGAGGTGTGCAGGATCCCTTCTGCGCAGTTAGAAAGCTTGTGGCATGACCAGACAGGCTTTGGGTGCAGGTGGAAGACCGAGAGGAGGTTGAGGAGGCAGAAGCAGTGGAGGAAAAATGACATAAAGAGGATTGACGCACAACTCGTGGGGACGGCAAGACTTGGACAGCAGCCCCTTGTCCTGCTGTCACCATAGTTACCCAGTGCCCAGTCAGCGACATGTAACGCCCCTGTCCATGCCTACTCGTCCAAGTGTCTGTGGTGAAATGCACCCTGTCACACACAGAGTTTCTCAAAGAAGCGGTGATGTTGTGTGCGACATGCTGGTGGAGCGCAGGCACACCTTTCTTTGAGAAGTAGTGCCGACTGGGCATCTGGTACTGGGGCACTGCGACGGACATAAGGTCTCGAAAATCCTCTGTGTCCACCAGGCGGAAAGGCAGCATTTCTGTAGCCAAGAGCTTGCAGATGGTGAAATTCAACCTCTTAGCTTTCTCATGGCTAGGAGGAAATGGTCTTTTACTTGTCCACATCTGAGGGACCGAGGGCTGGCTATTGTGCTTAGACGGGGTTGATAAGGGTGTCCCCGGCAAACTGCCGGTCTGTGAGGAAGATGCAGGCGGACATGTTAGGTTGCCTTGATCCAAAGGTGGTGCTATCGATGTCGGACAGCGCTCAAGACCAGCTGGTGTTACCACCTCCAAAGAAAATGATGACCTGCCAATCACGCTGGCTGTTGCGGGTAAAGAGGTGGCAGGTCTGCGCCCCAAAACAGGTGTGACTGCTGTCCCCCCAGTCACAGAGGATGAAGAGGCCGCGGATGCACAAGATATGGCAGACGGTGGTTGGCCCGGCCGGCTAGACCGCATTGTAGCACACTGAGCTTCCCACTGCAACTTATGCTTCATGTCCATGTGCCGGTTCATGCATGAAGTACTCAAACTATGTATTTTTTGGCCTCTACTTAGCTTTTGCTGACAAATGTTACAGATAACACGAGTTGGGTCATCTTTATCGATCTGAAAAAATGCCCAGGCTATGCAAGGCGTAGCACCCATGCGACCTGAAGAGCCACCACGACTTGTGGTGAGAGGCAGAGTTGTGTTTGAGGATGCAGTTGTTGACGTGCTTCCAGTACTACGTCTCTGTCCAGGAAGGCGCAACCTGACCTCGTCGTCACTAGCATCTTCCTCCACCTCCTCTGCTGACCTCATCTCTTGGCTGACTGTGGGTTGACAGTAAGTGGGATCTCCGACCTCATCATCATCACCCTGTGCGTTATCACACCCGTCGTCCTCAGAGCCAACCTGTTCCTGCCCTGACAAAAAACTAAAGTTGTCGCTCCAATCAGGTATTTGAGTCTTATCATCGTCTTCCTCATTGTCTCCACCAACAGGAGTTACAGTTTGGGAATGAGGGTCTACATTATGGTCAGAACCTTCTGCGTCTGGTCCTGGATCCGACTCATAAAGATTCTGGGCATCAGTGCAGATCATTTCCTCGTCTGGATTCACAGAAGCGCTGGAGTCGACCTCTGATTCCCAGGCTATAGTATGAGTAAACAGCTCTGCAGACTCAACCATCTGTTCTACCTCATACTCAGACGGGCAGCTGGAGATTTGGGAGCTGTGAGGAAGCAAGTGCGATTTGGGTGACACCTTTGAGGACTGGAGTATTTGTGATGTTGAAGTTGATGTGGAGGAGAGCCCACTTAAAGGAGCACTTGATATCCGTTGAAGCACCTGCTGTTTTTGTGCCTCATCTGGAATTTGTAGCGATTGGCGTGGCCGTAAGAAAGGGATCTTATCACATTGTCCGCTAAAAGAAGTAGACATTTTAGTTTGGCTGGAAGATGGTCTTTCTTCTGCACCTACCCCACGGACACAACCTTTTTTCCCCTTCCCAACACGCCTATTCCCCTTTCCACCAGCAGCAGGCCTTTTTCCACTCATTTTGGTGGTTAACTAATTCACAACTCTGGAGTTGTTTGCACAAAAAAACAATGGATGGTAACCGAGCAGAGCTGAGTGGCCAAACTGTGGTATTAGGCCAAAACTATTGGCTGGGTTAGATGCAGAAAAAAATTATTTTTAATTTGCAACCTGATGGAGGTCAGTATAGATGGACTAATAGACCAAGTCCCACACACCGCTAGAAGCCCAAATATTTTTTCAGAGCTAGATGCAGAAATTTTTTTTATTCAATTTGCAACCTGATGGAGGTCAGTATAGATGGACTAATAGACCAAGTCCCACACACTGCTAGAAGCCCAAATATTTTTTCAGAGCTAGATGCAGAAAAAAATTATTTTTAATTTGCAACCTGATGGAGGTCAGTATAGATGGACTAATAGACCAAGTCCCACACACCGCTAGAAGCCCAAATATTTTTTCAGAGCTAGATGCAGAAAATTTTTTTATTCAATTTGCAACCTGATGGAGGTCAGTATAGATGGACTAATAGACCAAGTCCCACACACTGCTAGAAGCCCAAATATTTTTTCAGAGCTAGATGCAGAAAAAAATTATTTTTAATTTGCAACCTGATGGAGGTCAGTATAGATGGACTAATAGACCAAGTCCCACACACCGCTAGAAGCCCAAATATTTTTTCAGAGCTAGATGCAGAAAATTTTTTTATTCAATTTGCAACCTGATGGAGGTCAGTATAGATGGACTAATAGACCAAGTCCCACACACTGCTAGAAGCCCAAATATTTTTTCAGAGCTAGATGCAGAAAAAAATTATTTTTAATTTGCAACCTGATGGAGGTCAGTATAGATGGACTAATAGACCAAGTCCCACACACCGCTAGAAGCCCAAATATTTTTTCAGAGCTAGATGCAGAAAATTTTTTTATTCAATTTGCAACCTGATGGAGGTCAGTATAGATGGACTAATAGACCAAGTCCCACACACTGCTAGAAGCCCAAATATTTTTTCAGAGCTAGATGCAGAAAAAAATTATTTTTAATTTGCAACCTGATGGAGGTCAGTATAGATGGACTAATAGAACAAGTCCCACACGCTGCTAGAAGCCCAAATATTTTTTCAGAGATAAATGAAGAAAAAAATTATTTTTAATTTGCAACCTGATGGAGGTCAGTATAGATGGACTAATAGACCAAGTCCCACACACTGCTAGAAGCCCAAATATTTTTTCAGAGCTAGATGCAGAAAAAAATTATTTTTAATTTGCAACCTGATGGAGGTCAGTATAGATGGACTAATAGACCAAGTCCCACACACCGCTAGAAGCCCAAATATTTTTTCAGAGCTAGATGCAGAAATTTTTTTTATTCAATTTGCAACCTGATGGAGGTCAGTATAGATGGACTAATAGACCAAGTCCCACACACTGCTAGAAGCCCAAATATTTTTTCAGAGCTAGATGCAGAAAAAAATTATTTTTAATTTGCAACCTGATGGAGGTCAGTATAGATGGACTAATAGACCAAGTCCCACACACCGCTAGAAGCCCAAATATTTTTTCAGAGCTAGATGCAGAAATTTTTTTTATTCAATTTGCAACCTGATGGAGGTCAGTATAGATGGACTAATAGACCAAGTCCCAGACACTGCTAGAAGCCCAAATATTTTTTCAGAGCTAGATGCAGAAAAAAATTATTTTTAATTTGCAACCTGATGGAGGTCAGTATAGATGGACTAATAGAACAAGTCCCACACGCTGCTAGAAGCCCAAATATTTTTTCAGAGATAAATGAAGAAAAAAATTATTTTTAATTTGCAACCTGATGGAGGTCAGTATAGATGGACTAATAGACCAAGTCCCACACACTGCTAGAAGCCCAAATATTTTTTCAGAGCTAGATGCAGAAAAAAATTATTTTTAATTTGCAACCTGATGGAGGTCAGTATAGATGGACTAATAGAACAAGTCCCACACGCTGCTAGAAGCCCAAATATTTTTTCAGAGCTAGATGCAGAAAAAAAATATTTTTAATTTGCAACCTGATGGAGGTCAGTATAGATGGACTAATAGACCAAGTCCCACACACCGCTAGAAGCCCAAATATTTTTTCAGAGCTAGATGCAGAAAAAAATTATATTCAATTTGCAACCTGCTGGAGGTCAGTATAGAAGGACTAATAGAACAAGTCCCACACACTGCTAGAAGCCCAAATATTTTTTCAGAGCTAAATGAAGAAAAAAAATATTTTTAATTTGCAACCTGATGGAGGTCAGTATAGATGGACTAATAGACCAAGTCCCACACACTGCTAGAAGCCCAAATATTTTTTCAGAGCTAGATGCAGAAAAAAATTATATTCAGTTTGCAACCTGATGGAGGTCAGTATAGATGGACTAATAGAATGATGCTATGCCCAAAAGATTTTACTTCACTAGGTGCAGTAAAAAAATTGGTATTCTATACACAGGTGGTATATCTTGCAACACAGATAGGCTACTCCACTGACTAACACACTCTGCAATAGGCCAAAAAGGATTAGCTTTGCTAGATTCAGCCAAATGCTGTGAAAAAAACTTGCACAGCACTGGCACAGACCTGCCTGGCAAAAACTGATAGGAACTGATGTAACCTAGTCCTGAAAAGGACTCCAATTACAATTAGTCTTTACTCCCACAATCTATCTATTTAAGAGCACAGACCTGCCTGATAAAAGTCGTAGGAAATGCTGTAACCTAGTCCTTAAAAGGACTGCAATCACAACTATTCCCTACTCCCAAGCTATCTGTATATTTGTGCGAAAATTGGCTTGAAATTAACAAGGTATAGCGCACACAGCAACAGCGGTGCCGTCTAACACGCAGCTGCAGCAGTGAGAAAATGGTGGCGACGGGGAAAATGGCTTGGTCTTATAGGGCAAGGACATGTGACATACACTGCCAATCACACATGCCCTTGCTTGTGTGAAAAAAAGCACTTCGCTCCGTGTGTGCGCTGCTGATAGGCTGACAGATTGCACCCCCCCACTGCAAATGCGGGAAAGAGAAAAAAAAATGGAGATCTTCATTGTTCCTGCAGAGATCCATCCCCTGCCCCTCCCCCCGCCCCGCTGTACACTTAAACTGCGTATTAACATTAATTTTCATCATTACTGAGAAAAAATCCAGTTATGATTTTGGTGCACGAACAGTTATCGAACATAACCTCGAACAGCCGAATTTTTCTCAAATTGTTCGTGTTCGCCGATCGGCTCGAACACCGCCCAAAACAGCTCGAATTTGAGATTGGCGAACAGTTCGAGTAGAACAACGCTCATCTCTAGTCAGAAGTCTCATGTTCAGGACAAACCCTATCATTTGCTGAATGGCCAGATGAAGTGCAAAGTGCACATCAACGAGGGATGCCAACCATCCAGAAATTCCTGGACAGTACTTTAAAATTCGACACTTTTGTGTTTTTTTTTTTTTCGAGGCTGAAAAAAGTATGCAGATTTTTTTTACTGTAATTATCATTATTTTACAGTTTATAGTAAATTCAGCTGATGTCTTCATATCAGAATTATGGACTGTAAGCATGTATAATTTATCATAATGAGTTATTATGGTTTTCCCATGTGTTCATCAAAAATATTGTCAATCCGTGATTTTTTGATCAGCTGTCGAGAAAATATAAAAAGTCATCTTGGTAACCCTGCAATAGCATGAAACAGCCATCACTCCTCATGTGATTCTCACTGAATGACCGCACTGTGCTTAGTATGTAATAAAAGCAAATTACAACTTTACAGAATGAGCACATTACAGTGTTTATTTTCCTTTTTTGTAAACTATGCTTTCTACTGGTTTAGAATGAAATCTGCATTTCATGTTGCATCATATTTACATTAAATAAAGCATTTTAAATAAGCCTTTATTCATACAGAAAGCTTCCAAGCTGCTTTCTAAATTCTATTTTCATTAAAAGATTGCACAAATATTACTTTTAATGAAGTATAGTAAAAATGACATACTTTCTTTGTATTGCATGAAAATGAG
Source organism: Phyllobates terribilis (assembly GCF_046119375.1). Lineage (NCBI taxonomy): Eukaryota > Metazoa > Chordata > Amphibia > Anura > Dendrobatidae > Phyllobates > Phyllobates terribilis. The sequence continues at coordinate 381,002,250 of NW_027362763.1, read as the reverse complement.
ATGCTGACAGGAAATTTGTCCCCAAGCCGTGCATTGCTAAAATTGACGCAGGTGTAATAATGAACTATTACACAGTGCATTGCTTGTTATTGCAAACTAATTTATTTATATTACTTGGTATTAGAATAAGGAACTGATATGCTTTCTTTGTTTGTTGTGTATGAACAGTTACTGAATATCAAATAAGGCATATTGTATATTGCACGACGGCTATATCATTGATGGTCAAGGAGCATCTATGGAAATATCTCAAGGATATTGTATTAATAGCAAGATACAGTATATGAGTTAATATTTTCTGATCGCTAAAAGTGGGATTGAAGGCCTGAAGATATGAGCCGAAAGGCAATTTGGATTTTAATTTTAAGGGGTTGTCACACTATTAAATATTAATTCACTATGTTACATCTTGCTAAGCAGAACAATTGTTGTCAATTAGAACAATTTAGAACATGCTGTTGTATCTAGATAGTGCTATTGCACATTTATTAGAGGTCGCCTGCTGTTCTTGTGATTTCCTCAAAGAATGTCCACCTAATGCTGGGGAGAAGAAACTTCTTCTAGTAAACTTATTGGCTGATAGTCATAATATCAGGAATCACTTTTCTTCTGGGAATCTCCACAAGGCATTTTGAATATCCATCATCATTTCACAATGATGACATTGCACTCGCTAATAAAAAGCTGTTCCGAGGATCCTAGAGGGTAAGAGATTTGCAAGCCTCCTGTCCATTTGCCAGAGACTATTGACCGTAGTCCCACAAGTCAATTGCCCCATTTCTACTGGATGCATTAGGTGAGCGTTCTCAATAGGAACAAGGTAAAAAGTATGTACCAGAAATATTTAGCCTTTGGAAACTTTTCTTTATGAGAAATGTATTGTATTTTGCATTATATATCTGCAAACAAATGCAGCAGCACACTATGTATGGTAAGTTATATGTGAACACTGAATATATGAATTTTAAACTGCATTAATTCTGTGCAGACTATACTTGTAGAATTGAGTTACTTAGCGCACAAGTTGACCATTGTCCATCTGCTACAACAAGGCATACCCAGTAGATGGGAAATTACACTATCCAATAGAACGTTCTTCTTATGGGTTAAGGCCTACAAATACAAAGGCCAGCTAATTAAAAACAGCCTTAGGCCAAGTTCCCACAGTATTTGGTGTGCGTTTGATGCTTCCAGAATTTTTCATTGTGTTTTTAAGAGCATTTACATGTGTTTTTATCGTGGTTTTTTTTTGCTGCCTTTCTTCATCCCTTTCTGTTATGTCATGTTGTAAATAAAGCTATTTTATTTTGAATAATTTCTGTTACTTACCTTTGATAAAACGTTATTGATAAAGTCATGTGTGGATTACATACACTTTTATTGCGTTTATGCTACGGAAACGCATTAAAAACACATGCATTTTTTAGCTGTGCTTTTTCCTCATCTTATTTAAGTCTATGGGAAAAGTCCACAAATAAATTCATATTTACTGCAAGAAAAATTAATATGTTGTGGGTTTCAAAAACACACCGCAGCTCTCTTTGTGTTGCATAAAAAAGTACAGTGGACATGAGATTTATATAAATTCCATCCATTAGAACTGTAAAATCCTTTTGTTGCACAGTGAAAATAAGCAACATCAAAAACGTACAATATACTTATCATTAGAACTTAGCTAAGGCCACGTTCACACAAAATGACATAAATATACAGTATATAGGGTGTGCAAGAAGCTGCTGCTGCAATATTGTACAAACACATAAATGCAGTTGCACATTGAGTATGAGGTATGTATGAACATTAAATATATAGATTTTGAACTGTAGCACAGCTACATAGACTATACTTATAGAACTCTGTTACTGCATTTGCTTGCTTGGGTACTATTGCAGTCACAGCAGCTTGCACCCATATATTTACTTCATTTTGCCAGGAGATGCTGGTCAGTTTTGTTTTCTGTTTTTTTTTTAAATTATGCACCGCAGAAATAAAATATTTTTTTGTGAGACAAAATAAAACTACAAGAAAACCAATATAACTCCAACATAATTGTGGCAGTTATCTAAAAACAGATTTTGATGGGAAATCTAGTATAAAAACATTAAAAAAGATTATACAGTTTTATGTTAGTTTAAATCTTTCTAGAGTAAAAAAAAAGTAATATTGAACAAACTTTGTAAATTGTCAATAGTTAAGTAACTTTACGATATATACAGTTATTTTTTTACTCTTCAGCAATTCATTGTGAACTAGGGTAAAACGCAAAAATCCCCTACTAACCAAAGGAAAACCAAAACCTTATTATTGGAACGATATGTAAGCACAATGTTACTGATGACAGATTTCTGATCCTAGGACTGGAATAAGATAATACAGTTATGCTTTCTAGCCCAGTTAAAGTGGTTATTCAGTCAAACCTATTTATATTTTAATGTCCACAGTGATGACCTGATGACAGGGAAGCTAAATGTTGTAGCTAAAGTGCTATGTAGCTATCACTTTGCTCTATTTTGAGGGTTGCTGCAAGGGGAGATAAACTACACTGCTCAAAAAAATAAAGGGAACACTCAAATAACACATCCTAGATCGGAATGAATGAAATATTCTCATTGAATACTTTGTTCTGTACAAAGTTGAATGTGCTGACAACAAAATCACTCAAAAATTATCAATGGAAATCAAATTTATTAACCAATTGAGGCCTGGATTTGGAGTCACCCCCAAAATTAAAGTGGAAAAACAAACTACAGGCTTTGATGTAATATCCTTAAAACAAGTCAAAATGAGGTTCAGTATTGTGTGTGACCTCCACGTGCCTGTATGACCTCTCTACAACGCCTGGGCATGCTCCTGATGAGGTTGCGGATAGTCTCCTGTGGGATCTCCTCCCAGACCTGGACTAAAGCATCTGCCAACTCCTGGACAGTCTGTGGTGCAACGTGACGTTGGTGGATGGAGCAAGACATGATGTCCCAGATGTGCTCAATCGGATTCAGGTCTGGGGAACGGGTGGGCCAGTCCATAGCTTCAATGCCTTCATCATGCAGGAACTGCTGACACACTCCAGCCACATGAGGTCTGGCATTGTCCTGCATTAGGAGGAACCCAGGGCCAACCGCACCAGCATATGGTCTCACAAGGGGTCTGAGGATCTCATCTCGGTACCTAATGGCAGTCAGGCTACCTCTGGCGAGCACATGGAGGGCTGTCCGGCCCTCCAAAGAAATGCCACCCCACACCATAACTGACCCACTGCCGGTCATGCTGAAGGATGTTGCAGGCAGCAGATCACTCTCCACGGCATCTCCAGACTCTGTCACGTCTGTCACATGTGCTCAGTGTGAACGTGCTTTCATCTGTGAAGAGCACAGGGCGCCAGTGGCGACTTTGCCAATCCTGGTGTTCTGTGGAAAATGCCAAGTGTCCTGCACGGTGTTGGGCTGTGAGCACAACCCCCATCTGTGAATGTCGGACCCTCATACTACCCTCATGGAGTCGGTTTCTAACCGTTTGTGCAGACACATGCACATTTGTGGCCTGCTGGAGGTCATTTTGCAGGGCTCTGGCAGTGCTCCTCCTGTTCCTCCTTGCACAAAGGCAGAGGTAGCGGCCAAGCTGCTGGGTTGTTGCCCTCCTACGGCTCCCTCCACGTCTCCTGGTGTACTGGCCTGTCTCCTGGTAGCGCCTCCAGCCTCTGGACACTATGCTGACAGACACAGCAAACCTTCTTGCCACAGCTCGCATTGATGTGCCATCCTGGATGAGCTGCACTACCTGAGCAACTTCTGTGTATTGTAGAGTCCGTCTCATGCTACTACGATTGTGAAAGCACAACCAACATTCAAAAGTGACCAAAACATCAGCCAGAAAGCATTCGTACTGAGATGTGGTCTGTGGTCCCCACCTGCAGAAACACTCCTTTATTGAGGGTGTCTTGATAATTGCCAATAATTTCCATCTATTGTCTATTCCATTTGCATAACAGCATGTGAAATTGATTGTCAGTCAGTGCTGCTTTCTAATTGGACAGTTTGATTTCACAGAAGTTTGATTTACTTGGAGTTATATTCTGTTGTTTAAGTGTTCCCTTTATTTTTTTGAGCAGTGTATATACATAGTTGTGCTCAAAAGTTTACATACCCCGGCAGAATTTTTGCTTTCCTGGCCTTGTTTGAGATGATATGAATGATAACAAAAGCACTTTTTCTCCACTCATGGTTATTGGTTGGGTGAAGACATTTATTGTCAAAATACTGTGTTTTCTCTTTTTAAATCTAAATGACAACCAAAAACATCCAAATTACCCTGATCAAAAGTTCACATACCCCATTTCTTAATACCATGTTTTGCCCCCTCTAACATCAATGACAGCTTGAAGTCTTTTGTGGTAGTTGTGGATGAGGTTCTTTAATTTCTCAGATGGTAAAGCTGCCCATTCTTCTTGGCAAAAGGCCTCCAGTTCCTGTAAATTCCTGGACTGTCTAGCATGAACTGTGCGCTTGAGATCCCCCAGAGTGGCTCAATGATATTGAGGTCAGGAGACTGAGATGGCCACTCCAGAACCTTCACTTTGTTCTGCTGTAGCCAATGACAGGTCGACTTGGCCTTGTGTTTTGGATCGTTATCATTTTGGAACGTCCAAGTACGTCCCATGCGCAGCTTCCTTGCTGATGAGTGCAAATTTTCCTCCAGTATTTGCTGATAACATGCTGCATTCATCTTTCCTTCAACTTTTACCAAGTTTCCTGTGCCTTTGTAGCTCACACATCCCCAAGACATCAGCGATCCACCTCCGTGCTTTACTGTAGGAATGGTGTTCCTTTCATCATAGGCCTTGTTGACCTCTCTCCAAATGTAACGTTTATGGTTGTGGCCAAAAGTTCAATTTTGGTCTCATCACTCCAAATTACCTTGTATCAGAAGTTTTGAGGCTTGTCTCTGTGCTATTAGGTGTATTGTAGGTGAGATACTTTGTGGCATTTGCGCAGTAATGGCTTTCTTCTGGCGACTCGACCATGCTGCCCATTTTTCTTCAAGTGCCTCCTTATTGTGCATCTTGAAACAGCCACACCGGTAGTTTTCAGAGAGTCCTGAATTTCAGCTGATGTTATTTGTTGGTTTTTCTTTGCATCCCGAACAATTTTCCTGGCACTTATGACCGAAATTTTTGTTCGTCTACCTGACCGTGGTTTGGGTTTTACAGAGCCCCTGATTTTCCATTTGTTAATCACAGTTTGAGCGCTGCTGACTGGCATTATCAATTCCTTGGACATTTTTTTGTATCCCATTTCTGTGTTATACAGTTCAACTACCTTTTCCCGTAGATCTGTTGTCAATTGTTTTGCTTTCCCCATGACTCACAATCCAGAAACGTCAGTGGCTGGATGAAAGATGCAAAAGCCTGTCGGGATCCCTGAAACTCACTCAGCTTTTATGCAAACACCCTGATTACAAGCAAACAGGTCACAGGTGAGGATGTTACCTTTAGTAGCCATTCAAACCCATGTGTGTCAAATTCTGTGCATATTATCAGGCCAAAATCACCAGGGTATGTAAACTTTTGATCAGGGTCATTTGGATGTTTTTGGTTGTCATTTAGATGTAAAAAGAGAAAACAAAGTAGTTTGACAATAAATGGCTTCATCCAACCAATAACCATGAGTGGAGAAAAAGTTTTTTTTGTTATCATTCATATTCTCGGAAACAAGGCCAAGAAAGGAAAAATTCTGCTGGGGTATGTAATTATTTGATCCATTGCTGTTTTTGTAAGTTTGCCCACTGACAAAGACATGAACAGTCTATAATTTTAAGGGTATGTTAATTTTAACATTGAGAGATAGAATATCCAAAAAAAATCAAGAAAATCACATTGTATAAATGAGATAAATTTATTTGCATTTTGCAGTGAGAAATAAGTATTTGATCCCCTACAAACCATTATGAGTTCTGGCTCCTACAAACCAGTTAGACGCTCCTAATCAACTCATTTTCTGCATTAAAAACAGCTGTCTTACATAGTCACATGTATAATAGACTCCTGTCCACAGACTCAATTAATCAGTCAGACTCTAACCTCTACAACATGGGCAAGACCAAAGAGCTTTCTAAGGATGTCAGGGACAAGATCATAGACCTGCACAAAGCTGGAATGGGCTACAAAACTATAAATAAGATGCAGGGTGAGAAGGAGACAACTGTTGGTGCAATAGTAATAAAATGGGAGAAATACAAAATGACTGTCAATCGACATCGATCTGGGGCACCATGCAAAATCTCACCTTGCGGGGTATCCTTGATCATGAGGAAGGTGAGAGATCAGCCTAAAACTACACGGGGGAACTTGTTAATGATCTCAAGGCAGCTGGGACCACAGTCACCAATTAGTAACACATTATGCCTTAAAGGTTTAAAATCCTGCAGTGCCCGCAAGGTCCAACTGCTCAAGAAGGAACATGTGCAGGCCCGTCTGCAGTTTGCCAATGAACACCTGGATGATTCTGTGAATTATTGGGAGAAGGTGCTGTGGTCAGATGAGACAAAAATTGAGCTCTTTGGCATTAACTCAACTCGCCATATTTGGAGGAAGAGAATTGCTGCCCATGACCCAAATAACACCATCCCCACTGTCAAGCATGGAGGTGGAAACATTATGTTTTGGGGTTGTTTCTCTGCTAAGCGCACATGACTACTTCACCACATCAATGGGAGAGTGGATGGAGCCATGTACCATAAAATCCTGAGTGACAACCTCCTTCCCTCCGCCAGGAAATTAAAAATGGGTTTGTGGCTGGGTCTTCCAGCAAGACAATGACCCAAAACATACAGCCAAGGCAAAAAGGAGTGCCTCAAAAAGAAGCACATTAAGGTCATGAAGTGGCCTAGCCAGTCTCCAGACCTTAATCCCATAGAAAACTTATGGAGGGAGTTGAAGTTCCGAGTTGCCAAGTGACAGCCTCAAAATCTGAATGATTTAGAGATGATCTGCAAAGAGGAGTGGACCAAAATTCCTCCTGACATGTGCGCAACCCTCTTCATCAACTGCAAAAAAAGTCTGACTGCTGTGCTTGCCAACAAGGGTTTTGCCACCAAGTATTAAGCATTGTTTGCCAGAGAAATCAAATACTTATTTCTCACTGCAAAATGCGAATAAATTTATCTAATTTATACAATGTGATTTTCTTGATTTTTTGGGAGATATTCTATCTCTCAATGTTAAAAATAACCTATCTTTAAAATTATAGACTGTTCATGCCTTTGTCAGTGGGCAAACTTACTAAAACAGCAAGGGATCAAATAATTATTTCCTTCACTGTATATATATACGGTGGTGGCCAAAAGTATTGGCACCCCTGCAATTCTGTCAGATAATGCTCAGTTTCTTCCTGAAAATGATTGCAATCACAAATTCTTTGGTATTATTAACTTCATTTAATTTGCTTGCAAGGAAAAAAACACAAAAGAGAATGAAGCAAAAATCAAATCATTGATCATTTCACACAAAACTCCAAAAATGGGCCAGACAAAAGTATTGGCACCCTCAGCCTAATACTTGGTTGCACAACCTTTAGCCAAAATAGCTGCGAACAACCGCTTCCGGTAACCATCAATGAGTTTCTTCCAATGCTCTGCTGGAATTGTAGACCATTCTTCTTTGGCAAACTGCTTCAGGTCCCTGATATTTGAAGGGTGCCTTCTCCAAACTGCCATTTTGAGATCTCTCCACAGGTGTTCTATGGGATTCAGGTCTGGAATCATTGCTGGCCACCTTAGAAGTCTCCAGTGCTTTCTCTCAAACCATTTTATAGTGCTTTTGGAAGTGTGTTTTGGGTCATTGTCCTGCTGGAAGACCCATGAGCTCTGAGGGAGACCCAGCTTTCTCATACTGGGCCCTACATTATGCTGCAAAATTTGTTGGTAGTCTTCAGACTTAATAATGCCATGCACACGGTCAAGCAGTCCAGTGCCAGAGGCAGCAAAGCAACCCCAAAACATCAGGGAACCTCCGCCATGTTTGACTGTAGGGACCGTGTTCTTTTCTTTGAATGCCTCTTTTTTTTTCCTGTACACTCTATGTTGATGCTTTTTCCCAAAAAACTCTACTTTTGTCTCATCTGACCAGAGAACATTCTTCCAAAACGTTTTAGGCTTTCTCAGGTAAGTTTTGGCAAACTCCAGCCTTGCTTTTTTATGTCTCAGGGTAAGAAGTGGGGTCTTCCTGGGTATCCTACCATACAGTCCCTTTTCATTCAGACGCCGACAGATAGTACGGGTTGACACTGTTGTACCCTTGGACTGCAGGGCAGCTTGAACTTGTTTGGATGTTAGTCGAGGTTCTTTATCCACCATCCGCACAATCTTGCGTTGAAATCTCTCGTCAATTTTTCTTTTCAGTCCACATCTAGGGAGGTTAGCCACAGTGCCATGGGCTTTAAACTTCTTGATGACACTGCGCACGGAAGACACAGGAACATTCAGGTCTTTGGAGATGGACTTGTAGCCTTGAGATTGCTCATGCTTCCTCACAATTTGGTTTCTCAAGTCCTCAGACAGTTCTTTGGTCTTCTTTCTTTTCTCCATGCTCAATGTGGTACACACAAGGACACAGGACAGAGGTTGAGTCAACTTTAATCCCTGTTAACTGGCTGCAATTGTGATTTAGTTATTGCCAACACCTGTTAGGTGCCACAGGTAAGTTACAGGTGCTGTTAATTACACGAATTAGAGAAGCATCACATGATTTTTCAAACAGTGCCAATACTTTTGTCCATCCCCTTTTTTAGGTTTGGTGTGGAATTATATCCAATTTGGCTTTAGGACAATTCTTTTTGTGTTTTTTCATTGAAGACAAATTAAATGAAGATAATAATACCAAAGAATTTGTGATTGCAATCATTTTCAGGAAGAAACTGAGTATTATCTGACAGAATTGCAGGGGTGCCAATACTTTTGGCCACCACTGTATATAGTATATCTATCAGTGCTCATTAATGGGCGAAACTTTTCTCTGACCTTTAATATTTTGCTGCATTTTCTACATTATCTTCTTTGACTTCCTTTTTTATTGATGAAACAGGTAACTCTTAAACATGGAAAAATATATATTTTAAACCTTTGCAACTCGTGCCTATACATTAAAAGGAAAGTGTAAGGTCCCCTGACTGGCTCGAAACATTACTATAGAAGTATGTGTTTGACATGCCATACCAATGGTGTAATATTTGAAGAATGAACTTTACTCTTGCATTATGGCATGTGACAAAGAAAGATGGTTTGTCCGGCAGTGGATTTCTTCTCCTGTACCAGTCCTGCCTTGGATCTTAAAATGACATATTTGAAACTTGCTAAGCTTTCACTATAAACACACATGCTATATTTACATATTCATAAGCAACCACTTTGAGGCTTCTACCATTAATAGTAACACTAAAAATGTAAATATTTTTCATTTTCAAGTGAAGATTTGTAATGTCTGTATTTTAATTTAGAAATCTTTTTCATACTTTACCAACAGCCTTCATATAATTGCTAATTGGTAACACACTCACTCTTCCAGGCTAGCCATGAGCTTTGTTTTGTCAGTGTCCGCACATGGATAGATGTCTGATTGTTTTCTCCTCTCCAAGTACAAAGTTATCTTTATCTCACTCCCTTTCTTTCTCTGTCTATCAAAATGAGCTCCAATTTTTTAAAGTAATTTCTAAAATTGAAGGTACAGTAGAATATTTGGTCATGCAGCCTATCAAGTTGTCAGTAGAGGCAAGAGCAGATTATTATTCTACAACAACTTTTTATAACTAAAAGGCTGGAAAGGTAACTATTACTAGACTCACTAAAACAGATCTGTGCCCCATCTTTCAGGGATATAATTCTTTTTCTAGTCTATGTACAGAAATGAAACATTAGAAACTTTTTGTCTTTTAAACCAGGGCATAGAATCCCAGGAGGAAAGCTACAATTTATGTTTGAAGATATGAATGAAGACATTCATACTAGCTTTTTTCATAGTATATTTTATGTGAGGACTTCTTGGTGACACGGTCTCACCTATCATTTGTGATAAGCCACTAACAGTACTTAAATCAGCTGATTATGTAGTTAAAAAGTTGTTCCTGATGGTTTGGGTTGTGTAATTTCTTTGGGACACGCTGGTAAATGATCCATTACCAAAGGACATACAGTACATAAACATTGTGAGTTTGATCAAGTAGTCCTAAGCTAATCATAATAACAGTTCCATATACTTCATCATTACCCTTGTGCTGTTTATTATTTCACAGGTATTGTCAAAGTTTGAGACATAGTCATGATCTTAGTGCAATCTTAATGTCTCGTAAGTACAGTAGGAGTCGCATGTGTTTTGATGAATTATAGTATACATCCATGTGCTCTTAAAAATAGAGCATTAATCATAACTATGTTCACTTACCAGTTAAACAATTTCCTATATATGGATTTCCTCTTGCACTACAGAATCTGTTTGTCCAACAAGAATTCCAGTGGCAGCTCGAGACGAAAAAGGTTTTGACATACTTTTAGGTTTGGGAATGAATAAGAAAAATGCTAAAAAGGTTAAGGGTTCCATCTCTACAACTAAAGCTTATGAAGTAACATCACAAATCGATCTTACAGAGTTCACAAGGTAAAGAAATTTTTCCTATCTATCTATCTATCTATCTATCTATCTATCTATCTATCTATCTATCTATCTAATCTATTTGTCATCTATTGTTTTTCTATACACCTTACTAGTAAAACATTGAAAATAAATTATTTTAGGAATAATAATTTAAAGAATTGCATTGCATATTTAGCTCATAAATTTTGCACAGTTGTTTATTTCCATTGCGTTCCACTTGGAAATTGTAAATCTGCTTTTTTTTTCTTCATAGAAATATTTTTCCAGAAGGTCTTCCCCCATCATATGTCTTTGTGTCCACTCAGAGATTTAAAATAAAAAAGAAATGGGATTTGTGGAGAATAGTTGCGCTTGATGGTGTAGTACAAACTGCTGTTTCATTGAATGGAGAAGACAAAACATTATCCTTTACTACAACCAGCCAAACAAATGATATCCAAATTGTTAAGTTTGTTACACCTGGAGTAAAGGTATAATTAATATTCTATTAATAATTCATGCTTTTAAGACATATGTTTCCTAATAATACAGTATATTGCTGTTAAAGGGATTATATGAGATTGAGAAAAGGGGCCTGTTTTTTTTCTAGGAAGTGGGACATTCCACAATACATGATCAAGAGTGCAGCTGTGAAGAGAAGCAGATCCATTTCTCCATTCTCATGAAATATACATATATACTGTATATAAATATATATATATAAATATAGTGCGAATTTCACTATATAGTTAGACAATATAGACAATATTTTTTTCTGTAGTAAAATTAATTTGTTAATTTGATTGTGGAAAACTTTTACATACTGAAATCAAAGTGATTGTCTATTTCAACTCCTTGACGACACTTGGCATAGATTTATGGCAGAAGTGCACCATCCCTATATGAAGTGGACCCAGGAACAGCACACGCTCCATAAAGTGTGGATGTTTGCTATGTTATACAGCTGGCACCCAAGAGTAATTGATGTGATGGGAGCTATCTCCGGTCACAACAGTTTAACCATTTAGTTGAGTATCAACTAGGAGTCTACGAATGAGGGGTTGTTATTGACTCCCATTGCTCCCCCTCTGCCAAGATACTAATCCTATGAAGCTGAGTTTGGGCTTCATAGAAGACCAATTATTCCATTTATATTAGGTAGAATTAAATAATAGACTAATAAAATGTAAAAATATTTATCCCAAACAATGAACCCTGTAATATATAAAAAATGAAAATGGCAGAATTGCTATTTTCTTTGGTTATGGAGTGAAAAGTGTTCAAAATGTCATATGGACCCCAAAATGTATAACAGCTAAAACTCACACTGCAAAAAAAATGCTACCATTTAACACCATCAAATAAAAATACTAAAAAGTTATCGCTCTCAGAATATGATTTTTTTTAAGAGAGTACTACAAATACATTTGGAATCACCATAACTGTATTGACTTGACTTGTAGAGCTGACTTACCAGGTCATTGGTAATGTTTACTATGAAATAAATGTCATAAAAACAAAAACCCAAAAAACAACAGTGGAATTGCTATTTTGTTTTTTTTCAATTTCATCCAAGTTGGAATGATTTTTCATTTTTCAGTTCATTACATGGTAAAATTAATGGTGCATTCAAAAGTGCAACAAGCCCTACGAGCACTTGTCGTGTCCTGCAAAGCCAGGCGTCACAAATGTCTGAACTCTGATGATGTGAGAAACCAGCTCTTGAGCCATTTTTACACACACACACACACACATGTAATTAGTGAAAGGGCTATTGTGAAGTCTGGTGGGTAGCAGCCCCTACAGGGGAACTATAAAGCCTAGAAGAAGCAACCCTGCGCCCCTGGGATTGAGTGGTGCTGGAGATCAAGGAGGCCAACCAGTGCCTTTGCTGTGGCCATTGTCGGGACTCCAGTGATATCTGTGCAGCCACATGGGACATAGTGTCCTGCGCGGTTCAAGAAGTGTCCAATTGCCAGACGACGTCAGTTAGGGATCAGAGGAGAGATTTCTAGATATGATCCTTAGTTGTCAGCAATGGGAAGAGAGCAGAGATACTTTCCTGTTAAGCCTGAGGTGCCGTGGATGCCAAGGTCCAGGGTGAGAGGAGACGTTTTAGCACGTATAGAGCTATATGTAGCGGGAGTGTGGAAAGCTGCTACACATTGCCGGAAAAGAGCTGGGTTCATCACACCATAAGGGGCTGTTGGCTCAGTGTACTGAATAACTATGGAGAGCTGTAATCATCATCAACTGCTCCAGTAAAAAACAAGTTTTTCTTCCTTTTGCACCTGAAGTCTGGACGTTGCTTATTGAGATGGGCTGATCCTGCATCCTTTCCACAACTTTCCCCTTTTTATTCTGCTGAGGACCGTCACTGTGACCACCGTGACAGTTTGCTGCCATTACGCCCTGGCTCGGTGGAGGCCGATCCAGACACACTGATATGATTTTGGTGACAGGAAAAAAAGCTATGGCTCTTGGAAGAATTGTAGAACAAAAATCAAAAGCACAAAAATGAAAAATTGCCCAATCCTTAATGTGTTAAACAAACTTATTCACTTCATGGATAATGAATTGCTTTCCATTTGGATTGGTAAATGTCTAGTGACTGTTTTTTTCACAGCAAAAATCAATGGTTCATTAATATAATACAAGAAAGGACAACATGAGTGTGTCAGTGGAAGAGTCAATCTTTGTAGTGGCTTTTCATTCTAGACAACAAAGGAGGATCTTGAACATAACACCTCGTTCTATCACATGCATATGCCTTAAAAGTGTGTATAAGCAGGAGGTGTATAAACAATTCAATCTTTTTAGCCACTTCTTGACATGGCTATTTTCCATTATTGCGCTTTTGTTTTTTTTCTTTTCTTCTTCCAAGACTCCAAGAGCCATAACTTTTTTACATCAAAGTAACCATATAAGGGCTTGTTTTATGTGGGACGAGTTGCACTTTGAAATGACACCATTCATTTATCATGTGACATACTAAAAAGCAGAAAAAAAATCCAAATTGCAGAAAAAGTTCAATTCCACAATTTTTTTTAAATGTATCATTCTCATTATATGGTAAAAATGATCTGGCAATATGATTCTTCAGGTCAATATGATTATGAAGATACCAAATATGAAATATGTATAGTGGCTGGTTTTCACAGGACTACCATTATGACAGACACAAGGGTCTTCAGCAGACTCCCACTGTCATGGCAACCCATCAGCGCCTCGCGATTGCATCACGGGCACATAGATGGATGCATAGAATGATGCACTGCCCTGCTGGAGCATAGTGAATGCTGCTGTCAGATATTGGTAGTGGCATTTAAACAGGTTGACAGTCACGAGCAGCGCTCCACTCCACCCTCAGCTGTTAGAGGCCCATGATGACTGAATATTACAGCCATCATCTGAGAAAAATGCAGGCTTGCAAAGTCAGGGAGCCAGCATATGACGTAACTGTTTGTCATAATTTGGATAAGTGGTTAAAGTATATTTTTGCACTGAATACAAATTTACAGTTTACATAATTCATTCATTTTTCAATTTCTCTCCTGATCCTAAGTTATAATCTTTAAGAGCTAATATCTATTCCTATATTCTACAGTACAGTACTAGCAAAGGTTAGGTTGACTCAGATAACATAGCACTGGGATATCAGTGGGTGAGATAATCTTTGGTGATATGTTATAGAAATGGTGCATTGTGAGTCATGATAAGTTTCGCTACATCTGTGTGTAGAGTGGAAACATTTCACCATTTATTCATTGCTAAGTCAAGTTATTGTGGCAAAGTCTAATAATCTAACCTTAAAAGATTCTAACAAAAGATACCAATATTGTAAATATAACTCCATGAAACATGATTATCATAATTTTCTAGTTGGTGATAACCAGCATTGTGAAAAAAAATCCTAAAACATTAAAAGTTGTAATGGTTCCTTTACATAACATGATGTGCGGTACCAAAACAACTGCTAATAAGCTACTTAGACCTGGCTTCACAATAATTTTGCAGTGTTAAATTTCTTTAGATATAAATGTAATAAAATACTCCAGAAAGTAATCTTACAAAATATTATATTCCGTTTTTTTTACATTATATGAATTTGTAATTTGAATTGAATGTTAGAAACATTTTCTCACATTCATATATACTGCAGCTTGAAAGAAATTGTTATTTTGCTTCTTTGCTAGAAATTATTTGATGAAGGTTGGCACCAGATAAGACTTTTAGTGACGGAAGAGGATGCAACTTTGTATATTGACAATCAAGAAATTGAAACAATACAACTGCTGCCTGTAATAGGAATATATGTTAGTGGTCAGACACAAATTGGAAAGTACTCTGGAAGAGAAGAAACTGTTCAGGTAATTGAATTCCAATATATCTACTTGAAATATAATAGCAACAAATTTGATCTTTCTTCCAGTATCTGATCGGGTTCTACAATTGATTTTGCTTTGCTGTCTTCCACCACCATTAAAGCTAATTGCTTACAAAGAACTTGTAAAGTCACCAAGATCCCCAAACCACAATCATTATGCATCAAAATTCTTTTCATGCTTTATGATAAAATTTTTGATTATCACAGGCTCAGGTCCTGAAATCCTGCCCCCTCAACATGAGTGACAATTTCTCCACTATCCCCATCTATGTTCAGTGGAGGAAGTTCTATTTTGCCATATTAAACTAGTTTTGAGACATTAACAGTTTATTAAAATAGGGCTCTAACCACATAGTCACGTCCATTTGTAAGATTCATACAAGATGCCGGCGCTTTGTACGTCAGATATGCTACTCCAGTCCCCAACTAGAGTAGCATTTCTGGCGCAACGCAAGGAGGTGCATGGCACTTACTTGAGGTGCTGAATTCATTAAATGCCATGCGCCTCTTATTGAATTTGGCACCTTCTGTTCCAGCAAGACTGGTGAAGCACAATGGTGCTTTATGTCAGTCTCGATGAATTAGCCCCTTATTGTTTTGCTACAATCTCAAGAAAAAGTGGGAAAAATACAGCGGTGTAGCCTGAATCAAAAACAAGTACCATAATCAATCCTCATCATTACCCAAATGGCATTGAAATCTGATCAAATAATAAACTTATTGTAAAAGAAAAAACACAAATGATGTGCAAGAGCTGTGATGTTATAGCTTACAATACCAGTGCCCTCCACCCAAGCAACCAAACACAGATTTATGTATTTTTCCAATGGTGATGTACATAGCAGCATTAAAATACTGCCGTGTAACTGTTCCTACATTCCCCGATACCACTGAGAATACTTATGAAAACTCAAGAGATTATTCAGTGCTGCTGATTGTCAGTTGAAGTGAGCATGGAATTAGACATGAAAATATTAGGACCTGTGGGACATTATGGACTTCCACTTAATGTTACATCTGTTTTACAGATGAGAGTTGCACCTAAAGTTGGATGCTTTAACATAAAATATGGTGACACAACTAAAAGCAAATGCAGGGATATTCTTTAAACCCAACTTGGACGATAGGTTAATTAGATTTTTTTTCTATTAGAAATCTTAATATTTAATGTATTGATGTTTCAAAAGGAAAGGTTTACAAACAACTCTAGCTATTGCTAAACCTACATGTCTCCACAGAAAGCCAGGCTGAGTTAAAATGCATACAAATTTTCAGCTAGTGGCTTTGCGGATGCTTTTATATTTGCAGCCAGATGTTATCAAATTAAATTATGTTTAGTCGTCCTTGAACAATTTCCAGAAAAATACTTATTTGCATTGTAAGTAGCCTGAAGGTTACTCTAACCAATCTCAAACATATTATTTTTAAACATGTGTGAGTACTTTAACATGTCCTAAAAACCACAATCCTGAATGTGATATCCTGTGGGTTCCATTTGAAGGATTTGCAGGGTTGTAAAATATTAACTTCTAAGTGCCATTTTTCTTTTTTTGGAATACACTGCAAGGTTTCATTTTTTGCTAAATGTGATGTGTGAAAGTCTTATTTTGCGGTTTGCAAACATATTCTCATTTAACCAAGTTATTGGCTTATAAAGCAACGTAAAAACACAGACACATGGTTAATTCTATCGTGGATACAGTGAACCTATCAAATCTTCCATTCATTAATTTCTAGCAGCATAGAACTTAGCTGCATGAAGAAAGAAATGTAAGATTTGGGATTTCTAATATGTAGATGTAGAACTATTTATTCCAGAGGCACAAGCCCTAAAAAAAATTGTAGAAATTTCAGGTATCTTAAAGAAAACCAATTTGTCTTAATAAACATCAGATAATTTTTCTCAGTATTTCTGAGACACAAGTTTTACTTTCATTTTACTATAGTAAATGCAAAATCTTGTGAGATTCTCCTCACTTTTGAGCTACCAAACGTGAGGTGGGAGGATGTCATTCCATACGACATCTTGTAAATGGAGCCCTGTGCTCTGATCAGCCCGAAGTAAAGATGAACAGAATACTTTGCTGGATTCAATGTTTTGTTAATATGTCCATGGAAAATAATAGGATAATCAATTCGCCTATTTTTCTCATAAATTCTTTAAAACTATAAAAATGCTAAATAATTTCACAAATGCATCACTATGAACAGTGAATCAGTGAAATGCAAATCAGGCACAAAAAAATGTCCTCACTTTCTGCCAGGAGCCTGAACTTTAATTCACAAAATATTTTTTTAGCCATGTACTATGATGTTGCTGTGCATCATACAGCCCAGCAAACAGTGACAGCATAGCTGCTTGTTAAAGGGTTAATCTGCAAGAGAATGAAACAGGAGCTTATTCTGAGTTTCTCACTGCATACATAGTCAGCAGCAGCCACAATGAAGATAAGGCTGTGATGGGTTCTAATTCTGTTGCTGCTTCTTGTAGTCTTCTCTTCTGCCTCCTTCTCCATATTACCCAGGGATCCACCTGACGCTACATCTAACATAATAACATACAGCATGAAGTAAAAAAGACACAAGTATTCACAATCAGCACAATCACAGTCTATCTCCACAGAGTAGCATTTCCCAGCTCAGCAGCGGAAAGGCTCACAAAGATGTCAAAATGGTTAGACAGCAAAAAACCCAGCTTCAGCTAAATCTAATTTCAGATAAAAGGACTATATATAGTTATAACGGCACTACCACCTGATGTACTGTACTACTGCTGCAATGAGCGGCAAAAAATCTGCTGTAACTTAAGCCTGGTACAAAAAGTATGAATAAAATGTTAAAATTGCAAACTGTGCTGTAGTACAATAAAGATTCTCCACATAAATAAATGGTTCCTACTAGTGTTGAACAAGTGTGCTCGGATAAGGTGTTATCTGAATATCTTGTAGTGCTCTGCTAATATGCTCGAGTCCCTGCAGCTGCATGTTTTGCAGTCATAGACAGACGCAACACATGCGGGGATTGGCTAATAAACAGGCAAACTGTGCATGTGTTGTGTCTATCTACCGCCGCAAAACATGCAGCTGCAGGGATTCGATCATATTAGTAGAGCACTACAAGATACTCAGATAACACCCGAGCGTGCTCGGATAACACGTTATCTGAGCAGGCTGCTCAACAATAGTTTCTTCCTAAAGATGAGGTAATCAAAAGCCACAAGTATCGTTTCCGCTGGATCTGTAACTTGTCCAAAATGTCCATTCTTTAATGGATAAGGAGTAGAGATCATCCATGGATTGTCTTGTAAATGTAGCTTCTTACTTCTGTGCAAGAGTTTAGGAGTGTGTCTAATGGTAAGTAAATCTAAGTATTCCTGCTGTGCTACCGCTGGTAGCGCTGCAGTCAGCTGCTGAGCTTGTAAGCCGCCTGCTCTAGGCAATGTGACGTCACTTACTGGGTAATCAGTAGACATGTAGTAGTAGTAAGCACTAACTAGATCTCAGCTCAGATATTGATCTGCGCATGTGTCAACTCCAGCGCTGTTTTATTGAAGACCAGACGTGGAATCAAACTCTGCGCACGCACATGCGAAATTTCAAACTGTAGTAAGGTCACTGAATAATCAGTGAAAGGTCACTGAACAATCAGTGACCTGTAGAAACACAGGAGGCATTCAGAGGGGCAGGAGCAGAAGAAGATCCAATCCCCCCCAGGCCCGCCCCAATGCACAAAAGACGTCATCGGAAGAAAACTTAAAACCATGATTAAAAAAAAAACAGTGACTGGATTCCTTCAACAAAGGTATCAATTTAATCAGTGTAATAGCACCATTATGGGCACACCTTTACTTTATAGTGCTAAATCCTGCAGGTTCTCTTTAAGGGAAAGTACTTCTACAGTATTTCATAAAGAAATCTAAAGTAAAAAACCTTGGTTTTAGTTATATTATTAGTATGGTTGAGAAAACCCATACATTGTAGGTTAGTTGCAATCAGCATTAAAAGAAAAACATAGAAATAAATAGATGGATAACCAGAGTAATATTTTTAGAAATTACAGCAACATCAATTCAAAAATAATGAAAACTTAAAGTAATCACTGTGAATATCCTTTTTAACAACCATGGCAAACTCGTCATTTTTCGGGAGAAGATTCAGCTAGAATAATTCTCCAAAATTTCCAAACTAACATGACGGTCTTTAAAGTAATACACAGACACAACTCAAGTTTTGCCCTAATTGGACCAGAAGAACAACTTTCTTGTTGTTACGCTTCAAAATTAGACATGTAACAAACCCTAATAAATTAATGATATAATTTTTCTGTCATAGCTAGGTAAGGTTCTAAACACGAAGACTACAATTGTAATATATAATATAAACAGACATCCATTACTACACCAAGAAGCTAAAAGTAAAGTTCTATTAGCAATGTTGGATGTGTGGATAATTTTGCTGCTTTGCTGGTGAAAGAGACTATTATTGACTCCTAAGGAATCCTTCTTTAATGTATAATGTTTTAAGTTATTATCACTATGAAGAGATTCTGACTGAGCTAGAATAACATTTTTATTTGATTTATCTGGTTCTAATCTTTGGTTATTTATATCAGACTCGAAAAATATAACTGTCCCTCCTCTTACATCTTCACTTCTGCGAGGCTTTGAGTGTTCCATTACTTACTCATCCATTCTACTTATCACCAAAGTTAGTTTACTGTCTGGGAAAGCAGATTCATACCAGATACTGGATGTAGTACATAAAATAAGAACCAGCTGCTTCACAATAATAGTCAAATTCACTCACATTATATGTAAATCTATGCCATATGATGACAGACACATTAAGGTGAGAATAATATAAGTTATAAAATCTATGCCTTATGATGACAGACACATTAAGGTGAGAATAATATAAGTTATATTTCTCAAATAGAAGAATTAGGCCTAAGGATTGCATCGTTCAGTATTCTCTAAATACAGAGCCCTTTATTTAACCTTATCAAGGCAGAGGCCCCTTGCAATGCAGGGAAAACGGCTTGGCAGACTAAAATATGTTCTGAATGTGTCCTCGTGTTTATGTGCATGTTACAAGCCATATAAAATAGAAAAGCCATATTATTCATAATATTAGTTTGGGAAATCATGTTGCTAATGTGTATTCAATATTTATCTTTTGGTAAAAGGCTGATAATGCAATATATATATATATATATATATATATATATATATATATATATATATATATATACAGTTATATGAAAAAGTTTGGGCACCCCTATTAATCTTAAGCTTAATGTTTTATAAAAATTGGTGTTTTTGCAACAGCTATTTCAGTTTGATATATGTAATAATTGTTGGACACAGTAATGTTTCTGCCTTGAAATGAGGTTTATTGTACTAACAGAAAATGTGCAATCTGCATTCAAACAAAATTTGACAGGTGCATAAGTATGGGCACCCTTATCATTTTCTTGTTTTAAATACTCCTACCTACTTTTTACTGACTTACTAAAGCATTTTTTTTGGTTTTGTAACCTCATTGAGCTTTGAACTTCATAGCCAGGTGTATGCAATCATGAGAAAAGCTACTTAAAGTGGCCACTTGCAAGTTGTTCTCCTGTTTGAATCTCCTCTGAAGAATGGCATCATGGGCTCCTCAAAACAACTGTCAAATGATCTGAAAACAAAGATTATTCAACATAGTTGTTCAGGGGAAGGATACAAAAAGCTGTCTCAGAGATTTAACCTGTCAGTTTCCACTATGAGGAACATAGAAAGGAAATGGAAGAACACAGGGACAGTTCTTGTTAAGGCCAGAAGTGGCAGGCCAAGAAAAACATCAGAAAGGCAGAGAAGAAGAATGGTGAGATCAGTCAAGGACAATCCTCAGACCACCTCCAGAGAGTTGCAGCATCAACTTGCTGCAGATGGTGTCACTGTGCATCGGTCAACTATACAACGCACTTTGCACAAGGAGAAGCTGTATGGGAGAGTGATGCGAAAAAAGCCGTTTCTGCAAGCACGCCACAAACTGAGTCGGCTGAGTATGCAAAAGCACATCTGGAGAAGCCAATTTCTTTTTGGAAGAAGGTCCTATGGACTGATGAAACCAAGATTGAGTTGTTTGGTCATACAAAAAGGTGTTATGCATGGTGGCAAAAAACACAGCATTCCAAGAAAAACACTTACTACCCACAGTAAAATTTGGTGGAGGTTCCATCATGCTTTGGGGCTGTGTGGCCAATGCCGGCACCGGGAATCTTGTTAAAGTTGAGGGACGCATGGATTCCACTCAGTATCAGCAGATTCTTGACAATAATGTTCAAGAATCAGTGATAAAGTTGAAGTTACGCAGGGGATGGATCTTTCAGCAAGACAATGATCCAAAACACCGCTCCAAATCTACTCAGGCATTCATTCAGAGGAACAATTACAATGTTCTGGAATGGCCATCCCAGTCCCCGGACCTGAATATCATTGAACATCTGTGTCATCATTTGAAGAGGGCTGTCCATGCTCGGCGACCATCAAACTTTACTGAACTGGAATTGTTTGTAAAGATGAATGGTCAAAAATACCTTCATCCAGGATCCAGGAACTCATTAAAAGCTACAGGAAGGGACTAGAGGCTGTTATTTTTGCAAAAGGAGGATCTACTAAATATTAATGTCACTTTTCTGGTGAGGTGCCCATACTTATGCACCTGTCAAATTTTGTTTGAATGCAGATTGCACATTTTCTGTTAGTACAATAAACCTCATTTCAAGGAAGAAACATTACTGTGTCCAACAGTTATTACATATATCAAACTGAAATAGCTGTTGCAAAAACACCAATTTTTATAAAACATTAAGCTTAAGATTAATAGGGGTGCCCAAACTTTTTCATATAACTGTATATATACACTGTGTTCCAAATTATTATGCAAATAATATTTTCTCAGATTTTCCCAAATTACCTATATGAATTGCAGTCATTGTAATTTTCCAGTCAAATAACTATTAGAGTACAATTGAAAGGTTTTTGTACAAACTGCCTATGATAACAGTATATTTTTTAACAAATAAAAAACTCAAACTGCACTCAAAATGCATGTTCCAAATTATTATGCACAGCAGAGTTTTCAACCTTTTCATTTTAATAAAGAACAAAAAAATGGTCATTTTTGAAATTATAAGCATTATCAGGTTATTACAAACTGAAATCAAAGAGTTTTCAACTCAAAAGTTTATTCTAGATGATGTTATATTTGCACATAGGACCGCTTGTTCGAAAGGAGCTTCTGAACTCTCTCGTCCATTGAATTTGTCAGGTTTTGGATGGTTTCTGCTTCAATTGTTTTGCATGAGGACAGAAAACCCTCCCAGAGCTGTTGCTTAGATGTGAACTGCCTCCTGCCATCATAGACACTCCTTTTGATGATGCTCCAGAGGTTCTCAATGGGGTTGAGGTCAGGGGAGCATGGGTGCCACACCATAAGTTTGTCCCCTTTTATGCCCATAGCAGCCAGAGATGCAGATGTGTTATGTGCAGCATGAGACGCGACATTATCATGCATGAAAATGATCTTGCTGCAGAATGCACGGTTCTTCTTCTTGAACCATGGAAGGAAGTGCTGTTTGAGAAACTCCACATAAATTATGGAGTTCATCTTTACCGCTTCAGGGATCCTAAAAGGGCCGACAATCTCTCTCCCCATGATTCCAGCCCAAAACATTACTCCACCTCCTCCTTGTTAGCGCCGTAGCCGTGTTTGCATGGGGTGTCCATCAACCAGCCATCCTCCACTCCATCCATCTGGACCATCGAGATCATTTCATGCATGATAATGCCCCGTCTCATGCTGCACATAACACATCTGCATCTCTGGCTGCTGTGGGCATAAAAGGGGACAAACTTATGGTGTGGCACCCATGCTCCCCTGACCATTTTTTTGTTCTTTATTAAAATGAAAAGGTTGAAAACTCTGCTGTGCATAATAATTTGGAACATGCATTTTGAGTGCAGTTTGAGTTTTTAATTTTTTTTTAAATATACTGTTATCATAGGCAGTTTGTACAAAAACCTTTCAAATGTACTCTAATAGTTATTTGACTGGAAAATTACAATGACTGCAATTCATATAGGTAATTTGGGAAAATCTGAGAAAATATTATTTGCATAATAATTTGGAACACAGTGTATATATATATATATATATATATATATATATATATACAGTGGTGGCCAAAAGTATTGGCACCCCTGCAATTCTGTCAGATAAT
The DNA here is from genome assembly GCF_046119375.1 of Phyllobates terribilis. Lineage (NCBI taxonomy): Eukaryota > Metazoa > Chordata > Amphibia > Anura > Dendrobatidae > Phyllobates > Phyllobates terribilis. Next base: position 380,978,983 of record NW_027362763.1, on the reverse strand, counting down.
ACTCAGTTTCTTCCTGAAAATTATTGCAATCACAAGTTCTTTGGTATTATTATCTTCATTTAATTTGTCTTCAATGAAAAAACACAAAAAGAATTGTCCTAAAGCCAAATTGGATATAATTCCACACCAAACCTAAAAAAGGGGGTGGACAAAAGTATTGGCACTGTTTGAAAAATCATGTGATGCTTCTCTAATTCGTGTAATTAACTGCACCTGTAACTTACCTGTGACACCTAACAGGTGTTGGCAATAACTAAATCACACTTGCAGCCAGTTAACATGGATTAAAGTTGACTCAACCTCTGTCCTGTGTCCTTGTGTGTACCACATTGAGCATGGAAAAAAAGAAAGAAGACCAAAGAACTGTCTGAGGGCTTGAGAAAACAAATTGTGAGGAAGCATGAGCAATCTCAAGGCTACAAGTCCATCTCCAAAGACCTGAATGTTCCTGTGTCTTCCATGCGCAGTGTCATCAAGAAGTTTAAAGCCCATGGCACTGTGGCTAATCTCCCTAGATGTGGACGGAAAAGAAAAATTTACGAGAGATTTCAACGCAAGATTGTGCGGATGGTGGATAAAGAACCTTGACTAACATCCAAACAAGTTCAAGCTGCCCTGCAGTCCGAGGGTACAACAGTGTCAGCCCGTACTATCCGTCGGCGTCTGAATGAAAAGGGGCTGCATGGTAGAATACCCAGGAAGACCCCACTTCTTACCCCGAGACATAAAAAAGCCAAGCTGGAGTTTGCCAAAACTTACCTGAGAAAGCCTAAAACATTTTGGAAGAATGTTCTCTGGTCAGATGAGACAAAAGTAGAGCTTTTTGGGAAAAAGCATCAACATAGAGTGTACAGGAAAAAAAAGAGGCATTCAAAGAAAAGAACACGGTCCCTACAGTCAAACATGGCGGAGGTTCCCTGATGTTTTGGGGTTGCTTTGCTGCCTCTGGCACTGTACTGCTTGACCGTGTGCATGGCATTATGAAGTCTGAAGACTGCCAACAAATTTTGCAGCATAATGTAGGGCCCAGTGTGAGAAAGCTGGGTCTCCTTCAGAGGTCATGGGTCTTCCAGCAGGACAATGACCCAAAACACACTTCCAAAAGCAATACTTTTCTCTGGCCCATTTTTGGAGCTTTGTGTAAAATGATCAATGATTTGATTTTTGCTTCATTCTCTTTTGTGTTTTTTTCCTTGCAAGCAAATTAAATGAAGATAATAAGACCAAAGAATTTGTGATTGCAATCATTTTCAGGAAGAAACTGAGTATTATCTGACAGAATTGCAGGGGTGCCAATACTTTTTGCCACCACTGTATATATGGTTGTTCTAGTGACAGATCTACCTTAAGAAGCAAATGTCATATGACACAATGATAATATATAAATATTTGTACTTATATACAGGTGCATCTCACTAAATTAGAACATCATCAAAAAGTTAATGTATTTCAGTTCTTCAAATACGAAAAGTGAAGCTCATATATTAGATAGAGTTATTACAAACAGAGTGATCTATATCAAATGTTTATTTCTGTTAATGTTAATGATTATGGCTTACAGCCAATGAAAACACAAAAGTCATTATCTCAGTAAATTAGATTAATTTACAAAAAACATCTGCAAAGGCATCTTAAGTGTTTAAAAAGGTCCATTAGTATGTTTCAATAGGCTTCACAATCATGGGAAAGACTGCTGACTTGACAGATGTCCAGAAGGTAGTCATTGAAGCACACTCCACAAGGTCCCAGAGTTCTAATCTTCATTTGGAAATCAAGGTCCCAGAGTCTGAAAGAAGAGTGGAGAGGCACACAATCCAAGCTGCTTGAGGTCTAGTGTGAAGTTTCCACAATCAGTGATGGTTTGTGGAGCCATGTCATCTGCTGGTGTAGGTCCACTGTGTTTTATCAAGACCAAAGTCAGCACAGCCGTCTACCAGGAAATTTTAGAGCACTTCATCCTTCCATCTGCCGACAAGCTTTTTGGAGATGGAAATTTCATTCTCCAGCAGGACTTGGCACCTATCCACACTGCCAAAAGTACCAATACCTGGTTTAAAAACAACAGCATCACTGGGCTTGATTGTCCAGCAAACTCGCCTGACCTTAACCCCATAGAGAATCTATGGGGCATTGTCAAGAGGAAGATGAGAGATACCAGACCCAACAATGCAGACGAGCTGAAGGCTGCTATTAAAGCAACCTGGACTTCAATAACACCTCAGCAGTGCCACAGGCTGATCGCCTCCATGCCATGCCGCATTAATTCAGTAATTGATGCAAAAGGAGCCCCGACCAAGTATTGAGTGCATTTACTGAATATACATTTCAGTAGGCCAACATTTCAGGTTTCGAAAACATTTTTCAAGCTGTTGTTATAAAGTATTCTAATTTACTGAGATAATGTATTTTGTGTTCTCATTGGCTGTAAGCCATAATCATCAACATTAACAGAAATAAACACTTGAAATAGATCACTCTGTTTGTAATGACTCTAAATAATATGAGTTTCACTTTTTGTATTGAAGAACTGAAATAAATTAACTTTTTGATTATATTCTAATTTAGTGAGATGCACCTGTATATAAGTACAGATATTTATATATTATCATTGTGTCATATGACATTGCTTTGCTTCTGAAGGTAGATCTGTCCCCCCAAACTGCTTAAATGGGTGTACAAGTATTTGAAATGTAAATCTGTTGCTGTATTCCTGTGAAATTAGTTCAAATACGGTGTTAAGTGCTCTACGTATAAGTGAGCACTTCCTGAATTTTTGCCTCCTCAGGTTGTTTCACTATCAGCACCAGTCACTTAACTTGATTGATAGCTCACTATCTTGTGGAAATCAGGCAAGGAAATCAGACAATGAGCTATTTATCAAGCTAACAGTGTTATGCGGATTCTCCAAGGGTTGATGTGCTGCAGCCTGAATGCATCACCTTGAGGAGTTCTCTATTAGTATAGCCAACCCGTTATTAGATTTCCTGATTGCTCTCAGTGGGAAAAACAAGATAATCTTGTAGTTATGATACATTTTAATAGCTAACAAATATAAAATAAATGATGTTACAAGGCAAGCTTTCGGGACAACTTAGGTCCCTTCCTCAGGCATGATATGGTAAGGTATATGAAGAAACACAAATACATGTTGTTGAACTACTGTTCTGTAGAGGCAGTCCATGGATTTCATTGGAGCCTCTCTGTTCCTGCTCATATTGGGCTCCTACACATAGCTACTAGGGTTGAGCGAGTATGTTCTGTCCGAGTATGCTTGGGCCGAGCTCCGAGTATTTACAGATGCAATGATAAGGTTAAATCGCTCCCGTGTGCATGATTTGCAACTGTTTGACAGTTTTGTTACATGTGAGGAATGTGTAAGAAATAGACATTCCTCCCATGTAATAAAACTGTCAAACAGTCGCAAATCATGGACACGGGGAGCGATTTAATCTTATCACCGAGCAGCTGTAAATACTCGGAGCTCGGCCCGAGCATACTTGGTGAAAGGGTTAATAGAACATACTCACTCAACACTAATAGCTACCAATTGCCCAGTTGGTACTACTTTTATGAACCCAGTTTGAGCAGGCGCTGAGCGGCTCCCATGAAATCCATGGACCATCTACACAGAGCTGTAGCTCTAATAGGTGAGCTCCACTAGAAGCATGCCCTTAATCAGCTGATGCCAAATATGCTTTTAATGGACATATGAATGAATCAATGGGGCCAAGTCATCTTTTCCATGATGTATTATACTCTATACAGATTATATTATTAGATCTGGTGACAGACCCTCCTTAACGGTAAACTCCAGGAAGATTTTAATAATTATTAAAATAAACTTGCTAGGTTAATTTAACATATCGAGGACAAAAAATATTTTGCTTTGCTATTTTGGAAGATTCCAAGGTGTTTTGTATGTTATAGTTCCTCAACACCATAGGTATTAAAAAAAAATGACTGCATGTTAGAAGACATTACAGTAGTTTTGTTTTTATGCAATTCAGTAAAATTTAGTACAATTCATTTTTCCCTTTTAAACAATTTTTTTAGCCACAAAGAAACATCAGAAATAATTTATACTTGTGTCTGTTGAGTTCCCATGGGGCTAGAGCTTCGGGGAGATAACATTGACAGTTATTTTGGTGATCATGTGATCAATGGAGAATTCAGGGAAACAAAAAAAAAACAACAGCTGGGCAACCCTCCTTTTCCACTGAACAACAAACAGTTAAAGTCACTGGCAACAAGTAAAGAAGTAAAGTTATAGTTCTGGTATTAGTTTACTGTACCATGCCTTTTCAGTGATATACTAGTTCACTGTAGCGTCCATGGTTACTGTTCCTGCTGCCTGCTGCAATGTCATAAGAGGAGTACTAAACAGCTCCAAAATACCAAACAACATAGTACTTAATAATATTTCCATACAGTGCAAATGTTACCTTGCACAATGTGCATAATGTCATGATGTAGCAAACGTGATTTTAGTACTTCATGCATTAATTATTAAAATGTAGCAAACAATATCTTGACATTTAAATCAGCACCAACCATTGGAAACAATTAATATTTGCTAAATCTGTATTGTTATCACTTGGTAATATTGACATATCTGTCCAAAAATGATGGCATAAAGTGTACTTGGGAAAGAAGTTGATCAGCAGTCTACTGCTGTTTATCATGCTAGTATAATAGCTATCCTGACTTGACCACTCTCGACCACTCTGTGCCCTTTTCAGCATTTGTTAGTGGCAATGAAGGGGGATTCTAGAGAATCACAGGGCTATGCAGTGGGTGTCCTGATTGTGGGGTTCCTCAGGATTCAGTCCTAGACCCCCTCCTCTTTTCTCTATTCACCATCCCCATTTGACATTCTATGTTGATGACTACCAATTATACACATCGTCTCCTGACATAACCCCGCATTACTAGCTAATGATTGTCTGTTCGCTGTCTCTATCATTATGTCCTCTCACTATCTAAAACTGAATCTGTCAAAAAACTGAACTCCTTGTGTTTCCCCCCTCTACTAACCTACCTAAACCGAAGATTGCCTTTTCTTTGTGTGGTTCTACTGTTACTTCCCAGCTCCATGCCCACTGTCTTGGGTTTATATTTGACTCAGATCTTTGCTTCACTCTTTATATCTGATCAATCACTCGCTCAAAAACATCTCTAAAATTTGATTTTACTTACCTTTAACTCTGCAAAAACTTTTACTGTTGCTCTTATTCATTCTTGTTTCGACTATTGCAACTCTCTACTAATGGGTCTCCCTCTTTCTAAACCCACCCCCTCTCCAATCTATCCTGAAGGCAGCAGCCATGATCATACTCCTGCACAACTGCTACACCAATGCCTCCACCTTGTGCCAGTCATTGCACAGATTGTCCATCCGCTATAAAATGCAATATCAACTTATCACTCTAACCCACAATACGCTCCACAGTTCTGCAAGTTCCCTACATTTCCTCCTTCATCTCTGTCTATCACCCTAACCATGCCCTCCATTCTAATAATGATCTAAGAATAACATTCTCAATAATCTGAATGTTCCACTCCCGTCTCCAAGACATCTCTTGAACTGCACCATTTCTCTGGAATGCACTACCTTGGACAATTTGATTAATTCCTAGTATCCACAAATTTAAGCATGCCCTAAAAATGCATTTCTTTAGACTGGCCTATTACATAACTTCACTAGTCTAACTATTTCCTTTTTACCCCTCCTAATTGTTCCTCAGAATCTGGTCCATCATATCATCTGTTTGCACACCCTACAGGCACTTAATAGCCCTCTGTGTCTGTACTTGTACACATACTGGCTGGCAACCAGTTCATGCTGCATTTTGTGAATCCTCCTATTTATTATATTGATGGCTGGACCATACATGACAAGCATTTTTTACCTTTTAATCTTTGTGTCTCCCCTATTTCTTCATAGATTGTGAGCTTCCGAGCAGGGCCCTCACTCCTGTTGGTATATGTTGAGTTATATTGTACTCTGTAATATTTGATATTGCCTGTACATATAACCTCTGAATTGTGAAGTGCTGCAGAATATGTTTGCTCTATAGAAATAAATTATTATGAAAAATTATTCTTCTGCCGCTGCTGCTCATTTATTTGTGTGCATTTGTGACATATAAAGAGGAATTTCTTTGATAGATTTTGAACATGCGGTCAAAACCTCATCAAATTTGTTTTTAAAGAATGTGACTTTATGGCACATTGCCATGTTTTGCATTGCAGTTATTGACCTCACAGTTTTTACAGGTGAAATGTTAAATGTTCTTCTAGACTTTGTAAATGTATTCGAACACAGCTGCTATGTAGCTCCATGCTGTCTAATGTATGAGGACATACAGCATGATCAGGACTCTGACATGACAGTCCTATGACCCATACTCTCTTCCCCGTCACAGCTGTTGGATTTGTAAGCAGAGTAAGTAACAGACCTTCATGAACAAGGACAAAGATGTCATGCATCCCAAGAAGATATTACTTTAAGGGCTCGCTCACATGAGCGTATACATTGGACAAGTGCTATCCAATGTTTTATCGGATGGCACTCGGACCAATGTTAGTCAATGGGGTGGTGCTGATGACTGATTTTTTCCACTGACTGAATATATCAGTGAAAAGAATCGCTCACATGACCGTGAATTCTCTCGTCCGAGAGAATCGGTTCTATTATGCTAACAACACTCTCATCAAACTTTGATCAGAGTTTGATTCGAGAGTCAGAATTGTGTGTTCTAATTCTTTCAGATGAGGGAATCAGAGCACACCATGAGGAGAAGACAGAGAACAAAATTTCTCCATCTTCTCCATTCTGTGAGTCCACGGAAATCGGTCTGCACTCACATCCGAGTGCAGGCCGATATTTTCCAAGCACCCATAGACTTCAATGAGTGAGTGGCATCTAATTTAAAAGTGAAATCGCAGAATGCTGCAATTTTTTTCACTGACAAATTCTGTCAGTGAAAATAATCAGGCTTAAGCACTTCCCTATCGAACAACATTGGTCTTAGTGCTATCCGATAAAACATTGGAGAGCACTCATCCGATGGATACGCTCATGTGAGCGAGCCCAAGATCGGACGCCACTTACCCATTCAAGTGTATGGTTGCATGGAAAACATCCGAGTGCAGTCCGATTTCCATGGACACTTAGAATGGAGAGGATGGAGAATTCATGTTCTCTATCTTCTCACATCCAAAAGAAATGGATCACACTATGCTGACACTCGGATCAAGGGAAGAGGTAGGAACCAACTCGTCCACTTCTCCAATCCCCAAAAATGGTGGATTTCCTATTAAGTCATGCCAGATATGGGATAGAGGCTTAAAAAACATATTAATTTCTCTGTCTTCTACAACCTCACCCCACAGGGTACCACCTAAGCATTGGGCCATTAGTGTATAGTTCCAAAGAAAGCCCTATTCAAAGGTTCATTTTAATTGTTTGACCAGTGCATCAGATTTCTAAGTACATAATATTTAATATATACTGTAATTTTTATTTTACAGTTTACATTACAAAAGCTGAGAATATATTGTGATCCAGAACAGAACAAACGTGAGACAGCTTGTGAAATTCCTGGATTGGTAAATACTTTATATTGCACATGTATATATTCAAGGATTGCACAGAATTGACCAAATACTGATAGCGGGGTAGTGGCCTTACAGATCCAGCAGAGTGGATGGAATTGTAAAAAACTCATGACCGCTGTTCTTTTCTATGGTGCATAAACTGACCTGCTGTATATTTCATAACTCATAGAATGTCATTAGATGCGAAAAATCCACAGGTAAGAAACGCATAAGCATTGCTAGTGCATTTCCGCTTCGGAAATGCACTAAAAACTCAAGTAAATCACTCCTTACTGTATCAATAAAGTTTTGTTAAAGCCAAATTTTAGGAATTAGCAAAAATAAAGCAGCTTTATTTAAAACTTGATGCATCAACAAGAGACATAAAACCGCAGCATCCAAAGTATGATAAAAACGCATGGAAAAAATACACTCAAAAATACAATGAAATAAAACCGTAAGTCATCTAATTAAGCTAGTTAGTTTTTAATGTTGCTGATTTTCTGCGAAATGTCATAATCTATTAGGTAAATTAGGTCACTTGCATTTTTTTCATTGTGTTTTTTATGTATTTTTTTTTAAATGTGTTTCTGACGTTGCGGTTTTGTCTCATTTTGGTATGCATGCTTTGTTTTTGATACTTCTTGGTAATTTGCTTTGACAAAACTTTATTGATACAGTCATGTGAAATTTAAATGCATTTTAGTGTGTTTCCACTGTGGAAATGCACCATAAACACAAACGCATTCTTCAACCTGTGCATTATCCACATCTAATGCAATGGTATAGGGAAAATCTGCACATAAATCTCAACGTACCCACAGGAGAAATTGACATGATGTAGATATAAAACACACACTACAGGTCAGTTTACTCCGTGTTAAAAAAAAAAGCACGATGGGCATGAGATCTCTGTAAATCCCATCCACCTTGAGGAACAGCAAGGCTATGTTCCCACGATGAACTTTTGGTGAGTTTTTGATGTTGCCAAATTTATGCACCACTTCTGCATCTATTATTTAAATGTAGCTACTTGCGTTTTTTCATTGTGTTTTTGTGTGCGGCGTTTTCGGCCATGTTCACACGTTTAATATTTGGTGAGTTTTTGACCTCAGTATTTGTTAAAACCAGGAGTGGGTGATAAATACGGAAGTGGTGCCGTGTTTCTATTATACTTTTCCTCTGATTGTTCCACTCCTGGTTTTGACTTACAAATAATGAGGTAAAAAAACTCACCAAATACGCAACGTGTGCATGAGGTCTTACAGTTCCAGCAAAGTGGATGGGATTTATGGGTGGGTGTTTCCAATCCGCAGCATTTTCTGTGCGGATTTTCCCCATAGACTTGCATTAGGTGCGGAAATTCCCAGCTGCGTTTTTAATACATTTCCCATAGACTTGCATTACTTGGGGAAAATCTCCACATAAAAAACGCACATGCATTATTATTATATTACCACAGGAGAAATTCAGTAAAAACGCATGTAATCCACAAATGCTTTTATCATTAAAGATTTATCAAAGCCAGGCTACTAAACAAAGTAGTTTTATTTAAAACAAGACATAGCAAACAGAAGCAAAATGCACAGCAGTAAAAAACGAGATGAAAATGTATATTTAAAAATGCAAGAAATATGCAATAAAAATGCAAGCAACCTTATTTAATTGATTGGTACAGAAACATCAAAAATGCTCCAAATACTCATTGTGTGAACTTAGTCTAATATATTGAGTGTACTGGTAAAACCACTTTCTATTCTTCTTATTTTTCAGAATGGAGAGGTATGTGAGAATTTATTTTACACAAAGCATAAAGGTAATATTTTCAATTCATTTAAAGAATATGGGAAGACCATAATTCAATACAATATACATTGTTTGCATATATCTACACTTATCCATTGATCCAGGCAGATAACTATAGATATATTTACACATATGTATTCTAAGTATATAAATCTTTAAGTAACATCTTAGTACATTTGCTGTTAAAGGGAGTCTGTCAGCAGGCTTTATCTATGTAATCTGAGGGCAGCAAGAGGTGGTGGCTGAGACACTGATTTCAGCGATGTGTCACTTATAAGGCTGCATGCTGTTGTTTCAGTACAATAAGTGTTTTATCAGCAGGAGATTATGGCTGTGTTCACACGATGCGTATTTCATGCGTTTCCGCGGCGTTTTTGCAGTTGCGTAAACGCCGCGGAAACGCATGAAAAACGCATGGTAGAAGGGAAGCAATGTTCCCCAATGGAAATCCGCATGTGCTGTGCCCATGATGCGGATTTTTCCGCAGCGTTAACGCTGCGGTCAAAAATCCGCAGCATGTCAATTAATTTTGCGGAAACGCGGCGATTTCGCCGCCATTGACTTGCATTAGAACGCGCCAATTCCGCAAGACAGCATCTGTACTTGCGTAATTGGTGCGTTCTAATGTGCGGATGGTACCCGGGTGTGGAGGAGAGGAGAGTCTCATCCACACCCAGGTACCATTAAAAAAGCTGTAAAAAGAAGAATAAAATAAAAAATAATGTATTCTTACCTTCTGTCGGCCCGCGCAGCGCTCCCGCTTGGTTCCCGGCACTTTGCAGTGAGTTGTAGGACCTGCGGTGACGTCAGAGTCATGTGACGGGTCACGTGACGCTGACGTCGGCAGGTCTTTCAATTCAAAGTTGCCGGCAGCCGGGAGAACAGATTGAGCAGGACAGCGCGGGCCATCGGAGGTAAGTATATACACGCTCTCGGTTCACACTGTATAAATCCATGCTGTTTGCATGGATTTATATAGTGTGACCTAGTTATCAAGCACTTTCCAGGTGATGCTAACATCGCCTGGAAAGCGCTTGTCAATCTGCATGCGGAAACGCATGTGAATCTGCATGTGGATCCGCATGTATTCTGCAGGAAAAACGCATGCACAATCTGCATGCGTTTTTTCTGCCAGGGAGATGCAGAAATGATGCAGAAATTTTCTGCTTCATTTCTGCATCGTGTGCACATACCCTATCACTGCAGGACTAGTGTGAATCCTTGTCCAACCACGCCCCCAGCTGTAATTAGCAGATTACTGTCATTATACAATGTGCACAGTAAGCTGCTAATCAGGTGTGTGGGTGTGGTAGCTTTTTAGCTCTGCTGCATTGCTACTTCTAAAAACTTTGATTGTATCAAAATTGCTGCACCCAGGAAATCAAGTGATACCTCGCTGGATTCAGGGTCTCTTTCTCTACATTATGCGGCTCTCAAATAAGGTAGCAAAAATCAGTGACAGATTTTTATTTAAGCTTTTAAAATTAAAAACGAAATAGTAAAATAGTAATCTGTTTGTTACAATTAAATGATAGATGTTAACAACCAGTGGTAAATATATAAGATATTTATACAAATATTGTTAAAATAAAAAACCTCAATAATCTAAAATATTTATTGCTAAATTTTTTTTTATTTTTCCTTGATCATTTCTCAGTGTTTAAATGGTCCAAGTGATGTCGGCTCGACACCTGCTCCCTGCCTTTGTCCACCTGGGGAAAAAGGATCTCCTGGACCTAAAGTAAGTATGGCCAAGTTATGTTACCATTATCGGCAGAAAAAGGTACTGTAGGCATTAGATATGTGGACACCACTAAAAAAGTGGAAAACAAACTTTACATACTGGCGTAAAATTAACAGCCATTTGTGTAAACCACATAATTTAAAGATACAAATAAAATTGGCGAGGTCTAAACGTTCTAAATCACGCATAGTTGTTGCATATTGTACCTAATACTGCTTTCATTTGAACTTTTTACCTTACATCAGTGTTCTTGGAAGGAATTTCCCCTAAGCTTTGCCTCACACATCAGGAAATGTGGATTGCCAGATGGAAATAATGCCTAAAATATCCAAAGTAAACAATAACACAAATCAAAACATTTTACAGCATTGATAAATATTTTTCCATGCCATTATATAGAAATGTTAACTTTATTCTATGGCCTGTTAAGATTGAGCAGGTACCAAATTATGAGACACTGTTAAAAAAAATGTAACTTTTTTTAATTGGAAAAAAAAGAAAAAAGGTTTTCTTTTCAAATGATTCTTTTTTTTAGGAATCTTTTGTTTTACTATTTATGGGGTTTTGTAGATTTGGACAAAAGTTTTCTAAAGATAATAAATGGCATATAATAACAAAAAAGTATTGTGGCTTTCATTGAAGCAAGTGATTGACTGCAGCTGCCACATAACTAGATGGCATTCAGCCATTAGCCGTGTAAACACAACCACTGCATAAAGACAGACGGGGTCAGTTGGGAAGCTTGAGAGTTATTAAACTGGAGGAGCCTGTGATTTATCAGGTAATTAACAGGTATTTTGTTACTTTATGCTTTAAACTACCTTTAGATTAATTTTGGATAATTGCAGAAAATTCCCTTTAAATTTTATTTAAAAGGTTGGCCATCCCTGAAAATGTATTTGATATACCGTTCATCCTTGTTAAAAAAACAAATAACTAAAAAATACTCACCTTATTGATCCCTGCTGCCCAGGTCCTCTGGGGACTCCATATTTACTCTTCCAGCCAGGATAGACATATGTTTGCGGTGCATGTGATTGCTTGCCAATCTTCACAGAGTAGAACATTGATTACTATTATTTATATTATCAGTTGTTATCATTAGTGTCACTGCTACATATTCTCCATCTCCTTGTCAAGTGAGAATAAAGGCAATTTTGACTACAGATGAGTAAATAAAATTTGTGATGAATATTTAGAATTTAGTTGAACCCTACAAATTGAAAGAAACTTGAACCCTGCAATTTGTTTTGAATAAATCACCTAAAATGGTCAAGACCATTGTACACATTGCACACATGACTTGGGTGCTCCTGGAGGTTTTCTTTCCATAATACCTGTATTATTTGTAGCTATTAAATCACATGGTAAAGTACAGCTAATCAGGAGGGACTGTCGTAGCCTGTATACAAACAGAAAATGGAATGCAGCAGCTATTTTGTGGTGTATCTGGAAAGTGAATTTGAATATGAAAGCACAGCAGTGAAGAAGATGAGTATGAAGAATAGAGAATGATACAGAAATTAATTCATACAGAGAGAAAGAAAAAGGAGAGCTGCTGTTTTCTTGATCAGTGTGTCAATCACACATTTCTTTTCATTCATGCAGAAGCAGGGCACCAATATTGCTGAAAAATATATATATTTAACTGACTGCCTGACAAAGTGTGAATGTCAGAAACTACTGATCTTTGCACACTTATTATATTAATCTAATTTGTCATACATACATGCCACACAAATTCTGCAGCCTGCTTTCACCTTTTTAGGAAGGGAGAAGAATTGTATTGAAAAAGACAGAAGGGAAGTTAAAAAAATACAGACATTTAACTCTATAACTGTCTTCCTCACAAAGTGTGCATGATCCAAACAACTGATTTTTTTTTTTGTCAATCGTACATACATTTCACACTATTACGGTGTCCTGTTGCTGCTATTATTTTGGTGGGGTATGCACCTAGCATTTCTTTGTCAGTCCTTTATTGAGAAAGGTGGAAGTGTAAAAAATACGACAATGAAACAAAATACAGATTTTTAACTCCGTGACTGTCTGCCTCACAAAGTGTGCACTGTGCAGGTCACAAAATACAGATTTCTTTGCAGACCCGTTGTATTATTTAACATGCATAAATACTACACCAATATTGTAGCCTGCTGCCTCTGTTATTACTCATACGAGTGTGGGAGCAGTAAGGAGCAGCAGCACCACCACCATTAGTACCAGCTGTCTGGCCAGTAGTACTATCCAACGCAGGTCTCAATGATGTTACCTCTGACCTCCACCAGTGGAGGAGTATTGTTGAAAAGGCTTGTTAAAAAAAAGCTATTGCTTTTTCATTTTCTCACTAAACCTGTTGGCTATCCCAAAAAAGGGAAAATATTTGGATTATTTTAAAACCTCTTGTTTCTTTACGGGCCATACTGTCTTTGTGCATTGGGCAATAGATTTAAAAAATTTTACGACAAATTACATTATTTATCTGCATTCACCAAAATACATAAGTTTCGTAATTATCTTCTGTGCAAATTCAGCCAAATGGCATAAAGGGACATCAAAAGGTTAAAAAATGCGTATACTTACTTTACCGGACACCTCTCTGACCCCCCCTACTAACCTCCACCTGTCCAGTCCTAGCCACATCTTCTGATCCTCCACCATTTGTGCTAAAATCCCCTCTCATGCTGAGTCAGGACTTCCAGCTGTCATGAGGCCAGGGAGGGTTCTGCACATGCGTGTCTAAGGTGACAGCACAGGTTTTGACATAATGACCTTCCATGATGCTGTGACCTTACACGTGTATGTGCCGAAGCCTCCCATACCTCATGTAAGCCAGAAGTCTCGGCTAAGCGTGAATGATGGGAGATCAGAAGATGTGGCGATGACCATATGGTAGTGTAGGGGCTGAAGAGGTGAGTGGTAAGGTGAGTGTATAAGGATTTTTTTTTTTTTACACACTTCGTTTAATATGCTCTGGGGTCTGGAGAAACTCCACTGCATAATAAAGGACATTAAATTCACAGAGAATAACTTTTCTGCTACTAAATTTTCCCGGGAAAAAACAGGCAAACAAGGAAATTCAAATTTGCCCAGATCAACTTATCTCTAATGTTATTGCTGTCAGCAAAAGTATTCAAATTTGTTGTCACAACTCCTCTTGTTTCATACACCAACACTTTCTTTCACTATTTTTTGTGAACTTTAATGTGTTAAAAAAAATGTAATATTGTCATTTACCGAAGAAATAACCTTTGAGCTGCTTAGGCCCTGTCCTTGTGCTTTCCATTCCTGGTCATTGGCTATACTGCCTGGATCCTGGTGCTTCCCCATTGCTTAATCACTTTAAAAGCAAATACCAAAGCTGTTGTCAATTTACAAGAAGAGATAGTTAATAATCTTTTGGAGGCTAAAAGAAGCAAAGCCAAAAATGTGAAATTTTTGTACTTGCCACAGAGGCTATTTTAGACTCATACTTTCTGATTTTAACAGAAAACTTTTCACCGACCACATTATTTTCAGAGTCATGATTACAATGACAGTAACACTCATATACCCACTATTCACAATAGACTATGTCACAGCTCTCCCTGCTCCCCTTCCTTCACAATGACATTTTCACACGCTCAATAGATGCTTCAATACAAAAGAGAGGGTCTATTGCGGCTAATGTTAAAGTTAATATTCTAAAAGAACAGGAAGTAGGAGACAAGAATAGCCATCTGGACAATTTGAAAGTTGCAAGATTTCGCTCTATGTATTTTTTTAATACTGATTGTTATATGAAATAAAATATTGACTTTTTTTTTAATTACATTGAATTTAAAACAATTTTAAACAGTAGGTCATTTTTGGATGACACATTGCCTTAAAGTGACTGTGCCCCTTATCAGGAGATATGTTGTTTTTATGCTCTCTTGTGGTTATTTCTTTCTTTATAGCCAAATGTTGATGTAAAGCTGTTCCTCAGTTAATCCCTTTGGGGTTCTTTGTCAGCCTCTTTACCACACATTGGTTTTACACTAAAACCCTACAAAATTTATGTTTACACCTTTAACAGGTCAGGTGTCCTATCTAGCACTGTCAGCAGTTTTGTAGAGGTAAAACTGTTGACAAACGCCTTTTAATTTATCCTTTTTTATTCAGACATATTCATTATTTGCATGAAACACAAAATGTAATGCTGACCGGAAAACCAGTATAAGTTTCCAATTATAGCAGACTTTAACTGTTGTAATTATTGGTTGCTTCACAACCACATCTTGGAGAAACTTTTTTGGAATTTTGGAATTGATTCTCCTAAATGGCTAACAAAGAACTATTTGGAAAAGCTAAACCGTGTATTTGTTTTCCAAGCATCATTCATTGGAATAGTAGCAAAGATTTGTTTATATGCCAAAAATAATGCTGCAACATATTACACACAAAGAACTAGTTGGCAGTATTTGCTTTATAAAAATCATTAAACTAAAATGTATGAATTAGGAATTAAAGGGGTTGTCCAGTTTTTGGATGATTGAAGTGTGACTGCAAACTTCTGAATGCTTATAGCATGCTGTCAGGATTCAGTGGTGCATATGGTGAGAGCAGGCAGTTACGTGACCTCAAGTTCGCGATTTACATATATATTCTTGTATTGAGCGAGGCTGGTTACATCTAGTTGGAATGTGGCTGGAAGTATACAAATCGCATACGTTGGGTCACTTGACCACGTGCTCTCGCCTCCAGCACTGGAGAAACCTAAACCTGGATAACTCCTTTAATCACAGATGTAATTTAAAGCTTCAACTGAAAACCCAACAGCTGATTCATGCTGCCTGACTAACAAGAAGCATGGATCAGAAGCCAGCTGCTTCTCTCCACCCCTCTCCACTAGACTGACAGGTTCTCACTGTGTCTGTATACGAAGAGACCTTTCAGGCCAAGGCAATGGAACAGGGAGAAGCCATTGGGAACCTGTTTCACTGGCCATTCCAGTCACATCATCCCCGGTTGATGTTTAAAAGTATGTTTTCTTTGAAGCTCCACAACATTTAAAAAAGACATAACTGCAATAATGTAGCTGGTCTCTGATTCCTTCTGTCCATGGTTCTGCTGTAAGGGTGCATTTAAAGTGAAACTGCCTTTTCAGGAGAACTTGCAGCAGAATATCTGTGTCTATCACATCACACCTCCTCCCCATCAGTTCTCCATAGACATTTATCAGCAGCAACTGCAATCTCCTATCTCTGTAATTTAAAAATCTTTCTTCACTGAATACAGATTTTACCGATTAATACAATGTTTACAGAGTGAAAGATCAGTACAGAATGAGAAAAAAGCTGAATTCTTTCATATGAAACATATTACAAAATTGCTTATTTTCATATATACTACTGATTTATGAAGTAAAAATGAAAACAATGGTTTACGTAAAATATATATACTGAAAGAGTTCTACTTAGCCCCAAGTTGTTATTTTTTTTGTTTTCAATAAAAAAAAAGTTTAACTGAAAGTACCTTAAAGGGGTTGTGCCACCATGAAGAATACAGTTAACCAAGCAGATTAGATGGAAATAGTTTTGTAATTTATAGTGATTAAAAATGATGCTCCATTCAAAAGATAACAAGCTTTTATTTTTCGAATTATGTTCTCTGGTGCCCCCTGGCGTTATTCCACGCTCACAAGTCTGTGAAGCAGAACGATCTCCCCCAGAGGTCAGCTGTGTGAGCGCAGGGTGGGTTGAGATTAATCACAGACAGGCTCTGTGCTTACAGCAGGGCGCCTGCTCTATCAGATGTGTGAGGAGAATACATTGTGCACACTGGGGGTGGGGAATTGGGGGGAGTTGGACTTCTTATGATGAGAGGAACTTTGCAAACTCGAAGAGCTGATCGCCCACTACGAGGACAGAATGGAATAATGCCAGGGGGCGCCATAGAGCATAATGCAAAAAATAAAAGCTTGCTATCTTTTGAATGGAGCATAATTTTTAATCATTATAAATTACAAACCTATTTATTTCCACCTTTTATGCTTGGTTAACTGTATTCTTTACGGTGGCACAACCCTTTTAACAGATATCACAGAGTAACTAATCAGTTAAAAACAGTAATATCACAATGAAATTCCCATTTGTATCGAGAATTGGCATCAGAAACATCAAAAGGTACATCTGAAAATTGAAAGAATCATCTATAGTGATGAGCGAGCACTAAAATGCTCGGGTACTCATTGCTCGGGTCGAGCACATTGGAATACTCGGGTGCTCGACCCAAGCAACGAGCCCAATGTAAGTCTATGGGAAACCCGAGCATTTTTCAGGCGGCTCCCCCCAGCGGTCTGCAGAGGGCCTAAAAATTGCCCAAATCAATGGGAACAGTGCTCAATTGACATGGGAACAGCATGGGGAAGACCACTGGAAGCATTTCTGATTCCCAGGTCACTGCTGTCAACAACATTGTCAGAGTATTACGCCACTTTTACGGACTTACAATAAAACATACAAAAACGAAGCCAAAATGGATTTTGCTGGGAAATATGTTAAGGAACATCCTTTCCAGGGTAATGACTTGTATATAAGGCAAAATAAATAATCAAAAACAAAAATACTCCTCCACACCTTGGGCTATGTTCGCACGTAGCGTTTTTGATGCGTTTTTGCACTTTTGCATTGCTTTCAAGCAAGACAAATGCATTCACCAGGAAATGTAATTTTAACATTTTACAACCTTATCAGGCCATGTGGTGTGTGACACATCATCAGACACATGCATACAGTGCTGAAAAGACATGGGAATAGTATGGGGAACACCTATGGAAGCATCTCTGACTTCCAGGTTACTGCCTAAAAGAGTGCCCATCATAAGTGATCCTTGGCGCATGCGAAGATGCCTCCTGCCATGCACCTGTCGTTGCAGACTTGTAACAATCACCATCCACGTCCTTGTCCCAGTGCAGCATTCAGTTGTTCCTACCCCATTCCTTGGAATGCAAGCGCAAGTATGCAGCCAGCCACCCACCAACCCACAGGCTGCAATACTATACTGCCAAATTGTTGACAGCTGCTTGCACTTGAAATGTGGCCTCTTAGGGTCGTGGAGGCGGAAGCTTTTCATAACCTCATGCCGGCGGTGGCCGGGTGTCCATACTCGGTCCCCAGCCGCCACTGTTTCTCCCGGTGTCGTCTCCGCCTTCCACAAGCACGGGTCCCACAACATTACCCATGCCCTCACCAGTGCACTCACTGGGACTGGGAAGGATGGCCTAACCACAAACATATGGACAGGTGAATGTGGCCAGGGATGGTACGGAGCCAGTACTCAACTTTTTTTGCTGAGTTGTACTTCACCACAGCCATATTCTTTAGCTCGGTGAAAGGACTGGCATAGAGGGAAACTGTATCTACTCTGGGTGTCATTTCTCCCAGGAAGTCCTCTAAAGTAGCTTTTGCAGAAGCAATGGCAGCCCGTCCAACATCAACTCGCACTTCTTGGTTGTGCTTTGACACACAAACATCTTTCTTTGCGCATTTAATTTCATGACTACAGAGTTGGGCAATGGCCTGATCTGCAATCTGGTTTGAGAAATAACATGCATAAGCACGTCCGATCCACATTAAAAAAAACAGCCATAGAATATCCGGAAGCCTTCCCCCACACTTTTCTTAGCCAATGCTGCATCTCGGTAGGGTTGGATGGACCCACCAGAAAACCGGAGACTCTTCCGGTGGGCCCTGGCTTCTCCTTCAGGAAAGTTCATAGTGCCGAGATAAGGCCATGATGATGATAGAGGCCACCATCTGCTTAGTTTTCTGTTACTTGGAATGCAAGCACAAGTATGCAGCCAGTCACCCACCCACCCACAGGCTGCAATACTAAACTGCCAGATTTCTGGGCAGCTGCTTGCACTTGAAATGGGGCCTTTTAGGCTCATGGAGGCGGAAGCTTTTCACAGCCTCATGCCTGCAGCGGCCGGGTGTCAATACCCGGTCCCCAGCCACCACTATTTCTCCCGGTGTTGGCTCCGCCTTCTACAAGCGCGGGTCCCTGAACATTACTGCTGGTACTTTTCTGTGGGAATCTGCTTGCCTCCTACCAGCCTGGAATATTTCCAGTAAACTATGGTACGACCCCATGGTATTAGCACTGCCCCCAGTACCAGTAGCAAAGCCTTCCCCAATTTCCTTCTCAGGAATTTTATTTGGTAGACTGAGTGGCTCCTCAAATACATTAGTTTCTCACAAAGGAGCTGAAGATAGAGTGGCAGTAGGTGCAAGTTTCTCCAGCCTGTTAGATATTAGAGGGTGAACGGCAGCACATTGGATCAATGGTTAGCATTGAAGTCTTGCAGCGCTGGGATCCTGGGTTCAAATCCCAGCAAGGGCAACATCTGCAAGGATTTTGTATGTTCTCCCCATGTTTGCGTGGGTTTCCACCTCCGTAAAAAAGAAGCAATAGAGTGTCCGGGAACCTTCCCACACACTTTTCTTAGCCAGGACTGCTTCTTGGCAGGCTTGGACGGTCCCACCAGAGAATCCTCTGCTGTGCCCTGACTTCTACATCAGGAGAGTTCATGATAGCGCTAACTTTGCAGCTGCTATGGGGCTATTGAGCGGGAGAGAAAGTGAGCCCTCAGAATCAAATCCTCTGGTGGGCCCAATGTTTTTCAATCTGAAACAGATTCTCAGTGGGAGTTGTATTTCACCACAGCCATATTCTTTTGCTCGGTGAAAGGACTGGCATAGAGGGAAACCGTATCTACTCCGGCTTTCATTTCTCCGTCACCAGGTTCCGCCCATTGTCACACATGACCATGCTTGGCTGTATGTTCAGCGGTGAGAGCCACAGATCAAGCTGCTGTGTTACAGCTTTCAACAACTCTGCAGCGCTGAGCGGTTTGTCACCTAAACATTAAGCATGTTCTCTTCAGCACAGCCTGTTGCCGCTTGGCCAAGGCAGTGCTGCAGTGCTTTCAGCTTGTGACTGATGTGGTCATTTCGGAGATGGAGGAGGAGGTGCAGGAGCTGAACAATGTGATTACATTGAGGTTACGTTGGCGACTCTGTTTTTATACTAAAGAAAGATCCTACTGTTTTTTTTACGTTATTTTTTAAGGCAAATGCATTCACTGGGAAATGTCATTTTAACATTTTACAACCTTATCTGGCAATGTGGTGTGTTGAACATCATCAGACATATCCTGTTTCATTAATGATAGAGGGACTCTGAAAGACACATAGAGCAGGGCCACAGTAACGAGTACGACATGTTCCCATTAGAAAGGAGAGAGTCTGCTATACAGTTATAGGGTATGCAGTGAGTACAACGGCTGACCAAATTTAGGATAAACCCCACTAAGATTTTAAAGAGACATAGAGCAGGACCACAGTAATGACAAACTCCCATTAGAAAGGAGAGAGTCTCCCATAGTGTTAGCCTATGCAGTGAATGCAAGGGCTGCTAAAAATTTGGAGGCACTCCAATGCCCCTTGGAAGAGACGTGGAGGAGGGCCTCATAAAAAAAGTTCCCATTAGAAAGGAGCGGGCCTCTTATACTTGTAATGCCCATGCACTAAGTGTATGGGCTGACAAACATTTACCCCTGGGGGGTATACATGAACATACTGTATACATTTTTTTTTTTACAGGCATCATAAACACCCTTTAAAAAAATTATGTGGGTGTTGCATCACGGACCACGGTCACCCTGGTGATATGGTGGTGGAGGATGAGGAGAAGGAGGAGGACAAGAGCAAATAGCCAAAATGAGGAAGCTTATACCCATGTGTGGGTGTGAAAAGGTGCATGGGAATACACCTCCCAAGAAAAGACACTGGATTTGAGTTTATGTTACGCTGCTATCATTCGGTGGTGTTGAGAAGTCTGGCCCAATCCAGCCCTTGTTCATTTTTATAAGAGTCAGCCTGTCAGCATTTTCAGTTGACAGGCAGATGCGCTTATCAGTTATAATTCCACCAGCGGCATTAAAAACCCGCTCTGATAAAACGCTGGCGGCAGGGCAGGCCAGGACCTTCAAGGCATAGAGAGCCAGTTCATTCCACGTATCCAGCTTGGATACCCAATAATAATTAGGCACAGAGGAATCATGGAGGACGTTGGTACGGTCGGCAAGGTACTCCCTCAGCATCTTCGTAAACTTTGCACTCCTTGTGAGAGTACCCCGCGCCTCAGGGCCTGTGCGATGGGAGGGTCTGAGAAAACTGTCCCAGAACTTTGACAGTGTTCCCCTGCCTCTGCTGGATTGGAGTTGTGTCTCTCTCGCCTGTACTCCTTGGTTGTCCAACGAAGTGTGCCCTCTGCTGCCAGCGTTTTCAGATGGGAATTTTTTTAATAGTTCCGCAACATGGGCCTTCTGGTGCAGCCCCATTTTTGTAGACCTGTCCGCCTCAGGAATAAGAGATATAACGTTCTCCTTGTAGCGTGGGTCTAGAAGTGTCACCAACCTGCCATGTCCCCCGGCCATCCACGCTGAACAGACGGTATGACAGCTGTGCTGGTAGTACCGTCTATTGTGCATGAAACTACCTCCTGTCCTTCCTCCTCCTCCTCTTCCTCATTGTCACCCAATCCATGTTGGGATGAGATGAGGCTTGGCTGTGTGTAATCACCCTGTATGGTTCCTTGCTCCATCTCATTGTGCTCCGCCTACAATGCATCCTCTTTGATTGTGAGCAGAGAGCATTTCACAAGACAGAGAAACGGGATGGTGACGCTAATTATGGCGTCATCGCCGCTCACCATCTTGGTGGAGTCCTCAAAGTTTTGGAGGATGGTACATATGTCTGACATCCATGTCCACTCCTGAGGTCTTATGTGTGGAGTCTGAACTGAATACCGACGGCCTTGTTGATGCTGTTACTCAACAACTGCCCTCTTCTGCTCACAAATCCTTCCCAACATCTGCAGTGTAGAGTTCCAACGCATGGGGACATAACACACCAGTCTGTGAGCCAGAAGCTGCAAACGCTGCTGAAACACGGCAAGGGCGGCGGAAGCGGTAGCTGACTTTCTAAAATGGGCACACAGGCGGCGTACTTTAACAAGCAGATCCGGCAGCTTCGGGTAGGATTTGAGAATCCGCTGAACTACGAGTTTAAGCACATGGGCTAGGCATGGTACGTGTGTGAGCTCGCCTCGCCTCAGAGCCGCCACCAGATTCCGGCCATTGTCACACACGACCATGCCTGGCTGTAGGTTCAGCGGTCTGAGCCACAGATCTGCCTGCTCTTTCAGAGCTGTCCACAACTCTTCAGCATTGTGCGGTTTGTCACCTAAGCATATTAGCTTCAGCACAGCCTGTTGCAGCTTGGCCGAGGCAGTGCTTCCAGCTTGTGATTGATGTGGTCATTTCGGAGATAGAGGCTGAAGAGGAGGAGGAGGAGGCTGAGGAGGATGAGGTGCAGGAGCTGTAGACCATGGGGGAAACCCTGATTGACCTAGGGCCCGCAATCCTTGGCGTTGGGAGGACGTGTTCCATCCCAAGGTCCGACTGGGTCCCGGCTTCCACTATGTTAACCCAGTGTGCCGTCAGCGAGATGTACCATCCCTGCCCACAAGCACTTGTCCACGTGTCTGTGGTTTGATGGACTTTCCCGGTAACTGCGTTGTTGAGGGCACGGCTAATGTTTTGGCACACGTGGAGAAATAGTGGCAGCTGGGGACCGAGTACCGAGGGACGCCCGCGCCATCAGGTTGCGGAATGCTTCCGTCTCCACGAGCCTAAAAGGCAACTTTTCGAGCGCAAGCCGTCGTGACATGTGAGAATTTAGTAGTATGTCGTTGGCTGCATATTTGCGCTTGCGTTCCAAGGACTGGGGTATGGACAACTAAACGCTGCGCTAGGACAAGGACATGGACGTGCTTCCTGATGCTGCTACTTGAGTGCACAATGACAGGTGCTGGGCAGGAGGCATCTTCGCATGCACTATGGACAGAGGATTGGCTTGCATGCACAACAGCAGAAAAGCAATGGTGCCACATGCAGACACTGTTCCTGTACCCTGGGGTTTGGCCAACAAAGTCAGGTGCTTTGCTGCCATGTGCCTTATCATGCTGGTGGTGGTCAGGCTGGTCGTTTTACCACCCCTGCTGATGCTGGCCTGGCAGGTGGTGCAAATGGCCTCTTTGAGGTTATCGGCAGAGTCTTTAAAAAACAACCAGACTTGGGAAGACCTAAAAGTTGTACTGGCAACTTCCTTTGTGTTGGAGTTACGGGGAACGGTTGCCTGCCTTCTGTCTGCGGCCACCACACTGCTTCTTTCTGCCTATTGGGGTGCTCTGCCTCCCTCCCCCTGTGTGCTGCTGTCCTCGCTCTGCATGTCCTCCTGCAAGGTTGGGTCAGTTACTATATCATCCACCACCTCGTCTTCCACTTCCGCACCCTGGTCCTCCTCCTGACTTTCTGGCAATTGTGTCTCATCATCGTCCACCTCTTGTGACACTTTCCCACCATCGCCTTCGTGTGACCGTGGCTGCTCAAATATTTGGGCATCGATTCAAGCGATCTCCTCTTGCCCCGCTTCAAGTGGACAGTGCGAGCGGCCCGTATTTATAAATGGAAAAGTGAACAGCTCTTCAGAGTGTCCAAGTGTGGGATCAGTTGTCTCCGGGCACTCAGCATGGTTGGAGGAAGGAGGATCAGGGTGAGGAATATGCAGTCCAGGCTCACGGCTACTGAGACTTGACTGTGTGGAACACAGGGTGGTGGTGGTGGTGGCTAAGTGAGTGGAAGCATTATCCGCTATCCAAGCAACAACCTTTTGACACTGCTCTGGGTTCAATAGTGGTGTACTGCGGTCCCCTAGGAATTTCGACAGGAAGGTCAGGCGAGAAGATGTGGGTGTTTGTTGTGGCACATTTTCAGCTTGCCCACGGCCTTGTCCTCAGCCTCTGCATGCACCATCACGTCCAGTTCCCCGTCCCTTGCAACGTGCCTTGCCCATTTTAAATGCAGGAGATTATCTTCCACGCTCACTACAAATGACTGAGTTTGGAGCGAACTCATATGTGATCCGTGTGACGGAGAAAACAGAGTTTTCAATAGCTAGCCTGTAGGTAACTAGTTTGAACAGCAAACCAGTGTCAAAAATGTCGCTGACACAGTGAAAGAAAATTGGAAGGGAGGCCAAAAATGGCAGTATTTTCTGAAAATGTATATGTGATCCGTGTGACGGAGAAGACAGAGTTTTCAATAGCTGCATTTCTAGCGCTGTAATATGGAAAGGACCTGGCTGTATTCTGCAGTGCCAACAAGCAAATGGCGCAGAAAAACGGTGCTCTCTGGATTGCTTTTTAAGCAAATAATGAGGATTAAGATCCAAAGAAAAGTATTCCTGGCCCCTGAGACTTGGGCCTTTGTATAGAAATATCTAACAGCAGCAGAAGGCAGAATTGGAATGGAGCCTCTTGTGCTATATGCACTGCAGTCTGCTATATACCCTGCCTGCCTATATACACTGCCTGCCTGATATCTCTGCAGATGGATTAGTTAGTCCTCAAAAGGACTGTTTGTTAAGATGGATATGTGTAATGTACGGTTTTTCTCCCTACACTACCTAATACACAAGCAAATTTCTCCCTACTCTGCCTGATTCCGGAGTGACTGTGATGAGCACAGCGGCGCCAGGTCTGATATAGACCTGATGATGCTGTGCGGCCATCCAATCACTGTAATGCCACAACCACCATGGCTGCTGCATTACAATGAGCGGCACGCAATCCCTGCATGTTAATTGGCGCTCTAAAGAGCGCCAAACATGCAGGGAGGGGACCCAAACTCCCGCCAAGCAACCCCGGAAATACTCGGCGAGCGCCGTGCATCTCGAGCAGTGAGATGCTCAGGTGAGCACCGAGCAGTAGCGAGCATGCTTGCTCATCACTAATCATCTATAATCCACAAATGCTGGGCATTAAGTAAGTCAAATTGATTATTTTTCATACAAATAAGAACACATTTATTAGGACTATATTAGAAATACTGTATATTGCTATGCCAAACATTCTGGAAAATATACAAAAGAGTCCAAATTCTAAATGAAAGGTGGAGTATAAAAGAGACAGGCATAATGCAATTAGTGGATTTCAAGCATGTGCCTGTGAAGTAGCTGCATACCTGTTCTGGTGGTTTGTATGTGCTTCCTAGCACATGAGAGGTGCTACATACCTAGAGGAGTAGCTAGAGGATCCAGACTGGAGGGAGCTGTCAAAGAGCCCAACCTGGAAGGAATAGCTTTGAGTCCCCAACCTGGCGGGTGCCTTTGGAGTGTCCAACAAGAGGGTGAAGCTGAAGAGCCCAGCCTGGAGGGATCTGGTAGAAAGCTTCATTTGCTGGAGGATTGATCATAGAGACAATCATGGAGTAAAACAGAGTTGTCCATGTCAAATAGAAGCCCACAGAGAGTGCCAATGGTGCTCATTGAGAAGTGTCAGTATGTTGACTTCTATAGTGGAAAAAGTAAATAGTTAATAAAGACTGTGTCTTCAAGATCTGTGCCTTAACCAGTTGGAGTAAGGTAGATACCTGTGATTGCCTCTCAGGCTACCCATTAGATTGTGTCAAAGGACTCCTAAGAAGTGTAAATGGTGGCACACACTGCAGAGCATGTACCATGATGTGGAGTAAAGTCAGAATATCTGCAGTGTTTATGGATGTAAGTGCTATGTTTCAATTGGCCAAAGTCAGTATACCAAGTAAGTTACACATCATCCTGCACCTGAACTTTACAGTAGTATACTGGCTTACCTGCAGTTAGCATGCATTGCTCTGAGTCTAATGAACTGCCATCTTTCATAGAAAACATAATACCCAGACGACGATATCTAGGCTAGACATGTCTCTCCCATTTAGTGTAAACATAGGATCACTACCGTCCATTCATTCAATATTAAATAGTACAAAACCACAGGATCCACTGATACTTGTAAGACGGAAATGTTCAATTTAGGCTCCATTTCGGCAAAAAAAACAATCAAGCTTGGAAAAGTTGCTCCTCCTTGAAGAAAGACTGCATTATTGATTATATCCAGACAAGCAGATAATTTTACTTAGAATGTACTAGATTTTCAAGTCAGCATCTTTACTTCATATAGAGCTCGTAAACTTCTAAAATATAGAAGCTTGGTATTAATTGCTAGCAGTAACTCTTAGTTTGTAAGAGTTTTAGTTTAGTATCTAACATAAAAGAATAATATATCTTTGTTTTTACAGGGAGATCCCGGACAGCCTGGTAATCCTGGATCCCCTGGACAACCTGGTCCAGATGGTAAGCCTGTGAGTACTAAAACATTTGTATACATAAGCACAGTAAATGTTCAGATTTCTTCTTGTGTACATTACAATTAAATAAATGGATTCAAGGTATAGATTAGAAAATGGCATTGTTTTCGGCTTAGGCTTCATTCACATGTCTGCTTACCCATTCAACTTTTCTGTTCTATCTTAAGAACGGATAAACAAAATATGTGATTGGTCGCATTAGTTATGTAATGAAAGCAAGTGGCCCCATTGGTTATTATGGGATCTTTTTTGGTTTCTTTAATTAGAACAGAAGAAAATGTTCCAAATGCAGCTTTTTTTTCTGTTCCAAATAATTAACATCAAACAAACCCAATAATAATTATTGGGGCCTTTCTAATCTATCTGCATAACCTTCTAAATGAACCACTTGTTCCATTTATCTGTTCATAAAATAGAACAAACTAATATGATGTCCAAGCAAACATGTGAACTGGATCTTGGTGTTGTTGAAATGATTATCTGAAAGCACATAAAACTCAGTTTATAAAATTATATAGGCATCCTGGTGTATTTATTATTCACTATTAGGGCTAGTGCAGATGACCGTATTATTGGTCAAAGTGCGATTCAGCAAAACATCAGCCGCACTCAGACCAATTTTATGCTATGGGGCTGTGCACATGCCAGATTTTTTTCTGCATTCCCGAGTTTGATATTTGGTATCTCACTTCGCCATGCAAGTCAAAGAGTTCGTGGAAAACATTGGACTGCACTCGGATGACTTCTGAGTGCAGTCTGATTTCCACGGACTGACACAATGGAGAAGATGCTCTTCTGCTCTCATTTTACACATTGCAGAAGACTGAGTCAGCTACAGAAGGCTCACATAACCTTAAGTGCAACCATGCAAGCTTTCCGATAATGTCTTTCAGGTAGCACATCACATTGTATAGCACAGCCTATAAAAAGGGACTATCATAGCCTGTATAAAAACAGAGGCAGGAAATGCAGCAGCCATTTTAGGTTTATTTAGGATAGTAGGAGGATGTCAGAGCTCACATCTTAGCAATAGAGATAGGGAGAGAAAGCCCTAAAACATTGGACAAATACTTTAGACACTATTGTGTTATATATGTAAAGCAGTAAAAAAGATGAGTGTTATACTGTAGTATGCAAATAATACAGAGATTCAATTAATCGGTGGAGAGAGGGATAGGAAAGGTGCCTGCAGCAGGGCCAGACTCTGTGATTGGTCAGTGATATGATGTAGCTGGCATTTGACCTGCTGCACTTGAATTTCAATTACCCTTTTTTCATTATTAATGTACTAGAGAGAAGCAACCAGCACAATATTTTTAATAGAAAAAAAAAATCTGAAATCAGTCAGATTCAGTGCACTTTCAGCAGCGGAAGCATCACCACCGCTGATACCAGCTATTCTGGCAGTATTATTACAAAACGTAGGTTACAATTGATCTTTTACCTCCAGTATATTATTTTGAAGGAAGTGGAGGGCTTTATGGAATATATGGAACAACACTCATCTTAATCCTTGCAGGACTATGCTATCTCTGACAGTGACAGGGTCAATTTGAGTTAGTATTCTACACAAAAATGTCTGCCTGATCATAAATGACTAAAAGGGAAAATTTTTGGACCATTTTTTAATTAAAAAAAAAAAGAAAAGTCTGTCACTACATTGTGCTATTAAATGGGCTGTTGGTTACTACTGGGTTACAATTAGAGATGAGCGTTGTTCGACTCGAACTGTTCGCCAATCTCAAATTCGAGCTGTTTTGGGCGGTGTTCGAGCCGTTCGGCGAACACGAACGATTTGAAAAAAATTCGGCTGTTCGAGGTTATGTTCGATAACTGTTCGTGCACCAAAGTCATAACTGGATTTTTTCTCAGTAATGATGAAAATTAATGTTAATACGCAGTTTGAGTGTACAGCGGGGTGGGGGGAGGGGCAGGGGATGGATCTCTGCAGGAATAATGAAGATCTCCATTTTTTTTTCTCTTTCCCGCATTTACAGTGGGGAGGTGCAATCTGTCAGCCTATCAGCAGCGCACACACGGAGCGAAGTGCTTTTTTTCACACAAGCAAGGGCATGTGTCA
This sequence comes from Phyllobates terribilis, assembly GCF_046119375.1. Taxonomy (NCBI): domain Eukaryota; kingdom Metazoa; phylum Chordata; class Amphibia; order Anura; family Dendrobatidae; genus Phyllobates; species Phyllobates terribilis. The sequence goes on along the minus strand of NW_027362763.1, from coordinate 380,950,483 downwards.
TTGGCAGTGTATGTCACATGTCCTTGCCCTATAAGACCAAGCCATTTTCCCCGTCGCCACCATTTTCTCACAGCTGCAGCTGCGTGTTAGTTTGTTAATTTCAAGCCAATTTTCGCACAAATCTACAGATAGCTTGGGAGTAGGGAATAGTTGTGATTGCAGTCCTTTTAAGGACTAGGTTACAGCATTTCCTATGACTTTTATCAGGCAGGTCTGTGCTCTTAAATAGATAGGTTGGGAGTAAAGACTAATTGTAATTGCAGTCCTTTTCAGGGCTAGGTTACATCAGTTCCTATCAGTTTTTGCCAGGCAGGTCTGTGCCAGTGCTGTGCAAGTTTTTTTCACAGCATTTGGCTAAATCTAGCAAAGCTAATCCTTTTTGGCCTATTGCAGAGTGTGTTAGTCAGTGGAGTAGCCTATCTGTGTTGCAAGCTACACCACCTGTGTATAGAATACCAATTTTTTTACTGCACCTAGTGAAGTAAAACCTTTTGGGCATAGCATCATTCTATTAGTCAATCTATACTGACCTCCATAAGGTTGCAAATTGAATATAATTTTATTCTGCATCTAGCTCTGAAAAAATATTTGTCCTTCTAGCTGTGTGTGGGACTTTTTCTATTAGTCCATCTATACTGACCTCCATCAGGTTGCAAACTGAATATAATTTTTTTCTGCATCTACCTCTGAAAAAATATTTGGGCTTCTAGCAGTGTGTGGGACTTGGTCTATTAGTCCATCTATACTGACCTCCATCAGGTTGCAAATTGAATATAATATTTTTCTGTATCTAGCTCTGAAAAAATATTTGGCCTTCTAGCAGTGTGTGGGACTTGTTCTATTAGTCCATCTATACTGACCTCCATCAGGTTGCAAATTCAATATAATTTTTTGTCTGCATCTAGCTCTGAAAAATTATTTGGCCTTCTAGCAGTGTGTGGGACTTGTCCTATTAGTCCATCTATACTGACCTCCATCAGGTTGCAAATTAAAAATAATTTTTATCTGCATCTAGCTCTGAAAAAATATTTGGCCTTCTAGCAGTGTGTGGGACTTGTTCTATTAGTCCATCTATACTGACCTCCATCAGGTTGCAAATTAAAAATAATTTTTAGCTGCATCTAGCTCTGAAAAAATATTTGGCCTTCTAGCAGTGTGTGGGACTTGTTCTACTAGTCCATCTATACTAACCTCCATCAGGTTGCAAACTGAATATATTTTTTTTCTGCATCTAGCTCTGAAAAAATATTTGGGCTTCTAGCTTTGTGTGGGACTTGTTCTATTAGTCCCTCTATACTGACCTCCATCAGGTTGCAAACTGAATATAATTTTTTTCTGCATCTACCTCTGAAAAAATATTTGAGCTTCTAGCTGTGCGTGGGACTTGTTCTATTAGTCCATCTATACTGACCTCCATCAGGTTGCAAATTGAATATAATATTTTTCTGCATCTAGCTCTGAAAAAATATTTGGCCTTCTAGCATTGTGTGGGACTTGTTCTATTAGTCCATCTATACTGCAACGGGTCTGGGAGGTGGAACCTCTGAGCAACGATACAAAGGGGCAGTCCTTGTAAGGAAGCGGGTGGCTCCCAGGGTAGGCGGGCAGGTAGTCACGGCAAGTGACGGGGACAGTCTCTGGGTAGAAGGGCAGGAGGTCACGGCAAGTGACGGGGACAGTCTCTGGGTAGAAGCGCAGGAGGTCACGGCAAGTGACGGGGACAGTCTCTGGGTAGAAGGGCAGGAGGTCACGGCAAGTGACGGGAACAGTCTCTTGACAGGCGGGTGGTCACGGCAAGTGACGGCTAAGCCTCCAGATAGGCTAGCAGGTGGACGCTCCCAGGTGAGCGGGCAAGAGTCTCTGGACAGGCAGGTGGTCACAGCAAGTGATGGCTAAGCCTCCAGGTAGACTATCAGGCAGGTAGCAGGTGGACGCTCCCAGGTGAGCGGGCAAGAGTCTCTGGACAGGCAGGTGGTCACAGCAGGTGACGGCAGAGCCTCCAGGTAGGCTAGCAGGCAGGTAGCAGGCGGACGCTCCCAGGTGAGAGGGTAAGAGTCTCTGGACAGGCAGGTGGTCACAGCACGTGACGGCAGAGCCTCCAGGTAGGCTAGCAGGCAGGTAGCAGGCGGACGCTCCCAGGTGAGCGGGTAAGAGTCTCTGGACAGGCAGGTGGTCACAACATGTGAAGGCAGAGCCTCCAGGTAGGCTAGCAGGCAGGTAGCAGATGAGCGCTCCCAGGTGAGCGGGTAAGAGTCTCTGGACAGGCAGGTGGTCACAGCACGTGACGGCAGAGCCTCCAGGTAGGCTAGCAGGCAGGTAGCAGATGAGCGCTCCCAGGTGAGCGGGCAATCAGATCCATAGACAGACTGGCAGGGCTGGTAGGCAGACTGTCGGACCGCAGGAATGCAAGTAGATAGACAAGTATCAGGCAGGTATCAAGCACAAATCTGTCAGGTAACTGGCAGGTATCTGGTAACGGGACCTGAGGGCTGAAGCAGAGTGATAGGCTATGCAACAACATTGCTCGGGCACCTCCATTTTGGAGGAGGTGCCTTATATATGGTGAGGTCCTCCGGCCATTGGCCGGGGACTCCTTAGGATGGCGCGCGCGGCCCCTTTAATAGAGGGGGAGCGCGCGCGCGCCCGCCCTAAGCACAGTGGCCGGGAAGCAGCGCGCGCTGCCAGCAGAGCGGGAGGAAGACGCCGGGCACGGAGCGGAGAGGTGAGGGGAACAGCGTCCCTGCCTAGCAGGAGGCAGGGACGCCGACGCTACAGTACCCCCCTTTAGGCCCCCCCTTTTTTAGGCCAGACAGAAATTTATCAAGGATGAGAGGGGCATGGATGTTCTCCCGGGGCTCCCACGTTCTCTCCTCAGGACCAAACCCCTTCCAATCCACTAGAAAAAAGGTTTTTCCTCTTACCCTTTTGGTGGCCAGAATGTTCTCTACCTCAAACTCGTTTTCAGCGGAAACCGGGGCAGGAGGCGTACCTGTAGACTTGGAAAAAGAGTTAAGTACCACGGGTTTGAGGAGAGATACATGAAAGGAGTTGGGGATCCGCAAGTTGGCCGGGAGTTTCAATTTATAGGCCACCGGGTTGATTTGTTTGATAACTTCCAGTGGGCCGATGAACCGAGGCCCTAACTTGTAGGAAGGAATCTTGAGCTGGACATACTTGGACGAGAGCCAGACTTTATCTCCAGGACAGAATTGTGGAGGATCCAGGCATTTTTTGTCAGCGTGTCTTTTCATCCGCTCGGACGACTGAAGGAGTGCGGATCGGGTACTCTCCCAAATGGAGGAGAATTCGCTAACGAGAGATTCCGCAGCCGGATTGTCCACCGAGGTGGAGACGGGAAATGGGATCCGAGGATGCTGACCGAAGACTACAAAAAACGGGGATTTGGAGGAAGATTCGCTCTCGTGATTATTGTAAGAGAACTCGGCCCATGGTAGGAGATCCACCCAGTCCGAATGGTGGGCATTAACGAAGTGCCGGAGGTAACTGGTCAGGATCTGATTGATCCGCTCCACTTGACTATTGGACTGTGGGTGGTAGGCGGAGGAGAAGTCCAGGATGACGTCCAGCAGCTTACATGTGGCTCTCCAGAAGCGTGAGGTGAACTGAACCCCACGATCCGACACGATGTGGAGGGGCAGGCCATGGAGACGGAAGATGTGGCGGATAAAGTCTTTAGCCAGCTCGGGTGCAGATGGGAGGCCCGGCAGGGGAATGAAGTGAGCCATCTTGGAAAAGCGGTCAGCGACCACCCAAATGACCGTACAACCGGCAGAGACAGGGAGATCCGTTATAAAGTCCATAGCTATATGCTGCCACGGGGCAGCAGGTACTGGAAGAGGAAGGAGGCGACCGGCTGGCAGATGTCTCGGAACCCTGTTGCGGGCGCAGGACACACAGGCTGAAACAAAGTCTATTACGTCCTTGTGCAGGGTAGGCCACCAGTAATGCCGTGTAGTAAGCTGGAGGGTCTTTTTCTGACCGGCGTGGCCAGCTAGCTTAGACGAGTGACCCCAGTGTAGGATCTTCTTCCGATCAGGTACTGTTACGAACGTCTTACCGGGAGGGAGACGATTTAGATTCACGGGGGCTACCGGCATTACTCTGGCGGGATCAATGATGTGCTTAGGCTCCTCCTCTAGATCAGACACCAGGAAGGATTGGGACAAGGCGTCATTTTGATGTTTTTGTCTGCCGGGCGAAAATGAAGAACGAAATCAAAGCGGGCAAAAAACAAGGACCACCGGGCTTGGCGTGGGTTAAGTCTCTGGGCGCTCTGGAGGTAAGCCAAGTTCTTGTGGTCCGTGTAAATAATTACCGGGTGAAGAGCCCCCTCGAGCAGGTAACGCCACTCCTCCAGTGCCAGCTTAATGGCCAATAACTCTTGGTCTCCTATAGAATAATTGCGCTCAGAAGGGGAGGAGAGTTTGGAGAAGAAGCCGCAAGTTACCATTCTTCCGGAAGACGACTTTTGGGTAAGTACCGCTCCGGCTCCAGAGGAGGAGGCATCCACTTCCAGGAAGAATTGTTTGTTGCCGTCCGGACGATGCAGCACCGGGGCGGAAGAGAAAGCCTGTTTTAAGGAAAGAAAGGCTTCCTCTGCTTTGGGCGGCCATTCTCTGGGATTAGTGCCCTTACGGGTGAGCGCAGAGATTGGGGCAGTCCGGGAAGAGAAGTGCGGTATGAAGAGGCGGTAGTAGTTGGCGAAGCCCAGGAACCGCTGAATAGCCTTCAACCCCTCTGCTCGGGGCCACTTCTGGATGGCAGACAGTTTCTCAGGATCCATTCGTAGGCCGGTCTGAGAGATTATGTAGCCCAAAAACGGAAGCGAGGTCTGCTCAAAGAGGCACTTCTCATATTTAGCGTAGAGGTGGTTCTGCCTGAGCCTGAGCAGGACCTGACGAACATCCCTCCGGTGAGTGAGAAGATCCGGAGAGAAGACCAAGATGTCGTCCAGGTACACCACTACGCAGGAGTAGAGAAGGTCCCGGAAGATGTCATTGACCAACTCTTGAAAGACGGCGGGAGCGTTACAGAGACCGAAGGGCATTACCAGGTATTCATAGTGGCCGTCCCGGGTGTTGAATGCCGTCTTCCATTCATCCCCCTGACGGATACGGACCAGGTTATACGCCCCATGGTGGTCCTGCTTGGTGAAGATTCTAGCCCCCCTCAGACGGTCAAATAATTCCGGAATGAGCGGAAGGGGGTATTTATTCTTCACCGTGATCTGGTTAAGGCCTCTATAGTCTATACAGGGACGGAGTGAGCCGTCCTTCTTTTTGACGAAGAAGAAGCCTGCTCCCGCCGGGGAGGTCGGTTTCCGGATAAATCACCGGGCCAGATTCTCCTCAATATATTCAGACATGGACCGGGTCTCAGCAGTGGACAAAGGGTAAATACGCCCACGGGGAGGAGTAGCGCCGGGCATCAGGTCGATTGGGTAGTCGTATGGTCTATGAGGGGGTAATGTCTCTGCCTTCTTTTTATTAAAGACGTCCGCATAAGACCAATAGGGAACCGGAAGACCAGGTAGATTGGCTGGGGTAGGAGAAGGACGGACAGGATGGACGGGAACTAAACAAGTCTTATGGCAGTCCTGTCCCCAGCGAAGGACTTCTCCGGTCTGCCAATCAAGCATGGGTGCATGTTTCTGAAGCCAAGCTAGGCCTAGCAAGAGGGCGTGAGAGAGTCCAGGCAGAACATGAAAGAAGATGCTCTCTGAGTGCAGCATTCCCACCTGCAGGGTTATGGATTCGGTGATGAGTTGGATGGGATATGGTAAGAGGCCCCCATCTACGGCAGCGACAGACAAGGGAACAACTAGAGGTTTGGTGGGAATGCGGTATTTCTCTACCAGGGACTGAGAAATGAGATTTCCGGCAGCTCCAGAGTCAAGTTGGGCTAGTTCAAAATAACGGTTCTCCCCGCAGATGATAGAGACCGACAGCAACAGAGATGGAGAGGGTTTACTCTTTTCTAGGACGACCTCTCTGAGCGATCCTAGACACAGGCGTTTCCCGACCTCTCCGGGCAGGAACGGATCTGGTGATCCTTACTGCCACAGTAGAAGCAGCTCCCCTCGGCTCGGCGTAACTCTTGACGGGTCTTGACCATCTTGGTCTGGTCGACCTGCATAGGCTCGGGTGAGTGCGCCTGGGGAGTAACGAGAGAAGTGACGGGTTTCTGGAAGGTAGGGGCTAGACGTGGAAACCTCCTCTCACGGGTGACCTCTTTGGCGCGCTCCTGGAACCGGATGTCTATCCGGGTGGCAAGAGTTATTAAGTCGTCGAGAGTGGTAGGAATGTCCCGACCGGCGAGTTCATCTTTAATACGGCCGGACAGACCCTCCCAAAAGACAGACACCAGGGCGTCGTTATCCCAGGCCAGCTCCGAAGCAAGGTTACGGAACCGTATGGCATATTGGCCCACGGTGAGATTTCCTTGACGGAGGCGTAGCAGAGATGATGCGGATGAGGTCTTCCGTCCTGGTTCGTCGAAGACTTTCCGGAAAGCCGTGAGAAAGGCTGGCAGGTTGGACACCAGGGGGTCTCCTCTCTCCCATAGAGGATTTAGCCAAGCCAGTGCCTCTCCCGTGAGATGGGACATGATGAAGGCTACTTTGGCTCGGTCGGAGGAAAACTGGTGTGCCAACAGTTCGAAGTGCAGAGTGCACTGGTTAATGAAGCCCCGTGCCTGGCTGGGATCTCCGCCAAAACGAGGAGGAGCGGAGAGGCGGGGACCGGGAAGAGATGCCATGGTGTTGATGGGCTGCGGCGGTGCCGGGGTAGTAAGTGTGCGTGTGGAGGCAGCTCCCGAAGAGGTAGACAATGTGTCCAGGCGGGAGTTAACACTACGCAGATGACTCAGGATGGACTTCTGTTGGGACCTCTGACGGGAAAGTTCATGACACAAGTCCGAGAGCGAGGGAGCTTGGGTGCCACCGGGTTCCATGGCCCGAGCAAACTGTAACGGGTCTGGGAGGTGGAACCTCTGAGCAACGATACAAAGGGGCAGTCCTTGTAAGGAAGCGGGTGGCTCCCAGGGTAGGCGGGCAGGTAGTCACGGCAAGTGACGGGGACAGTCTCTGGGTAGAAGGGCAGGAGGTCACGGCAAGAGACGGGGACAGTCTCTGGGTAGAAGGGCAGGAGGTCACGGCAAGTGACGGGGACAGTCTCTGCGTAGAAGGGCAGGAGGTCACGGCAAGTGACGGGAACAGTCTCTTGACAGGCGGGTGGTCACGGCAAGTGACGGCTAAGCCTCCAGATAGGCTAGCAGGCGGGTAGCAGGTGGACGCTCCCAGGTGAGCGGGCAAGAGTCTCTGGACAGGCAGGTGGTCACAGCAAGTGATGGCTAAGCCTCCAGGTAGACTAGCAGGCAGGTAGCAGGTGGACGCTCCCAGGTGAGCGGGCAAGAGTCTCTGGACAGGCAGGTGGTCACAGCAGGTGACGGCAGAGCCTCCAGGTAGGCTAGCAGGCAGGTAGCAGGCGGATGCTCCCAGGTGAGCGGGTAAGAGTCTCTGGACAGGCAGGTGGTCACAGCACGTGACGGCAGAGCCTCCAGGTAGGCTAGCAGGCAGGTAGCAGATGAGCGCTCCCAGGTGAGCGGGTAAGAGTCTCTGGACAGGCAGGTGGTCACAGCACGTGACGGCAGAGCCTCCAGGTAGGCTAGCAGGCAGGTAGCAGATGAGCACTCCCAGGTGAGCGGGCAATCAGATCCATAGACAGACTGGCAGGGCTGCTAGGCAGACTGTCGGACCGCAGGAATGCAAGTAGATAGACAAGTATCAGGCAGGTATCAAGCAGGAATCTGGCAGGTAAGTGGCAGGTAAATGGCATGTATCTGGTAACGGGACCTGAGGGCTGAAGCAAAGTGATAGGCTATGCAACAACATTGCTCGGGCACCTCCATTTTGGAGGAGGTGCCTTATATATGGTGAGGTCCTCCGGCCATTGGCCGGGGACTCCTTAGGACGGCACGCGCGGCCCCTTTAAGAGCCGGAGGAAGATTCCAGGCACGGAGCGGAGAGGAGAGGGGAACAGCATCCCTGCCTAGCAGGAGGCAGGGACGCCGACGCTACATATACTGACCTCCATCAGGTTGCAAATTAAAAATAATTTTTATCTGCATCTAGCTCTGAAAAAATATTTGGCCTTCTATCAGTGTGTGGGACTTGTTCTATTAGTCCATCTATACTGACCTCCATCTGGTTGCAAACTGAATATAATTTTTTTCTGCATCTACCTCTGAAAAAATATTTGGGCTTCTAGCTGTGTGTGGGACTTGTTCTATTAGTCCATCTATACTGACCTCCATCAGGTTGCAAATTGAATATAATATTTTTCTGCATCTACCTCTGAAAAAATATTTGGGCTTCTAGCTGTGTGTGGGACTTGTTCTATTAGTCCATCTATACTGACCTCCATCAGGTTGCAAATTGAATATAATATTTTTCTGCATCTAGCTCTGAAAAAATATTTGGCCTTCTAGCAGTGTGTGGGACTTGTTCTATTAGTCCATCTATAATGACCTCCATCAGGTTGCAAACTGAATATAATTTTTTTCTGCATCTACCTCTGAAAAAATATTTGGCCTTCTAGCAGTGTGTGGGACTCATTGTATTAGGCCATCTATACCAAGCTCCACCAGCTTTTAAATTAATAATAATTTTTAGCTGCATCTAGCCCTGAAAATAATTTTTCTTCCCAATAGTGGTAGCAATAGAAATATGGGGCGCGCTCCTGGCTTACAAAAATATACGCTTCATAACAAAAAAACTCCAGCCTAGCGCACTGCATTAATAAGATGGCATCATCGTCTCTCCCAGTGCTAGGCCTACTACCCAGGCTAGCATTCCTGTGCCTAAAACACAATGTATGGGTCTGCGCTAGCCACTATGCTGAGGGGTCTAAAGCTGCTGCTAACGCTTTATAACAATTCAATTGGCAGATTTTCACAGAGCTCTTCCACAGCGCCCACTCATCGGGCAACAGTTGCCCACCTTCCCTATGGGATCTAGTGGCGAATAGTTGATGCCATTAATCAGAGCGTCAGTTGCCCCGTCGACGTGGCAAGCATACGGTAAGGCATGGGAAGAGTGGACACGACTAGTAGCAGACAGACGGGTTGACCAATGTGAACAAGCCAGATCACAAGTCACCATAGAATTTCTCCACCAGCTAATGATGAGGGGCATATCAGGGGCGTCAGCGCAGCGTTGTCTGACTGGAGTAGCATTTCCCTTCCAACTACTGAATTGGGGAGATGTGACAAAGATTCATCATCAGACAATCCATAAAAGGGTGGAAAAGGGGTCAGCCAAGTCAGGAGTGTAGACATCCCGTCCCGTGTCACTAAAACTGATTTCTCACATCATATCCCTAACACCATTAACATGACACTCACAATTTGAAGCAACACTACTGTCTACTGCATTTGTGATCGCCTTCTTCGGGGCGCTATGCATAAGCGAATTAGTCCCTCAATCCAAAATTACCACCAGTGGAGGCTTATTACACCAGGACGTAGTCATAGCCAATAATGCAATACGTCTACGCATACACAAATCGAAAACGGTTCCAGTGGGCAGGGGCACTTGGGTACTTCTACAACCCACAAACGGTACACTGAGTCGGGTAACAATAGTAAAAAACATATCTAACCATCAGATCACAAAGTAATTTCTTCCTATCACACATTGATGGAACACCATTATCAAGATACCAGTTCCAAGCTATATTTAATAAATGCATAACATCGGCAGGGAACCACCCCAAAGATTACGGGACACACTCATTCCGCATAGGCGCTTCCACGGAAGCAGCAAGAGCAGGACTGTCAGAAACAGAAGTTCAGAGGATAGGGCGATGGCGATCCACGTGTTTGGCAAGATACATAAGACCGGACTTGTTATCCTAACGTGGTTTGTTTCTTTTACAGGTGACGCTAAGCCAACAGTGTGGGTGATAGGCCACTCGTATATATATTGGGCAGAAAAAAGGGCGAAAGTCCACCCAGGCGGGAGGAAATTAGAGTTTCATAACACATATTTCAACTGGAGAGGTATTAGAGGCCTGCTATGGCCACAGGTACTAATGGTGGTAATCAAGGTAGGGAGAGAGGCAAGATGTCCAGTCATCTTAGTTATACAGGCCCGGGGAAACAACCTAGGTCATCACAAGAACACATAACTAATGGCAATAATGAAACTAGACACTGAGCGCTTCAGAGAATTTTTCACAAAACTAGCTATAGTATGGTCAGAGATTGTGCCGATAGCGGTATGGCAAGGTGCGCGAGACATCACGGCCATCGAACGGACAAGGCGGGTAATAAATATTCGGATGGCAAAATTTAGAAGAGACAGAGGCGGTGTAGTGGTACGACACCGACAACTGAAAGGAGATAAAGCAGGCCTCATATGACCCGACTGTGTTCACTTAATGGATATTGGACTGGACATATTCCTGTCAGGACTCCAGGACGGAGTGGAACAAGCGTTAAGAGTGATGGGTGGGGGTCAGAGTCCTGCATACGAGTACACAGGATCCTCCGTGGCCTGGAAATAGAAAGGACATGTTGGAGAGTTACACTTGTTGGCCAAGTTGCCGGAGTGGAGACCCAGGGCATGCTGCAACAAGCTGAATTATTTTAGAAATAAAATGCCTTTCTAATGGAATGAGTAAAAAGAGTTAATAAAGCTGTGACCGATCCTCACCCATCCAGTTGTAAGAGTTACATTATTGTATTGTCAAGGAAAGGGGGGCGGTAGGGGGGCTGAGCATCTGTGTTTGGTTGGGGGTCCCCACAGTCTGCCTAGGCTAGATGCATTTAAAAATTCTTATTAGATACACAGGCGGTGCAGCTTGCTTCACAGCGGGGCTACTACGCCCAAAGTATTGCCTAGGCTAGATGCAGTTAAAAATTCTACGCTGACTAGCAGACACTGAAGATTTGGAGCAGACCTCTGAGTAAACAGCTCTTCAGACTCAACCATCTGTGTTACCCCAAGCCATAGTGTATGTAGTTTCTTACAGTTAAAAGGGGGGGGGAGCGACCCAACCCACCTGGAATTGACGATGCCAACGTCACGTAAGACACAGCAAGGGGACTCCAAAAAGAGTCTCCATTTTTTCCCAAAATTGTGGCACAGACACCACTTAACCCTAGAACGCATACCTGGGGCCGGTCCCGCCCTGTTAATTGTTTTCTATTTTCTGCAAGATTACTTTAGTTAGAATTTTGAAACTCTAGGTATTCTTCATGTATATAGTTGTTTGTCATTTGACTTTGAGTTATTCCATGTTATTTGCACACGGGCCTAAAAGGCCCCAGGTATATGAAAGTGTAGATTTTTATGGTCATGCGTTTTAGGGTTAAGTGGCATCAATTGCCCCACAGTTGCTTAAAACGGTTGGTGAGGTGATATTACCAAATCCTCAAGCTTTTAGTCTCCCAAGGATAACACAGGGTTAGAAAAGTCCTTGCGAATCCATGATTTGTACATCTTTATGAACGTGAGTCTGTCTACATTCTCAGTGGACAGCCGCGTGCGCTTATCTGTCAGCACACCATCAGCAGCACTGAACACACGTTCAGAGAGAAAACTGGCTGCAGGGCATGACAAGATCTCCAAGGCGTGAGTGGCGAGCTCCGGCCATTTTTCCAGATTGGAATACCAAATTGAGCAAGGGTCCAGTGACACAGTCATGGCTTCGATGTTCACTTGGAGATACTCCTGCACCATCCTCTCTAGGCATTGACTATGTGTCAGACTTCTTGTCTCCTGTGGCCTTGCAAAGGATGGTCTAAAATAGTGGTGAAACGATTCCACAAAATTGCTGTTACCAGCAGATACTGTGTTACTGTCACGGTTTGAGTGATGAAGACTCGACAGTCCCACGGTTGGCAAGTTAGAACTGTGAGATTCACTTCGTGCACCACTGGTGTTTTGTGGAAAAGCACATGTAAGATTCTGCAACAGCGTCTGCAGATACTCCTGCATGCGTCAATCCCTTTTTATGGCAGGAATTATTTCGGCAAATTTACTTTTGTACCGGGGATCTAAGAGTGTGGCAACCCAGTAGTCGGGATTACTTCGAATTCTGCAATCTGAGGGTCATGTTGCAGGTAGTGCAGCAAGAAGGCACTCATGTGTCTTGCGCATCCAGGAGGACCAAGTCCTTGTTGTGTTGGTAGCGAGGTAAGAATCATGCTTCCTTCCTCTGTCCTCTCCCCCCAACCTCGCACAACAGAAATGTGATCAAGGTCTCCCTCATCTGATGAGTCTTCCATGCCCATCGCCAGTTCATCCTCCACTTCTTCCTCGGCTCCTGCACCTTCCTCAACAGTTTGGCTGCTACCATGCGCCCTGGTTAATCCCTCTCCCCCACCCGCCCATGCCTGCCGCCTTGGTGCTGCCAACCGTCTGGACCTGGAGATGTTATCCCTTCCGCATACGACTCCTCCTCTACTTCCTCCACCTCCTCTTGTCCCACCACCTGACTCTGAATTCTGTTTAATGTGTGCTCCAGCATGTAAATCACTGGAATAGTCATGCTGATAATGGCATCGTCGTCAGCACTAAACATCTTCGTCGCCATTTCAAAACTGTGCAGAAGGGTGTGTGGCGCCCCTGAGGGTTCAGTCGCCACAGAGTTACTGCATCTCACCCAGAGGTGTGGTATCTCACCCTCAGATAAGGAAGGCGTATGGCTCGGGACCCTAACACCTGCATCCAACACATACCCGCAGTGGGGGTAGGGCGAGATTGCTCCTAAGGGAGAGCACAGTCCCAGGTCCCTAGCTGGTGGGAGGGTCCTATGTAGTGGGTGCTTAGGGGAGCAGCTTAGGGGAGCACATGACAGGGAGAGTATAAATAGGAAGCCATCTTAGAAAGAGCAAACCAGTCAGAGGAGGAAAAGTGACAGGAGCAGAGGCTCGGCATGAGCTCTGCTCCGGAGGCGGGCCTAGCCTGGGAGGCCCAGGACTGAAGGAGAGAAGAGAGGAGTGGGAGCAGGAAGGCTCCAGGAACCGAAGGGACCCTAGGGCTACGGGCTGTGCAGAAAGCCACCCGTACTCCCGCTGCTACCAGGAGGTAGAGGGGTCAGGCCAGATAAGGGGAACCGGTCCCTCAACTAGAGGAGAAACAGCAAGGCTCAACTAGAAATCAGAGGCTGCAGCATTTCATGTACTGCAGGCAAAAGTCCACACCAGTCTCACTAAGAAGGAAGCCACATAGGACCCAGGGGACGGAACACAAGTCGCCCGCCAAGGCCCGAGGATACCGGATAGAAGTGTCACTGGGTGTGAGGTGCAGGGAGAAGGCCAGAGAAAGGACACACAGAAGGGGGTCCTGCTAAGTACTCCGGAGCTATCGGGGGTGGACTGAGCCCCTCACTGAGTACGCACAGCACGACGGGTGAGATTGCTCTGGTACCTGTAATCTGGACTGCAACAACTGTGAGTAAAGATCTTGGGACTGCATCACACGGACTTTGTGTTCATTACTGACTCCCTGCACTACAACCACCATCATCCACCCACACTGCCCTGAAGCTACACTCTTCATGTGGTGAGTAATAATACCATTGCTGCAAAACCACCAGCTTCAGAGGACTGTTCCACAGAGGCGTAGTCGGACATTATAAAATCCATATATACAAATTACCGTTGGATTGACCACCCTGGGTCACGGACCGGGTCACCGCCACAGTGACTACAACCCCCAGCGTCTACCGGCCCGGCTCAGGGTACCCCACGGTCCAGGGGGCGCGTCAACTTCATAGGTCCCTGATCTGAGACCACTCCTGCAGCGTGATTTGCCCCACCTCTGGATCTCGTTGGCCCAGGCTATACGTCAGAACGTATTGCACCAGGGCTTGTCGGTGCTGCCACAGTTGCTGCAACATGTGCAGAGTTGAATTCCACCGTGTCGGCACATCGCATTTCAGCCGGTGAACTGGCAGGCCCAACGACTTCTGTAGAGATGTAAGTCGTTGAGCTGCGGGATGCGAACGGCGGAAGTGAACACACAGCGACCGTGCCCTCTGTAGAAGGCCATCTAGTCCGGGATAGTGAGCTAAAAATTTATGGACAACCAGGTTCAACACGTGAGCCATACAAGGCACGTGTGTGACATTGCCCCGGCGAAGGGCCGCACCCAGGTTTGCAGCATTGTCGCACACGGCCTTCCCTGGTTGCAGGTCCAGTGGAGACAACCATTCATGAAACTGGGCCTCCAGAGCTGACCACAAGTCCTCAGCTGTGTGGCTCACATTTCCCAGACATTTCAAAGTAAACACTGATGCCGTTGAGCCCTGCTGCCAGCATAGTAAGGAGGTGTGCAGGATTCCTTCTGCGCAGTTAGAAAGCAGGTGGCATTACCAAACAGGCTTTGGGTGCAGGTGGAGGACCGAGAGGAGGTTGAGGAGGCAGAAGCAGTGGAGGAACTTCGAGATAAAGAGGATTGACGCAAAACTCGTGGGGATGGTAAGACTTGGACAGCAGCCCCTTGTCCTGCTGTCACCATAGTTACCCAGTGCCCAGTCAGCGACATGTAATGCCCCTGTCCATGCCTACTCGTCCAAGTGTCTGTGGTGAAATGCACCCTGTCACATACAGAGTTTCTCAAAGAAGCGGTGATGTTGTGTGCGACATGCTGGTGGAGCGCAGGCACACCTTTCTTTGAGAAGTAGTGCCGACTGGGCATCTGGTACTGGGGCACTGCGACGGACATAAGGTCTCGAAAATCCACTGTGTCCTCCAGGGGGAAAGGCAGCATTTCTGTAGCCAACAGCTTGCAGATGGTGAAATTCAACCTCTTAGCTTTCTCATGGCTAGGAGGAAATGGTCTTTTACTTTTCCACATCTGAGGGACCGAGGGCTGGCTCTTGTGCTTTGACGGGGTTGAGTAGGGTGTCCCCGGCAAACTGCCGGTCTGTGAGGAAGATGCAGGCGGACATGTTAGGTTGCCTTGATCCAAAGGTGGTGCTCTCGATGTCAGAGAGCGCTCAACACCAGCAGGTGTTTCCACTTCCCAATGAACTGACGACCTGCCAATCACACTGGCTGTTGCAGGTAAAGAGGTGGCAGGTCTGCGTCCAAAAACATGTGTGACTGCTGTCCCCCCAGTCACAGAGGATGAAGAGGCCGCGGATGCACAAGATGGGGCAGACGGTGGTTGGCCCAGCCTGCTAGGCCGCATTGTAGCACAGTGAGCTTCCCACTGCAACTTATGCTTCATATCCATGTGACGGTACATGCATGAAGTACTCAAACTATGGATTTTTTGGCCTCTACTTAGCTTTTGGTGACAAATATTACAGATAACACGAGTTGGGTCATCCTTGTCAATGAGAATAAATGCCCAGGCTATGCAAGGCTTAGAGCCCATGCGACCTGAAGAGCCACTACGACTTGTGGTCAGAGGCAGAGTTGTGGTTGAGGATGCAGTTGTTGACGTGCTTCCAGTACTCCGTCTCTGTCCAGGAAGGCGCAACCTAACCTCGTCGTCAATAGCATCTGTGACGCCCCGCTGCGCTTGGTATAACAGATCCTAGAAGAGTGTATTGATGGAATCCTCCACAAGAGGCCCCCATAAACATTCACACATCTCCACCTTCCACCTCAGACCAGCAGAGGGAGCTCGTTAGGGATATAAATAGGGAAGGTGGAGCTAGGCAGTTCAGTTCCTCTGAAGAGTTCCTGCAGTAGAGAAGCCTAAGAGAGGTCAGTCTGCAGTGGAGCTCAGTCTAGTCTAGAGAACTCCGTTAATAGTTCAGCAGTGGAGCACGAGACTCCTGCTAGCTAGATTCAGGGAGCCCAGATAGAGCTTAAGGTGTGCCGGCGCCATAAGATCGGTGAAGCGCGGAAAGCTGCCGTTAGTGTGCATAGCCTAGTGAGGGCCCGAGTAGGCCAAAGGCGAGTGGCGAGTTAGTACATAAGGGGCAGAGGAGCTTAACCAGCTTACCCCGAAGCATTTACCGGACACCGGATCCGAGCTTACCGGGATCTCTATGACCCAGTAAGGCATAACCGGAATCCCTGGAGAACTACAAGTCCCAGGATCGCTAAGGTGCTGATACGTAACAGAGCCAGGAGACGCTTAGGCCCCGCATACTGGGAGCGTGAACTCCAAGAGAAAGCCCTACCACAAAGTCAGCCAGCGCAGGGCAGAGACAAAGTTAGGCCTAGCTCCAGGCAGGTCAGAAACTTACTACGCAGAGGCAAGAAACAGGAGGCCCTACACCCGCTCATTGGGGAGGATCCTGATATGCACCCTTCACCCTACAGTGCTCCAGGATGTGTCTGAATTTCCTCCAGTAAAAGGTACTGAAGTGACTACCGTGTCCGTTCCCGTTCTTGCTCTGACCCAGCTGGGTCTCGCCTGTCCTGCATTCCCCCTGCATACGCTGCCCTGAGACCTAGCTCCACCTGTGGGAGCTATACCATCGAGCTGCCTTATCACGGGCCTCAGTGGACTGCTGCAGCGCTGGTGCTTCTCACCAGATACCACAGGTGGCGTCACGAACTCTTATAAAATTAACAATTATCCACCCTTTTAAAGAGTGACCCCAGGGTACAGGCCAGGGAGCCGACCACCGCGACATCCCCAAGGCCAGGCAAAGGCCCGGGTGACCTCATCGACTGGCTGACTGTGGGTTGACAGTAAGTGGGATCTCCAACCTTGTCATCATCACCCTGTGTGTTATCACACCCGTCGTCCTCAAAGCCAACCTCTTCCTGCCCTGACCGAAAAGTCAAGTTGTCGCTCCAATCAGGTATTTGAGTCTCATCATCGTCTTCATCATTGTCTCCACCAACAGGAGTTACAGTTTGGGAAAGAGGGTCTACATTATGCTCAGAACCTTCTTCATCTGGTCCTGGATCCGACTTATAAAGATTCTGGGCATCAGTGCAGATCATTTCCTCATCTGGATTAACAGAAGCTCTGGAGCAGACCTCCGTTTCCCAGGCTATAGTATGAGTAAACAGCTCTGCAAACTCAACCATCTGTGTTACCCCATACTCAGACGGCCAGCTGGAGACTTGGGAGCTGTGAGGAAGCAAGTGCGATTGGGGTGACACCTCTGAGGACTGGAGTATTTGTGATGTTGAAATTGAGGTGGAGGAGAGCCCACTTGAAGGAGCACTTGATATCCGCTGAAGCACCTGCTGTTTTTGTGCCTCATCTGGAATTTGTAGCGATGGGCGTGTCCGTAACAAAGGGATCGTATCACATTGTCCACGAAAAGAAGTCGACATGTTAGTTTGGCTGGAAGATGGTCTTTCTTCTGCAGATGTTACCCCCCCCCCCACCGCGGGGGGACTCGACCCACCAGCGGACAGGCACCAGTATTGGGAGAGGGGGGCTGGCCGTCAGGGTCCACCACGGCTCTGGCACAAACCCGGCGACACGGAGGTGGCACGGGCAGGAACGGACTGGCCGTGTCGGCTTCTCACTTTTTGGATTTTAGAAGGGCATGACATGCCTATATCTGTGTCTCCCCCTCCTTTTACTCCTCCACCTCTTTTCTTTTCGCATGACTATATGTACTTGTCACTTTTCCATGTGTTAGTTATGTCTTCTGAGCAGTTTGTCAGCTTTTGGACACCTTTGAAGGTGTTTTCTATGTGTTTCTATGTGTTTTTGTTTGCCTGCCATTGGTTTTAACGGTGTTCGAAGGTGTTCGACGAACAGTTCGACGAACAGTTCGGCGAACACACGGGTGTTCGACGAACCGAACCGAACTCGAACACTACGGGGGTGGCTCAATATTAGTTACAATACGTTTCTAGCGTGACATCACTTTGACTATACTAAGGCTGTGTTTTTGTTAAAGACCTTGAAAGTGGTTGGATACATTCTTAGCAGAGTGTTATAAACATATTTTCAGCTCAAATGGAGGCTTTGTAGTTTTGCGATTCGAAGCAAAATAGTATGTTAATGTTTTCTTTTAAAATAATGCTTTGAACAATAGCCTGCCTTGCTTGCTAAACCACCAGTAAAAAGGCTGTTGCTAGCAAAATGCTTTCCAAACCCCCAACTCTTTGGAAAACATTACTCTTTTGCAACACAATTATTGACTTGCTCTTTAGTATGATTATCTGTACTCATCCCAGTTGTCTGTATGAGGGCACAATATGCCCTTGAACTAAAAATATGAATTTCCCACAAGAAGGTTTAGCTAGCATTATTTCTTTGGGTGTTTAAGCTAAAGTTACAGTTAATCCACTCTGGATGTAAAAAGACCTAAAAGGAAAGTATTAGGCTCTTTTTATAACTGGAAATAAAATGTCAATTTAAATCTATCTGGTTTGCCAACTACAAGAAGGAAAACCCCTCTTGCGTTTCAGGAGTAATTCACTGTTGCATAATTGGTAGCTATGATACTGGACTTTTTTACAAAATAATTGGAAAGGTTTCTGGTCCAGAAACTATGTTCAGTTTCTTAATATTCGATTGTGTAACTTATACTGGTAATCATGTCCAGGATTATCAGGGTTTTATCTCCATCTCAAATATATTTGGAAAGTTTTTTGTTAATTAAATAATATTTTTTTAATTATAGCTGAAACTTTTGCTGAATACATATTAAAAGCATGTCGGTCTTCAGTCATTTCTAAATGTATAACTTTTGTGATGGTCAAATAGTAGATCACAATCTACCGGTGCACCCCATTTTAGTGATCAATATATTTTATTTTTAGGAATCCAAACTATACCCTTGCAGGTTTAAAGTGAACCTGTCAGCAGGATTTTGCTAAGTAAACTACAGGCAGTGTCACGTTTGGGTTGCTGCACTGATTAATATGATTAAAAAAAAAAAAGTGCTTTAGTACATATAAGGGTGTGGCCGCCCTTTGTCTGAGCTGAAAGGTTCATTCTGCCTCAGGTCTATGCTTCTACTAGGGGGTCAGTCTTTCTGCCCTTATCCATATGTACGTCACTTGACAAATGGTAAGGTTTTAATATTAGAGTTAGGACTGTCCCATAAGGGTTGCCGTGACGTGGCGGGATAGCTTTTACATTATATTGATCAAAATTATGTTAACTAAATACCCTTTATTGTTTGTCATTGTTTTTGCACTGTGCGATTTACCCATTTACTTCCAGTTACTTGGGTATTTTGCTTGTCTTTGGTTTTTCACTGATTAATATGATACCTGAGGTGAAGAAATCTGTCTTGTGGTTCTTGTGTAATCAGTGTTTGCAGTTTTGAGTTAATGATATGCCCGTGCTTTGGGGCGGGACTGTAGGCAGGGACTTATCCTGGTGCTCTAGGCCAGATCAGCAAGAAAAGACCTGACCACTGGCCCACCCCTATCTCTCTCTCTCTGTCTGTCTTTGGAGCAGCCTGTAGGCATGTCTTTTCTTGCTTATCTGGCCTAGAGCACCAAGATAAGACCCTGCCTACAGTCTTGCTCTGGAACACGGGCATATCATTAACTGAAAGCTGCAAACACTGATTACACAAGAACCAAAAGATGGATTTCTTCACCTCAGGTATCATATTAATCAGTGCAGCAGCCCCAACATGACACTGCCTGTAGTTTACTTAGCAAAATCCTGCTGACAGGTTCACTTTAAATACAGAAGAGGAATAATATGTCTTGGCAGGTTTGGGTTTCATTGTGCCTGTCACCACACTTTTGTGGTCATTGCTAAGTCATATAGGGACATTTGCGGCTTACACACACCCTGGCATCTAATATATACTGTGGCACAGAAGTGAGGACAGTCATGTATAAGGAGGGCTCAAAATCGACAACAAGTAGATCCAAAGCTAAAAAAAGTTTGACCACTCCAGAATAAGAGCACTTGATGGTTTTATATAATAGATATTTTTCTAAACAAATAGTTTGGACATACAGGATTTTTTCACTAATGTAAGATATTTATTAAGGCACACATCATTGATCTTGCCTGCTTAGTTTAGCATACAGTGGGGGAAAAAAGTATTTAGTCAGCCACCAATTGCAAGTTCTCCCACTTAAAAAGATGAGAGAGGTCTGTAATTGACATCATACAGTGGTGGCCAAAAGTATTGGCACCCCTGCAATTCTGTCAGATAATACTCTGTTTCTTCCTGAAAATGATTGCAATCACAAATTCTTTTGTATTATTATCTTCATTTAATTTACTTGCCAGGAAAAAACACAAAAGAGAATGAAGCAAAAATCAAATCATTGATCATTTCACACAAAACTCCAAAAATGGGCCAGACAAAAGTATTGGCACCATCAGCCTAATACTTGGTTGCACAACCTTTAGCCAAAATAACTGTGAACAACCGCTTCTGGTAACCATCAATGAGTTTCTTACAATGCTCTGCTGGAATTGTAGACCATTCTTCTTTGGCAAACTGCTCCACGTCCCTGATATTTGAAGGGTGCCTTCTCCAAACTGCCATTTTGAGATCTCTCCACAGGTGTTCTATGGGATTCATGTCTGGACTCATTGCTGGCCACCTTAGAAGTCTCCAGTGCTTTCTCTCAAACCATTTTATAGTGCTTTTGGAAGTGTGTTTTGGGTCATTGTCCTGCTGGAAGACCCATGACCTCTGAGGGAGATCCAGCTTTCTCACACTGGGCCCTACATTATGCTTCAAAATTTGTTGGTAGTCTTCAGACTTCATAATGCCATGCACACGGTCAAGCAGTCCAGTGCCAGAGGCAGCAAAGCAACCCCAAAACATCAGGGAACCTCCGCCATGTTTGACTCTAGGGACCGGTAAGTTACAGGTGCTGTTAATTACACGAATTAGAGAAGCATCACACGATTTTTCAAACAGTGCCAATACTTTTGTCCACCCCCTTTTTTAAGTTTGGTGTGGAATTATATCCAATTTGGCTTTAGGACAATTCTTTTTGTGTTTTTTCATTGAAGACAAATTAAATGAAGATAATAATACCAAAGAATTTGTGATTGCTATCATTTTCAGGAAGAAACTGAGTATTATCTCACAGAATTGCAGGGGTGCCAATACTTTTGGCCACCACTGTAGGTAGACCTCAACTATGAGAGACAAAATGAGAAAACAAATCCTGAAAATCACATTGTCTGATTTGGAAAGATTTTTTTTTCAAATTTTGGTGGAAAATTAAGTATTTGGTCAATTACAAACAAGCAAGATTTCTGGCTCTTACAGATCTGTAACTTCTTCTTATAAGAGGCTCCTCTGTCCTGCACTCATTACCTGTAGTACTGGCACCTGTTTGAACTTGTTATCAGTATAAAAGACACCTGTCCGTAACTTCAACAGTCACACTCCAAACTCCACTATAGTGAAGACCAAAGAGCTGTCGAAGGACACCGGAAACAAAATTGTAGCCCTGCACCAGGCTGGGAAGACTGAATCTGCAATAGGCAAGTAGCTTGGTGTGAATAAATCAACTGTGGGAGCAATAATTAGAAAATAGAAGACATACAAGACCACTGATAATCTCCCTCGATCTGGGGCTCCACACAAGATCTCACCCTGTGGGGTCAAAATTATCTCAAGAACGGTGAGCAAAAATCCCAGAACCACACGGTGGGACCTAGTGAATGACCTGCAGAGAGCATGGAGCAATGTTACACAAGCTACCATCAGTAACACACTACGCCGCCAGGAATCCTGCAGTGCCAGACGTGTCCCCCTGCTGAAGCCATTACATGTCCGGGCCCCTCTGAAGTTTGCTAGAGAGCATTTGGGTGATCCAGAAGAGTACTGGGAGAATGTCATATGGTCAGATGAAACCAAAGTAGAACTGTTTGGTAGAAACACAATTCGTCGTGTTTGGAGGTGAAAGAATGCTGAGTTGCATTCAAAGAACACCATACCTACTGTGAAGCATGGGGGTGGCAACATCATGCTTTGGGGCTGTTTCTCTGCCAAGGGACCAGGATGACTGATCCGTGTACATGAAAGAATGAATGGGACCATGTATCGTGAGATTTTGAGTGCAAACCTCCTTCCATCAGCAAGGGCTTTGAAGATGAAATGTGGCTGGGTCTTTCAGCGTGACAATGATCCCAAGCACACCACCAGGACAACGAAGGAGTGGCTTCGTAAGAAGCATTTCAAGGTCCTGGAGTGGCATAGCCAGTCTCCAGATCTAAACGCTATATAAAACCTTTGGGGGAGTTGAAAGTCTGTGTTGCCCACTGACAGCCCCAAAACATCACTGCTCTAGATAAGATCTGCATGGAGCAATGGGCCAACATACCAGCAATAGTGTGTGCCAACCTTGTAAAGATTTACAGAAAATGCTTGACCATTGTCATTGCAAACAAAGGATATATAACAAAGTATTGAGATGAACTTTTGTAGGTGACCAAATACTTATTCTCCACCAAAATTTGAAATAAATTTCTTTCCAAATCAAGCAATGTGATTTTCAGGATTTGTTTTCTCATTTTGTCTCTCATAGTTGGGGTCTACCTATGATGTCAATTACAGGCCTCTCTCATCTTTTTAAGTGGAAGACCTTGCACAATTGGTGGCTGACTAAATACTTTTTTCCCCACTGTACACAGTGGTATATGAAAGAACAACTGCTTTGAGAATACACTGCCTCTGAAATTGTACATTAGACCACAGATAATTTCAACTGAATGGAATTTGGCTTGTGGACAAAGGGAAGAAATAGGGAGACAACACTGTATTTTATTTGATGTACAATGTTTGAAAAATATCCTCAACAAAAACCACTTGATCACCCTTATCTGAGGCCCCGTCCAAACTTTTTTTTTGTCATACATGACAACAGCGCCTATGTTTGAGTGTTCTGGATCAGTTTTTGGGCATGGTGTCTGTATTTACTATCAGTGATTTTCTCATATGAAATATAAAAAATTTGCAAAACTTCTCTAACTTAAACGGACAGTGAATGGGCTGCACATGGATGGCATTTGTGTATAGTACATAACGTTATGGGTGACTTTGATAAAAAACAAACATGTCTCTGTGATTTTTTTTTTATGCAGACCCATGGTCCGCAAAAAAACACAGACATGCGAAGAGCACCATAAACTATAAGGTCTTTGTGTTCTGTCCATGAAAAACATGGATAGAACACATATGTGAAAATGAACATCTGAAAGAGGCCTTAGGTTAGACCATATGTTTTTAATTTTTCACCAGTGTCATTGTTGCACCACTTTGAACTGGTCTATTTTCTGTACAAAACATTTTTATCTGTTTTGCCTCCCACTGACTGCCAATAGTTATGCCGACTGTTCTTTTCCCCATAGAGAAAAAAATGTAGCGCTAGATACTGTAATTGACTGAGCATGTCAAACATAGACATCTTGAGTTCTCAAGTAGGGCCGGTCAGTCTCTTAGAGTCTTGTGCGGAATTCCTTTCTCCCTGTATTTCCAATGGTGGCAACCACTTTAATGACTACTGCCATATTATATAATTTTTTTAGTTCATGTATAATCAGATCACATTTTTGCATATTTACATTTGTAAAGTAATATTCTGTAAGTCGCTGTACTTGTAATATGTTACATGTTTAAACATTAGACATATATGCAATATACACCGAATAGTAATTTTGAAGGTACTTTAGCCACATATTTTTTTTCTTTTAATGTTTCATATAATGGTTACTTTATTTTATTATCTGGAGACCCATTAGACTGTTTCTTAAGTACAAATGTATCTGGCATATGCTGAGGGTAACAGAAATGAGTCATACTGTACAAACATGCATTTTCAAATAAGAAAAAAAATATTTGCATGTATGCAAATGACAATGTACACTTACCATAAGACATTTCATATAAAGTGGTTTTTACACAGCTAGCACTGAGGTAAGGTCAATTGGGAAGTATTGAAAAGTATTCTCTATACGTTAGTACATTATGGGTTTACAAAGAAAAGCTGAAAAGTAAGAGATACATTATATTTTCATGAAGCAACTATTAAAAAGTATGCAGAACAATTACAATAAATAAATTTTTTAAATAATGTCACAGGCCATTAAAACTCAAGAATTCCTACAGAAATAATGTATAAAAGTTATGGCTGTTGTGACTATGAATGTAGGAAAAGGAATAGCTAAAATGTCTTTTAGCTGCCCAAAAGTCTAAAACTTGTATCAGATAAAAAAATGATTACTAGAGATGAACAGATCTTTAGAAATTCGAATTCGCCAAATTTAACAAAAAAAGTTGATTTTAAAGCGAAACATTTTGCTCAAATTGCGTAATGTAAAAGCCTAGAAATTATACAGTATATGGAACACTGTGAGCTCCCTTTGTACTGAATTGAATATATTTTGAGCTCTGTAATGTTCAAATGATTTCCACCTATCTGACTAAGGGAAACCAGAACATAAACAGCAGTATCCAAAAGCGTGTTGAACAACACACTACAGTATCAGACTTTTTAGGCTAAGTAAATTGAATAAACTGTCTAAAAATTATCCCTTTGGGGGGACAGCAGACGCATGCATTGCTCTTATTTTGCACAGGTGGTGCAAAGGGAAGAAGCCGTAGCATTTTCACACGGTGGTGTGCAACAGTTATCCCTGTTTGAGGGTATAAAGAGATTTGCCAAATGAAGAAGTGATAGATTTTTTTTTTATAAGCTGGCAACATTTTTTCCCTTTAATAAGGAGACAAAACTGGTAAAGTGTACTGTTTTGAATGTGAAAAAGTAATGCCCTCTCAGCCAGAAGTGAAAAATAAAATCCCTTTTTGTGGTCCTCAACTGGCTTGTTAATCACAAAATCATTTTGCAATTATAAAGCCTTTTTATCAAGCCATCCAAAAATGATCCCCTTATTTTTGGACACAAAATAGGAGAACTGTTCTGAATGTGATGAAGTTCTGGATTACTTTCCCCTATATAGGGATGCAAAGTCAAAGTCCCAAGGAACATACTTGGATACAGGATGTGTAATTTAGACAGCTTCCAAAAACGGGTGATAAAGGTTCAAAACATCTTTATTCCGCCATAGAAAAAGTGTAACATTTTGACATGTCACAGGTCTTTTTCAATTATGCAAAACAGAGCAATAAATCAGGTTGTAATAGTATGGCTAAACGGAGAAACACCAATCAGGATTTTCAGCAACACCCTCATGAGTATCCATCCATTAACCCAATACAACAAACACCATTAGCAGTACAAATTCACATTAAATATCACATCCCATATAGAGTCATGGCCGAAAATGTTGGTACCCTTGAAATTGTTCCAGAAAATGAAACATTTCCCCCAGAAAATTATTGCATTTACTGGTTTTCCTATGTTTATTTCTTTTGTGTGTATTGGAACAACAGAATAAAAACATGAAAAAACAGACAAATTGGACATAATTTCACACAAAACCCCAAAAATGGTCTGGACAAAATGGTTGGCACTCTCAACTTTAAGGGCTTGTCCAGTCCGAATCGACAAATCTGCAGTCACTCCGTGTGACTGCAGACTTATGAATTCCACCAACGCACACATGGTGCTTTGCGGGGATTCGCCTGTTTCAGACTCTGGACCGGAGGCTATGTATGAGTTATACTTACTTCCGGCCAGTGGGCATAGTCTGGCTCTTTACACTTGTATTGAGCAAGGCTGCACCCACTGGCCAGGAGTATATATAACTCATAAATATCCTCCGGTCCCGGGTCTAAAACCAGTGAATCCCCACAGCGCAGTGTGAGTGCGCTGGGGGAATTCATAATTGATCAAATAACCCTTTTAGTATTTATTTTGCACACCCTTTGGAATAAATAGCTGCAATCAATCATTTCCTATAACCATCAACAAACCTCTTACATTTCTCAAATGGAATTTTTGACCACTCTTTTGCAAACTGCTCCAGGTCTTTCATATTTGTATGGTGCCTTCTGCCAACAGCTAGATCTCTTCACAGGTTTTCAATGGGATTTACATCTGGACTCATTGCTGGCTACTTCAGAACTCTCCAGCGCTTTGTTTTCATTCATTTCTGGGTGCTTCTTGAAGTATGTTTGGGGTCATTGTCCTGCTGGAAGACCTAGGACATAAATCTAGCTTTCTGACACTGGGCACTACATTGCGACCCAAAATCCTTTGGAAATCTTCAGATTTCATGATGCCTTGCACACAGTCAAGGCACCCAGTGACAGAGGCAGCAAAACAACCCCAAAACATCTTTGAACCTCCACCATATTTAGCTATGGGTACTGTGTTCTTTTCTTTGTAGGCCTCATTCCATTTTCGGTAAACAGTAGAATGATGTACTTTATCAAACAGCACTATTTTTGTCTCATCTGTCCACAAGAAGCTTTCCAGGAAGGATTTTGGCTTACTCACGTGAATTTTGACATACTGCAGTCTAGCTTTTTTATGTTTTTGTGTCTGCAGTGGGGTCCTCCTGGGTCTCCTGCCATAGCGTTCATTTCATTTAAATGTAAACAGATAGTTCGCACTGACACTGATGCACCCTGAGCCTGCAGGACAGCTTAAATTTCTTTGAAACTTGATAGGGGATGCTTATCCACCAACCAGACTATTCTGCGTTGCAACCTTTCATCAATTTTTTCTCTGCCATCCAAGTCCAGGGAGATTAGTGTCATGCCTCTGGATTTAATCCAGCGGTCCTGTGCTCTTCTGTCTGTGTCCCTGTCCACTGAGCCACAGCAGGTTCTGTCGCTGTCTGTGTGCTGATTACCTTTTGCTTTTGTTCATTCTGTTTGGACAGCAGGTGTTTTTCATTTGTTATCTAGCCTGTCCTATCATATTGCAAGTGCTAGTATTTAATCCTAATAATTAGAAATTGCCATAGGCAAATAAACCCTAAACTAAAGACTCATGAATGTAACTTTTATTAATTACTATAAAATTATTTGAAGAACATATTAAAACCAGCATGCAGTCACCAGTGCAAAGGGACAGATATATATCATATCTCTCCTTATATTGGTCTCCTACCTATCACTGTTTCATAGTCTGTCCCAATAGCATCACTCATATAAGAGTATCAGGATATACTTGAGGTGCGGTCGCAACATACACTTATCCTATATAGTTTTCATATATTGCTGACTGACACATTAAAAAGCACCCTAAAGTCTCCCCAACATGTTTCACCATATATACTGGCGTCATCAGGGGATTGAGGCTATACTATTTAAAACTATTCCCTGTTGATAGTCTTTAGTGGATTCTGCTTGGAGTTGTAGACCTACTTCTGAGTATCTAGGCCAGTCAGATAAGTTTACTGGTGGGGCTTCTTTCTTACCCTGCACTCCCCCTCGATTCCTTAGCAGGTACGTGATACACTCAATGACATTTTAGGGAGCCAGGTCCACGTTGTCTTCTCTAGTTTTACCTTCAGAATTTTCAGGGTGCGCTGACGCCACTAGTGACTGCGTTACTGGATACTATAGTCTGTACAGGAATCGGGAGGGGCTTGTGCAGTTTGTTCTTATTTGGTGTTAAACAATCAGATTCATAACAACTCATTTGGGAAAACAGGTAACAAACTAAACACTGCAACTGACCCTGCCAGTTCCTATACAGATTAGAGATCAAGACCAGCAGTCCCAAAGGATCCTCCATGAGCAGAGATAGCCCTAACTACAGACTAAACGATGGCAGCTCGGACCTAAAATACCTGAAGGGCTGTTGAGCACTTCAAATTCCTCCTAAAGAACTGGAGGACAGTGAAGAGCATTCCTTTGGCCGACCCCTATCTTTTATACTGTGATAGCCCCCTAATTAGCTGTGCTACACCATGTGTTTGGATTGCTGTAGGGTATTATGGTGAACCATGTGTTGCCAGGTCAGATGCCATTAATAGCTTGCTCACTAAGTGAATGGGTGAAATGGTGCTGGGTATTTTTTTTTTAAATTTCAAATTACAAATCTTATCACAGATTTTTCAAATTTGCGTGAAACAGTGGATTTCAGGAAATTAACTTGAACTCAATTCTCTGCGGCTCAATCTGCTCATCTCTAAATGTTGCACCATATAGCTGCCTCTCTTTTTTTTTTATAACACGTTGTGTTTATGCATGTATATACGCAGGAAAAGCATGACATACACATATCCTGCAGAGGGAGGGACCCTGTGCTGTCTGTTTCCACTCCCTTTTGGGTATAAAGAAATTAAAAGCAAGGTCTCATGTGAACAGGTTGTGTGAAGGCACGACTCCTATGAATATCTGAAAATATCAGCTGCTGTTGCCACATAACTGGGGGAAAATCTCCTCCAGGATAGTTGACCCACTTGGACAATAATATGATTTTAGGCTGCGCTCCTATAATGAAGGATCCTTAGGACCAAGATGAGTTGAAGGGTTTAAAAAGTCTGGAAGGTGCCAAATGTAACTAAAACTAAAGAAAACGCCCTCAAGAAAATTTGAAAAAGAGGGAGGGGATTAAAAAATAGACTGAGACTGCAAAAAACGTTAGAAAAATAAATGATGAGGAAAAAAAAAGAAAAGAGGGAGATGAAAAAAGAAATAAATAGAATGAGTGGAGAAATAAGGTGAAAATTGGGAAAAAGAGAGGAGTAGGTTGGGGAATTATTAGGCTGGAATCAAACCAGTGCAGTGTTAGAAATAGAGAGAAGGAAAGGGGTAAATAAATTGATTGAGCCATTGGGAGGAGAAGGAAGAAGGGACAAATGAAAGTGGGGATAAGAAGTGAAAAGATATGAGTCAGGAATGAGAGAAGAGGGAACCAGAGATAATTATTATAGAGAAGGATGACATGGAGTGCAAGTGATCAGTGCAAACAAAAATGTAAGTGATAAAATGGACAATGGGAGACGTCTGGAGACAACCAGGTTATGACCGCAGGTGAAAATGTTGATAGATAGATAATATATAATGAAAACTGTGAGAATAATATCTATTGCATATTTAATTCCTTGCATTGCAAAGGGTGAAATCTGCTGTAAAATTTCCCTAGAATTAATCAAAAAGGCTGCGAATGTCGTCTCAGGATCTTTTCCTTAACAAGTGAATGAGATTTTGGTAAATTTCACCCATATCCTTAGTGCTGTATTATAGACTTTTACCAAAAATATCTGCTGTATATCCAAAGCATGTTTGTGTTATGACTTTCATATTGCAAGGCATACTGAGTACTACTGTTTTTTTTTTTTTTTAGCAAAGATCATCAAAACACCCAATAAGGTAGCGACTAGGGACGAGCGAGCGTGCTCGGTGATACTCAGATATCACTCGAGAACCTAGTTGTTTGGAGATGCTCGGCATTAGCCGGTGCTTGAATTTCTGGGGTGCTACCAGGGTAATACACAGCCCAGAAGTCTTAGCTCTGTTACATCGACATCAGACAAAACAGGGATTCTATCAAAACTGCACATAGCAGTCTAGTAAGTGATACATCACTGGAATCAGGCTATCTGTCTCTACAATAAGCTGCTATCAGATTCCATAGTAAATATCCTCTGACAGATTCTCTTTAACACAAATACGCTACACTACATATACTGTACATATACACAGATTTAATGGAAGAAAATAAAATGAGCTTCTTTAACAAGTGATAGTATATTTGAAAACTAAACCTAACCAACTTCTTATATGTATAGAAGATTCATGTCATTGCATATTTGTGGGTGTATGAAAGGGGAACCACCTAGTATTAACCCTTTCGCACCAGAGCCTGTTTTCACCTTCGTGACCAGGACAATTTTTTCAATTCTGACCACTGTCACTTTATGAGGTAATAACTCTGGAATGCTTCAATGGATCCACTGACTCTGAGATTGTGTTTTCATGACATCTTGTACTTCATGATAGTGGTAAAATTTCTTCAATATGACTTGAGGTACTTTGTGGAAAAATTGGAAATTTGGTGAAAATTTTGAAAATTTTGCAATTTTCAAACTTTGAATTTTCATGCCCTTAAATCAGAGGGATATGTCACACAGAATAGTTAATAAATAACATTTCCCAGATGTCTACTTTACATTAGCACAATTTTGGAACCAACATTTTTTTTGTTAGGAATTTATAGGGGTTAAAAGTTGACCATTGATTTCTTATTCCTCCAATAAAATTTACAAAACCATTTTTTTAGGGACCACATCTTATTTGAAGTGACTTTGAGAGGTCTTTATGACAGAAAATAGCCAAAAGTGTCACCATTCTAAAACCTGCACCCTCAAGGTGCTCAGAACCACATTCAAGAAGTTTATTAACACTTTAGGTGCGTCACAGGAATTTTTGGAATGTGGAAGAAAACAATGAACATTTAACTTTTTTTTCACAAAAATGTTATTTTAAACAAAATTTTTTTATTTTGGCAAGGGTAACAGTAAAAAATGGACCCCAAAATTTGTTGTGCAATTTCTCCTGAGCACGCTGATACCCCATATGTGGGAGAGAATCACTGTTGGTGTGCACGGTAGGGTTCAAAAGAGAAGGAGCGCCATTTGACTTTTTGAATGTAAAATTTGCTTAAGTAATTAGTGGACGCCATGTCACGTTTGGGGAGCCACTGATGTGCTTAAACAGTGGACAGAAGTGACCCCATTTTGGAAACTAGACCCCTCAAGTAACTTATCTAGATGTGTGATGAGCACCTTGAACCCCCAGGGGCTTCACAGAATTTTATAATGTTGAAGTGTGAAAATAAAAAAACACATTTTTAACACAAACTGCTACTTTAGCCTCAAATTTTTAATTTTCACAAGACCCCTCAAGTAACTTATCTAGATGTGTGGTGAGCACCTTGAACCCCCAGGAGCTTCACAGAAGTTTATAACATAGAGCCGTGAAAATAAAAAAAAATCAAACTTTTTCCGCAAAAATGATTTTTAGCCCCAATTTTTTTATTTTCACAAGGGTAAGAGGAGAAAATGGACCCCAAAAACTGTTTAGCAATTTCTCCTGAGTACACCAATACCCCATATGTGGTGAAAAACAACTTTTCAGGCACAATGCAAAGCTCATAAGGGAAGGAGCGCCATAATACAGTGCAGATTTTACTGTTGTGGTTTGCAGGAGACATAACCCACTGGGAGAGCCCCTGGGGTTCCAGAACAGCAGAAACCCCTCCATAAGTGACCCCATTTTACAAACTACACTTCTCAATGAATTCATCTAGGGGTGCAGTGATCATATTGACACCACATGTGACTCACAGAAATTTATACCGTTGGGCAGTGAAGAAAAAATATTTTTACCACAAAAAAATTTTTAGCCTCAGATTTTACATTTTCACACAGGGAAATAGGTAAAAGTGGTGCCGAAATGTGTCACACAATTTCTTCAAAACCTGGCAATACCCCATATGTGGCTGTACAGTACCGCTTAGCCATACGGCAAGACCCGGGAGGCACGAAGCGCTATTTGACTCTTTAAGAACAAATTATTGTAGAATAGTTTGCGGACTCCATATACAGAGCCCCTAAGTGCTAGAAGAGCAGAATCCCCCCTCAAGTGACCGCATTTTGGAAATTATACCTCTTTGGAAATTTACCTACAGTTGTAGTGACAATTTTGACTTCATGGGCGTTTTCCAGAAACAAGCAGCAGTGGATGTTGCTGAGTGAAAATTTCAACCTGCTGTTGAAGTGACCAGTATGTTGTAGTGACTAGTACATTGTGCCCAGCTCATGCTTCTGGAGACATGTACCTGTAGGTGGGCTCTCATCGCTACAGGAATGCCAAACATGTGAACCCTAAATGTAGTTTAGGCACATTGTGGGGCTCAAAAGGAAGGGGGACATTTGGATTTGGGAGCACAGAATTTTCTGAATTAATTTCTTTTGGGGGGCAAGGGCCATTTTGCTTTTCCAGAGCTTTTGTGCTAACAGTAACGTGGAAGCCCCTTATATTTTCGTTAACAGATGACAGACCTGAGTGGGACTTACTTTTTTTTTGAGCATTGAGTTTAAGCTTTTATTGGGAACATTTTTACATTGCGTTTATCCCGCGCTCTAGGCTGAGCACTGATATTGAGGTTTCCATCTAAATCTCCAAGTGATGTAATTCAGATGAAAACCTCGACGGATCCATTCACTATAATGAGGCAGCAGAGTTACTCTGGACTCAGTCTGGCCTCTGTTTAGCGGTGTCCTTTTTTTCAGAAGTGCACAAAACTGTGGCCCTTTTATGCACACCTTAAAAAGCTGACACCGTGGGGTCACAGGTCCTACGGCGTCCACGGTGCCTCCATCTGCCTCATTACAGGGAAACTTCCGCCAGGGGTGCCATCTGAATCACGTATTTCAGAAATTTACACGGAAACCCCGGTGTGAGTGCTCAGTGCAGGATAAATGTGTGCCGAGCCTTACTGCATTGTTTTGGGAAGCAGAATGAACAAATTAGCAGCAGGTGAAGAATTAGTTTTATTTATTTTTTACGCTGTTACTCGTGCGGTGTAAGTGATCAGACGACTTTATTCTTCGGGTCGGTGTGATTACAGCGATACCAGATTCATATTGAGTTTTTATGATTGACAGCTGTCACCCACTAAAAGACATTTTTTTTTGCAAAATCTAGTTTTTGCATCCCCATATTTTGAGAGCTATAACGTTTCCATATTTCTGCTGACAGGATTTGTTTTTTGAGGGTTTTTTTTGTATTCCGTTCCACATGTGGTAAAATTGATAAGGCCGATGTATTCTTCTGGTCAGTATGTTTACAGCAGTACCACACTTGTATAGCTTTTTTATGTTTCGGCGCTTTTACACAATGAAAACTATTTTATAGAAAAAAGAATTGTTTTTGCATCGCTTTGTTCTGAGAGCTATAACTTTTTTATGTTTCGGCTGATGGAGCTGTATGGCGGCTTTTTTTTTTGCGGGACAAGATGACGGTACCAGTTTTGATCGCATTTTATTACACTTTTTGTTTGGCAATATGATGAAAAAGCATCATTTTTTGCTCCGTTCTTTATTTTTTTTACTGTGTGCACAGAAGGGGTTAATTAGTGTGACAGTTTTATAGATCGGGTTGTTCCGGACGCGGCAATACCAAATATGTTTACTTTATTTGTTTTTGCATAAATATACGGATTTATTGGTTTGATTTTTTTTTATTGTTTAATTATTTTTTTTACAGCTTG
Organism: Phyllobates terribilis; assembly: GCF_046119375.1. Lineage (NCBI taxonomy): Eukaryota > Metazoa > Chordata > Amphibia > Anura > Dendrobatidae > Phyllobates > Phyllobates terribilis. Next base: position 380,917,441 of record NW_027362763.1, on the reverse strand, counting down.
AAAACATTTTTAGACTTTTTTTTACTTAGTCCTTGTATGGGAATTTAATTTTTATTTTTCTGATCACTGGTCGCATGCAATTCAATAGACATGTATTGCATTGCATGAGAGCTGACAGTTTTACACTGTCATATCTCCTGCTAGCAGGACACCGTGCATGGCAGACCCAGAGGTGGTCATGTGACCTCCAGCTGCCATGACAACGCCAGGTCCTATCAGCTATCACAGGGGCAGTCAGAAAGGTGAGTGGACGACCCCCTCTCCTCTCACTATCTCCATAGCGATCGCAACATTTAGAAGATAGCAAAGGGTTAATATCATTGGGACCTGATACAGTCAGGTTCCGATGATGTCCCCTGTCAGAGCTACTGCTCTGCACTGCACCTGCAGAGCTTGCAGGACCCTGGGGGCCCTGAGCCCTGCGGGACCACTGATCGTTTATAAACATCGGCGCTGCACAGAGCCCAGCCAGTGCCGACGTTTATGTACAGTGGGAGGTCGGGAAGCAGTTAAACAAAAGAAAAGGGTTGTATGAGCATGCCGGTTCTCCACAGTGCTATACTTATAATACAGTTTTCTATGTGGTTATCTGCCTGATGAACGCCTAAAGTAGACCGAAACGTTTTTATTTCTGGATTGCACCACTAAAGATTAACGATTGCTCTCTTTAACACCATGATGATTTCCAGATCCTTTTCTCTTCTGTAATCAATTTCATTTTACTTAAATAAATAGGAAAGCTTTTTATTCTTCACTTCATAAGGGTATTATTTGGTTGCCTGTGTTAGTGGAGAAGCATAAGGAACTGTCTTTGTGTAATATATGCTTCTCTCTATGTATGTCACCATACATATGTGTCTATGTACAGTACAGACCAAAAAATTGGACACACCTTCTCATTTAAAGATTTTTCTGTATTTTCATGACTATGAAAATTGTACATTAACACTGAAGGCATCAAAACTATGAATTAACACATGTGGAATTATATACTTAACAAAAAAGTGTGAAACAACTGAAAATATGTTTATATTCTAGGTTCTTCAAAGTAGCCACCTTTTGCTTTGATGACTCCTTTGCACACTCTTGGCATTCTCTTGATGAGCTTCAAGTGGTAGTCACCGGAAATGGTTTTCACTTCACAGGTGTGCCCTGTCAGGTTTAATAAGTGGGATTTCTTGCCTTATAAATGGGGTTGGGACCATCAATTGTGTTGTGCAGAAGTCTGGTGGAAACACAGCTGATAGTCCTACTGAATAGACTGTTAGAATTTGTATTATGGAAAGAAAAATGTGGCTAAGTAAAGAAAAACGAGTGGCCATCATTACTTTAAGAAATGAAGGTCAGTCAGTGCGAAAAATTGGGAAAACTTTGAAAGTGTCCCCAAGTGCAGTTGCAAAAACCATGAAGTGCTACAAAGAAACTGGCTCACATGAGGACCCCCCCGGAAAGGAAGACCAAGAGTCACCTCTGCTTCTGAGGATAAGTTTATCAGAGTCACCAGCCTCAGAAATCGCAGGTTAACAGCAGCTCAGATTAGAGACCAGGTCAGTGCCACACAGAGTTCTAGCAGCAGACACATCTCTTCAACAACTGTTAAGAGGAGACTTTGTGCAGCTGGCCTTCATGGTAAAATAGCTGCTAGGAAACCACTGCTAAGGATAAGCAACAACCAGAAGAGACTTGTTTGGGCTAAAGAACACAAGGAATGGACATTAAACCAGTGGAAATCTGTGCTTTGGTCTGATAAGTCCAAATTTGAGATCTTTGGTTCCAACCACCGTGTCTTTGTGCGACGCAGAAAAGGTGAACGGATGGACTCTACATGCCTGGTTTCCACCGTGAAGCATGGAGGAGGAGGTGTGATGGTGTGGGGGTGCTTTGCTGGTGACACTGTTGGGGATTTATTCAAAATTGAAGGCATAGTGAACCAGCATGGCTACCACAGCATCTTGCAGCGGCATGCTATTCCATCTGGTTTGCGTTTAGTTGGACCATCATTTATTTTTCAACAGGACAATGACCCCAAACACACCTCCAGGCTGTGTAAGAGCTATTTGACCAAGAAGGAGAGTGATGGGGTGCTATGCCAGATGACCTGGCCTCCACAGTCACCAGACCTGAACCCAATCGAGATGGTTTGGGGTGAGCTGGACCGCAGAGTGAAGGCAAAAGGGCCAACAAGTGCTAAGCATCTCTGGGAACTCCTTCAAGATTGTTGGAAGACCATTTCTGGTGACTACCTCTTAAATCTCATCAAGAGAATGCCAAGAGTGTGCAAAGCAGTCATCAAAGCAAAACTTGGCTACTTTGAAGAACCTAGAATATATGACATATTTTCAGTTGTTTCACACTTTTTTGTTAAGTATATAATTCCACATGTGTTAATTGTGATGCCTTCAGTGTGAATGTACAATTTCCATAGTCAAGAAAATGCAGAAAAATCTTTAAATGAGAAGGTGTGTCCAAACTTTTGGTCTGTACTGTATGTCACCAATTTGTCTTGGTAACTGATACAGTGCCTTGAAAAAGTATTCATGAGAACTTTTGCTAGTTTTTTCACGTTACACTCACAAACATAAATGTATTTTATTGGGATTTTATATGATATACCATCTCAAAGTAGTATGTATTTGTTCCCAGAGAAGCATGAATGGCTTATAAGTCTTCTCACTTTGACAAGCCAGGCTTTCCTTGTCACTCTCCGCAAGGAAAATCATTACCCCTTAGACTGAAATGTAAAGGAAATTATACTGTACATGGTTTTCTAAATTTTTTTAAAATATAAATCTGAAAATTGTGATGTTCATTTGTATTCAGCCCTCCTGAGACAATACTTTGTAGGACCACCAATTGCTGCAATTACTGCTGCAAGTCTTTTGGGGTATGTCTCTATGAGCTTTGCACATCTAGATGCTGAAATTTTTGCCCATTCTTCTTTGCAAACTAGCTGTAGCTCAGTGAGATTGGATGGAGAGCATCTGTGAACAGCAATTTTCAAGTCTTGGCACAGATTCTCAATGGGATTTAGGTCTGACTTTTGACTGGGCCATACAAACACATGAATATTAGGGTTGAGCGAGTATGTTCTGTCCGAGCATGCTCGGGCCGAGCTTCGTGTAGTTACAGCTGCTCGGTGATATGGTTGAATCGCTCCCGCGTGCATGATTTGCAACTGTTTGACAGCTTTATTACATGTTAGGAATGTGTAAGAAATAGACATTCCTCACATGTAATAAAACTGTCAAACAGTCGCAAATCATGCACACGGGAGCAATTCAAACACATCACCAAGCAGCTATGAATACTCGTAGCTCGGCCCGAGCATACTCAGCGAAAGGGTTAATAGAACATACTCGCTCAACACTAATAAATATGCTTTGATCTATACCATTCCATTGTAGCTCTGACAGTATATTTAGGGTTATTATCCTGCTGGAAGGTGAATCTGCGCTCCAGTCTCAAGTGTTTTGCATCCTCTAACCGGTTTTCTGCCAGGATTGCCCTGTATTTAGCGCCATCCATCTTCCCATCAACTCTGACCAGCTTCCAAGTCCCTGCTAAAGAAAAGTATCCCCACAGCATAATGATTACACCACCATGTTTGACTGTGGGGATGGTGTTTTCAGAATGATGTGGAGTATAAGTTTTCCGCCACCCATAGCATTTTGCATTTGGCCTAAAAAGTTCTACTTTAGTCTCATCTTACCAGAGCACATTCTTCAACGTGTTAACTATGTCTCCTACATGGCTTTTTGTAAACTGAAAAAGGGACTTTTCATGGCTTACTTTCAAAAATGGCTTTCTTCTTACCACTCTTCCTTAAAGGCCAGATTTGTTTAGTATTTGACTAATTGTTGCCCTGTGGACAGATTCTACCACCTGAGCTGTAGATCTTTGCAGCTCCTGAGTGACCATGGGACTATTGGCTGCTTCTCTAATTAGTGTTGTCCTAGACTGGGTTGTCAGTTTAGGTGGACAGCTATGTCTTTGTGGGTTTGCATTTGTGCCATGCTCCTTCCATTTTTGGATGATGGATTGAACAATGCTCTGTGAGATGTTCAGAGCTTGGGTTATTTTTTTTAGAACCTATCCCTGCCTTATTCTTCTCCACAACTTTATCCTTGACCTGTCTGGCGTGTTTCCTGTTTTAATGGGGCATGTATACTTTTTCAAGGCACAGTGTATGTAACCCCTCAACAGATTTCAACCCATGATATTTTGAGGAAAATATATTTAAATATGTTATTAATTTTACCCTTAAAGTATCATGAGTTGAAGTCTGTCGAAGAGTTACATCATTTTATATACAGTGAGCAAAAGAATTGACAATGTGTTTTTTATTGCAAGACTGAATTTGGTATCTAAAGTTTCCATTGGCCTGATGCCTTTAAGTGATTGTGTAGTGGAATGTAAGCTTATCTCTCAATAAATGTGAATGGTTATTCTGGGCACTCTTGTTTCTATTTAAAATGATAATCACTTACCCTGTGCGGTCTCATAGTGGGAGGGTTATTATGCTGTAATACATATACATGAGCCAGCTGGAAGTATAAACTGCCAATGTGGGCAAAATAGTACTCTGTACCTAATGTTTTGGAATTTATAATGTAATCAGTGGTAAAACTCAAAGATTAATGTTCCTTAATAAAATCTGAAACAACACAAATAAGTCACAGAAATTGAGAAACCTTTTTACCACATGTTTAATATATTGGATCCATAAATGTAAAGGCAAATTTGCAGTGTGTTGACTTATCTTAAAGGAATAATCTTGTTACACAATGTCATGACATATTACTAGGGTATGCTAGAACATAAAGATCAGTATGGATTGAACCTCTGAGACTCTCATAGATCCTGAGAAGCAATGAGCAGAAGCCCTTTCATCTATTTTCATTGCACAGCAGAGTTCTCACCTACTTCTTGTCAAAGGGGCAAATAAATAGCACTGCGTTGTCATTACTTGCACAGTGGGTGGCTGGGGAAGAATTTCAATTTACAGGGAAGAATTTTATCATAGACCTTTTTCTTGTTTGCACTCAATTCAGTACTTTATTTGCACCTTTTTTAAAGTTTATATTATATGTCCCCGTCAGTTTTTTTTTTCCCCATTTTGTGAGCGGAGGTTAGCGATTCTAGTTGATTTTCACCTGATTCATCAAATTGGGCTAAATTTCACTCCAGTCCCAGCCTGGTGAATTTTCGAGTACGCCCAATTTATTCACGCAAATGCATTAGCTTTTTGGCGCCAAAAGTCGTTAAAGCAGTTCTGTGCAGGAAAGAAGACTATTTTTGAGTTTACTCCAAAATGATGAATCGCGTGTGCCATTTTGATTAACTTTCTGGCAAACAAGGCCACTAATACCACAAGACAAATAAAAAAGTGACTTAAAGGGGTTATCCCATGAACAAAGTTAATTTCAATCAACATTTGAATCAATAGATCTGAATAATAATAAGTTCCACAATTGGATGTATTTAAATAAAATGTTCCTGTGCTGAGATAATCTTATAAATGTGCCGCTGCTGTGTACTGTGTAATGGCTGTGTCTGACCATACAGGAACATGGACTAATCATACCACAGCTCCTGGACAGAGGAGGAACCACAGGAGAGTATACAGACATTACAGAATGGGATCACAGCTGATTCTTTCTGTGACATAAAACATTGCTTAAAAATAGGCAGTGAAATATTTTGCCTCACAAAAAGAATCAGGAGATGTGGTATGATCAGACCATGTTCCTGTATGGTCAGACACAGCCATTACACAGTACACAGCAGGGACACGTTTATAAGATTATTTCAGCACAGGAACATTTTTTTAACACATCCAATTGTGGAACTTATTTTTTTAAGATTTATTAATTAAAATATACTTTGCTTGTGGGAAAACCCTTTAAAACCACCGTAATGATGAATCTCAGCTTCTGTGTTAAACTACATCAAATCCAAGAATCAAGGGGTCTTGGAAATCAGATCCCCAATGATGAATAGGACTAGCGATACAGCATCACTTGTAATATTGAAAAGACCTCTTTAACTACAGGATAAGTTCTATAACAATTATATAGTTCAATAGTATATCTCGGTGAAAGGGCAGAAAGTTTTGCAAATCTGCAACATGTTTATTTCATTTACAACATCATGTGGAAAAGGATTTCATATCTTCAGTTCTCTAGCAATAGAAGTTCTATGCTGATGGGGAAAACTATCTTTTAGATCTCAAGAATAAGTTATCTTTTTTCAAAACTATTGTTAAAGGGAATCTGTCTGCAAGTTTTTGCTCTTAAATCTCAGAGCAGCATGACGTAAGAGCATAGAGCCTGATTCCAATGATGTATCACTTACTGGACTGCTTGGTGTTGTTGAGAGAATCCCTGCTTTATCTGCTAATGATAAAGTAGTGGTCATATTGCTAAGCTGTATATAATCCCGCCCACACCACTGATTGGCAGCTTCCAGTGCCGTGTACATTGTCAGTAAGCTCCTAATTAGTGGTGAGGGTGGGATTACACAGATTAGCTCGACTGGCCTGCATGTGAGACCTAGTTAGGTAGTGATAATCTCCTGCTGATAAAACACTGACTGTATTGAATCTACAACACACAGTCCAGTAAGTGACACATCCCTGGAATCAGGCTCAATTGCTCTCACTTGCCCTATCTTATGTTACTCTCAGATTAAGGCCACGTTCACATTCAGTATTTGGTCAGTATTTGTAAGACAACACCAGGAGTGGGTAATAAATACAGAAGTGGTGACGTGTTTCTATTAAACTTTTCCTCTGATTGTTCCACTCCTGGTTTTAGCTTACAAATACTGATGTAAAATGTTGACCAAATATTGAACGTGTAAATGTGACCTAAATAGCAAAACCTGCTATTCCTTAAAGATTCCTTTTAAGCATTGTACCAGATTTCTGGAGAAATAAAAAATAGCAGAACTTTTCACTAAAATTAGCCCAATCCATTTACTGTTAGCAGGTGCGAAGTGTCCCCAGAGGCTGAGAATTCTACGAGTAGATGATCATGATTTAGATTTTTATTCCGGCTTACATACAGCTTGTGCAGATTTCAGCAAATGATATATTGTGAAAATGTAAAACATGCTATCACATTACCATGCTAGTATCGATTATTAACAAGTAATTTTTTTTATAACAGGGAACTTCAGGAACTATTGGGAATTCAGGTATGCCTGGTTCACCGGGAGTGCAGGTAATGTTTGCATTTTTATAATAATACTAATATATATATAAATGAAGCAATGCTGTATAAAGTATACGTATATCTTTGCACTCCACATAAGAAATGAATAAACCAGACTGTAAATCCACATTTATTTTTGAGAACTAAAACGAGGTTGCTCCTTCTTAAGAGTTGTGCACATTGTGTAACTCCGGTTTAATTATTGCAATGTGGTCAGCCAATTGTCCTGTTTATACTTTTATGGAAAACATAAGCGCTTTGTGCTGCCTTTTCATTTCACAAACTTCTTTTGATTTTTTTGCAAGCTTTATTAATTAAACTTTAACTCCAATAGTGTAAATTTCTATGAGACACATGTCTCATATCTGATTTATTTATATCAGTGCAACAATTTGTTTAAACAAAATATCCAGGGCATCTCCAAGATATCTCCTGTCTTCGATTTTTAAGAATTGATGATCAAAAAGTCTTTTTCATAGACCACCCTTGCGGATAGATGGCAGAGGCAATTCAAATTCAATCAAAATTATCTAGGAATTCTATGTTCTCCAACTATCAGATTTACAAAATGAAAAGGCTGTATGAAGTAAACTCTTAGGCACTGCTGAGAGATCTAGGCTATTGGAAATGTGACACAACAGTGTGCACTCTGTCAATCAAACCGATGGTGACACTTTTGGCGTCTGGAATTTCAGAATTTTTTGATAGTGACAAATGGTTTCAAGAATTCTATAGACCCCTTTTTATTTTGAAAACTAGATCACAGACTTTAAAAACCAAAATCTTATATATAGCATATAGCATGAGAAAATCATTTTGATTGTAGGTACAGTAATATAAATTCTTAAAGGGGTTGTCCACTCTTGGAAAGCTTTCTTAAATGCTAAAGTGCCACAGGTAAAAACACATGCCTCAGAGACTAACAATGGTCTGGTTATCCTTATGTCACGTGACTACTACAGAAAATTGGCAACTGCTGATCGGTTGCAGACCACACTTTTGTCAGATTGAACTGTCAAGGCTGCGGTGCTGATAGACTGTTGAATTCCACTGACATAACAATGTCATGTGACTGCAGTGAGAAACTGCTCCGACATGGCTGGAATAGTGCTGGTCCAGAAGGTGAATATATGTTTTTTTTTTATTTTATCTGTGGCACTTTAACATTTAAGAAGAGGTTGTTCAGTAATGGACAACCTCTTTTAAAATCTTGTATGCTTTGGGCAATCCCTGCTTGTTAAAAGTGTTACACATCACAAAGGGGCCAACAAATCTAAATCACCACATTAAATGTAAGCTTTAAGAGATCCCTTGCTGTGAGTGTTCTATGTCCCTACAACGCTACCACATGGGAAATAAAGCATTACACATTACACCAATATCAAGGGCCAACTATGAAATTCATGGATGTGCATGGGTCTCCAGACGCTCTGTATCATTGCTCTCTCTGGATAATAGATGAAGTTTCTGAATAGTGAAAACCTTAACTCAAGTTCTTCCTTTGCCTATTGGTATACTACATCACTGAATTAATACAATTATGTACTCTCTGGGTGTTTTTTTTTACAAAAATATGCTTAAATGAAGGTGATATAGTGATAATATTAGATATACTAATTTAATAGACTGGATGAAAAAAATGGACATAAGCTAATATTGTTTAGTGTTTCATATTTTTTGGGAATAAAATGAGTTATATTTTGCATGCTATTTGAATTACATCATAGTACAAGGTAATTTCAATGAGACATTCCTGTTATGTAAGTAATTGCTAACTGCCAATTATTTGTAGGCTAATTTAGCATTTCCTATAGCATGTTATCTGACTAAAATGTTTTAAAGATGTCTTTAGAAGCCTAATGTTATCCTCTTTCTTATAAATATATTTAACTAACCATATGATGTCAAGTTTTAAAGGATTACTAATTAAAAAAAATCCTTTTTTTGAACTCTGCTGAATTATCAATGTATATTCTGATGTTGTTCTCCCCATCTCCTATTAGTTATGCATTGCTTGCAGTTTTTGCAAAGCCATGCCCTAAAAAGGAGGTATCTCATTACCCAAAAGTCTTCTGTATGCAATCCGTATGAAATGCGCTTTTAACATCATCTTTTACATACTGTAATTCTCTGTAATTTAAAGCTAGTTTTCAAACTACAGTAGTAAAGCAATCTTATATAAAGATATAGATAGAATAGATAGAATATATAGCTATCCTGTAGACATATAATTTCACAAGTCCCCAACATATAATAAACTAGAACCCTTTAGTGACTTTCACGCGGAACTAAAGCGTGTTTAGCCTTATTTAATCTATTAAATAAATAATTAAAAAAAACATTATGTGGGGTCCCCCCCTATTTTTGATAACCAGCCAAGGTAAAGTAGACAGCTGCAGGCTTATATTTGTCCCTGGTTGTTGAGCCCTTCCTAGCCTAAAAATACAAGCCCACAGCCGCGCTAAAATTGGCGCATCACATGAGATGCACCAATTCTGGCGCCTGGCCCGGCTTTTCCTTATTGCCGTGGTTTGGTGGCATATTGGAGTAATGGTTTATGGGGTTGATGTCAGCTGTGTAAATCCAGCTGCCATCAAGCCCTGGTATTAGTAATGGAGAAGTGTCTATCAGACACCCCCATTACTAAGTTAAAAGAAAAAACACACACACATAAATATAATATTTTAAAAACACCCCCCCCCAACTCTAGCCCTATTTCACCAATTTATAAAAAAAAAAAGAAGCCATCCAGTCCTGGGATTCTGATGTAGTTCACCAAATCCGAAGATCTAAAAAGAGAGAGGTAAAGAAATAAAAACAAGAAACACTCCTTCATTCACCAATTTATTATTAAAAAGAATCCCCTCAGATCCGACATAATCCATGGTGTTCCCACGACGTCCACCGATTCTGTACTGTAACCTATAGAGCATCGTTCTGAGAATGATGCTTCATAGGTCACTCCCAGTCATGTCTCATGAGTGATGACATCAGTAACTCAGTAATGTCATCGCTCGTGAGACATGACTGGGAGTGACCTATGGTTGCAGCACAGAATCAAAGTTGCCGGCTCCCACGAGACCCAGCGGCTCTGAACAGCAGTGACATCAGTAACTACTCTGCTCATCAGAGTCGTCGAGTCACGCTGCCCTCTTTGGCAACTCTGATGAGCGGTGCAGTTACTAACATCACTGCTGTTCTGAGCCATCGGGTTTCGCGGGAGCCAAAAATTTTGATTCTGTACTGCAACCATAGGTCACTCCTGGTCATGTCTCACTAGACATGACATTACTGAGTTACTGAAGTCATCACTCGTGAAACCTGACCGGGAGTGACCCATGAAGCGTTATTCTCAGATGCTCCATAGGTTGCAGTACAGAATTGATGGACGTCATGGGAAGTTGAACACCTCTTCATTGCTAACACCAGGGTTTGATGCCAGCTGACATTAGACAGCTGACATCAACTCCATAACCCAATACCCTAATTTCCACCACACCAAGGTAATCGGGAAGATGCACCAATTCTGGGTGAGCTGCGGGCTTGCATTTTTAGGCTGGGAAGGGACCAATAACGAAGGACGTTACAAGCCTGATAATATAAGCCCACGGCTGTCTGCTTTACCTTGGCTGGTTATCAAAAATAGGGGGGACCGAACATCATTTTTTTAAATTATTTAATTAATAGGTTAAATAAGGCTAAACACTCTTTAGTGCCATATGAAAGGCACTAAAGGGTGCTAGTTTGTTATATGTATGGGGTTTGGGACATAAAATATGTACAGGACATCCATCTATTCTCCAGGGTGGGCCATTTATATGGATACAACTAAATTAAATGGGAATGGTTGGTGATATCAACTTCTTGTTTGTGGCACATTAGTATAGTATATGGGAGAGGGAAAACTTTTCCAGATGGGTGGTGACCATGGCGGCCATTTTGATGTCGGCCATTTTGGATCCAACTTTATTTTTTTCAATGGGAAGAGGGTCATGTGACACAACAAACTTATTGAGAATTTCATAAGAAAAACAATGGTGTGCTTTGTTTTAACGTAACTTTATTCTTTCATGAGTTTTTTACAAGTTTATGACCACTTATAAAATGTGTTCAAAGTGCAGCCCATTGTGTTGGATTGTCAATGCAACCCTCTTCTCCCACTCTTGACAAACTGATAGCAACACCGCAGAAGAAATGCTAGCACAGGCTTCCAGTATCAGTTGTTTCAGATGCTGCACATCTCGCATCTTGATGGTATGGTTTGGTATATGGGGTACAAAGATACAACTAGGCAGCTGGGGGCTGAAATCCGCAGCGCAGGGAAGCCCAAGCTTTCTGCCCCCCCCCACTGCAAATTGCAGTCCGCAGCCACTCCAGAAAATGGCGTGTTCATAGAAGCGCCATCTTCTGGCGCTGTACCCAACTCATCCAGGGCCCTGGTGCAGTGGATCACTAGGTAATAAAGGGGTTAGGGCCAGCATGGCATTATCAGCTGGCCCTAAGCCCGAAATTCATGGGGTCACGCCAATATTAGACATGACCGCAATGAATTTCTAGTAAAGTATTTAAAAAACACAACACCCAGAATAAAGTCCTTTAATTAAAATAAACACACAATTTTTTAATGTTCTAAATTAAACCATACTTACCATCACGCCCATTCCAGCTGAAGCCAACGATCTCCTGCAATAAAAGTAAAATAATAAAGCAACCTCATCCTTACCTTTCCATGGTTCCCAGGACGGCTCCAGCTCTGCTACTTTCACATGACAGGCTGAATCACAGCCGAAAGCTGCCATCCAGCTTGCCATTCCGCAGACACTGAGAAGCGCAGGCATGCTTGCTTGGATATGACCTCGGCTCATCTGGATGCCGTCACAGCCAAACACTGAGGAGCACAAGCATGCCTGCGCTTCTCAGTGTCTGCAGCATGGCAAGCTGGATGGCAGCTTTTGGCTGCGATCCAGCCTGTCATCTGAATGTAGCAGAGCTGGAGTCGTCCTGGGAACAATGGAAAGGTAAGGATGCGCCATTTCTGGGGCGGCTGACGACTGGTGTTTCTAGCCTGGGAGAGGGCCAATATTCATGGCACCCTTCCTGGGCTATTAATATCAGCCCCCAGCTGTCTGCCTAGCCTTTGCTAGCTATTAAAATAGGGGAGACCCCCCAATCATTTTTTGGGGGTCCCCCATTTTAATAGCTAGTAAAGGCTAGTTATTCAGCTGGGGGCTGATATTAGTAGCCTGGGAAGCTCTGTGGGTATTACCCCCTTCCCAGGCTTCAAACATCTGCCCCAGCCGTCTGCTTAACCTCCGCTAGAGACTAAAATTACGGGGAACCCCATGCCAATTTTTTTTTTAATAAATCCTTTATTTTAACACTAAATGACAAGTACAGTAAGCAACACTGTCACTGTACTTCTTAGATAGAAACATGTCAGTCACATATATATCTAATCTATGTGTGATGCTCTATTCTTTCTGTTCTAAATTGTCGGGTACCAGTGTATGCCGCTGCTGAATTGCCGGCTTTTCATGTAATCCATTCTACATTATTCTTAGCCATCCAGCTAGTCATCCTTCAGAGACACTGCAGAGCTCAGGCATTATTGGAACTTCCGATTCCGGTATTCGATATTCTAAAAGTATCGGAACTCAGTATCGGAACTCCGATACCGCGAATATCGGTCGATACCAGATATTTCAGTATCGGAATGCTCAACACTAGTCACATGCTGTCCATTTCATTGTGATCCTTCTTGAGATAGTCCTACTCCTTCATTGGAGTCCAGCTATGTTTAATTAAACTGATAAGACTTTATTTGGAAAGGCACACACCTGTCTATATAAGACCTTACAGCTTACAGTGCATGTCTGACCAAATGAGAATCATGAGCTCAAAGGAACTGCCCATGGAACTCAGAGACAGAATTGTGGCAAGGCACAGATCCGGCAAAGGTTACAAAAGAATTTCTGCATTACTCAAGGTTCCTAAGAGCACAGTGGCCTCCATAATCCTTAAATGGAAGAAGTTTGGGACCACCAGAAGTCTTCCTGGACCTGGCCATCCAGCCAAACTGAGAAAATGTGGGAGAAGAGCCTTGGTGAGAGAGGTAAAGAAGAACCCCAAGATCATTGTGGCTGAGCTCCAGAGATGCAGTAGGGAGATGGAAGAAAGTTCCACAAAGTCAACTATCACTTCAGCCCTCCACCAGTCGGGCCTTTATGGCAGAGTGGCCCAACTCTCCTCAGGGCAAGACATATGAAAGCCCACATAGAGTTTGTTCAAAAACACATGAAGGACTCTCAGACTATGAGAAATAAGATTCTCTGGTCTGATGAGATGAAGATAGAACTTTTTGGTGATAATTCTAAGTGGTATGTGTGGAGAAAACCAGGCACTGCTCATCACCTGCCCAATACAATCCCAAAAGTGAAACATGGTGGTGGCAGCATCATGCTATGGGGGTGTTTTTCAGCTGCAGGGACAGCACGACTGATTGCAGTTAAAGGAAACATGAAAGTGGCCTAGTATAGAGATATCCTGGATGAAAACCTCTTCCAGAGTGCTCTGGACCTCAGACTTGGTCGAAGGTTCACCTTCCAACAAGACAATGACACTAAGCACACAGCTAAAATAACAAAGGAGTGGTTTCAGAACAACTCTGTGACCATTTTTGACTGGCCCAGTCAGAGCCCTGACCTAAACCCAATTGAGCATGTCTGGAGAGACCTGAAAATGGCTGTCCACCAACGTTCACCATCCAACCTGACAGAACTGGAGAGGATCTGCAAGGAAGAACAGCAGAGGATTCCCAAATCCAGGTGTGAAAAACTTGTTGCATCATTCCCAAGAAGACTCATGGCTGTACTAGCTCAAAAGGGTGCTTCTACTCAATACTGAGCAAAGGGTCTAAATACTTATGACCATGTGATAATTCAGTTTTTCTTTTTTAATAAATTTGCAAACATTTTTACAATTTTGTTTTTTTCAGTCTAGATGAGGTGCAGAGTGTACTTTAATGAGAAAAAACATGAACTTTTTAGAATTTACCAAATGTCTGCAATGAAACAAAGAGTGAAAAATTTAAAGGGGTCTGAATTCTTTCCGTACCCTCTGTATCTATTCTATATATCTATTCTAGCTAGTGCATTCTAGTGGTTCGGGCTGTGTATTTACTGTATTTGGCTGATGAAATGTCGGGTTTCCTTTTGATATGTGTGATATGTGTAAAAATCGAGCGGCACACACATCGTCCGTGTGCAGTCCAATTTTTTTTTTCTCGCACCCATTGACTTGTATGTATTGGCGAGTGCGATCTGATTCTTGCATCCAATCGCAGCATGCTGCAACTTTTTCCTCAGTCTGATTAGAACAGAGGAAAAATTGGCAGATGAGCACTGACTCATTTACTAACATTGGTCAAAGTGCAATGCAATGTTTTCTCGCATTTCACTCTTCAATATTATACACAAGTGTGAACAACTCGGCTGTACAAACAATGCTCTGCTGGAAGTTGCTTATCTGTGATTGCCCAGGTACTGACCAATACTGTTCAAGGTACGATAATCCGTAAAATATCACCACTGCAAGGCATTATGGGGAATCCCTCATGGTGACACAAAATAATGTTGACCTGCTCTCTGATGCTTCAGCAGAGTAGGAAATGGTGTTGGCTTAAAACAAATTCTGCCGCGAATCTAATGGAATCTCAAAATGTTCGACTTGGCATGAGACGGCGAATGTCAGTAATTTCATCTCAAACTTGATCCTCTGCGGATCAATCAGCTCATGTCTACTGATTTTTCTACCTAACCTATACACTTTAAAATCAGTGCATTTGTAGTAAAAGCTCTCCTTTATTACTGTATACCCGTAGAGAGAGCACAGTTTGATACAGCAACAGGAAATATTGAAAATACCGAAAATTTCTAAATAAAGGTTTATAGAGTAATCTTGAATCGTATCAGTAATAAAATATATGTTTTAATGTGTTTCACCCTTCTAAAAGCTAATACTTTCATGAAATATTTTAGGGACCACGTGGGATACCAGGTTTAAAGGGCAACTCCGGACGGGATGGCGAAAAGGTTTAGTATTGTGTCCTCTTTAAAAAAGGAATAAATAAATAAAATTATAGCTTATGTTGGTTTGCACTTTGGAAATATGAAAATGTCAACCTTCTTATATACAGTTCTCAGCAGCATCCTATTATTTTCTATGTGCTTTTCATCAGGTTGAAATAAAAATGTTTCTAGTAATGTCAAAATGTTAATCAAATTCAGAATATCTCACATAATTTTAGACAAGACAGACAAGATTAAGTAAAGTTTTATTGTTAGTGCATTCTCTCCGCCTGGAAAAAACTGTATATTTTTCCATTACATTACTTGTAAAATAAATTTTGTATCCTCAAGTGTTTTCCTTAAAACAAGAACATTTTATACTCCATCTCTCTCATCCCTCTGCTGCCAGAACAAAATAATGATCCAGATGTAATATATTACTGCATATGTGAATACATACCAGCAGGTGAAAAAATAAATGCTTTACCAATCATAAAATGCTCAAGATGGACTGCTCTAAATCTTCAACTTGTTTTATTACATGACAGTGCAAAAATTGTGAGAATTATCGCCTACAGACAACATGTGCAATATGAACAAAAGTAATGTCATCATATAATGTTATATTGCATCATTCCTAACGTAAAGCATTATATTGCATACTTCTAACAACAAATCAAGGACACGCAACAGGCTCACTATCCTGTGTCACAAGCAAGAATAGAAGGAAAGGCAGCACTCACCCAGTCTTCTTTAAAACGTTCCTTTATTTTTGTGTGCGGAGCATTTCAGCGTGCAGCATTGGACTGAGACCCCGAAGGGTATGCGGGGGAGAGGAAAAAAGGGACAAAGGCCGTTTCGCTGCCTTCCGGCGCTTCAACGGGTCCAAAGTTGGACCCTGAAATGCTCCGCACGCAAAAATAAAGGAACGTTTTAAAGAAGACTGGGTAAGTGCTGCCTTTCCTTCTATTCTTGCTTGTGATTGAAATATTTCTTGGATGTGCACCACCGTTTAAATCTTGAAGCACACAGTCTGAATTATGCCCTGGTGATTGATCCTCTGAAAAAACAGCGTGGTGCCAGAATGTTTCTCTTGCATTTGAAGTCACTATCCTGTGCGGCATTGTATCATTATGGTGAAATAGTGAATTAGGGATGAACTGCTACTTGATTAGCATGCAATGTTATTAAAGGACAGTCTGTTGAATTTGTGCATTTCTACAGAGCTGAAGGTATCAAAAAATATACATGCAGAAATTGCTACCTATACAGTACCTATACAGTACTTTCAGTAGATGCAGTTCTCTTCACGTATATATTTCAGCAGATTTGTTCTTCTAAATGCTACCATACAAAGTAGGATTATTATTTATGCTTGTTTAGTATAATTGCCCTAACAGTTCTAAATGAGAATAAATTTACACACAACGTATTCCCGATACATAGTATCAAAAACTCATGTTTCACAACTTTTGAAGTTTGAAGGTAGACACAAGTTCATCGAGTTCAACCAACATGTTGATCCGAAGGAAGAAAAATACCCAATAAGGCAGCTAATTGCCCCATATGATGGAAAATTGTCCCATCACATAATTTAGTACCCATAACCTGTACTATAATATTTTTCAAGAATCCAGGCCCTTTGAACTTATTAGTGAATCAACCATTACAACATCATGTAGCAGAGAGTGCCATAATCTCACTGCTCTTACAATAAAGAATTGCCATCTGTGATGATTAATAAATCTTCTTTCCTCTAGACACAGAGGATGCCTCCTTTTCATCTTTGCAGGCCTAAGTGTAAAAAGATCATTAAAAAGATCTCTGTCCATTCATGTATTTGTACATTGTAATACGATTGCCCGTAAAACTTTTGTTTTTCCAAACTGAAAAGTTTGATAACCTGTCTTGAATGATTCTGTGTACCACCTTACTATCTTGCTTTCTATTCTCTGCACCTGCTCTAGTTCAGCTATGTCCTTTTCATACACTAAAATATAAAATTGTACATAATAGTCAATGTGTGGTCGCCCAAGTGAATTGTATAGAGGCAAAACTATGTTCTTGTCATGAAGATCTATGCGAATCCCATTATTTTATTAGCCTTGGCAGCAGCAGCCTGGGACTGATCACTTAAGTTGAGTTTGCTGTTCACCCATATATTTAGCACATAATTGTATATTTTTGTTCCTTAGCCCAAGTGCATGACCTTGCGCATATATACAGTACAGACCAAAAGTTTGGACACACCTTCTCATTTAAAGATTTTTCTGTATTTTCATGACTATGAAAATTGTACATTCACACTGAAGACATCAAAACTATGAATTAACACATGTGGAATTATATACTTAACAAAAATGTGTGAAACAACTGAAAATATGTCTTATATTCTAGGTTCCTCAAAGTAGCCACCTTTTGCTTTGATGACTGCTTTGCACACTCTTGGCATTCTCTTGATGAGCTTCAAGAGGTAGTCACCAGAAATGGTTTTCACTTCACAGGTGTGCCCTGTCAGGTTTAATAAGTGGGATTTCTTGCCTTATAAATGGAGTTGGGACCATCAGTTGTGTTGTGCAGAAGCCTGGTGGATACACAGCTGATAGTCCTACTGAATAGACTGTTAGAATTTGTATTATGGCAAGAAAAAAGCAGCTAAGTAAAGAAAAACGAGTGGCCATCATTACATTAAGAAATGAAGGTCAGTCAGTCTGAAAAATTGGGAAAACTTTGAAAGTGTCCCCAAGTGCAGTTGCAAAAACCATCAAGTGCTACAAAGAAACTGGCTCACATGAGGACCGCCCCAGGAAAGGAAGACCAAGAGTCATCTCTGCTTCTGAGGATAAGTTTATCTGAGTCACCAGCCTCAGAAATCGCAGGTTAACAGCAGCTCAGATTAGAGACCAGGTCAATGCCACACAGAGTTCTAGCAGCAGACACATCTCTTCAACAACTGTTAAGAGGAGACTTTGTGCAGCAGGCCTTCATGGTAAAATAGCTGCTAGAAAACCACTGCTAAGGACAGACAACAAGCAGAAGAGACTTGTTTGGGCTAAAGAACACAAGGAATGGACATTAGACCAGTGGAAATCTGTGCTTTGGTCTGATGAGTCCAAATTTGAGATCTTTGGTTCCAACCACCGTGTCTTTCTGCGACGCAGAAAAGGTGAACGGATGGACTCTACATGCCTGGTTCCCACCGTGAAGCATGGAGGAGGAGGTGTGATGGTGTAGGGGTGCTTTGCTGGTGACACTGTTGGGGATTTATTCATAATTGAAGGCATACTGAACCAGCATGGGTACCACAGCATCTTGCAGCGGCATGCTATTCCATCCGGTTTGCGTTTAGTTGGACCATCATTTATTTTTCAACAGGACAATGACCCCAAACACACCTCCAGGCTGTGTAAGGGCTATTTGACCAAGAAGGAGAGTGATGGGGTGCTACCCCAGATGACCTGGCCTCCACAGTCACCAGACCTGAACCCAATCGAGATGGTTTGGGGTGAGCTGGACCGCAGAGTGAAGGCAAAAGGGCCAACAAGTGCTAAGCATCTCTGGGAACTCCTTCAAGATTGTTGGAAGACCATTTCCGGTGACTACCTCTTGAAGCTCATCAAGAGAATGCCAGGAGTGTGCAAAGCAGTCATCAAAGCAAAAGATGGCTACTTTGAAGAACCTAGAATATAAGACATATTTTCAGTTGTTTCACACTTTTTTGTTAAGTATATAATTCCACATGTGTTAATTCATAGTTTTGATGCCTTCAGTGTGAATGTACAATTTTCATAGTCAAGAAAATACAGAAAAATCTTTAAATGAGAAGGTGTGTCCAAACTTTTGGTCTGTACTGTATATATATATGCCCCTCAATAAAGGAGTGGTTCTGCAGGTGGGGACCACAGACCACATCTCAGTACCAATGCAGTTTCTGACTGATGTTTTGGTCACTTTAGAATGTTGATTGTGCTTTCACACTCGTGGTAGCATGAGACGGACTCTACAACCCACAGAAGTTGCTCAGGTAGTGCAGCTCATCCAGGATGGCACATCAATGTGAGCTGTGGCAAGAAGGTTTGCTGTGTCTGTCAGCATAGTGTCCAGAGGCTGGAGGCGCTACCAGGAGACAGGCCAGTACACCAGGAGACGTGGAGGGGGCTGTAGGAGGGCAGCAAACCAGCAGCAGGACCGCTACCTCCGCCTTTGTGCAAGGAGGAACAGGAGGAGCACTGCCAGAGCCCTGCAAAATGACCTCCAGCAGGTCACAAATGTGCATGTGTCTGCACAAACGGTTAGAAACCGACTCCATGAGGGTGGTATGAGGGCCCGACATCCGCAGATGGGGGTTGTGCTCACAGCCCAACACCGTGCAGGACGCTTGGCATTTGCCACAGAACACCAGGATTGGCAAAGTCGCCACTGGCGCCCTGTGCTCTTCACAGATGAAAACAGGTTCACACTGAGCACATGTGACAGACGTGACAGAGTTTGGAGACACCGTGGAGAGCGATCTGCTGCCTGCAACATCCTTCAGCATGACCGGTTTGGAAGTGTGTCAGTAATGGTGTGGGGTGGCATTTCTTTGGAGGGCAGCACAGCCCTCCATGTGCTTGCCAGAGGTACCCTGACTGCCATTAGGTACTGAGATGAGCTCCTCAGACCCCTTGTAAGACCATATGCAAGTGCAGTGGGTCCTGGGTTCCTCCTAATGCAGGACAATGCCAGACCTCATGTGGCTGGAGTGTGTCAGCAGTTCCTGCAAGATGAAGGCATTGAAGCTATGGTCTGGCCCACCCATTCCCCAGACCTGAATCCGATTGAGCACATCTAAGACATCATGTCTCGCTCCATCCACCAACGTCACGTTGCACCACAGACTGTCCAGAAGTTGGCGGATTCTTTAGTCCCAGGTCTGGGAGGAAATCCCACAGGAGACCATCTGCAACCTCATCAGGGGCATGCCCAGGCAGTGTAGGTAGGTCATACAGGCACGTGGAAGCCACACACAATACTGGGCCTCATTTTGACTTGTTTTAAGGACATTACATCAAAGTTGGATCAGCCTGTAGTGTGTTTTTCCACTTTAATTTTGGGGGTGACTCCACATGTGTCATGTCTGTCACATGTGCTCAGTGTGAACCTGCTTTCATATGTGTGAAGAGCACAGGGCGCCAGTGGCGACTTTGCCAATCCTGGTGTTCTGTGGCAAATGCCAAGCGTCCTGCACGGTGTTGGGCTGTGAGCACAACCCCCATCTGTGGACGTCGGGCCCTCATACCACCCTCATGGAGCCGGTTTCTAACAGTTTGTGCAGACACATGCACATTTGTGACCTGCTGGAGGTCATTTTGCAGGGCTCTGGCAGTGCTCCTCCTGTTCCTCCTTGCACAAAGGCGGAGGTAGCGGTCCTGCTGCTGGTTTGCTGCCCTCTTATGGCTCCCTCCACGTCTCCTGGTGTACTGACCTGTCTCCTGGTAGCGCCTCCAGCCTCTGGACACTATGCTGACAGACCCAGCAAACCTTCTTGCCTCAGCTCGCATTGATGTGCCATCCTGGATGAGCTGCACTACCTGAGCAACTTCTGTGGGTTGTAGAGTCCGTCTCATGCTACCACGAGTGTGAAAGCACAATCAACATTCAAAAGTGACCAAAACATCAGTCAGAAACTGCATTGGTACTGAGATGTGGTCTGTAGTCCCCAACTGCAGAACCACTCCTTTATTGAGGGTGTCTTGATAATTGCCAATAATTTCCATCTACTGTCTATTCCATTTGCGCAACAGCATGTGAAATTGATTGTCAATCAGTGTTGCTTCCTAAGTGGACAGTTTGATTTCACAGAAGTTTGATTTACTTGGAGTTATATTCTGTTGTTCAAGTGTTCCCTTTATAAATACACTGCTCAAATAAAAAAATTGCCATTTTTCAGAAAAAGCTTCCTGCTTACATAAATCCCTCTTTAGTATTAAAATATTCTCCTCTGTGTTGATTACCTTCCAAAGTTTAGTATCATCTACAAATAATGAAATTCAACACTGCATGCCCTTCACAAGGTCTTTAATAAACATGTTAAAAAGAAAAGAGCCCAATACTGATCCTGTGGTATCCTACTGTTAATTGTGACCCAATCAGGGTGTGATCCATTAATAAGCACCCCCTGTATCCTGTCACTGAGCCATTTAGTAACCCAATTAATATATTTTCTACTATTCCCATTGCTCTCATTTCATGTTCCAACCTTTATGTGGCACTGTATCAAATGTAAATGTCCAATTAGAGAACATCTCCAGTGTTAACCTGGTCCCGTCTGGAACTTACCTCCTCGACAGGACCAATCCCTTATAAACCCATTTTGATGTTTGTTCATGAAGTTATTTTTATGGAAAAACTCCAGGATAGCATCTTAGAAAACCCTCAAAGATTTGACACTGAAGGTTAAACTTAACAGTCTATAATTCCAGGCTTAGTTTTTGTCCCCTTTTTAAATATTGTCACCATATTTGCTATGTGCCACTCCTGTATAGACCCTGTTATCATGGAATCCTTGAATATTAGAAATAATTATCTGTCTATCACCATACTTGACTCCTGCAGTACTCGGGGATGTATGCCATATGAGTCTGGTAATTTCTCTACTTTAGTGTAATTCATGCTGCGTTAAGACATTGACGCTCTTCTTGATGGGTTAAGAATGTTCAACCAATAGTTACTTAAATTAAAGAACTTACAGTATAATCTTTATTTCTTTTTATGTAGGGTGAACGTGGAATTCCTGGTTTTCCAGGACAACATGGACAACAGGGATCAAAGGTTAGAACATATACACTTCCTTTTTAACTTGAATATCAACAAATGGAGAATATTATAACCTCAATTCCAGAAAAGTTTGGATTCTGTGTATAATATAAAGAAAACAAGGATGCAATGATTTGGAAATCTCTTATTGCCATGTTTTATTCACAACAGAACATAGAACACAAATCAGAAGTTAAAAATTTAACATTTTTCCACTTCATTTTGAAAAAAATAACTCATTTAGAAATTAAAAGGGTTGTCCACTACTTGGATAACCATTTCTCAATCCTCATGATTCCCCCTTGTAAAATAATAGCAGATTCTCATGTTCAGTGCTGGCGCATTCCATCTGTGCGTGCACTGGCTCTCCCAGGAATTGTATGACATTGTTATGTCACACAATCACTGAATGCTGACTTTACTCTTCCCACCTTCGGACACATCACATAAAACAGGAGGAAGTAAGAGCTGCAGCTCTCTAAATTTTTTTGGATGTACAGGTGCATCTCACTAAATTAGAATATCATCAAAAAGTTAATTTATTTCTGCTGTTCAATACAAAAAGTGAAACTCATATATTATATAGAGTCATTACAAACAGAGTGATCTACTTCAAGTATTTATTTCTGTTAATGTTGATGATTATGGCTTACAGCCAATGAAAACACAAAAGTCATTATCTCAGTAAATTAGAATACTTTATAACAACAGCTTGAAAAATATTTTTAAAATCTGAAATGTTGGCCTACTGAAATGTATGTTCAGTAAACGCACTCAATACTTGGTCGGGGCTCCTTTTGTATCAATTACTGCATCAATGCGTTGTGGCATGGATGGGTGGCCATTGGCACTGGTGAAGTGTTATGGAAGTTCAGGTTGCTTTGATAGCAGCCTTCAGCTCATCTGCATTGTTGGGTCTGGTGTCTCTCATCTTCCTCTTGACAATACCCCACAGATTCTCTATGGGGTTAAGGTCAGGCGAGTTTGCTGGCCAATCAAGCACAGTGATACTGTTGTTTTTAAACCAGGTATTGGTACTTTTGACAGTGTGGACAGGTGCCAAGTCCTGCTGGAGAATGAAATTTCCATCTCCAAAAAGCTTGTCTGCAGAGGGAAGCATGAAGTGCCCTAAAATTTCCTGGTAGACGGCTTCTCTGACTATGGTATTGAGAAAACACAGTGGACCTACACCAGTTGATGATATGGCTCCCCAAACCATCACTGATTGTGGAAACTTCACACTAGACCTCAAGCAGCTTGGATTGTGTGCCTCTCCATCTTCCTTCAGACTCTGGGACCTTGATTTCCATATGAAATGCAAAATTTACTTTGCATTTACTTAGTGTGCCAGTGACTGCCTTCTGGACATATGTTAAGTTATCAGTCTTCCCCATGATTGTGGAGCCTACTGAAACAGACTAAGGGACCTTTTTAAATGCTTAGGAAGCCTTTGCAGGTGTTTTTGTTAATTATTAAAAATTTACTGAGATAATGACTTTTCTATTTTTCATTGGCTGTAAGCCATAATCATCAACCTTAACAGAAATAAACAGTTGAAATATATCACTCTGTTTGTAATGACTCTATATAATGAGTTTCACTTTTTATATTGAAGAATTGAAATAAATTAACTTTTTGATGATATTCTAATTTAGTGAGATGCACCTGTATATGATGAGTCCAAAGGCGAGGGAGATCGTGTCACACTGTACAGTCAGCATTCTCATCCTGAACCTGAACTGCAGAGCATGGTGGTGGAATAAGTCAAATTGTCTTCTTACAGCAAGTCCAAGTCCTCCCACAACAAGTAAAACTAGGCAGTCAACTCATACAGCTCAGGGGTGATCGCTGAAGTTGAGAACCACTGCAGGTAAAGTTTGACAGTGTAAAAGTATCATTGCTCCTGGGAGATTCCTGATTGGTAATTTCTACCTGCTAACCCTTTAGTGAGCCTTTATTGCATAGATGTGTTAATTATAGTATAGATCTTTCTTTATATAATTTGCTGTAGTGAAACTTGTAGAGTTGTCAGAGCGTACAGTAGAAAAAATATGCTTATTACAATAATCATACACTGTGATTACAATAATCATACACTGCAATAAACTTTGGCATTTACATGTTGCACATAAAAATGATAGAAAAACCTCACTAGAACCATTGCTGCAGCTTAGTTCACAAAATGCTAATGAAGTGAAAATTCTGGCATCATTCACAGACTAGATAGCAAAAAAAAGATTAGATGACAAAAAAAATTGTCTCCTAAACTTTACATATATTCCAGTGTCATCAAGATGATTTTCTTAAGTATTAACCCCTTCACCACCTTGAGAATTTCCGTTTTTGCAATTTCGTTTTTTGCTCCCCTTCTTCCCAGAGCCATAACTTTTTTTATTTTTCTGTGATGGCTTGCTTTTTTGTGGGGTGAGTTGTACTTTTGAACGACACCATTAGTGTTACCATATCAGTTACTGGAAAATTGGAAAAAGATTCAAAGTGCGGTGAAATTGCAAAAAAAGTGCAATTTCACAATTTCTCTTTTTTCTTTACCTTGTTCTCTAAATGCTAAAACTGACCTGCCATTATGATTCTCCAGGTCATTACAAGTTTGTAGATACTAAACATGTATAGGTTCTTTTTTATATTAGTGGTGAAAAAAAATCCAAAGTTTGTAAAAAAAAAAAATAATAAAAAAAAAATAGCACCATTTTCTGAGACACGTAGCACCTTCATTTTTCATGATCTGGGGCTGGATAATGGCTTATTTTTTGCACGCCGAGCTGATGTCTTTATTGATAGAATTTTGGGGTAGATACGATGTTTTGATCTCCCGTTTATTGCAATGTTGCTGCGACCAAAAAAACATAATTCTGGCTTTTTGATTTTTTTCTCATTTACGCCATTTACCGATCGGATTACCGTATTTTTCGGACTATAAGACGCACTGGACCATAAGACGAACCTAGGTTTTAGAGGAGGAAAATAAAAAAAAAATTTAAGCAAAAAATGTGTTCATGATGCACTTTTAAGGGGGAGGGGGTCTTCTGCTGACACTGGTATAGGGGTCAAGTCACCCAATTCTGACAATATACCCCATACTGGTATATATACCCCCCCTTCCTTTTATACGTGGTCCCCATCCCCATCCTGGTATGCATGGAACCCCTTCATTCTGGTATGCATGGCACCCCTCATCCTTATCCTGGTATGCATGGCACCCCTCATCCTTATCCTGGTATGCATGGCACCCCTCATCCCTGTCCTGGTATGCATGGCACCCCTAATCCCTATCCTGGTTTGCATGGCACCCCTCATCCCTATCCTGGTATGCATGGCACCCCTCATCCCTGTCCTGGTATGCATGGCACCCCTCATCACTATCCTGGCATGCATGGCACCCCTCATCCCTATCCTGGCATGCATGGCACCCCTCATCCCTATCCTGGCATGCATGGCACCCCTCATCCCTATCCTGGTATGCATGGCACCCCTCATCCCTATCCTGGTATGCATGGCACCCCTCATCCCTATCCTGGTATGCATGGCACCCCTCATCCCTATCCTGGTATGCATGGCACCCCTCCTCCCTATCCTGGTATGCATGGCACCCCTCATCCCTATCCTGGTATGCATGGCACCCCTCATCCCTATCCTGGTATGCATGGCACCCCTCATCCCTATCCTGGTATGCATGGCACCCCTCATACCGGTCCTGGTATGCATGGCACCCCTCATCCCTGTCCTGGATTGCATGGCACCCCTCATCTTTATCCTGGTATGTATGCCCCCCTCAGCGTTATCATGGTATGAAAGGCCACCTTATCCTTATCCTGTTTTTTGGAGGAAAAAAGTGCGTCTTATAGTCCGCAAAATACGGTAATTCTTTTATATTTTGATAGATCGGACAATTCTAAACGCGTCAATACCAAATATGTGTATTTTAAAAACTTTTTTTTTACATTTTTACATGCTTCAATAGTTTCCTTAGGAGACTTAAAGCTGCAATCATCTGATCTCCTGTGCAACACATAGCAGGGCTTAAGCCCTGCTATGTGTTGCAGAAATACCCATCTGCTATGAATGCTGGCCACGGGGTGGCACTCATATCAGATCGGCAATGTCAACCACAGGGGTTTCCTGCGGACCCCAGGTTGTTATGCCAAGCCATCAGTGCCCCGCGATCATGTGACGGGTGTGTCGATGGGCGGGTCTTATGACACGCTTCCAGAGCAGCCATGTTAAATGCCTCTGTCGAAGATTGACAGCGGCATTTAACATGTTAACAGCCGTGGGTGGATCGCGATTCCACCCATGGCTGTTAGGGGCACATGACAGCTGATCAGATCAGCTGTCATGTGCCTGAAAAGGTGTGGGCTCAGCGCCAGAGCCCGAACCAAAGAGGGGGAGGCAAACTATCATGTACCTATAGGTCGTAAAGGGGTTAAGCCCTGGCTCTATTTCTTGCTGCTCCATGTCACCATGTCATCTAGGCAGCACTTTAATAAAATTAGCTAAATGCAGTAAGGGCATCTATGTGATGTCTGTTGGGGCAACATCGTGTCTCAGTTGTTACACTGTAACCTTGCAGCTCTGGGGTACTAGGTTCAAATCCCAACAAGAGCAACATCTGCACAGAGTTTGTATGTTCTCCCTGTATTTCCATATATTTCTCCCATACTTCAAAAAGATACTGATCGGGAATTTAGATTGTGAGTCCCAATACGAAAAGTGATGATGATTGTTTCCTAAGAGCAATGTTAAGTAACTTTCTAAATTATCTTTATTAAAATGATCTTTCATTTTGCTGCTGCAGAGTATGTCCTTTATCTAGCTGCGTGTTTGACAAAATCTTACAAATCCCAAAGAACACCTCATCAGTTCTAATGGCAGTCTCTGCTTTCCCCTTACCTTCTATCAGTTTTAGGGAACGTGCCCACGATCCATAATGGAAGCGGTTGGGACGCAGCTCACTTGTGGATTTATAGAAACTCACCGGAGGCACAGCTTTACGGGCTGCAGCATGTCAATTTCTATTGCAGAGACGCTGGTCTCCACAACAGAAATTTCCCCAATAGAATGTATTGGATGCGGTAACTCCACAAGTGTTCAATGAACACATGCAGATTTACATGCTGGATTAGACGCAGTGCTTTGGATGCAGCAAAAATACGCCTTAGAGACAACTGAAGAAAGAGGAAGGGTTTTTACAGAGATCTCCAGTGATAATATGGGAGAAAAAATGTACAGTCCCAAGTAGGGCAGACAAAACAGGCTATAGAATAGGAGAAAAGCACTTGCAGAGTAAATAAGTGCAAGATACCAAACGTACCATACTGTACTGATACACATATGTAGCCTTTCTTAAAATGACAAAGATATCACAATACTGAAATATATTGTAATGCACATAAGTGTAACTTGACACATAAATATACAATGGTATTTGTTCTCTTAAGTGTTAACTTTTGGCATCTTTTTTATATATCAGCTAATGAAGACAGTAGTGCCCTGGATACACACAGATTTCACATCCAAGCTTTAATATTGGGAGGGAGACTTCCACAGGAAAAAAATTCTCAAACTTAGACCAGCATGCAAACTCCATATCACGGAGTCTGCAAATTACACGGTGTGCAGAATTATTAGGCAAGTTGTATTTTAGAGGATAATTTTTATTATTGATCAACAACTATGTTCTCAATCAACCCAAAAGACTCATAAATATCCAAGCTTAATATTTTTGGAAGTTGGAGTGGTTTTCTTTTAGATTTGGCTATCTTAGGAGGATATCTGTTTGTGCAGGTAACTATTACTGTGCAGAATTATTAGGCAACTTAATAAAAACCAAATATAATCCCATCTCCCTTGTTTATTTTCACCAGGTAAACCAATATCAGTGCACAAAATTTAGAAATAAACATTTCTGACATGCAAAGCCAAAATTAGTGATCAATATAGCCACCTTTCTTTATGATGACACTCAACAGCTTTCCATCCATATATTCTGTCAGTTGCTTGATCTGTTTTCGATCAACATTGTGTGCAGCAGCCACCACAGCCTCCCGGACACTGTTCCGAGAGGTGTACTGTTTTCCCTCCCTGTTGATCTTACATTTTATGATGGACCACAGGTTCTCTATGGGGTTCAGATCAGGTGAACAAGGGGGCCATGTCATTATTTTTTCTTTACTGGCCAGCCACGCTGTGGAATAGTTGGATGCATGTGATGGAGCATTATCCTGCATGAAAATCATGTTTTTCTTGAACGATACCGACTTCTTCCTGTACCACTGCTTGAAGAAGTTGTCTTCCAGAAACTGGCAGTAGGTCTGGTAGTGGAGCTTCACTCCATCCTCAACCCGAAAAGGTCCCACAAGTTCATCTTTGATGATACCAGCCATACCAATACCCCACCTCCACCTTGCTGGCGTCTGAGTCGGAGTGGAGCTCCCTGCCCTTTGCTGATCCAGCCTCTGGCCCATCCATCTGGCCCATCAAGAGTCACTCTCATTTCATCAGTCCATAAAACCTTTGAAAAATCAGTCTTAAGATATTTCTTGGCCCATTCTTGACGTTTTATCTTATGTTTCTTGTTCAAATGTGGTCGTTTTTCAGCCTTCGTTACCTTGGCTATGTCCCTGAGTATCGCACACCTTGTGCTTTTTGATATTCCAGTAACGTTGCAGCTCTGAAATATGGCAAAGCTGGTGGCGAATGGCATCTTGGCAGCTTCACGCTTGATTTTCCACAATTCATGGGCAGTTATTTTGCTCCTTTTTCGGCCAGCATGCTTCTTGCGACCCTGTTGGCTATTTTCCATGAATTGCTTGATTGTTCGGGGATCACGCTTCAAAAGTTTGGAAATTTCAAAACTGCTGCATCCTTCTGCAAGACATCTCACAATTTTGGACTTTTCAGAGCCCGTCAAATCTCTCTTCTGGCCCATTTTGCCAAAGGAAAGGAAGTTGCCTAATAATTAAGCACACCTTATATAGGGTGTTGATGTCATTAGTCAACACTCCTCCTCATTACAGAGATGCACATCACCAGATTTACTTAATTGGTAGTTGGCTCTCAAGCCTATGCAGCTTGGAGTAGGACAACATGAATAAAAAGTATCATGTGATCAAAATACTAATTTGCCTAATAATTCTGCACACAGTGTAATTAATGAATGAAAACTGCAAACTGTTATTACCTAACGATAACCACTAACATACTAAAGATAATTTTTTTTCATGACAAATGTGTCCCTTGTCTTAAAATGATGTAACAGTAACTGTAAACATTTAGATTAAAGGTGTATTCTCATCTCACCTGTTGTTTTAATGTGTTCTGCTTATTTATGAATTTTGGGGAAAACAATGTCAATTATTCCCATTCATATTTTTTACTGTCTGCTACGTGTCCTCCATTTTCTGTTGTTCTGTGGTCAGTAGGTTTGCCCTACACACATGTGACAAGCTAGCAGTACTCTAGAAATGTCACAATACCTCTTACTTGTATGAGTTCACTCCCAATGCTGCTATGCAAACTATTATTACCATCATGAGTAAAAGAGCATGCTCAATGATCAATAAACAGCTTTGTGACAGCTCTAGTGGACAGCTCTGTGAGTGTGAATTTACAGAACAGGACAAAAAGCAATAGTAAAAAACCAACGTCCCTACGGGATTTGATTAAGCCCAATCAGGCACTGATGATATATAATATACTTAACTGGCCCTGGTAAAAGCCTGATAAATTCCAGCCTAACATGGGGGTTGGCACCCTATAACAACGATTTTGGCGCCCCGTTCCTTGGCGGCTGTCCCTACCTTGCGCTGTTCCGCCCTATGATGGTGAGCTAAACACTAAAATAGGTGACTGTCTATTCTAGTACATTGTAGTTACTGCACTAATGCAACACATAAATGTATTAGTCCATGCGTAATAATAGAACTTATCTCATAAATCTGGGGACTACTTCAACGCGTTTCCCTGTCCCATCGGTTCATCCGGAGGCCAGATAGTGAAGCATCCAAAAAGAGAGTAGTGATGCTTGATTCAGTAGTGCATAGTAGATTGTGGCAGGCTAAGGTCCTTCGCCATATGGCTCTATTTAAATGTGTACACAGATTGGATACTCCTCATTAACATCCGCCCATTCATTACAGACACGCATCCCAAATGTATGGTCTTCTGTCACTCCGGGCTTAATTGCCCATGTCAGTCCCACAAGCACTCGAGGTTGTGTTGTTAATGTAAAATGCGCATACGCTGGTGCGTCACTTCCAGACCAGAAGCAGCTCATGGAGCGCAAAAGCATCCGGTCAAAGAGCAACCCCCAGGGCACAATGACAATCCTAGACGCAGGCGCTGGTATGTTAATATTGTCACTGCGTTCCATCGTGGAATGCAATACCAATTTCTGTGATATCCATAGTATAAATACTGCGGAGGTCTATGGCATAATCATGCTGGTTGCCCTAACAGCAGGCACATAGCATTCAGGCCCAGATGGTATGGTAGCACAATTTGTAGTGCTATAGGAATTGGCTGCCTAATTATGGCTATTATCCACATTGCCAATAGCTGACATAGAACATTAATATACAAATAATGGCATGCCATATTAATCAGGGTGATTGTGTCTGTGGGGGAGGCATTTGTCAACGTCTATTTGTACCATGTATGGGGAGAGGATGTTAAGACAAATCATCAAGGGAGCTAGTTGGGTATCCATCTAAGTAAAAATATCATGGTGGATACACATTAACAAAATTAGATGCAGGATATATATATCCATTCCATAATAGAAAATCCTCTAAGGCTGAGGACATAGAGAAAGACAATTCATAAAATTAAGCCCATAATGAGGCATAGGTCAAAAGAGACCACCAGACTTGAGGAGCAGGGTCATAAATAGGGGGAATATGTCTAGTGGGAGATATGGCAATGGGATACTTCACAGAAAGCACACATATGAAAGTTGCTCATTTAGTCCTTTTGGAGATGCTGACTGTAGTCTAAACATCCACTCAGTTTCTTTTCTCAGAATGGTTTTACACAAATTTCCACCTCTTATTTTTTACTAAAAAAGTAAGTATGGCCTCTTTATTTTGTCATGCTTCAAATATCCTTTGTGTTTTGCTGATTTAAAGGGAATCTGTCACCAGCTTTTTGCTACCTCATCTGAGAGCAGCATACTGTAGGAAAAGAGAACCTTATTCCAATTATGTATCACTTAGTTTACTGGGTGCAGAAGTTCTGACACAGAGTTTTTAGATGCCGCATGTAGCAGAGCTCAGAAAGCTAACCTCGCCAACATCACCACTTTCTGTGTACATTGTCTATTGACAGGGAGCTGCTTATCAGAGGAGGGGGCGTGGTCAGCCTAGCAGTTCTGTGAGCTGTAGTCCAGGCAGTGATAATATCCTGGGGATAAGAGCTTCATTGTATGGAAACAACAGCAAATAGCCTAATAAGTGACACATCGCTGAAATATGTGTTTGAGCCCCTGACGCGCCCCCTGGGACATATTCCTTTTTGAGGGGAATACCCGGCACCGGATCAGATGGGGGGGTTGTAGTCTCCGAGCGGCTGTGACCCGGTCCCGTGCCCAGGGTGTCAAGCTAAGTGTTATGTGGCAGTCCTACAGATGTTATTAAAGTTCTTTTGTGTCGACTACGCCACCCGTTGTGATGCGGTCACTGTGGCCGCCGCTGCTGCAGGGTCCGCTGAGGCTGATGGTGGATGCGCAGCTTGGTGGGATAACCCCCAACGGGAGGGGTATAGCCTCAGAGGGGACAGGCGCAGAGGATGGGGGTTGTGGTGGTGCGATGCAGCCGGCAATGAAGACAGACTCGGGTTGTGCAGTTAAGGGTGTTTACTTACTGCTGATGTTGTACTGGTCACTCCAGCTGCTAGTGACCACCCGAGCCGTGCTGCGTCCACCAGGTCCTGGATCCGGCCAACCCCCAAACAAGTCCGGAGCGTGGCCCTGAGCTCTCCCTCTGTCCTTTCTTCAGCCGTCCCCACCAGGGATTCACCTAGGTCCAGCTCCCTCGGGCCTTCTTTTGGGACACCCTTGGCCCTGGGTTCCCTGACCCTTCATGTGGTTTGCCTTCAGGGTGAATGTAGTGGGTGACCGTGACAGACACTGCCCACGGTCTCCGGTCTCTGGCTGGGGATTGTTTTTGCCCCCACCAGCTTGGGTTCCGGTACCCTCTTGCTGACTCCTCACCCGGTGCTCTAATTTGGGTTCTTGGGTCCCTTCAGTCTTCCCCCTCTGGGTCTTTCTCTTTCTTTCTCCTCTCTCTCTCTCCAGGGCTGCTGTTTCCTTCTCTCTCTCCAACTGACTTGTTCTCAGCGTCTGACCCTGATCTAAGTTGGTGCCCTCCTTATATATCCCTCTATGTGTGAGCTCAGGTGACCAGCACCCAATGAGCTCCTATCACTACCCAGACTGCTCCCCCTATCTGCCCCTACACTACATGGGATGTACCACCCCCCTCCCACTCCAGCCAGGAACAGGCTCGGTTGTACCTGCACATTTCTAAGTGGGAGTACCGTCGGCCTGCTCCTCTGAAATGGGATGTATGTAGTGCATGCAGTCTATCTGAGCTCAGTTCCACACTCCTTCCTTACCCGGGAGTGGAATATCACACCTCTGGGTTGAGGTGCAATACCCCTGTAGCAGCCGAATCCTCAGGGTGCTACATTCCCCCCTGGTAAATCACAGCACGTCCTCGGGCTGTAAGACATAAAACACCAAAAACATACATATTTTTATAAACATAAACATATAAAACATCATATAAAACTTTTCATATAAAACATTCTCGTAGACTTCTCTGGTCTCTGGTTTCAGGTTCCTCCTCCGGACACTGTGCAACGTGTGTCCGGGAAAAGTACGACAGTCTCTCAGAAAAACTCTGGTTTTCTTATAAAACCGGTAGGGGGCGCTTTAGGACGCGCAACTATATACAGGGGAAGTTGGAAGTTGGCCGCTCTCAGTCCTCGGCCAGGTAGAGGGAAGGGAATGGCTGCTCACAGTCCTCAGCCTGTAGGATGAAGGGGTTAACGGGTAAAACAGTTCACTGGTCCCAATGGGGACTATTTTAGCAGCAACAACAGTTCCAGTTTCAGTTCCTTTATACCCTGATTGGGTAACTATTTACAACACCTGCTCTGCCGCACTCAACGGCGTCTTCCTCCTGCTCTTTGCTTATAGCTGGTTGTTACTTCAGACCCGTCCGGGTCCTCTTGCTCCTCCTCTCCGTACCGCAACTCCTCCTCCGTCAAGCGGTGTACGTGGAGGGCGTAAGGTCCTTTGGCACACTTGTGCCGGGTGAAAGTGACTTCGTCTCCGACGTAGAGGTCACGGCCTTTGTGACCTTCCGGCAGGTGGGACTCGACGTCTCTGCGGGTCACAAAAACATCACCGCGGTTGTTACGGTCCCGAATAAAGCCCCACCCATGCTGCGGGTTGAACTTTATCACTGTCCCGATGGTGCGGGGACAATGCGCTGCACGGGGGTTCCTCCTAGTCCGGCTCTTCTGCTCCGCGCTCTGGATTTGGGCCTGTTGTTCTCTGACCCGCCTCTCCTCCCGTTCTCTCTTAAACTCTGCCAGCTGTTGACGGCAACACTCTGTACGTTCAGCTGCGGCTGCCCGAGTTTCTCCGGTGAACCCCATCAAATCTTCTCCCGTGGGGTCCCACACGAATTGGGCTTCTGCTAGAGGAGGCGAGACCCGAGCCACGGGCTTCGGAGTCGGGATTAGGGGCTCACACAAGGGCCCTAGTCTTTGCTGCCGCTCCAGCTCAGGGTACCCTTCGGGCCAGATGAAGGGCCGCCCGTCCGGCCATGTGAGCTGGCCGAAGAGGTCCTCCCCCAGGTGTGGCACCCTAGGTATTGCGGGCGCGGGCGCGGTGGTGGTGGCGCCCGGGTTGCCCAGGCCTTGCGGCCAGGCCTGGGGCACCTGGAAGGTGAAGGGCACCGTTAGGACGGCGGCGCCCTGGGCTACCTGGCCTTGCGGCCAGGCCGGAGGCTCCGCGGAGGTAGGGGGCGCTGTTGGTGGTGCGGCGCCCGGAGGTACTAGGCCTTGCGACCAGGCTGGTGGTACTTCCTGCTTTGTCACGCTCCGGGTCGGGGCGCGTGACGTCACAGGGGTCGCTGCGGCGGCTTCCGGTCGGGGCCTAGTCCATGGCGGTGACCTGGCGGTTACGGGCACAGCAGGGGGACTTTCGGGCTCTGCGACGGGGAGCTGGGGCAGGTGAGCGGTGTCACGGCTTGGGGTATAGGCGTCCCCTTTACCTGCCTCCATGCGTTCGGCTCCCTCCTCGGCGCCGTCTCCGGCCTTGGGTCCTCCTGCGCCATCCTCAGAGGCGGTCTGCTTCCTCTTCCAGGGTAGCGTGCTCCGCTGACTGGTCTCTGCGTGCTGAGCCATCTCCCGGCTCCACTCCGCCAGTATCTCCCGCTGTACCCGGGCCATCCTCCGTGCGAGGCCCTCCAGGGCAGTCTGTGCACACTCCCGGTCTCGGGGGAGCTGCGCTAGGATCTCCGCTAGACCTAGCGGGGTTGTGGACTCCAGCAGGCTCCTGACCATCGGGTCGGTGCTGCTCTGCTCTGCTTCCGGCAGGCTCCTGGCCAGCGGGCCGGTGCTGCTCTGCCCTCTTTCCTCGGTCTCTAGCAGACTCCTGGCCAGCGGGCCGGTGCTGTTCTGCTCTCTTTCCATCTCCGGGTGAGCTTTTCTGCTGCTCCTTTCTAGGCTTCCTGCCTCCGGGTGCGCTCGCTCCAGACTGCTCCAAGCGACACCCATCTTTTCTCTTCTCTTTCGTCTCCTCCCACTTAGAGGGCGGTCCCGGGGCAACTCGGTGACTGTCAGCTCCAGGGGGAGTTCTTTCACGCTGACAGACACCTCCAGCATCACAGTCTCTGTTGGTGGGGGCGGTTTCCACTTTTGGCGCCATTTTCTGTCCTGGCCCACGATGGGAGGTGGCCTCCTGCCCTCCTTTGGCACGCCCATAATGGCGTCCGCTGCTCTTCCAAGGCGGGAAATCTGCGGTTTTGGCGGGAAGCGTCGCCCAGTGGCGGGAAACTCTGCAGATGGCGGGAACAAGTTGGAAATGGCGGACAATCGGCGGGAAACGACTGGTGATGGAGTCCGATGGCGTGGACCCTCCGGAACCGGCGGGAGACTTCTTTCTGAGGTAAACTTGCACTTTTCTTCAGGCACGCAGTACCCGGGTGTTGCGGGCACGTAATCCTGCCGACTACGCCAAAGTTGACGCGCCCCCTGGGACATATTCCTTTTTGAGGGGAATACCCGGCACCGGATCAGATGGGGGGGTTGTAGTCTCCGAGCGGCTGTGACCCGGTCCCGTGCCCAGGGTGTCAAGCTAAGTGTTATGTGGCAGTCCTACAGATGTTATTAAAGTTCTTTTGTGTCGACTACGCCACCCGTTGTGATGCGGTCACTGTGGCCGCCGCTGCTGCAGGGTCCGCTGAGGCTGATGGTGGATGCGCAGCTTGGTGAGATAACCCCCAACGGGAGGGGTATAGCCTCAGAGGGGACAGGCGCAGAGGATGGGGGTTGTGGTGGTGCGATGCAGCCGGCAATGAAGACAGACTCGGGTTGTGCAGTTAAGGGTGTTTACTTACTGCTGATGTTGTACTGGTCACTCCAGCTGCTAGTGACCACCCGAGCCGTGCTGCGTCCACCAGGTCCTGGATCCGGCCAACCCCCAAACAAGTCCGGAGCGTGGCCCTGAGCTCTCCCTCTGTCCTTTCTTCAGCCGTCCCCACCAGGGATTCACCTAGGTCCAGCTCCCTCGGGCCTTCTTTTGGGACACCCTTGGCCCTGGGTTCCCTGACCCTTCATGTGGTTTGCCTTCAGGGTGAATGTAGTGGGTGACCGTGACAGACACTGCCCACGGTCTCCGGTCTCTGGCTGGGGATTGTTTTTGCCCCCACCAGCTTGGGTTCCGGTACCCTCTTGCTGACTCCTCACCCGGTGCTCTAATTTGGGTTCTTGGGTCCCTTCAGTCTTCCCCCTCTGGGTCTTTCTCTTTCTTTCTCCTCTCTCTCTCTCCAGGGCTGCTGTTTCCTTCTCTCTCTCCAACTGACTTGTTCTCAGCGTCTGACCCTGATCTAAGTTGGTGCCCTCCTTATATATCCCTCTATGTGTGAGCTCAGGTGACCAGCACCCAATGAGCTCCTATCACTACCCAGACTGCTCCCCCTATCTGCCCCTACACTACATGGGATGTACCACCCCCCTCCCACTCCAGCCAGGAACAGGCTCGGTTGTACCTGCACATTTCTAAGTGGGAGTACCGTCGGCCTGCTCCTCTGAAATGGGATGTATGTAGTGCATGCAGTCTATCTGAGCTCAGTTCCACACTCCTTCCTTACCCGGGAGTGGAATATCACACCTCTGGGTTGAGGTGCAATACCCCTGTAGCAGCCGAATCCTCAGGGTGCTACACCCCTATCTCCTGCTGTCTTCAGATTACATATAAAAAACCTACTGACAGATTCCATTTAAGACTGTATTACATCCCATAAAACAGTTGTTGGCTGACATAATTAAAATACATTTTTGGGCCAATTTATTAATGATAAAGCATTTTGCACCAATGGAACTGGAGAGTATAGCTGACAAGATCTGCATCTCATTTATTTAAAAGGACGCATATTAAAAAAACACTAAACTCAGAAAACACAAATGATTAAATTGAACAGAATATCTTCTCTTTATCTGCACCTTCACTTTGATCCAATTTTGGCTCATAATGTAAATACAATTAACAAATATACAGTACAGACCAAAAGTTTGGACACACCTTCTCATTTAAAAATTTTTCTGTATTTTCATGACTTTGAAAATTGTACATTCACACTGAAGGCATCAAAACTATGAATTAACACATGTGGAATTATATACGTAACAAAAAAGTGTGAAACAACTGAAAATATGTCTAATATTCTAGGTTCTTCAAAGTAGCCACCTTTTGCTTTGATGACTGCTTTGCACACTCTTGGCATTCTCTTGATGAGCTTCAAGAGGTAGTCACCGGAAATGGTCTTCCAACAATCTTGAAGGAGTTCCCAGAGATGCTTAGCACTTGTTGGCCCTTTTGCCTTCACTCTGCGGTCCAGCTCACCCCAAACCATCTCGATTGGGTTCAGGTCTGGTGACTGTGGAGGCCAGGTCATCGGGCGTAGCACCCCATCACTCTCCTTCTTGGTCAAATATCCCTTACACAGCCTGGAGGTGTGTTTGGGGTCATTGTCTTGTTGAAAAAATATCAGAAAAATCTTTAAATGAGAAGGTGTGTCCAAACTTTTGGTCTGTACTGTACATAAAAAAATCTTCCCTTTGTGTACCAGAAGATCAGCCATTTCCTACATTCTCATCTTTGCTATTGTATCACTGAAGGACTATTTGCTCCAGAGGGAGCTTCTGTCTCTTACATTTCTGTAAAAGAGTCAAAGATGTAATTTACTTACATTAAAAAGTGTCCTAGTTCTGCTCATTCACCTCCATGTTGTGTGACTCAGCTAGCAGTGTTGTGATCTGGCTCTGATGATGACGTCTTGTGTATTGCTCACATCACATGTGTTAGGGCAGGGCTGTCAAACGCAAATACACAGAGGGCCAAAATTAAAAGCTTGGACAAAGTCGCGGGCCAACTTGGTATTTATTAAAAAATGTCTACAATTGAGAAAGTTTTTCCTTATCATGAAATATAATGATGAAACTTTTCATATGGAAACAAACTTAAAGGGGTTGTCCAAGAACAAAGTACATTTTAATTAATAAATCTTAGCATATTGGAATAAAACAGTAAGTTATGTAAGAGCAGTAAAAAAAAATATGGCTCAATGGCCTAATTTAAATAAGTAATAAAAAAGGATAAAAAATATTGAGTAATGCAGATAATAAAGTATGATGCCTACATAAGTGCCCCCCAAACACAGTATGATACCCCCACAGTGAATTCCTCAACAGTACCCTCCACACGCAAGGTATGATTACCCTATTGTACCCCCCCCCTTTCAACCCACTGGCAAAGTATGGTGACCCCATCACAGTATGAATCCCCAACTGTAATCCCCACACAGTATAATGGACCCCACAAAGTCCTCCATGCAGTATAAGGGTATGTGCCCACGTAGCGTTTTAGAAGCGTATTTGATGCGGAATTTCCGCAGCGGAAACGCTTGTAAAACGCTTGGTAATCCGCACCCCATGGTCCCCAATGAGAATCCGCAAGTTCTATGCCCAGCCTGCGGATTTTTCCGCAGCGTTTTTGATGCGCACAAAAATCCGCAGCATGTCAATTAATTTTGCATTTCCGCATGCTGAATTGCCTTTGCAATGCAATAAAAAACGCAAGGCAATTCCGCATGTTGAAAACTCGCGATAAACGCTTGCGAAATTCTGCATGCATTTTTCCGGGAAAGGACATGCGGAAATGAAGCGCAAATTTTGCGCTTCATTTCCGCAACGTGGGCACATACCCTAAGGGCACCACATAGTCTGTCATACAGTATAATTGGCTCTATATTGCCTTCTATACAGTACAATGGCCCCACATAGTGTTCCATAGAATATAATGGCCCCACAAAGTCCTCCTTACAGAATAAGGGCATCACATAGTGCTCCATACAGTATAATGGCCCCAAATAGTGCTCTTTATAATGGCCCTACATAGTCCTCCATACAGTACAATGGCCCCACATAGTCCTCCATACAGTATAATGGCTCCACATAGTTATCATCCATACAGAATAATGGCCATGTCTGGGGTCGCGGGCCAAATATACTCACCATGAGGGTCAGATTTGGTCTGCTGACCAGAGGTAGACTTGTGTTAGAGGCTCCCAAACCCTGGCAAATAGAAGATATCATCAAAGCCATTTGAAAACTAGCAGGAAACATGCATGTGTAGACCAAGCACACAATGCCTGGGTCCATAAATCCATACATGTGTAGTAA
Organism: Phyllobates terribilis; assembly: GCF_046119375.1. NCBI lineage: Eukaryota > Metazoa > Chordata > Amphibia > Anura > Dendrobatidae > Phyllobates > Phyllobates terribilis. The sequence goes on along the minus strand of NW_027362763.1, from coordinate 380,878,377 downwards.
ATACAAGGAAGCATTTCTTGTCCTACTATTTTGACCGAGAGCACAGTGCATGCCAAAAAATGTAGTTTCATCATGTAGCTGATATGATACAGCCTGCAAATGCAGCATCTGGATGAAAGCAATATCACACACCAGGGATTCAGATCACTGTAAAGACTGGTATGGACTTGTTTATTAGCAATACACAAAAGTTATTGCAGATTTTAATTAGGGAGACCTTGAAAAGAATCATTGCTAATTTTTTAAGTGGATAAATTATTTCAGAAATTTACCTTTCTTAATAAGGCTAAACCTCTGCTGCCAAGTCTCGAAGACACTTAATTGATTGCATGAAGAATAAAATAATTTCTCCACTTAGGAGAATAGTTGCTATATTGTAATGTGGAATGTTTTTTTCTAAACATTATCCAAACCTTCTGGATAAGATTTATAGTTGGAAATGCACTACCTTTCAATCTTCCGGCCTCTAATGCTTGAATTATATTGGTTTCCTTAGTAATCTTCTGACATAAAAGGAGGCTTTCATCCACAGAGTTACTATAGTTCCAGCATCATATGTGATTGATTTTGGGAGGACCATAAGGTTGTTTTTGGGCACCAAGCTCCCACAACCTGCTTTATCCCCATTCCTAGAGATTAACATGAAAAGTCCTTGTTTTTTATATCCTCAAATTGTATCCTGAATATTTTATTCTGTACTATCAAATAAAGCAGCATAAAAATTTTCTATTATGAACCACCACAGAAGATGGCGTTACTAAAAAAAAAAAAAATCGAAACAATATTATCAAAAAATATTATTCTACCACTAGTTGCTGTTTTTTTTAAATATGTACAAATTTTTTTTATTTAATTGGACTTCCACATTTGAATAAGGGAAGTCATTTACTCAATAGCTGTGTGCTGTCTGGTTGATAATCCAGTAACTTTATCTCTTAAAATCACCATAAAAGGACTAGCTCTGACCTGAGAGGTGGAAGCAGTTTGATAGCTTTGATCATAGATGCAGAAACTGAATACACAGCGGCTCTGTCTGATGTAAACTCCTACCTTCCTTTTTAAACTTTGTTTAGTATTATAAGATTATAAGGGGAATTACTAGAATAATACCAGAAATGTTTTTAATTTTTTTTTCTCTAAATATGTTTGAAATTTCACTCCATTAACTTAGGGTGAGCGGGGACATAAAGGAGAAAAGGGGTTTGATGGAGTTGATGGAAAAAAGGTAAATCAATTTTTACGTGCTTTATAACATGTTAAGTGCTTGTTTGTAAATATCTGAGAATTTATTTTCTAAAATAATAATTCATGATAATACTTCTCACTTATATGAAGGGAAATGTAGAAATTTTCTCCTAAATATATTAATTTCCTTGTTTAAATTGTTGAAACATATGCTAGGCTTCATTTACATGTTCGTTGTATAGCTTTATGTCAGACAGATGTTTAAAATGAGACTATTAGGGGCATAAAAAGATTTTTGCATACTAACTTGTGCTGAATTAAAGAGGTTTTCCACTACTAATTTCACCCCTTTTCATTTGTCCTAACTCTTTCTAACAATCAGTTTTCTAATATACTTCTATTACCTGTGCTGCTTCTGTAAGCTCATCTATCTGTGGGTTATATGTTCCTCTATTTTGATTTCTGGCTCTGCAACTTGTGATCTGGGGACCGGATTCGGATGAACAGAGCAGGGCATATCATTGGTGGGAGTGGAACTACCTCTCAATGAGTCACAACAGTCTTAGCATGCATGCTCAGATGAGACTCCACTCTCTTCCTCTACCTGTATCCTGCCGATGCTTTGGAGTGCCATTCAGCTGAAAAGTGTTGCAATGATCATTAGAAAGCATATCACAGTGCTTGTCAGCTGAAGGGATGGCACTTCAAAGCTTTGGCAGAGTCAGTCTGCACCATGCATGACTGAGCTCAGATAAGGCTTCACGCTCCTCCTTTGCCTGGATCCTGCTGAAGCTTTGAAGTGCCATTCCTTCAGCTGACAAGCCCTGTGATATGCTTTCTAATAACAAGCAGCACATTGCAGCGCTTGTCAGCTGAAGGGACGGGGCTCCAAAGCAACATCAGGATCCAGGGAAAGGAGAAGAAAAAAGTCTGATCTGAGCATGCATGCTCAGACTGCTGTCACTCACTGAGAGGTAACCCGCCCCACCAGTGACATGCCCTGCTCTGTTCCTTCGATTCCGATCCCCAGATAGCAGAGCCAGAATCACAGCAGAGGACTATAAGACCCATGCAGAGCTCAGCTGACAGGAGCGGGGCAGATAATAGGAGTGTATTAGAAAAATGATTGGAAGAGTTAGGACAAATGAAAGGGGGTGAAATTAGTAGTGGAAAACCTCTTTAAGGAGAAAAAAAAAATGCATATGCCAAGTCATACATTGCTTCTAAGGCATAATGCCGTGTTTTCTAAGGCACCATACAACAGAACCCATATTGCATTCAGTTTCATCTCTCAGAGCTGTAGGCTGAACTGTTTATGTGAGAGATTTTCCATATATATATACTGGACACATACAAGTGAGGTGTAAACAGAGAGTAATCTGTGTATTCTGCATTTATTTTCTCTCCGCTTTCATTAAATGCCCCTGCTGCTCATCATTCATAGCATGCAGGCTCCCACATTGCTAAGGCAGAATACTGCAGTTGCATCGCCTTCCTCCCTTTTTCTCTATTTTCTAATTACTATTTTACAGTAACAAGATTTTTATTTGGTTGCTGAAGAGATTTGTTACCAGGAAAAGGAGTGTTTATGACTGCTGAAAGTTGTGGAAGCTATTTTTCCTGTTGAAATATATTACAAAATTGTCATAAGATTACATGTAGTGGTGATTAAATAAAAAAGGTCTAATAACACATTAATCTCTTTTTTTTTCATAAATCAATAATACATATGAAAATAAGAAAACTTTGTAATATACAGTATCTTATCAGAGAAATCGACTTCTTTCTTCTCCTGGAGTGATCCTTCATTCTCAATCCACAGGCAAAATCTGTCTTCAGTGAAAATACAGATTTTCCCATTACTGAGATAAAAGATGGCAGTTGGTGCTCAAAAAGTTCTATGGAGAGAGGAGGAGGGAGGAGCTAGAGGCAGACACATAAATTCTGCAATAAGTTTCACTAAAATTACAGTTACACTTTAAATGGAATCTGTCAGCAGATTTTGACTACCTCATCTGAGAGCATCATAATGTAGGGGCACAAACCCTGATTCCAGCAAAGTGTCATTTGCTGTGCTGCTTGCTGTCATTTTTATAAAATTCTTGTTTTATCTGCAGCAGATCTAGCAGTTCTCTGAATGCTGAGCTCTGTATATCCCCGCCCATATCACCGATTGACAGATTTCTGTTTGCACTGTGCATAGGCAGAAAGATGCCAATGAGTGGTGGGGACAGGGTTATACAGATCTTATGAATCCAGTGATAATCTCCTCATAAAACAGTGATTTTATCAAAACAACAGCAAGCAGCCCAGTAAGCAACAAATCATTGGAATCAGGGTCTCTTCCTCTACATTTTGCTGCTCTCAGATTAGGTGGAAAAAACCTAGTGACAGATTCCCATTAAGGATTGGTGTATTTTTAGCCTCTGGACCTTATATCTAGTGTCTATTCCCGATAATCTGTGACTTACCGAACAAAGGACTATGCATAAATTGAGTCATAGGCTCCAATTCATAAAGACTGATGTTTGGTATGCTAGTATTAACAAGGGGGTGCAGGAATAAGATGAGCTAAATTGTTAAGAGGTGTATGTCACTTAATGAATTCAACGGATCTTATCAGCGGCGTGTGCCTCTGTACGCCTTGCCCGAAATGTTACCCCAGTTAAGTCACTTTTGATGAATTTATCGGGTGGGTATTGCTCCATCTCATAATGCCCAGGCTCCTCCCAGGCTCCTTCATCTTTGGAACAACTGGCCGAAAGTGGTGAAAAAAAATTGCAATTTTTTTACACAATTTCATGTTGCACAAGAATTTTGCAACTTTTCTGGAGTAAACACTTTGATGAATCTGGGCCAAAGTTTTTCCTTTTTTACCTAAAGACTTTTCTATAAATATATAACTTCTTCATTAGAAACTCGTGATTTTATTTAAAAGAATAATTTCTCTAGGTTTAATACCAAATGCGAATACCGCTTTATATTACACATTTATTGTTTAGGGTGCTAAAGGAGACAAAGGAAGTAGTGGGTCAGCCGGAAAGCCTGGGAGACCTGTGAGTATATATTTTTAAGTAAAATATTTTTGCAATATTACTGATTGGGTCAATTGGATTTTGATTATCAGTCTTTCATTTTAAAAGGGAGAGCAAGGAATACATGGAAAAGATGGCATGCCAGGCTACCATGGAGAGAAGGTAATTTTCCATATTTCTTTAAATTTAGCTTTGGTTTGAGATAAAATACAACTGCAAGTTGTTAGTGCAAATATCTTTTGTTTATCCTTTGTTTGCTTGTCCTTTTAGTGAGCATGTAGATATTTCAGGAAAATGTTATTACTTGCGGAATTTATCATAAAAATCACAGAGGGGTGAAGGAACAAGGTTGCATAACCATATGTTTGGCATATGTTTGAAAAATTAAAAATTCCCTGAGGAGTCCAGGAATTTAGATGAAACATGTAGGGACACTGGGGATACATGCAGGGGACTGGAGCTGTCCTTGTCAATGAGCTGAGACGTGGTGGTAATTTACAATATTGATTAGGATCCTAAACCCTGTATGAATAAATCTAGCTTCTCTTGTAGAGAGTATGTGCAGTTATCATCTATTCATTATGTACATATCACTTAATCTTTATAGACAGACAGTATCACGATAAGCTCCTTGATGCTCGTATAAATTTCTTTCACGGTTTTTATCTGGCTTAAAGGGAATAGGTAAAATATGCCTGTTGGAGGTAATGCATTTCATTAATATCAGTTTAAATTACTAGCGTTTAACTGTAAAGCGCTGCGGAATATGTTGGTGCTATATAAATAAAGATTATTATTATTATTATTATTAATATTTAGAGATGCATGCCTATATCCAATGGTATTTTCCCTATTAAAGTGCTGTAGATAAACACCTGCTGGCACTTGCAACATGTTGGCTTGTAGTCAATGCTTAGTCATTAAATACATTAAAAAAGTTTTCCAGTTTTAAGTAAATAAGATTATTAACTCTATTATTGAAATAGTTATTGCAGCATGTAAGGAGTTTGACATAGAGATAGTGCTTCATCTGTAACCCCATTGGCCTCCCGCAATGCGATTACTGGATGCCAATAGGTTACCATAACAGGAAAGATATTGTCAGGCCTCAGACTATCTGCAAAGTACAAAAACCTATCAGATTCTACCGGAGGCAGGGGCCAAGAGGCAGGAATAATTCAATGCACTACATAATTAGCGCATTGTTTTATTTAAGTAATCAAAAGATCACATATTCAAGTCCCTTTATGTGACTAATAAAAATAATGTTTTAAAGTGTAAAAAAATTATAAAAAACAGGTATTTATATAATAGGCATACTAACTTGATTAGTGAAAAATTATACAACTTTTTAATATACCATGTATTTCAATTCCTCATTATTTTCAAGATATTTGATGTCTGTTATTCAATAGAAAAAAATGAAAGAGGCCACAAATCAATACATAGCTAGCTTTGCGCACAGCTCAATAGTAGATACAATTTTATTCAATCAAGGCCAAGGTGCCACTAGTTGAGACTTCCATACTGTTTATCAGGCACAGCTGAATGCATAGGCAGATGTAAAGTGTCTAAAGTATAATGAGTGCTTCCTTTTATAGCAGACCTGGACCGGCAGGCCACTTACAGCTAGTGTTGAGCCACCCCCGTAGTGTTCGAGTTCGGTTCGGTTCGTCGAACACCCGTGTGTTCGCCGAACTGTTCGTCGAACACCTTCGAACACCGTTAAAACCAATGGCAGGCAAACAAAAACACATAGAAACACATAGAAAACACCTTCAAAGGTGTCCAAAAGCTGACAAACTGCTCAGAAGACACAACTAACACATGGAAAAGTGACAAGTACATATAGTCATGCGAAAAGAAAAGAGGTGGAGGAGTAAAAGGAGGGGGAGACACAGATATAGGCATGTCATGCCCTTCTAAAATCCAAAAAGTGAGAAGCCGACACGTTCAGTCCGCTCCTGCCCGTGCCACCTCCGTGTCGCCGGGTTTGTGCCAGAGCCGCGGTGAACCCTGACGGCCAGCCCCCCTCTCCCAATACTGGTGCCTGTCCGCTGGTGGGTCGAGCGAGCCCCCCTGTGGTGGAGGCAGCTCTAAGCTTTTTAATTTAAATTGTCTCTCTAATTTGAATAAATACACTTTAAATCCATTTACAAGGATCTATTGGAGGGCAAGTCTCATGCCAGCAGCCGCGTAATTCCAGCTCCAGTAGCGTCCACTAAAGCTGCTGCAGTTAAAAAGCTTTTATAAGGATCGAGCTCGGCTGTCCACCGCAAGGCATCCTACTGCCAGTCCGAGCCCCTATGCCTTGGGGTGCCTCCTGATGCTCTTCACTGAGTATCCCGTGGTCCCGAAGCATTTCCTTTGAAAAAATGAAGTGTCCAAACTACAGGTGGTGTAGCTTGCTTAACAGCCGGGATAATCCGCTGACTAGCAGACCCTGCTACTAGGCACAAAGTATTTCCTGGGCTAGATGCAGTTAAAAATTTGTAATTAGATACTCTCGTTTTATGCTGAGAAAGCATTCCATAGAGTCTCCTGGCACGCCATATATGATTCTCTTAAAAAGCTTGGGGTAGGGGTCTAGGGGACCCTTTTATAGCCAAAATCACGGCCCTGTATCGCAATACGTCACCTAGGCTGAAGATAAATGGAACTGTAGCACCCTGAGGGCTCGGTTGCTACAGAGGTATTGCACCTCACCCAGAGGTGTGATATCTCACTCTCAGGTAAGGATGTAGTGTGGATCAGGACCCGACACCTGCATGCATTACACCACATTGCCGTGGGGCAGGGCGACCAATATGCCCCTGAGATGGGCACGACAGTCCCTGTCCCTGGCTGGAGTGGGGGGAGGGAACACTGAGGAAGGGGAACCCTGTAGTGCAGGAGCAGGGAGGAAGCAGTTCCTGGGTGCATTGAGAAGGGAGTATAAAAGGTGGGCACCATCTTAGTTCAGTGCAGAGAAGTCTGAGCAGAAGTGGCAGGGAGCAGGGGCTCTGCATGAGCTCTGCTCCGGAGGCGGGCCTAGTAACAGAGGCCCAGGCCTGGAAGAGGGAGAAGGAAGGAAGAGGAGCGGAGAAGGCTCCATGAACGAGGAACGAATGGATCTCAGGGGTGCGGACGGGCGAGTCGCCACCGCACGCCCGAATCCACCTGCGTGGAGGCGTCAGGCCAAAGGGGGAGACCGGTCCCCGAAACTAGTGGAGGCAGGAAACGACCCTCAGCTAGAAACAGGAGGCTGTGACATTTTATGTGGCGCAGCCCCTCGCTACACCCGCTAGGAAGGCACCACATAGGGTCAGGGAAACTGGCGCCAAGTTTACCAAGAGGAGGCCCGAGGCAGCCGGACAGAAGGGTTGGTAAGAAAGGCCAGACAAAGGACACACAAAGGGGGTCCTGTGAAGCACTCCAAACTTATCTGGGAGTTGTCTGAGCCCCTCACCTGGTGAGCACAGTACGACGTGGGCAGCCGTTACCTGCAGACGTGGTCTGGATAATAAGAACTGTGAGTAAAGGCCCTGGACTGCATCACTGACTCCGTGTCATTACTGCTGCTGCCCTGCACCATCACCCCCATCCTCCGCATACACTCCCCTGAGGCTATACTCCTCCTGCTGCACCCACAACACCAGCCTCAGCGGTCTGCCCTGGAGCGGCGGTTCACTCTGACCGCAATCCACGGGTGGCGTAGTCGGACATTTAAACATCAAAACCACATAAATAGTTCCGCCACTGGTTTGACCGCCCTGAGCCACGGAACCGGGTTGCCGCCACGGAGACTACAACCACCAGCATCCACCAAAAAGGGTCCGGCTCCGGGTGTCCCAAGGCCCAGGGGGGCGCGTCAGAACATTTTCATCACCTTTCACAATCACCAATGGGACAAGGCAGGGATGTTCTCTGTCCCCTCTCTTATACATCCTAGTGACGGAGCACCTGCTCTCATCAATTCGCCATAACCCCAATATTAGGTGGATTGAGGTGGGAGGCACCGAGTACAAGTGCTCTCTATTTGCTGATGATGTCCTAGTATATATCACTCAATCACATATATCCATCCATGCTGTTATGGCTGAAATAGATCACTTTGTTACATGGTCAAATTTTAAAATCAATGCAGCGAAGTCTGAGGCCCTCGATGTCTCCCTCCCCAAATCCATATAGGATTCCATCCAGTCCAACTTTCCCTTTGCCTGGCCCTCACAGGGTATCAAATACTTAGGAATTCCTATTCATAGAGACCTCTCCCATCTATGTTATCTTAATTTTGGGCCCTTTATTGAACAACTCCATACAGACCACGGTTGGCAAGTTAGAACTGTAAGATTCACTACGTGAACCACTAGTGTTTTGTGGAAAAGCACATGTACACTGTGTTCCAAATTATTATGCAAAAAGTGTTTAGGAGTGATAAGGGAAGAATTTGTTTGTTTGTCAGTTAAACTCATTGATGGTGATGTGTGTCAGGGCTCTTTATATCACTGTAAGCAATTGCAGACACCTGTGCTAATTAGTTTGGCAGGTGTGTCCAATGAAAGGCAAGACTACTTAAGAAGGCTGTCTCACATTATTAAGCAGCCTACATTTTCTGCCAAAATGGGAAAGAAAAAGGATGTGTCGGCTGCTGAGAAGCAACAAATTGTGGAGTGTTTAGGTCAAGGCATGACTACAATCAACATTGTGCGATGATCAGGATGAAGTGTCTTGGCAATCAAGAAGTATGTAGCTGATTCACAGTACACACGTGTGCGTGCTGATAAGGGCAAATTGAGGACTCTTTCCTACAGGCAATTATGTCAGGTTGAAAGAGCAGCGGCAAAAAAGCCTTGTCATAGCAGCAGACAAGTTTTTGAAGCTGCTTGTGCCTCCAACGTCCCCCGAACAACAAGATGCAGGGTCGTTCAGAGGTTTGCAGCTGTGCATACGCCATCCTGTCGACCTCCTCTATCCACTTCACACAAGCAGAAACGGCTCCAGTGGGCCAAACATTACATGAAGACTGATTTCAAAACTGTTTTGTTCACGGATGAATGCCGTGCAGCGCTCGATGGTCCAGATGGATGGAGTGGAGGATGGCTGGTTGATGGACACCCCACGCAAACACGGCTACAGCGCCAACAAGGAGGAGGTGGAGTAATGTTTTGGGCTGGAATCATGGGGAGAGAGATTGTCGGCCCCTTTAGGATCCCTGAAGGCGCTAAAGATGAACTCCATAATGTATGTGGATTTTCTCAAACAGCACTTCCTGCCATGGTTCAAGAAGAAGAACCGTGTATTTCACAGCAAGATCATTTTTCTGCATGATAATGCACCATCTCATGCTGCACATAAAACATCTGCATCTCTGGCTGATATGGGCATAAAAGGGGACAAACTTATGGTGTGACCCCCATGCTCCCCTGACCTCTACCCCATTCAGAACCTTTGGAGCATCATTAAAAGGAGTGTCTATGATGGCGGGAGGCAGTTCACATCTAAGCAACAGCTCTGGGAGGGTATTCTGTCCTCATGCAAAACAATTGAAGCAGAAACCATCCAAAACCTGACAAATTCAATGGACGAGAGAGTTCAGAAGCTCCTTTCGAACAAGGGGTCCTATGTGAAAATGTAACATCACCTAGAATAAAGTTTTGAGTTGAAAACTGTTTGATTTCAGTTTCTAACAACCTGCTAATGCTTATAATTTCAAAAATGACCATTTTTTTGGTCTTTATTAAAATGAAAAGGTTGATCGAAAAGTTTGGGGGATCTAAGAGTGTGGCAACCCAGTAGTCATGATTACTTCGAATTCTGACAATATGAGGGTCATGCTGCAGGTAGTGCAGCAAGAAGGCACTTATGTGTCTTGCGCATCTCGGAGCCCCAAAATTATTTTCCGGGCTAGATGCAGCTAAAAATTATTATTAATTTTAAATCTGGTGAAGCTTTAGTATAGATGGCCTAATAGGATCAGTGCTGCACACTGCTACAAAGCCCAAATTATTTTCCAGTCAAGATACAGATAAACATGATTAGTAATTTTAAATCTGGTGGAGCTTATTATAGATGGCCTAATAGAATCAGTGCTGCACACTGCTACAAAGCCCAAATTATTTTCCAGCCAAGATACAGATAAACATGATTAGTAATTTGAAAGCTTAAAACGGTTGGTAGGGTGATTTTAACCAATCATCAAGCTTTTACTCTCCCCAGGATGACACAGGGGTAGAAAAGTCGTTTCGGATCCATGATTTGTTCATCTTTATGAACGTGAGTCTGTCTACATTATCAGTGGAGAGCCGCGTGCGCTTATCTGTCAGCACACCACCAGCAGCGCTGAACACACGTTCAGACAGAACGCTGGCTGCGGGGCATGACAAGATCTCCAAGGCGTAAGTGGCTAGCTCCGGCCATTTATCCAGATTGGAAGCCCAAAAAGAGCAAGGGTCCAGTGACACAGTCGTGGCTTCAATGTTTACTTGGAGATACTCCTGTACCATCGTCTCTAGGCGTTGACTATGTGTCAGACTTCTTGTCTCCTGTGGCCTTGCAAAGGATGGGCTAAAAAAGTGGTGAAATGATTCCGCAAAATTGATGTTACCAGCAGATACTGTGGTTCTGTTACGGTTTGAGTGCTGAACACTTGACGGTCCCACGGTTGGCAAGTTGGAACTGTGAGATTCACTACGTGCACCACTGGTATTTTGTGGAAAAGCACATGTAAGATTCTGCAACAGTCTCTGCTGATACTCCTACATGCGTGCATCCCTTTCTATGGCAGGAATAATTTCTGCAAATTTACTTTTGTACCGGGGATCTAACAGTGTGGCAACCCAGTAGTCAGGATTATTTCTAATTCTCACAATTCGAGGGTAATGTTGCAGGTAGTGCAGCAAGAAGGCACTCATGTGTGTTGCGCATCCAGGAGCACCAAGTCCCTGTTGTGTTGGTGGCGAGGTAACAATCATGCTTCCTTCCTCTGTCCTCTCCCCCCAACCTCGCACAACAGAAATGTGATCAAGGTCTCCCTCATCTGATGAGTCTTCCATCAGTTCGTCCTCCACTTCTTCCTGGGCTCCTGCACCTTCCTCACTAGTTTGGCTGCTACCATGCGCCCTGGTAAAACCATCTCCCCCACCCTCACATGCCTGCCGCCTTGGTGCTGCCGACCGTCTGGACCTTGCAGATGTTAGCCCTTCCGCATACAACTCCTCCTCCTCTACTTCCTCCACCTCCTCTTGTGCCACCACCTGACTCCGAATTCTGTTTAACATGTGCTCCAGCATGTAAATCACCGGAATAGTCATGCTGATAATGGCATCGTCAGCACTAAACATCTTCGTCGCCATTTCAAAACTGTGCAGAAGGGTGCATAGTTCCCTGATCTGAGACCACTCCTCCAGCGTGATTTGCCCCACCTCTGGATCTCGTTGGCCCAGGCTATACGTCAGAACTGTTACACACAGAGTTTCTCAAAGAAGCGGTGATGTTGTGTGCGACATGCTGGTGGAGCGCAGGCACACCTTTCTTTGAGAAGTAGTGCCGACTGGGCATCTGGTACTGGGGCACTGCGACGGACATAAGGTCTCGAAAATCCTCTGTGTCCACTCGGCGGAAAGGCAGCATTTCTGTAGCCAAGAACTTGCAGATGGTGAAATTCAACCTCTTAGCTTTCTCATGGCTAGGAGGAAATGGTCTTTTACTTGTCCACATCTGAGGGACCGAGGGCTGGCTATTGTGCTTAGACGGGGTTGATAAGGGTGTCCCCGGCAAACTGCCGGTCTGTGAGGAAGATGCAGGCGGACATGTTAGGTTGCCTTGATCCAAAGGTGGTGCTATCGATGTCGGACAGCGCTCAACACCAGCTGGTGTTACCACCTCCAAAGAAAATGATGACCTGCCAATCACGCTGGCTGTTGCGGGTAAAGAGGTGGCAGGTCTGCGCCCCAAAACAGGTGTGACTGCTGTCCCCCCAGTCACAGAGGATGAAGAGGCCGCGGATGCACAAGATATGGCAGACGGTGGTTGGCCCGGCCGGCTAGGCCGCATTGTAGCACACTGAGCTTCCCACTGCAACTTATGCTTCATGTCCATGTGCCGGTTCATGCATGAAGTACTCAAACTATGTATTTTTTGGCCTCTACTTAGCTTTTGCTGACAAATATTACAGATAACACGAGTTGGGTCATCTTTATCGATCTGAAAAAATGCCCAGGCTATGCAAGGCTTAGCACCCATGCGACCTGAAGAGCCACCACGACTTGTGGTGAGAGGCAGAGTTGTGTTTGAGGATGCAGTTGTTGACGTGCTTCCAGTACTACGTCTCTGTCCAGGAAGGCGCAACCTGACCTCGTCGTCACTAGCATCTTCCTCCACCTCCTCTGCTGACCTCATCTCTTGGCTGACTGTGGGTTGACAGTAAGTGGGATCTCCAACCTCATCATCATCACCCTGTGCGTTATCACACCCGTCGTCCTCAGAGCCAACCTGTTCCTGCCCTGACAAAAAACTAAAGTTGTCGCTCCAATCAGGTATTTGAGTCTTATCATCGTCTTCCTCATTGTCTCCACCAACAGGAGTTACAGTTTGGGAATGAGGGTCTACATTATGGTCAGAACCTTCTGCGTCTGGTCCTGGATCCGACTCATAAAGATTCTGGGCATCAGTGCAGATCATTTCCTCGTCTGGATTCACAGAAGCGCTGGAGTCGACCTCTGATTCCCAGGCTATAGTATGAGTAAACAGCTCTGCAGACTCAACCATCTGTTCTACCTCATACTCAGACGGGCAGCTGGAGATTTGGGAGCTGTGAGGAAGCAAGTGCGATTGGGGTGACACCTTTGAGGACTGGAGTATTTGTGATGTTGAAGTTGATGTGGAGGAGAGCCCACTTAAAGGAGCACTTGATATCCGTTGAAGCACCTGCTGTTTTTGTGCCTCATCTGGAATTTGTAGCGATTGGCGTGGCCGTAAGAAAGGGATCTTATCACATTGTCCGCTAAAAGAAGTAGACATTTTAGTTTGGCTGTAAGATGGTCTTTCTTCTGCAGATGTTACTGTTGCTTTAACACCTACCCCACGGACACAACCTTTTTTCCCCTTCCCAACACGCCTATTCCCCTTTCCACCAGCAGCAGGCCTTTTTCCACTCATTTTGGTGGTTAACTAATTAACAACTCTGGAGTTGTTTGCACAAAAAAACAATGGATGGGAACCGAGCAGAGCTGAGTGGCCAAACTGTGGTATTAGGCCAAAACTATTGGCTGGGTTAGATGCAGAAAAAAATTATATTCAATTTGCAACCTGATGGAGGTCAGTATAGATGGACTAATAGAGAAAGTCCCACACACTGCTAGAAGGCCAAATATTTTTTCAGAGCTAGATGCAGAAAAAAATATATTCAGTTTGCAACCTGATGGATTTCAGTATAGATGGACTAATACAACAAGTCCCACACACAGCTAGAAGCCCAATATTTTTTCAGAGGTAGATGCAGAAAAAAATATATTCAGTTTGCAACCTGATGGAGGTCAGTATAGATGGACTAATACAACAAGTCCCACACACAGCTAGAAGCCCAATATTTTTTCAGAGCTAGATGCAGAAAAAAATTATATTCAATTTGCAACCTGATGGAGGTCAGTATAGATGGACTAATAGAATGATGCTATGCCCAAAAGATTTTACTTCACTAGGTGCAGTAAAAAAATTGGTATTCTATACACAGGTGGTATATCTTGCAACACAGATAGGCTACTCCACTGACTAACACACTCTGCAATAGGCCAAAAAGGATTAGCTTTGCTAGATTCAGCCAAATGCTGTGAAAAAAACTTGTACAGCACTGGCACAGACCTGCCTGGCAAAAACTGATAGGAACTGATGTAACCTAGTCCTGAAAAGGACTCCAATTACAATTAGTCTTTACTCCCACAATCTATCTATTTAAGAGCACAGACCTGCCTGATAAAAGTCGTAGGAAATGCTGTAACCTAGTCCTTAAAAGGACTGCAATCACAACTATTCCCTACTCCCAAGCTATCTGTAGATTTGTGCGAAAATTGGCTTGAAATTAACAAGGTATAGCGCACACAGCAACGCAGCTGCAGCAGTGAGAAAATGGTGGCGACGGGGAAAATGGCTTGGTCTTATAGGGCAAGGACATGTGACATACACTGCCAATGACACATGCCCTTGCTTGTGTGAAAAAAAGCACTTCGCATCGTGTGTGCGCTGCTGATAGGCTGACAGATTGCACCTCCCCACTGTAAATGCGGGAAAGAGAAAAAAAAAATGGAGATCTTCATTGTTCCTGCAGAGATCCATCCCCTGCCCCTCCCCCCACCCCGCTGTACACTCAAACTGCGTATTAACATTAATTTTCATCATTACTGAGAAAAAATCCAGTTATGATTTTGGTGCACGAACAGTTATCGAACATAACCTCGAACAGCCGAATTTTTCTCAAATTGTTCGTGTTCGCCGAACGGCTCGAACACCGCCCAAAACAGCTCGAATTTGAGATTGGCGAACAGTTCGAGTAGAACAACGCTCATCTCTACTTACAGCCTTTGGCTATTCTGTGCAGCCAGAGAACCAAGACAGTCTTGGTCAGATAGTATGAAGGGCATCTTTAGGATGCAGATCAGGCAAGTGAAGTACTGATTAGGCACAGTCATAGGTGCAATACAAAGCAATTGCTCATAATTGAAGCATTCTCTGATTTTTCTTTATTTGGTATATTCTATAAAAGTACATATGTAAAATACCTTCATACAGAATAGACATATGTTTCTTATTTTAAATCTTCACGGAATTGCAGGTTTGAAACAATTTATGAAAATAACCCTAATCTGTATTTCAATGTCCAAACTACTTAAGAACCTTGAAACATTAATAGGTGGTATCATCTAAACCTGAGAAATTCATATATGGTCAACTATTTTAGAGTTCTTGGTCCTCAGCAGTACAGAGCAGGTTACTGTTTGGCTGGGTTAGATGCATTTGATAAAGCTGTTGGGGAAGTCTGATTTTCCTTGCAGGTATGTAGTTGATATAAGAAGTTTTACATGCCAGGGCAAAAGTATGCACTTTATCTCTCCTCTTAATTAAGAAAACTATGTATTAAAAGGGTTACCAGGCCTTAGGTTACAAGTCTGCAGTCACTGTCTATCTATCTATCTATGTGTATATGCATGTGTATGTGTGTGTATGTGTATATATATAGACTTTTATATTTTCCCATGATGCTACACAAAGAAGCAGTGTGTTTCAGGTGTGCATTAAAATACATCCACAGGTGTGACTCTAATTAACTCAGATGTTGCCAAACACATGACATCATCATATGGGCAGTCCAGAATTGTTTAAAGGCATAGTAATCTTAGTATATGTAAACTTTTGACTTTGCAGTAAATAATAAAAATGCCTTAAAACATTCTCTCTCTCTCGCTCTCTCTCTCATTATTCTGGCATTTGGCAAATATTAAAAATTATGGTATTCCTAATTGACATAAAACGAGAAAGGTTTATTCTGATTTTATGTCAGATATTGAGAAAAACATGCATATGTGTCTTTTTATATAGTGTATGTAAACTTCTGGTTTCAACTGTATATATACAGTCATGGTGCAAAGTGTTGGTACCCTTGAAATTGTTCCAGAAAATAAAGTATTTCTCTCAGAAAATTATTGCAATTACACGTTTTGATATAACATGTTTATTTCCTTTGTGTGTATTGGTACAACACAAAAAAATGAGAAAAAAAGGCAAATTGGACATATTTCACACAAAACTCCAAAAATGGGCAGGACAAAATTGTTGGGACTTTTCCACAATTGTGGGTAAACACTTTTGTTTCAAGCATGTGATGCTCATTCAAACTCACTTGTGGCAAGTAGCAGGTGTGGGCAATATGAAAATCACACCTGAAACCAGATAAAAAGGGAAAAGTTGACTCAATCTTTGCATTGTGTGCCTGTGTATACTACATTAAGCATGAAGAACAGAAAGAGGAGAGAAGAACTGTCTGAGGAGTTGAGATCCAAAATTTTTGAACAATATTGTGAGGACACAGCTTTTAATCTTACTTAGCCAGGTGTCTAAATTCATTAGGCCAGGAGAAATACACTATTATGTCTATGTTGACTTTTGAAATTATGTTTTTCTTTATTTTGGTGGAACAAGAAACATGGACTTTTATCATAAGTCTAAATGTTGATTTCTCTTGGTCTGTGAACAATGAATGTTTGCTAAATATGTTGATTAACCATTGTGTGGACCCTGTGCCTTGGTGACTGACAAAGCAGAGGAGTATAAGTTATGAAAATTGATTAAATGCTCCAACAATGAGACATGAGCCATGAACCTTCCCCCTTGACCTGTGAATGATGACCTGAGCCACATATATACATATAAACAGGAATTTCTATCTTGTTGCTAAAAGAATCAGAGAGACTCATCAGGACAGCAGCTTGGTAGCATGGCTCCATCCTGATGGACACAGATTTGGATTCTACAGGATGCCAGCCTAAGGGAACACTGTCCTGCCTGGAAGGATACAGATCTGCTCCTTTGACCATCACTATTCCTATGGAGACATTTGGGGAAACCAGGATTGTGACCCTCCAGTCACCTGGTCCCATGGATATGTTCTGAGATGCCAGGGTGGGGCCATCCAGTCACCTGGTCCCATGGAGAAATTTGGGAAAGCCAGGATTGTGACCCTCTGGTCACCTGGTCCCATGGATATGTTTGGGTTAGCCAGGTTGGGACCATCCTGTCACCTGGAACCCATGGATACACTCGGAGAAAGACAGGTTTGGACCATGGATATGTTCGAAGAAGCCAGGGTGGGACCCTCGGGTCTCCTGGCCTTGTACCTCAATGGACTGTCAGCTTCCTAAGCTTGCCACTACCTCCTTTCTGTGGGTATCCACCCAAAGCGGGATGCCACTAGTTGAGGTAGTTGGCCCTGGAAGTCCCAAAGTCGCAGCTGCTCTATTTCCAGCGGGCCAGCAGAAGGGTGAGACTATGTAATATTGCACCATCTTGGGTAGTTTGCTGGGACTGTTCTATATGTTTGTCTGTTTGGTGGTTCAATAAAGTATTTCCACACTGTTTAACTATCACCCTGTGTTGTCTGAGTAGTATTATGCCCAAGGAAGACACTATGTCTTCACAAATATCAACAGTCTCAAGGTTACAAATCCATCTTCAGAGCTCTTGATTAGAGATAAGCAAACCTTTCAAGGTTTGGTTCGGTTCAGTTTGGATCGGCAAATGCCCCGATGTTCACCGCATAATTCGCTGAACAGTTGAATTCAATGGGAGGCAAAACCAAACTCATAGATAACACCTTCAGGGGGGCCAGAAGCTGCCAAAACATCTCAAATTAAGGGCAGATACCAGGAAAAGTGGCATCAATTGACCCACAATAGAAACTTTATAATGGCACATCAGCAGTCAGCCCTGTGGTGCTGGGAGTCCTGATACCTCATGCAATAGTTCAAACTGGTTTTATGCTCAGCCACACTCAGGTGGCACACACATCAGTTTTGTAGACTACTATTGTTTGAACTTTTTAAGGATAGTAACACAGGCAGTTGACTAATCAATTGACCCACAGTAGAAATTTTATAACAGTCATGGGCCATGCATGAGACATCAGGGTCTGGGCCAGCATTTACAGCTTTGAAATCAAGTTCAAATTAAGAAGTAGGTGAGGGACCGGTGTAGGCCTGCTGTGCTGAGAGCCCTGGTACCTCATGCAACAGCTCAAACTGCTTTTCTTCTCAGCCACGCTCAGGTGGCACAAACTTCAATTTTGTAGACTACTATTGGTAGAAAAATTTAAGGATACTAACACTAATCAATTGACCCACAGTAGAAATTTTATAATGGCACAGCAGCAGTCAGTCATGGGCCATACATGAGGTCAGGGTCTAGGCCAGCATTTACAGCTTGGAATTTAAAGGGGTTTTCCCACAAACAAAAGTTAATTTCAATCAATGGCTGTGTCTGACCGTGTACGGAACATACCACAGCTCCTGGGCAGGGGAGGAAGCAAAAGACAATATAGACATTACAGCAGGGGATCGCAGAGGATTCATTTTATGCGGTAAAATATTGTTTAAAAACGAGCAGTGAAATGTTTTACCTCACAAAATGAGTCCTCTGTGATTCTCACCTGTAATGTCTGTATTGTCTTTTGCTTCCTCTCCTGCCCAGGAAATGTGGTATGTTCCATACACGATCAGACATAGTCAATTGTTGAAATGAACTTTTGTCAGTGGGAAAACCCTTTTAAGTTCAAATTTAGACAAGGTGAGTGAGGCATCGGTATACGCCTGCTATGCTGGTAGCCCTAATACCTCATGTAATACCTCACGTACCTCAGCTTAAACTGATTTTCTTCTCAGCCACACTCGGGTGGCACAAACATCAGTTTTGTAGACTAGACTATTATTGTTTGAAAAATTTAAGTATAGTAACACAGGTAGTTGACTGAAAGTAAGTGTGGGCCTGCCGGTCTGGGAGCCCTACTGCTACAGGCAACACACATGAAGGAGGCCCAACGTGGAGTCCAAACATTTAAAAAAATTATTGCCACACACCACAAAAGTGGCATCAATTTCCCCAAAGTAGAAATAGTATAATGAGGCTCTGACACTCCTTCCATTACAGGCAACCCACCAGATGGAGATCCAACTTAAAGTCTCCACATTTCAAAAAAATGTTACTAATATCAGCAGCAGTAGCAACAGCAGGCACGTAAGCCATGACAAAGTTGTCACAGACTGCAAGAAAGCGAGATCAACGCAGCACACTAAAAACTACACCATCGCCTAGTCTGTACAGTCTGCGACTGGGGTGCAAAAGTCATTGGAGATCCATGACTTGTTCATCTTGATGAAAGTTAGGTGAGGGACAGCCGGAGGCGAGCTCTTGCTACTCTTCCATTTTTGAAGACCAAAATGCAAAAGTGTCCAAACCCCCACTGATGGCATTAATATTGAACTTGAGATACCCCTGCACCATCTTCTCCAGTCATTCACTACGTGTCAGACTTGTACTCTGTTCTGCTGGTGCACAGGCTTGTCTAAAAAATATTTGAAATGACCCCCAGAAAATGCTTCTACCTTTTATGCTGCTGCTAATGTTTTTGCGTTGACGACTCAACGTTCCGGGGGTTGGAAGTCTAGAACTGGGATGCACAATGTGTGCCTCACTGCTGTCTAGGGGAAAACCACTCTTAAGATTGTCTACAAGCTTGTTTGGATACTCCAGCATGTGGGTCCCTTTCCAGGAGGGGAAGCATCTGGTAAAATGTATTCTTGTACCATGGATCTAACAACAGAGTGGCAACCCAGTAGTCAGCACTATTTCTAATCCTAACAATAAAGGCATCGTGTTGCAGATAGTGCAGCAAGAAGGCACTTCGATGAGGTCCAAGTCCATGGTGTGTTGTTGGCGGGGTAATACTTAAGCTTGCTTCCTCTGTCCCCTCCCACCAACCACAGACAACAGAGAGGGGATCATTATCCTCTTCATCTCCTGACTGTTGCACGCCCATCACTTCTTCCTCCTCCTCCTCCATTTGTTCCTCGGCTCCTGCACCTTCTCTAACAGTTTGTCTGGTACCATAAGCCCCCCTTGATGACTGTAATCCACCCTCCCATGGCACTCGCCTGTGCGACAACAGTCCGGAACTTAAAGATATTGTTATCCCTTCCGCATCCTCCTCTGCGTCAATGCTAACCATCTTAGTAGCCATTTCAAAAATGTGCAGAGGTCCTTCATCTGCGCCCACTCCGCAAGCGTGATTTGCACCATATCCATGCTGCGTTGGCCCAGGTTATGCAAAATAACATACTGCACCAGGGCTCGTTGCTGCTGCCACAGTCACTGCATCATGTGCTCAGTGGAATTCCACCATGTCAGCACATGACATATCAACCGGTTAACCGGTAGGCCGAAAGACCTCTGTAGAGATGCAAGTCGATGACCCGTAGGGTGCAAATGGCGGAAGTGAGCACACAGTGCCCATGATTTCTGGAGCAGCGCATCTAGGCCGGAATAGTTGCGGAGAAATTTCTCTACCACCAGGTTGAGAACGTGAGCCATGCAAGGCACGTGTTTGAGGTTGCCCCGGCGTAGGGCCGAGACCAGGTTCGCACCATTATTGCACACGGCCTTCCCTGGCTCCAGGTTCAGTGGAGACAGCTATTGCTCAAACTCGGCCTGGATAGATGTATTGTCTACAACTCTTGAACTGTGTGACTTCATTCTCCAAGACAAGTTAATTTAAACACTGATTGATTGCTGTGAGCCCTAGCTGTGCAGTACTGAGATGGGGGGCGATTTTGTCTGCACTGTTTGAATGTGTGTATCATTAAGGCAGCAGAGGTTGAGGGTGCAGGTAGAGGCCCTAGAGTAGGTGGAGGAGGCAGAAGCAGTGGAGGAATTGTTAGATACAGAGGTTTGTCCCGCAAGCTTTGGAGATTCCAAGACTTGTGGAGCAGCCCCTTCCTTGCCTGCCCCCGCAGCCACCAGAGTTACCCAGTGCCCAGTCAGCAAGATGTAATGCCCCTGGCCATGCTTGCTTATCCAGGTGTCAGTGGTGAAATGCACCCTAGCAGACACTGATTTTTTTCAAGGAACGAGTGATGTTGTCAGCGACATGCTGGTGTAGCGCAGACACAGCTTTCTTAGAGAAGAAAAGGTTAACATCCAGTGACAAGCGTTTCAGCTCAGAGCCTACCTCGTCCGGCCCCAGATCCAACTGAAAAAAAAAATGTGGGCATCGGTGCAGATGCTTTGATCCTCCTGAGTTTGTGAACCTTTGGAGCAGACCTCTGATGCCCCAGAATAGAATGTGTGAACAGCTCTGCAGACTCGCCCATCTGTGGTTCCCCACAGTCAGTTGGGCGGTGGAGATTTGTGACGCAGGGGGAAACAAGGGTAATTGGCGTGCCACATCTGAGGACTGTACTGTGTGTGATGTTAAGGTTGAGGAAGAGGAGGAGAGGCCACTTGATGCAGCGCTTGTCATCCACTGGAGCACATGCTCTTTCTGGCCCTCATCTACAAGGTGTACCACTGTGCGGTTACCAAAGAAAGGGAGTGGAGTAGTTCGTCCAGTAACATAAGTTGTCAGTTGTCTTTTGGATTGGACGAGATGGTGTTTCTTCAGTAGAGCTTTCAGTAACATTACCACCTACCCCACGTACACCTTGCATGCCAAGCCTGTTCCCCCTTCCACCACGACCTTGCTTTTTCCCACTCATGTTGGATGTACTCTTCCCTTCTTTTAACCAGTGATCTCACAACCCTAGGCCCAGACCTGTCAGTCACCTGTCATTAAATTAAAATTCAGTATTCATTTGCTGATATAGTGTGGCTGGACCATGCTATTAGCACAAAATATATATATGCTGAAATGTGGACTGATTTCTGAACCACACTATTAGCAGAAAGGATTTAGATTCTGAAATGTGGACTGGTTTCTGGACCCCACTATTAGCAAAAAGAATTTAGATTCTGGAATGTGGACTCGTGGCTGGACAAAAATATTAACACAAAAGGTTTATATGCTGAAATGTAGCCTGATTTCTGTACCATGCTATTAGAAGCAAAGATTTAGATTCTGAAATGTGGCCGGTTTCTGAACCACACTTTTAGAAGAAAGGATTTAGATTCTGAAATGTTACCTGGTTTCTGAACCACACTATTAGCAGAAATAATTTAGATTCTGAAATGTGGACTCCTGGCTGGAGTACAATATTTGCACAAAAGATTTACATGCTGAAATGTGGCCTGGTGTCTGGACCACACAATTAGCACAAAGGATTGATATGCTGGAAGGTCGATTTCACTCAGGATCCTATCTATCTGAACTAGCTAATGAAGACGAAAGATTCCAGCTTCATATATAGTTCAAAAATGTATTGAAAAATACTATTAAAACTAGATTCCAGAGTCATATTCCATAGCCAGAGCAATGTGTTCCAAACGTGGGACTTGCGGTCTTTGTCAAGACTGTTTTTCAATAAATTTTTGGGCTATATATGAAGCTGGAATCTTTTGTCTTCATTGCCTGAATACTTCACGAGTGGTTCCTCGTTTCCGTGCTTCAAGGCGTCTGAGCTCAGGTGAGCTGGTGAATTTCTTCACATTATCTGAACTAGCTGACTGACAATCAACTGCTTAGATAACTATCTGACTATCCTGTAGCAACAGCAGAAGCAACCTTTCTGCGCTGTTACACTGACAAAGTGGCGCCAACACAAGCTCTTGTATCTGAATGTTGTGAATAATTTCTGCACCCTGATTGGTTGCTGGAATCTCCACACTTTAAGTTAATTTTAAAAAATAAATAAATAACAGTCCGCCGTGCCTCTGACCTCTCCCCACACCCTCCCCTCATCAAACTCGCTCCCCCCCCCGCTAATCATACAGCACCACTGTCCTAGCCAAAGTCCTAACAAAAGCATTAGTGGAAACTCGATCATTTACCGAACTTTGGCTGAATTTTGCCAATTTTGAGAAAAACGCTCAGGGATCCAAACATGGATCCGAATGTGCAATGTTCGTGCCAACTTTGAGCTTGGCGAATGTTTTCCGAACAAGTTCGCTCATCTCTACTCTTGTTCCTTTGCACACAGTGTGCAACATAATCAAGAAGTTTGCAACCTATGGCACTGCAGCTAATTTCCCTGGACTTGGCTGGCAGAGAAAAATTGATGAAAAGTTGTAACTCAGGATAGTCCAGGTGGTGAATAAGCAGCCCCAATGAATTTCTAAAGAAATTCAAACTGTCCTGCAGGCTCAGGGTGCATCAGTGTCAGCACAAACTATACGTCGACATTTGAATGAAATGAAACGCTATGGCAGGAGACCCAGGAGGACCCCTCTCCTGACACAGAGACATAAAAAAACTAGACTGCAGTTTGCCAAAAAGTAGTTGAGAAAGCTTAAATCCTTCTGGAAAAGCTTCTTGTGGACAGACCAGACCAAGATGCAGATTTTTGATAAAGCGCATCAATCTACTGTTTACCAAAAACGGTATGAGACCTACAAAGAAAAGAATACAGTACCTACAGTCAAATATGGTAAAAGTTCAAAGATGTTTTGAGGTCGTTTCATTGCCTCTGGTACTGGGTGACTTGACTGTATGCAAATCATAGTGAAATCTGAAGATTACTCAAGGATTTTGGGTTGCAATGTAGTGCCCAGTGTCAGAAAAATGTTTTTGCGTCTTAGCTCATATGTCTTCCATTAGGACAATGACCCCAAACATACTTCAAGAAGCACCCAGAAATGAATGGAAACAAAATGCTGGAGAGTAACGAAGTGGCCAGCAATGAGTCCGGATCTAAATCAGATTGAACTCCTGTGGAAAGTTCTTAAAATTGAGGTTGGCAGAAAACATCCTTCAAATATGAGAGACATGGAGCAGTTTGCAAAAGAACAGTGCTTCAAAATTCCAGTTGAGAGGTATTAGAAACTTGTTGATGGTTATAGGAAGCAATTGATTGCAGTTATTTATTCCAAAGGGTGGCCAACAAAATATTAAGTTGAGGATGCCAACAATTTTGTCCGGCCCATCTTTGTAATATTACATGAAATGATGTCCAATTTATCTTTTTTTTCTGTTTTTTTGTGTTGTTCCAATACACAAAAAGTAAATTAACATGTGTATAACAACAAAAAACGTGTAATTGTAATAAGTTTCTGGAGATAGATATATAGATAGATATATACTGTAGATAGATAGATATATACACTGCTCAAAAAAACAAAGGGAACACTTAAACAACACAATGTAACTCCCAAGTCAATAACACTTCTGTCGAATCTACCTGTGCAGTTATGAAGCAACACTGATTGTGAATCAGTTTCTCCTGCTGTTGTGCAAATGGAACAGACAACTGGTAGAAATGATAGGCAATTAGCAAGATACCCCCTATAAAGGAGTGGTTCTGCAGGTGGTGACCACAGACCATTTCTCTGTTCTCATCCTTTTTGGCTGTTGTTTTGGTCACTTTTTCATTTTGCCATTGCTCTCATCCCTAGAGGTACAGTAGCATGAGGCGGTGTCTACAGTACATTCCACAGAAGTTGCTCCGTTAGTGAAGTTCATCCAGGATGGCACATCACTGCGAGCTGTGGCAAGAAGGGTAGCTGTGTCTGTCAACACAGTGTCCAGAGCATGGAGCAGATATCAGGAGATGTGGAGGCAGACATAGGAGGGCAACAACCCAGCAGCAGGACCGTTACCTCCTCTTTTGTGCAAGGAGGAACAGGAGGAGCACTGCCAGAGCCCTGCAAAATCACCTCCAGCAGGCCACAAATGTGCATGTGTCTGCACAAACGGTTAGAAACCGACTCCATGAGGGTGGTAAGAGGGCCCGACGTTCACAGATGGGGGTTGTGCTCAGAGTCCAACACCGTGCAGGATGCTTGGCATTTGCCACAAAACACCAGGATTGGCAAAGTAGCCACTGGCGCCCTGTGCTCTTCACAGATGAAAGCAGGTTCACACTGAGCACATGTGACAGACGTGACAGAGTCTGGAGACGCTGTGGAGAGCGATCTGCTGCCTGCAACATCCTTCAGCATGACCGGTTTGGCAGTAAGTCAGTAATGGTGTGGGGTGGCATTTCTTTAGAGGGCCGCACAGCCCTCCATGTGCTCGCCAGAGGTAGCCTGACTGCCATTAGGTACCAAGATGAGATCCTCAGACCCCTTGTGAGACCATATGCTGGTGCGTTGGCCCTGGGTTCCTCCTAATGCAGGACAATGCCAGATCTCATGTGCCTGGAGTGTGTCAGAAGTTCCTGCAAGATGAAGGCATTGAGACTATGGACTGGCCCGCCCGTTCCCCAGACCTGAATCCGATTAAGCACATCTGGAACATCATGTCTCGCTCCATCCACCAACGTCACGTTGCACCACAGACTGTCCAGAAGTTGGCGGATGCTTTAGTCCAGGTCTGGGAGGAGATCCCACAGGAGACCATCCGCAACCTCATCAGGAGCATGCCCAGGCGTTATAGGGAGGTCATACAGGCACGTGGAGGCCACACCCGATACTAAGCCTCATTTTGACTTGTTTTAAAGACATTACATCAAAGTTGGATCAGCCTGTAGTGTGTTTTTTCACTTTAATTTTGGGGGTGACTCCAAATCCAGGCCTCCATTGGTTAATAATTTTGAT
Organism: Phyllobates terribilis; assembly: GCF_046119375.1. Taxonomy (NCBI): domain Eukaryota; kingdom Metazoa; phylum Chordata; class Amphibia; order Anura; family Dendrobatidae; genus Phyllobates; species Phyllobates terribilis. Next base: position 380,852,953 of record NW_027362763.1, on the reverse strand, counting down.
TTCCATTGATGATTTTTGTGTGATTTTGTTGTCCGCACATTCAACTTTGTACAGAACAAAGTATTCAATGAAAATATTTCATTCATTCAGATCTAGGATGTGTTATTTGAGTGTTCCCTTTATTTTTTTGAGCAGTGTGTGTATGTATATGTGTGTGTGTGTATGTGTGTGTGTGTATATATATATATATATATATATATATATATATATATATATATATATATATATATATATATATATATATATATATATATATATATATATATATATTATAATACACACACACTGCTCAAAAAAAATAAATAATAATAATATTATATAATGAGCTGTGTCCACGATAATCCTGAGTATGTGCTGCAACATTGAGACCTCGGCCCCAATTCTAGTACAGCCCCACATGTTGGCTAGAGACGCCGAAACCCTTCTGACATCACATGTAAATATGAATATGTTGGCTTTGATTAAACAGTATTACACCAGAGGGAATTTCTCCATGCCAGGACACTCATGTTGCTTGGCCTGAAGTGATGCTTGTTAATAACCATGTTATAGTGTCATCTAAGCAAAATGTGTGTTTTGTGATATGTTGTTGAGATAATTTGAATTTTACCTGGTTGATGTAAAATAAAACACAAACTATTCTAGATAAATTGAAACACATTTTTAATCAATAAAAAATGACCAATAAGGGCAACGTGTGCCCTATTGTTCCTATATGGCAAAATAATTTAAATTTAAAAAGGGTGAAAAAAGGGAATACTGGTATATTAACAAACCAAAATCATTACAAATTTAAAAAAAAAATGGAGGGGGAGCATACTGAGGGACAGGTGTAGGGGTAAAATAAGGTGGGGGAGCAGCCTGTGGTGTGGAGACATCAGATGATATTAAGGGAAGTGGGCTGAAGGGTGTGGGCAGCACAGTGGCTCAGTAGTTAGCACTACAGCTTTTGAAGCGCCGGGGTCCTGTGTTCAAATCCCATCAAGGACAACATCTGCAAGAAGTTTGTATATTCTCACCGTGTTCGTGTGGGTTTCCTTCGGGTACTCCGGTTTCCTGCCACACTCCAAAGGCATACTTATAGGGTGTCTAGATTGTGAGCCCATTTGGACAGCGCCAATAATGTCTGTAAATCATTGTGGAATTGATGGCACTATATAAGTCAGTAATATAAATGAACTATTGACCATGTGCAGGAGGGGTGTCTAGGTAAGGGTGGTGTAGGCCAAATAAATCACCCTTCTGCTGTGATTCCCTGCTAATCTTATGCAGCAGAGGCACCTCACCACAAAATTCCAGGCTCTTTCCCTGGCCTGGCCTTGTGGGTACTGGCCCTGATGCCTAGAAGCCGAGGGCGTTTGGGGCAGGAAACATGGTGTTGAGGGAGTTTGTGGCTGAAGAGATGGTTGGGAGGGTTGTGGTGGCTGGAGAGATGATTGGGAGAGTGGTTGTCGCTGTAGACATGGTTGGGCTGCTGACTGGGCTGCGTCTTCCAAAACCATGGGACTGTTTTGATTTTCCTCCGAAAGCTGACACCTCTCTAAGAATTCAAAAACCACTATTGGAGAGTTGGGTGGCAAGGCGGCATCTAGTACAATTTGGAGGGTGGCCCTGGTCAGCAGCTTCCAAGCCCTTGGAATATGGGTGAAATATTGGGCCAGGCTGAGTGAAAAAGCCTCCTCCCCATCATCACTGACAGGTCAACCTAGATAGGGAAATCCTATCTATATCACATTTGCCAGTGATGGTGCGGAGGTCACTCCTTCGGCAGGCTCGTTACAGGATTGTTGGTGCGTGAGGAAAGGTGTCCAGGAGCAGCGGTGTTCTGCTGCTCACTCCAGGCTCCTCTTCTTGTTGGACCTCCGATCCAGCCTCCACCTTGATTTTACGTACTGGCTCCTGCACCTCCAAGCTAGACATTATTTCCCTTCTTTTGGTTTCAGATCTACAATGTCAGAGATGAGAGATCAAAAAAGATTTTAATAGTAGAATAATTTATGAAAACATTACCACATCTGATCAAAAAAGGTATGCACTTACTGGCAAAGATCCAGGACTGGAGCCAAAAACTGGAGCCAAAAACTGGAGCCAATCATAATATATGTATGGCCTTTTCTTCATGGCCACACCCCTAATCCTGCTACGTTGTTGGCACTCCCGGCGGTTTTGGTCCCGGCTGCTCCTCCATTGTCTAATCACATCACTCACTGGGAAGACAAGTGCAAGAGATTTGTTTCAATTTCTATTTAGGAATGCTCTTAGAAATAACATGTATAATGTGGATTTAAAGATCATTGCTAGTATGGGTGTGTTTTCAAATTGGTATGGGTCAAGAATTTCAAACACATTTATAAATTTAGAGCACGAATGTTATACATGAGTGTATTATAGCAATAGTCCAAAAATGTTGTTTGGTGGTCAGTATTGCAGCTCTTTAATGTTTGAACCCATGGATGTGCTCACACTGGTCATTATATGTTTCAACAAACTACTTGCATCAAACTCTAATTGCCCCATCAAAATTATGGAAGGTTGTGCGACTTTGTTAAAGCCTTAGAAATGTAAGATGTTGTGTTGCTGGTGACTGTACATTTGCTTATGGCTTTACGCTAATATTTTTGGGCTCTTTTTGGTTGCACATAATGTTTTTGGTTTAATATTGTGCTTTTGTTGAAAGTAAATTAGAAATTTAACAATTCAATCAGATTGTACTGTTCAAATTGCCCGTACTTACTCATGTCATTTTGAACCTGTTGTAAGCTGTCGCCAAAATGAAGGTGTAATTGGCTGCATATATATTTTGGAGGATATGTTTGCTGACACATCTTCTGAGGTCATACTGCGCAAGAAATTATTCACCCAACATCAAAAGGAAGGTGAGACCCTGCTGCAGTTTGCTAACAGTCTACAGGGATTGATGGCTATGCTTCAGAAGAAAGAAGATCAGGGGACTAGTTCTCTCATTAACACTGTAATTGTGCTACGTGATCAGTTTGTGATCAGCCTCAAGGATCAGTTGTTGCAGAGAACTCTAATGGAACAGAGAGGGAGAAAGAGAGGAGCCGGCAGAATCACAGCAACTGGTGAAGACAGCAGGCCACCCCAGCAGTGCAGGAGAACTGGAGACAGACTGTGACTGATCCTAGAAAATGATAGCAAGGCAGAGTGACCAGGTACAAAGACTGTGTACAGCAGAGAAGGAATCCTGCACCAGGGCCTGCCCCATAAAGAGCACATGTGCAAGCTGCAGAGCAGAAAAAGAGGACACGACCCTCAGAGGCAATAGCAGCAAGATTTGGAAGCCCGGGATCCGCCACATGTGACTGCAAGTATTAAGAAACTGATTGATTATTGCCATTGTGGCCTGTTGCCCCTATTTAAAACCCATCCAGCTTAAGAGACTTCAACCTTACACTTGCTATTTTTCTTATTGACTAAGTTTACTACAATTTTCCTGATCTCTACTAAGTAAAGCGTTGTTGAAATATAATCCAGCCTCAGTGTCATTGTTGCCTACCTAGCTGCATGTTACATATACACTAGGGTTGAGCGAGTATGTTCTGTCCGAGTATGCTCGGGCCGAGATCCGAGTATTTACAGCTGCTCGGTGATATGGTTGAATCCCTCCCGTGTGCATGATTTGCAACTGTTTGACAGCTTTATTACATGTGAGGAATGTGTAAGAAATAGACATTCCTCACATATAATAAAACTGTCAAACAGTTGCATATCATGCACACAGGAGCGATTCAACCATATCACCGAGCATCTGTAAATACGGAGCTCGGCACGAGCATACTCGGCGAAAGGGTTAATAGAACATACTCGCTCAACACTAATATACACCAATGCTGCCTGCCGGTGACTGTGGCCCACATAGCCAGCATCCCTAATGTCCCACAATTCGGGCTTTTGTTGAACCAGGACAAGCAGAATTTCAACATTCATGCTATGTGGCATTTTGTTGATTTCCATAGAGGCATGTTTTTTTTATTTGTTCACATTAGTTGTCACAATTGATGAACTTCCTGTGCTGGGTTAATGTAATTTTCCTGATCTTTGGAACTAGGAGAAAAAAAATTGCAGATTTGCACTGCCTCATTGAATATCATTGGTTCAAGTGAGTTAGTACCCTAACTCGGATACTCCATATAGCTCTGCTAATCCAATTTTTCAGTAATAATAATAATAATAATGACAAGTAATGACATGATAGTTCTTGTCTCCTATAGGGTGAAGATGGAAAACCAGGCCCACCGGGAATGGAAGGTCAACGAGGACTACCAGTAAATATCACAAACTATCATTTTATGTGGAGTTAGTTTGTAGAATTAATTTGCCAATATCAGGGGGAACATGAACAGTCAATAGTAGCAATAAAATTTGAAGCATGGCTCCAAACAACTAGCGTTGAGTGATGGTAATTCTAATCCTCCATCGCCCACAAACTCACAAGGGTGCAAGAAGTAATGCTGGCAGGTATACATAGTACCATTCCACTGGTGTATAGTTGAAATCAAGGCATAGGTTTAGTCCCTTCACAGGCAGACACTGACACTGGTGGGCCCCTACACAAGAAGTGTGATTCTCCCCTCCATACCAAAGCTATAAAAGTCATCATATGCATACATATTTACAGATGGAAAAAATGTTCACTTGACAAATTCTCTGATGTCCAGCGTGAGATACCACAGACCTGCTTGCTAATTAGCTCTATTCAAAGCATAGCTCATAAGGAGCTGACATTTAACCCCTTCATGACCTTTGACCCACCCATACGATAAGATAGGGTTTCCCGATCTTTGACGTATGGGTATGTCATGGGAATTGTGTCCAGCACAGGAGCTGTGCACGCACGTACTCCGCTGTGAGATCAGTTTACTTGACAGCCAAAACCTAGCTGTCACTGAGAGGAGTAGTTCCTGGTCTGTATTTGTCTGTTTAAAACCCTAAATGCCATGATTGAAGTCAATTGCAGCATTCTGGAGGCTAGGAGAGGGAGGGGTACTCCCTCACCAGTCTGATCGGTGCCCCATGACATCACTGCGAGTTTCCGATCGCTGTCATGGCAACCTAAGGCCCTTATCATGACCTCAGAGTCAGTCAGTTTTGGCAAGCCTGTTAGACCATGCCAGGAGCATAATCTAAGAGACTTCTGTCAGAGTAATACTGATAGGTATAATGCATTGCAATGTATTATTTTCACAATCAGACTAATAAAACTTAAAGTTCCATAAAGGAAATATTTTTTTAAAAAATATTGCAAAATAAAAAAAATGAAAATAATATTACACTGTGTTCCAAATTATTATGCAAATAATATTTTCTCAGATTTTCCCAAATTACCTATATGAATTGCAGTCATTGTAATTTTCCAGTCAAATAACTATTAGAGTACAATTGAAAGGTTTTTGTACAAACTGCCTATGATAACAGTATATTTTTAAAAAAAAATTTAAAAACTCAATATGCACTCAAAATGCATGTTCCAAATTATTATGCACAGCAGAGTTTTCAACCTTTTCATTTTAATAAAGAACAAAAAAATGGTCATTTTTGAAATTATAAGCATTAGCAGGTTATTACAGTTTTCAACTCAAAACTTTATTCTAGATGATGTTACATTTGCACATAGGACCCCTTGTTCGAAAGGAGCTTCTGAACTCTCTCGTCCATTGAATTTGTCAGGTTTTGGATGGTTTCAACTTTAATTGTTTTGCATGAGGACAGAATACCCTCCCAGAGCTTTTGCTTAGATGTGAACTGCCTCCCGCCATCATAGACACTCCTTTTGATGATGCTCCAGAGGTTCTCAATGGGGTTGAGGTCAGGGGAGCATGGGTGCCACACCATAAGTTTGTCCCCTTTCATGCCCATAGCAGCCAGAGATGCAGATGTGTTATGTGCAGCATGAGACGGGGCATTATCATGCATGAAAATGATCTTGCTGCGGAATGCACGGTTCTTCTTCTTGAACCATGGAAGGAAGTGCTGTTTGAGAAACTCAACATACATTATGGAGTTCATCTTTACCCCTTCAGGGATCCTAAAAGGGCCGACAATTTCTCTCCCCATGATTCCAGCCCAAAACATTACTCCACCTCCTCCTTGTTAGCGCCGTAGCTGTGTTTGCATGGGGTGTCCATCAACCAGCCATCCTCCACTCCATCCATCTGGACCATCGAGATCATTTCATGCATGATAATGCCGCATCTCATGCTGCACATAACACATCTGCATCTCTGGCTGCTATGGGCATAAAAGGGGACAAACTTATGGTGTGTCACCCATGCTCCCCTGACCTCAACCCCATTGAGAACCTCTGGAGCATCATCAAAAGGAGTGTCTATGATGGCGGGAGGCAGTTCACATCTAAGCAACAGCTCTGGGAGGGTATTCTGTCCTCATGCAAAACAATTAAAGCAGAAACCATCCAAAACCTGACAAATTCAATGGACAAGAGTGTTCAGAAGCTCCTTTCGAACAAGGAGTCCTATGTGCAAATGTAACATCACCGAGAATAAAGTTTTGAGTTGAAAACTGTTTGATTTCAGTTTGTAATACCCTGCTAATGCTTATAATTTCAAAAATGACCATTTTTTTGTTCTTTATTAAAATGAAAAGGTTGAAAACTCTGCTGTGCATAATAATTTGGAACATGCATTTTGAGTGCAGTTTGAGTTTTTAATTTTTTTAAAAATATACTGTTATCATAGGCAGTTTGTACAAAAACCTTTCAATTGTACTCTAATAGTTATTTGACTGGAAAATTACAATGGCTGCAATTCATATAGGTAATTTGGGAAAATCTGAGAAAATATTATTTGCATAATAATTTGGAACACAGTGTATACCCATAAATATATATATTGCTGTAAAAAAATAAAAATAAACAAAAAAAGTACACATATTTTGTATCACCATGTCTGGAACAACCCAACCAATAAAACACTTGTTAACCCCTACATTGAACACCATAAAAAAAAAAAAAAAAAGCCTGGCAAGAAACTAAGCTTTTTCATCAATCAGCCAAACAAAAAGTGGAATAAAACGCAATCAAAAAGTCAAATTGAAATAAAAATAGTATCACTGAAAACGTCATCTTGACCTGCAAAAAATAAGCTGTGATACCACTCCATCATCAGAGAAATAAAAAAGCTATAGCTCTCAGAATATAGCAAAAATAATTATTTTTTCTATCAAATAGTTTTTATTATGTAAAAGCAGTGAAACGTAAAAACAATTACAGTATTTTTCGGACTATAAATCGCAGCGGACCATAAGACGTACCTAGGTTTTAGAGGAGGAAAATAGAAAAAAAAATGTAAGCAAAAAATGTTGTCATGATACACTGTTATGGGGGAGGGGGTCTGCTGCTGACACTGGTATAAGGGTAATGTTCCCCAATTCTGTCAATATCCTCCATCTTGGTATATATGGCCCCTCCTTCCTGTTATACATGGCCCCCATCCCCATCCGGGTATGCATGGCACTCCTGATCCCCATCCTGGTATGCATGGCACCTCTGATCCCCATCCTGGTATGCATGGCACCCCTGATCCCCATCCTGGTTTGCATGGCTCCCTTGAATCCCCATCCTGGTGTGCATGGCACCCCTGAATCCCCATCCTGGTGTGCATGGCACCCCTGAATCCCTATCCCGGTGTGCATGGCACCCCTGAATCCCCATCCTGGTGTGCATGGCACCCCTGATCCCTATCCTGGTGTGCATGGCACCCCTGATCCCCATTCCCCTTCCTGGTATGCTTGGCACCCCTCATCCCTCTTCCTGGTATGCTTGGAACACCCCATCCCATGCTGCACACAAAAAAAAACACATCTACTCACCTTTCTTCCCTGTGTTCCAGTGCTGTGTCCTGCTCTGCTGCCAGTACAGCATGTCACAGTGTAAGCCGCACACGGCGCCCTCACACTTTGAGTTGCTGTGCCGGAAGAGTCACAGCTCCCCATGCCGGGACTGTGTGCGTGGGGAGCAGTGACCCTTCATTCTCCCTAATAGCGCTTCCACTGTACCCGCAGCACGGCTTCTGCAGCCGCCGGCGGTCTGTTTGCCCTGTATTAAAGTGCACGCTGACCGTCGGTCGCTGCAGAAGCCACGCTGCGGGTACAGTGTGAGCGCTATTAGCGTGGGGAGCAGTGAATATTCTTTTTCTATAGTAGCGGGCACAGTTTAGGCTGCAGCTCCTGCCTCCTGTGCCCACTCCTCCGCCACTGCCACTCCCCCACACACCACCCACAGGCACCATATATATATATACAGCCACCATATACAGCCATACATTCAGACTATAAGACGCACCCCCCACTTTCCTTCAAAATTTTGGAGGAAAAAAGTGCGTCTTATAGTCTGAAAAATACGGTATATAAATGTGGTATCGCTGTAATCGTACGGACCCAAAGAATAAAGCTGCCTTATCACTTTTACCATACAATGAACGGCATAAAAAAGGAAAAAATCAATTCCTGAATTGCTGGATTTTGTTCATTCTGCCTCCCCAAAAATCGGAATAGAAAGCAGTCAAAAAATGGTACCAATAAAAACGTCAACTCGTCCGACAAAAAAACAAGTCCTACCATGAATCAGTTGGCATGAATATAGAAAAATTATAGCACTTAACATATGGTGATGCAAAAACTTGTTTTTGCAAAAAAAAAGCATTTTTTAGTGTGTGATAGCAGCCAAACATAAGAAATATATAAATCTGGTATTGCTGTAATTGCACCGACCAGGAGAATAAAGTAATCTAATCACTTCTACGAGGAAAGGTGTAATAAATATTCTGTTGATTTGTTTATTTTGCCTCCCAAAAATTGCAGTAAGGTTTGGCTCACATTTATCCTGCACTCTACATTGATCTCTTATACCAGGGACGGACATAGACTACAGAGAGCCCCTGTGCAAGAAATGTTTCCGGGCCCCCCCTCCCTATCCATATCACGACAAAGTTATGTAAACATATAAATTGTAATATTTATTACCAGGTTAGAACACAACAATCAAATCTAAACAATAAATTGAAGTTCCACATTTAAGAACTGAATATTACACAAAGCAGTCATACAATTGATAAGTCATATTTGGATGTGTTTATCATGGCTTATGACTTATCATGCGGTACAGACTGTCATTACTTTATATATTGGAGGACATAATACTGTAGTGAAGAGAATTGTATTTTTTTTCTCAAAACTCCGATCGCTTGCGCTAGTATATATAGTGTATACAGTGATGCCACAGCATCGCTTTATATAGTGAAAATCACGGTCTCCTTTGAAACTCGACTACAGGCAGGGTTTCAAAAGAGCTCTGTAATGACAAACACGGAGGTCTTCAGCAGACCCCCTGCTGTCATAGCAACCCATTGGTGACCCACGATCACGTCACGGGTGTGCCGATGGGTGCTTAGAAGGACGGCCTCTACCGGCACATATTGAATGCGGATGTCAGAGTTTGACATTGGCGTTTAACAGGTTAACAATTGGTGTTGGAGCAGCAGGTTTTGGCTGTAACATGTAGGACTATGTGGGGCCCATTATTCTGTATGGAGGACTATGTGGGGCCCATTATTCTGTATGGAGGACTATGTGGGGCCCATTATTCTGTATGGAGGACTATGTGGGGCCCATTATTCTGTATGGAGGACTATGTGGGGCCCATTATTCTGTATGGAGGACTATGTGGGGCCCATTATTCTGTATGGAGGACTATGTGGGGCCCATTATTCTATATGGAGGACTATGTGGGGCCCATTATTCTGTATGGAGGACTATGTGGGACCCATTATTTTGTAAGGAGGACTATGTGGGGCCCATTATTCTGTACGCAGGACTATGTGGGGCCCATTATTCTGTACGCAGGACTATGTGGGGCCCATTATTCTGTACGCAGGACTATGTGGGGCCCATTATTCTGTACGCAGGACTATGTGGGGCCCATTATTCTGTATGCAGGACTATGTGGGGCCCATTATTCTGTACGCAGGACTCTGTGGGGCCCATTATTCTGTACGCATGACTCTGTGGGGCCCATTAGTCTGTACGCAGGACTATGTGGGGCCCATTATTCTGTACGCAGGACTATGTGGAGCCCATTATTCTGTATGGAGGACTATGTGGGGCCCATTATTCTGTATGAAGGACTACGTGGGGCCCATTATTCTGTTCTGTATGAAGGACTGTGTGGGGTCATTATACTGTATACTGATTGTCGGCTGGGCCTGTGACTTTGTCCAAGTTGTTAATTTTGTCCCTCAGTGTGTTTGAGTTTGACATTCCTGCCCTTCTCTATGGAAAAGAGATTGCAGCCTGATACAGACCAGGCTAGTGCAAGTCACTAGCAGCCACTGTGCACAGAATATGGGGCTATCTCACTGTCCTTAAGTGCTCACTACTTGGCCAACATAATTTATAAATTTATTTATTTTTTTTTCTAAACAATGTTCTTACACTGTGTGAATTATTCAAATCCTGATGCTGGGGATGGTCCATCCACTCTTCCTCTGCAGCAGCTTCCTCAGCCTTCCTGCTACTCCAATTTGCGACTACAGGCCAGGGCACCACACAGCAGACTTGCAAGTCATCTCCTGTCAGCCAATCACAGACGTGCTTGTAAGTCTGAGAGGCAATGCTCATTGTGCAGTTGCAGGTGCATATAACTTTATTTCTTTGAGGCTGTACAAGGGGCCGCTCTGGTCCAACCCTCAGTGTACTGCACTGACTGCAGCATAATCATTTCATTAACTTAATTTCTTTCCCTCCCCTACCTACCCTGCCTGGTTGTGCCATTGCAAACCCTTCTCTCCTCGAGTTCCCCCCTCATCTTATAATCACTCTCAGTCCTGTGGATCAAGGAGAGAGGAGTACGCACACGCACAGCAGCGGCAGGGAATCCTGAGCAACAGCGTCACTCACAGAGTCTCTGTCACTCACAGAGTCTCTGTCACTCACAGAGTCCCTCCAACTCAGTGAAATATCTCCCTCCGGCCTCCGCCGTCTCCATAGAGACCACACTCCGTCGCAGCATCAAGTAAGTGACAGTGCACAGCAGGAGGGCCCATCTCAGAGCGAGAGTATATGCGCGCTGCAGCATGCAGAAAGCCAAGCGGGCCCCCCTGTCCTTCTCCTCCTTGCCTTGATGCCGGTGCTGGCTGTCAGTGACCACGTGTCGCTGATTTCCCTCAGGCTTTTAGGGCCCCCCCTGTCGCTCGGGCCCCGATGCAGCTGCACCGGCGGTATGTCCGCCCCTGTCTTATACTGTGGTTTACATGTAATTTTCTGAAATACATGATTCAGATGGAACCTCCAATGGAAAATTCTCTGTAATGAGGCAGATGGAGACACTGTGGAAGCTGTCTGACCTATGATCAAGCAGTGTCTATCTTTTTAAGCGTGCGGTCAGCCACAGTTTTGTGCACCTCTGAAAAAGACACTGCTGAGCAGAGGCCAGATGGAGTCCAGAGTGACTCTGCTGCCTCATTGTAGTGAATGGAACCCTCAGGATGGAAACCTGGATGTAAGTGCTCAGCGTAGAGCGCAGGATAAATGTGATTGAAAAAGTTATGAAAAATGTTCCCAGTTAAAGCATCAACTCAATCCACAAAAAAAGCCCCCACTCACTTTCATCATCTGTCAATGGAAATGTAGGGGACCTCTACATTTCTGGTAGCAGAAAGGCTTTGGAAAAGCGTTATGGCTCCTCACCCACCAAAAGATATCCAGCAAATTCTGCGCTCTCAAATCCAAATGCCCTCCACCCTTCTGAGCCCCGTGTGCATAAACCACATTTAGTGTCCACATGTTTGGCATTTCTTTAGTAATGAGAGTCCACTTCATTTACAGGGTGCGTGACTCCAGAAGCATGAGCTGTACTGGGCACTACAACATACTGAACACTACAGTGGCATATTTGCATTTTCACTTAGCAGCATCCATTGCTAGCAAAATCATCACTACACCTGTAGATGAATTCCCAGAGGGATGTAATTTCCAAATTGGTGTCAATTGAGGGAGGATATTTGCTTTTCTGGCACTAAGGGGCTCTGTAAATGGAATCCGCAAACTATTCTATGAAAATTTGTTCTCCAAGAGTCAAATAGTTCACCGTCTCTCATGGCCAAAGAGTATTGTACAGCCACATATGGGGTATTGCCATGTTCACAAAAATTGTTATATGGTCATTTTTACCTATTTCACCTTGTAAAAATGTAAAATCTGGGGCTAAAACAACATTATAGTGGTAAATTTTTTTTTTTCTTCACCGCTCAATGGTATAAAATTTTGTGAAACATATGTGGTGTCAAACTGTCAATATGCTCAATGCACCCTTAGACACCCTCAGGACAATTTGGATAACAAATTGTATGGTCCATTTTCTCCTCTTACCCTTTTGAAAATTAAAAATTTGGGGCTAAAGCAATATTTTTGTGGTTAAAAGTAAAATGTTCATTTTTTTCCTTCCACATTGTTTTAATTCCTGCGATGCATCTAAATGGTTAATATACTGATTGAATGTGGTTTTGAGCACCTTGAGGGGTGCAGTTTTAAAATGGTGTCACTTCTGGATTTTTTCTGTCATATAGCTCCTCAAAGTCCCTTCAAATGTGACGTGGTCCCTAAAAAGTTTTAACCCTTCTAACTTCTAAATGATGCTAATGTAAAGTAGACATATGGAAATGTTATTGATTAAGTATTTTGTGTGACATAGCTATATGATTTAAAGGCATAAAAATTCAAAGTTTGAAAATTGTGACATTTTCCAATCTTTTTGTCAAATTTTCCATATTTTCATAAATAAGCACAAAATATTTTAATAAAAGTTTACCACCAAAATGAAGTACAATGTGTCACGAAAAACAGTCTCAGAACCACTGGAATATGTTGAAGCGTTCCAGAGTTATTACCTCATAAAATGACACTGGTCAGATTTTAAAAATGAGGCTCGGTCACTAACGTACAAAGTGGCTCGGTCCTTAAGGTGTTAAATAGCATGATCTACTGCACTATTCCATATATACATTATATAGATTTTTTTGGGAGGGGTGGTAGTGAAATATATACAGTGGGGAAAATAAGTATTTGATACACTGTCGATTTTGCAAGTTTTTTCACCTACAAAGAATGGAGATGTCTGTAATTTTTATCGTAGGTACACTTCACCTGTGAGAGACAGAATCGAAAAAAATCCAGAAAATCACATTGTATGATTTTTATATAATTAATTTGCATTTTATTGCATGAAATAAGTATTTCATACAATAGAAAAACAAGACTTAATATTTGGTACAGAAATCTTTGTTTCCAATTACAGAGGTCAGACATTTTCTATAGATCTTAACCAAGTTTTCAGTGATTTTGGCTCAATCCTCCATACAGATCTGGACACTCCTCCATACAGATCTTTTCCAGATCTTTCAGGTTTCAGGGCTGTTGCTGGGCAACATTGAGTTTCACCTCCCTCCAAAGATTTTCTATTGGGTTGAGATCTGGAGACTGGCTATGCCACTCCAGGACCTTGAAATGCTTCTTACGGATGCTTCATGCTGGAAGACCCAGCCATGACCCATCTTCAATGCTCTTACTGAGGAAAGGAGGTTGTTGGCAAAAATCTTGCGATACATGACTCCATCCATCCTCCCTTCAATCCGGTGCATTCGTCCTGTTCCCTTTGCAGAAATGCACCCCCAAAGTATGATGTTTCCCCCACCATGCTTCATGGTTGGGATGGTGTTCTTGAGGTTGTACTCATCCTTCTTCTTCCTCCAAACATGGCGAGTGCAGTTGATACCAAAAAGTTCTATTTTGCCCTCATCTGACCACATGACCTTTTCCCATGCCTCCTCTGGATCATCCAGATGGGCACTGGCAAACTTCAAACGAGCCTGGACATGTTCTGGCATGAGCAGGGGGATCTTGCATGCCCTGCAGATCTTAATCCATCATGGCATAGTGTGTTACTAATGGTAATGTTTGTGACTATGGTCCCATCTCTCTTCAGGTCATTGACCAAGCCCTCCCATGTAGTTCTGGGCTGATTCTTGATCTTTTTCAGTATCATCCGTACCCCACGAGGTAAGATCTTGCATGAAGCCTCAGACCGAGGAAGATTTACAGTCATCTTGTGTTTCTTCCATTTTCATCTTGTTGTCTTCTCAACAAACTGCTCGCCTATTGTCCTGTAGCCCATCCCAGTCTTGTACAGGTCTACAATTTTGTCCCTGGTGTCCTTAGACAGCTCTTTGATCTTGGCCATGGTGGAGAGGTTGGAGTGTGATTGATTGAGTGTGTGGACAGGTGTCTTTAATACAGGTAATGAGTTAAAACAGGTGCAATTAATACAGATAATGAGTGCAGAATAGGAGGGCTTCTTAAAAGAAAAACGAATAGGTCTGTGCGAACCATAATTCTTTCTGGTTCGTAGGTGATCAAATACTTATTTCATGGAATAAAATGCAATTAAATTATTTTAAAATCCTACAATGTGATTTTCTGTTTTTATTTTTAGATTCTGTCTCTCACAGTTGAAGTGTACCTACGATAAAAATTACAGACCTCTCCATTCTTTGTAGATGTGAAAACGTTCAAAATCAGCAGTGTATCAAATACTTATTTTCCCCCCTTTAGATGTCTGTTAGATGCCAAAACATCACTCTTTTGAACCTTGTATAGCAATGGAAACATATGTACACATTTAATGTGTATGTTGGGAAAATTCATGTTAAACATGGACAAACATTATGCGAACAGGCCCTAATAGCGACCAGCACATCAAGGTCTTGATATCACGGGCACAAATCTACAGCATTAACACTTCCTGCAATACCATAATGTGCCGATGAAACCTCACAATATCATACAGGTGCAAGAATAAATATAAATATATACATGGACTCATTTCCACACATAAAACCACATATAATGTACATAGTATATAAAGTTATGAGAAAAACTAAATACATCCTCTTTGAATTCTCTGGTTTTACTGATCAGGACATAATAAAAAAAAACCATCTGGTCCTAAAATAAGGTCTGAAAATAAGGTATATACAACCTTAGCTGAACAACAACAAATAACAAATTACACTGTCATTATTTAACGAAAACTAGGTCATAATGCAAAAGCTGTGTGTGAAAAATGAAGTATACCCTTACTTTTGGAATGGCAACACCTGGCTGCTAAGAGAGTAAGTAGCAACCAGATGCTGCTAGTTCCTTGATTAATTGCTAGTCTGCAGGTGTGACCACATCTACACACACGGACAAAATTGTTGGTTGCCTTCTGTTGAAGAAAGAACAACATGGTCACTGAAAACTTGAAACATTTTCGAGTTAAATTTACTGAACATCAACTAATGAAAACCAGGCATTGTTTCTGAATTATGGTTCAAAAATTGTTTCAAATGAAAAAAAAAAAATGAAAATGGACTGTACAAAAATGATGTTACTTCTATAAACAATTGATAATAATTTGACCATACCGATATGTTAACCCCTTAATGACAGCTGATAAGCATTAAAATGGCGGCCACTAAGGGGCCTTATTCCCGCTTCACTATTTTAAAACTGCGATCGGGGCTAAGTTTATAATGCCCCCCCCCCAGAGTTCGAAAATCTTCAGGGTCTCAGCTACTGGGGTTATCTGAGATCCTGGAGAACACTATCCGGGCCGATGGGCAATGAAGATCACAGGCTCATTATGGTGTCATGTGTGTATAAAAGCAGAAGATTTGGTAGTTTGATGATTTGGAGCATTCTGGTGTTTAACACAATACTAAGCAGTAAAGACATTAGCAATGATCTTAGAGAAGCAATTTTTTGTCACCTAGCAATCTGGCAATGGTTATAAAGCTATTTCTAAACAATTCGTAGTCCATCTTTCTACAGCAAGAAAGATCAAGTTACAAGTGGAAAACATTCAAGACAGTTGACAATCTTTTAAGCAGTGGATGTTCCAGTATATTCATCTCAAGGTCAGACTGTGCAATGCTCAGAGAACTTGCAATAATCCCAAGAGCTACAGCTCAAACTCTAAAGCCTCAGTAAGCATGTTAAATCTTCAAGCTCATAAAAAAAGAAAGACTGAAGAAGTATGGTTTGCTTGGAAAGGTTGTCAAGAGAAACCCTCTTCTTTCTAAAGAGAGCATGGCAAAATGGCTAAAGTTGGCAAAGGTACATTTGAACAAACCAAAAGACTTCTGAAACAGATGACACATGGGACCAAAGTGGAGATATTTGGCAAAAATGCGATGCATTACATTTGGCAAAAGTCAAACACTGCTGATCAGCACAAACTCCTCATACCAACTGTCAAGTACTGTAGTAGAAGAGTGATGAGTGTGCCTTGTATTACTGTCTCATGACCTAGGCACTTTATAGTCATTGAATTGACCATGAACTCTCCGGCATCTCAAAATATTCTAGAGTAAAGTGTGTTGCCATCTAAATGGAAGCTAATGTGTGTCTGAAATTGGGCCATGCAAAAGGACATCACACAAGCCAATCCCCATCATTATAGCTGAAAAAAAACAGTCAAGGCATTGCAATGGCCAAAATCAAAGTCCAGATCTCAACTCAATTGAAATGCTGGGGTGGGGACCTTACAGAGTGTGGAAATGTGCATAAATGAATGCCTAAAAACTTCAATGAACTTAAGCAACGTTGTAAAGAAATGTGGGCGAAAATTCCTCCAGAACTATGTGAGGGACTGATAAGTTCATACAGAAAATGATTACTTCAAGTTAGTAAAAAAATGTGGTTCTGCAAGCTATTGATTCATTAGGTGTACTTAATTTTTCACTGCTTCTGCATTTTAGCATATTTTTTGTAAATAATTTGACAGTGTAATTTGTCATCTGTTGTTGATCATCTGAGGCTGTATATTCCATATAGCGAATTTTAAAAACTTTCCAAGGACCTGATTTTTTTTTATTATGTCTTGCTAAGTAAAACCATGGGATTCAAAATCAGTGTACTTAGTTTTTTCTCATGATCTCACACACTAATACATTGTGGCAAAGCCAGGTAGGCTAGAGTTAAGACCTAGCACTGCAGGTTTTGATTAGGTACACATGGCAGGCTCTGCTTATAACCCGGCTAGGTGTTCACTTTAGGCTATGTTCACATGTCTAGAAGTGATCCGTTAGAACAGATTCAGCAGCAATCCATTGGCAAAAAATTTGTGCAATCGGAACGTTTTAGTCCGTTTTTAAATAACTGATCTCTGCTGGATCTATTTTTTAACATTGAAGTCTATGGAAAATGGATCCATTAATCAACCATTCATTTTTATTTAACTCTAGCAGCACTGATTGGATTAGGTAGTGTGAGAGTGTGTAGGGACACCCTCAACTGGTAAACTGGTAACATTTAGTTACCTATTATTGCTTCAAATATTTTAAGGAGGAATAACATAGGATTAGCACAACACAGCGGTATAAGGCGTTCTGAAATGGTATTTACTACGTATTAACTAAACTAATTAATTTAGGAGAGCTGAATTTGAGAGTAACAGACACAACCACTTAATGGCTATCAGAATGTATATATTTACAATATATTTATTTTACCTAATATTTTTGTATTTTATAATTAGGGAATACCAGGGATTCCTGGAAGTGATGGCGTTAGTGGTTTGAAGGTATGATATAAAATAGTTTTATGTAATGGGGATATTAAACTTTAAACTATTAATTTGTGCATCATACCTCCAAAATATAAAAAAATACAAATGCAACTAAATATTCAACTCCCCTTTGCAAATTAGATTTATTAACAAAATATATAAACTTTCTGCTAATTGCAATAAACCAATCAAGCAAGAACAATTTAAATAACTTATCACTACTAATATGACAAGTGGTTTTCTAAATTCAACACAAAATACTGTACCCCTATTTAATGACTACTGCAATTTCAGAATTATTCAACCCCTTAATGACAAGTGACTTAGTACTTAATAGGACATGTTTGGTTGTTATTACTGTCACGCCAGATGTAAGTGCAGCACAGAGGGAAAAGGGAGAGGGAGCCCAGACACTAGGGAAAGGGGGAAGTGGAGATCTCCTAGTCTGGTCTAGCGTTACCTTGTCTAAACTAACGTCCCTATATAGCCTCCTCAGCTATCGCCGATCAAGTGCCTCGCCCTACTTTCCCTGGCATAAGGTTACGGCTAGGGATGGAAGGAGATGAGCACTAGTCAACCTCCACTAAAACTCTAAAGACAACAAGGGTAGACAAAACAGAGGAAAATGGCTTAGCTTTAGATGTACTCCAAATGTGCACATGGCCTCAAGCTCCAGAGAGGACGAGGTACAGCTCCTGCTAAGCTTCACAAGTAGAAATGAATATAACTGGCGACGCCCTCTCAGACACACCAGTTATATATACACCCAGGCCAGAGAGCAAATTCATAGAATCATAGAATCATAGAATCATAGAATGGTAGAGTTGGAAGGGACCTCCTGGGTCATCTGGTCCAACCCCCTGCTCAATGCAGGATTCACTAAATCATCTCAGACAGATGTCTGTCCAGCCTCTGTTTGAAGACGTCCATTGAAGGGGAACTCACCACCTCTCGTGGCAGCCTGTTCCACTCATTAATCACCCTAACTGTCAAAAAGTTTTTTCTAATATCTAATCTGTGTCTCCTCCCATTTAGTTTCATCCCATTGCTTCTAGTCTTTCCTTGTGCAAAAGAGAATAAAGATGATCCTTCTACAATGTGACAGCCCTTGACATATTTGTAGACAGCTATTAAGTCTCCTCTCAGTCTTCTTTTTTGCAAACTAAACATTCCCAAATCCTGCAACCGTTCCTCATAGGACATGGTTTGCAGACCAGTCACCATTCTGGTCGCTCTTCTCTGAACTTGCTCCAGTTTGTCTATGTCTTTTTTAAAATGTGGTGCCCAAAACTGTACACAGTATTAAATTAACAAGAGAGAGGTAGTTGCTCGGTCCTAAAGACAGCCTCCTATCTAAGCAGCTGTCTGCAATGCCAAACGTGGAGATCTCTTGCAACCCACTGCAGGGTGACTGTCTGTCACCTCTGACACACCCGTGACAATTACGCTGCAGCAAATGTGATGCATAGTCTAAACCAGCTTCTGACAGAGTTCCTGAGAAACTTTTAACCTATTCCTTATAGGCAATAGCCTTCATTTCACTAATATTCTTGGATTTGCATGCTGCATTTGCCTTCTTCACAGCTCACCTTGGCCACTCCAGAATCTTCCAGGACTTCTGAAACGGAGCCGTTGTGGTCTTTGAGGTATTCTTCTGGTCATAGTTCTATTGTAAGGTCCAATGGCTCCACAGTTTTGGCTTCTTTACAGAAGGCAGGATGAGACTGCGGTAGCCATTAACAGTGACATTTTGTGTTGAATTTAGAAAAATAGCTTGTTATATTGTGTTCAGCTATAAGTTATAAAGTTTGCTAATAATCCTTATTTGCAATGGGGGTTGAATAATCTTGATTGCAACTAAATGTTGGTAACAAAAACCTTTTCAATTATATGCCACAGTATGATAATACATTCCTTTTGTTTTACTTAGGGTGAAACAGGACCTTCTGGGGAACCTGGCGTCAGAGGGCCTCCAGGGACTCCAGTATGTATATAAAATGGCACCACATATATGTTGCTTGTACTATTTTTCTACTTTTTGTGCCTCCTTGTTTTATGCTTCACCAGTTGCCTTATCCATTGGCAGAATTTCTTGCAGTTCTCTCTATAGCAGAGGCCTTGTAATATGCTGGCTTAGCTTAGTAACAGTATATTCTCCAGCTTCCCTTCCTTTATTTGCTACTATGCACTGTTTTTAAGTACATGCTCCCATGTCCTGTAAATCATCCTACTTGTCTGTAACCATAGATGAATCAATGGGCAGTGGACAGAAAGTTGCATGGAAAGGATACAACTAGTGGCAATGATATTAGAGCAATTTTTCACCTAAAAAAACAACATATTTCATAAAGAAAATAATTGCGATTTTGGTAGTAACTGCACTTGCAATCTAATAAGCTTAAGTTTTACAAAATAACAGTGACCATTAAAGCAAAGAACAGCAGTGGACCAGAAAAAATCAACATGTTGTGGCAAGAGATTGTTGGAGTGCAGTGGTACTTAAAAGTCTGTGAACTTTTGAGAATTTTTCATATTTCTGCATTAATTTGATCTAAAAATTCATCAAATTTTCACACACGTCCTAAAATATATAACTAGAACCAAATCAAACAAACAAGTCAGAAATAGTAGACTTAATGATTTATTTTAAATGCAGAAAATGATGCAATATCACATGTCTGAGTGGAAAAAGTATGTGAGCCTTTGCTTTCAGTATCTGGTGTTACCCCATTGTGCAGAAATAACATAATCTAAATGTTTTTGGTATTTGCTGATTAGTCCTGCACATCGGCTTGGACAAATTTGAGCTCATTTGAGCTCATTCCTCTTCATACAACAGTGTAAACTCTATTATGTTGTTGGGTTTTCTCCCATGAACTACTTATTTTAGGTCCTTCCACAACATTTCTATAAGATTAAGGTCAAGACTTTCTCGGCCATTCCAAAACGTTAACTTCGTTCTTCTTCTTTTGTAGAACACCTTGTGTGCTTTAGGTATTTCTTTTGCTCCATTACTGATGTTCTCTTGAAATTCAGCTCATTGATGTCTTAATATATGTCCTAATATATCTTAGAATTTATTTTTCCATCAATGTTTACAAAACTTCCTGGCCCAGATGCAGGAACACAGGCCTAAAACATAACACTACTATATCACCACCATGTTTCAAAGACCGTAGGAGGTTTTCATGCTGCAATGCAGTGGGGTTTTTATTCTTCAAACATAATGCTTTTCATTTAAAAGAAAAAAACTACATTTTTGTCTCATCTTTACACAAAACATTGTTCCAATAGACTGCTGGCTTTTCCAGGGAATTTTAAGCAAACTGAAGACTGGCAGCAATGTTGTTTTTGGAGATTTGTTGTTTTCTCCTTGCAATCCTGCCATTGATTATCAATGTCCTCTTGTTGATGGACTCATGAACATTAACATTAGCCACTATGAGACAGACCTTTAGTTGCTTAGAGGTTACCTTGGGTTCTGTTGTGACCTTGCTGACTATTATATGCACTCTTGGAGTGATCTTTGTTGGTTGACCACTCCACGGGATGGTAATAATGGTGATAGTTTGTGCACATATGGAGAAAAATCATCCAACTATGGATTTGTGGAGTCCAAACTCTGTAGAGATAATTCTGTAATCTTTTCCAGTCTGATGAGCATCAGCAATTATTTATCTGAGGTTCTTGGAAAACTCCTTTGTTTATGATACACTACCATCAGCATTTGTTGTGAAGAATAGAGATGAGTGCACCCGAACTTGAAAGAGAGAGAGAGAGATTCATGCTCAAAAGTTCGGATCCTCATTGTTTTTAATAGGGTTCGGGTTCTGGTTCAAGTTTGGGTACAGTTCTGGTACCAAAACTGAACTTTGGAATAAAGTTCGGGATGTTTACCTTGAACCCAAACTTCTATGGATCCGCCCAACCCTTGTGAAGATCAGACTTTGATAGATTCATGTTCTTTATCCCTTTTACAGATGACGTAAACTGGCGTCATCTGTTATTTCTCTGCTTTTGATGTGGGCTCGTACATGATGTCCTCATTTTTCCTCATTTTATCAGCGATCATGTGCCTCTAACAGCTGCGGTTGGAGCAAAGCTTCACCCGCAGCTGTTAACCTGTTAAATCCCGCTGACAACGGGATATAACATGCGCTGGCAGAAGGGCACCCCATCCCATCGCAGGGCGTCAATATGTTATCATGACAGCCGGGGGTCTGCCTGTCATTACCATACTCCTATGAACGCCAGCCTAGATTACAAACTCCAGATTGTGATTTTTGCTATCCATTGCAGTTAGTGATGAGCGAGCCCTAAAATGCTTGAGTGCTTGGTACTCGAATCAAGCAGGTCGGACGCTCGGACCGGCTTGAATCAAGTAACTCATATAATGGAAGTTAATGGGAAACTCAAACATTTTTCCAGAATACCCTAATAGGAGGGCTGGGGGGCAGGAAAATCACTGAAATAGATGGAAAAATCACTTCATAGGAATAGGAACAGCATGGGGAAGACGCCTGGTTGCATCTCTGATTCCCAGGTCGCTGCTGGTAACAATGTTTTCAGTGTATTACTCCACTTTTAAGGTACATTCCCACGATCAGTGTTTTGAATGAAGCTGAATTTCCGCATGAATGCCGCACCTCAGCTCACTTACGTTTTTCTTTTAGTTTTTTCATGCATTTTTGTCTCTCTTTGGTATTTAATTAGATGTGCAAAGATGTGCATTGAGGAAAATAAGTCTTTAATATACTGCCAACTTTGCAAGTTTTCACACCTACAAAGAATGGAGAGGTCTGTAATTTTTATTGTAGGTACACTTCAACTGTGAGACAGAATCTAAAAATAAAACCCAGAAAATCACATTGTATAATTTTTAAATAATTAAATTGCATTTTATTGTGTGAAATAAGTATTTGATCACCTACCAACCAACAAGAATTATGGCTCTCACAGACCTGTTAGTTTTTCTTTAAGAAGCCCTCTTACTCTGCACTCCTTACATGTATTAATTGCACCTGTTTGAACTCGTTACCTGTATTAAAGACACCTGTCCACACACTCACTTAATCACATTGCAACCTCTCCACCATGGCCAAGACCAAAGAGCTGTCTAAGGACAACAGGGCCAAAATTGTAGACCTGCACAAGGCTGGGATGGGCTACAGGAAAATAGGTGAGCAGCTTGATGAGAAGGCAACAACTGTTGGCACCATTATTAGAAAATGGAAGAAGCACAAGATGACCATCATTCTTCCTCAGCCTGGGGCTTCATGCAGGATAATTCTGAGAACGGTCAAGAATCAGCCCAGAACTACACAGGAGGACCTGGTCAATGACCTGAAGAGAGCTGGGACCACAGTCTCACACATTACAGTTAGTATCACACTACGATGTCATTGATTAAAATTTTGCAGTCTCACGCCAGAACATGTCCAGACCCGTTTGAAGTTTGCCAATGACCATCTGGATGATCCAAAGGAGAAATGGGAGAAGGTCATGTGGTCAGATGAGACCAAAATAGAACTTTTTGGTATCAGCTGCACTTGTCTTGTGTTTGGAAGAAGAAGAAGGATGAGTACAACCCCAAGAACACCATACCAACCATGAAGCATGGTGGGGGAAACATTATACTTTGGGGATGCTTTTCTGCAAAGGGGACAGTACGACTGCACTCTATTGAAGGGAGGCTGGATGGGGTCACCTATCGCAACATTTTGGCCAACAACCTCCTTCCCTCAGTAAGAGCATTGAAGATGGGCCATGGCTGGGTCTTCCAGCATGAAGCATCTGTAAGAAGCATTTCCAGGTCCTGGAGTGGCCTAGCCAGTCTCCATATCTCAACCCAATAGAAAATCTTTGGAGGGAGCTGAAACTCAATGTTGCCAAGCAACAGCCCCGAAACCTGAAAGATCTGGAGAAGATATATATGGAGGAGTGAGCCCAAATCCCTGATATAGTGTGTGCAAACTTGGTCAAGAGCTAGAGGAAATGTCTGACCTCTGTAATTGCAAACAAACTTTTCTTTACCAAATGTTAAGTCTTGTTTTTCTATTGTATGAAATACTTATTTCATGCAATAAAATGCAAATTAATTATGTAAAAATCATAGGATTTGATTTTCTGGATTATTTTTAAGATTCCGTCTCTCACAGGTGAAGTGTACCTATGATAAAAATTACAGACCTCTCCAATATTTGTAGGCGGGAAAACTTGCAAAATCGCCATTGTATCAAATACTTATTTTCCCCACTGTAGATAGATAGATATGGGGTATTTGAGGAGCTGGCCTTGTTCTACAGACTATTGAACCAATGGACGTAGAGCAGAGTCCAAGGATCTAAGGGATGCAGACTTTTTCCAGCATGGAGCACTGGTTCCGTCAATCTTATTATGTTTTATTAGAGATTTGCTTGATGTGTTTTATTAGCGACAGTAAGCAGAGGAAGACATGCAGGATTCATTTTATGTATACATAAGGCCAGACAGGAGATCGCAATCATTCCATTAATCTTGTTAGTGTCTCAGGGGCCTTAAGCCATTGTTCTCCCAGCCATTATTCCCATTATGTGGGTGGGGTTAGTAGATCAAGTGAAGCCATCATCACAGGGAGTCTCACAAGCAGTCCCAGGTGATGGGTTGGGCCTGAGAAAAAATACCTCCACTAATACACAGTTAGCTTTGGGGGGAAGGGTGTGAACACTTCTGCCCATTCAGGGGGCTGATCCCAGGCAGGGAGCAATAAGCCACATGTTAAGTCAGGGAGAGTGTGCAATGACCTTGAAGGGACAGGATCCTGGCTGAGTGAGGTCCAGGAGCCATGGATGGATAGCCTATGGAGTTTGGAGATCGGTTGCTGACTGGGCTGGATAAATGTGCTACAGTTGTGGGATCTCTCTTCTGGATTTGATGAACGTTCTTAAGGACTGTTGCTGCTGGATACCTGTGCTTCTATAGTGTTATCTGTCGTCTGGAGGAGCTTGGACTGTGACTACAGACTATACTGGCTGGAGATACAAAATCTGTGGGTAGACCAAAAGTTGGGAGACAGTGAGTAACGCCCGATACAAGGACAGTGGTACCATCCCGAGGAGGGGATCTTGTGGACTGGGGGCAATGTATTTTGGCCATCTACCTGGAGTTGTTGTAAAACCATGGACATAAGGAATAAAAAATAGTTGTATCATTAACCTGCCTAGGAAATTATTACAACCCACAACCTTAGATCTTCACAGGGTACATGGATAGATATGGGGTAGATAGCTTGATGGACATCTGTGAGATATATAATTAGTTCCATGTGTGTGTAGTTTACTGTACATGGATTAACCAAATAAATAGATGAAAAATAAGACGTGGGGTCCCCCTAATTTTGATAACCAGCCAAGATAATGCAAATGGCTGTGGGCTTATATTATCAGGCTGAAAAGGTCCATGGTTATTGTGTCCTTCCAAGCCTAAAAATACAAGCCCACAGCCACCCCAAAATTGGCGCCAATTCTGGAGCTTTGAACAGTCCTTCCTGATTGCTCTGGTGCGGTCGCAATTAGGGTTATGGAAGTTAGGTTTGATGACAGCTGTGATTTGTCAAAAATCACAGCTGCCATCAAGAACAGGGGTTAGTAATGGAGAGGTGTCTATCAAACACCCCCATTACTAACCCAGTATTCAAAAAATAAAAACACACACACACAGAAAAGATGCTTTATCTGAATAAAGATTCCCCCACACTATCACTCATTTATCAATTTATTGAAAAAAAAAATTCCATGCAGGTCCGAATTAATCCAATTAATCCGAAGTAGTCCAAAAAAGGATACCTGAAATATGTAAAAAGGCAGGAATGAAGACACTAGACACTCCCTTCTTCACCAATTTATTAGCCAAAATATTGCCACACAGGTTCGATGTAATTCTGTCTCTGGCATCTGTGAATAGCAGTAAAGTGACTGCTATTCACAGGCGCCGGGCAGTGACGTCAATGCTTATCATCGTCACCGAGTCTCGCTGATCGCAACAAGACTTGGTGGTGCCTGTGATTAGCAGGAATGGGAAGAGCCGGGCTAAGGCCAGAATTGACGTATTTAATGTGGTACACCATTAAAAATGAAACAATTTAAAAAAAATACACATATTTGGGATTGTAGCGTTTGTAAACGTCTGATCTATCAAAATATGAAATAAATTAATCAGATTGGTAAATGGCGTAACATGAAAAAAATCAAAATGTCAAAATTAATTTTTTTTTGCAATAAAATGCAATAAGAGGCGATTAGAACATTGTATCTACTCAAAATGTTACAAGAAAAACGTCATATCGGGGTGCAAAAAATAAGCCCTCACACATCCCCATATCTTGAGAAATTAAAACGTTACGGGTCTCGGAAAATAGCTACAAAAGCAAAAATTGTTTTTGTTTTACAAATTTCA
The DNA here is from genome assembly GCF_046119375.1 of Phyllobates terribilis. NCBI lineage: Eukaryota > Metazoa > Chordata > Amphibia > Anura > Dendrobatidae > Phyllobates > Phyllobates terribilis. The sequence continues at coordinate 380,826,882 of NW_027362763.1, read as the reverse complement.
GAACTTTTTTTCACCACTTAAATAAATAAAAAAAACTAAATATGTTTGTTATCTGCATACTCCTACTAACCTGGAGAATCATATTGTTAGGTCAGTTTTACCATAGAGTAAACATGGTAAATAAAAAGCACAAACAACAATTGTGAAATTGCACTTTTTTTGCAAGTTCAATGCACTTGGATTTTTTTCCTGTTTTTCAGTACACTATATATTAGAGTGAATAGTGTCATTCAAAAGTACAACTCGTCCTTCAAAAGAAAGCCCTCATATGGCTATATTGGAAGAAAGGGAGTAAAACACAAACATGGAAAATGGCCATGTTATGAAGGGGTTAATTTAATCAGATTGACACTCACATCTTGTCATTCCATTGATTGAAAGCAAAATATTCTAATTTCACCTTCAAATTAGCTGGTAATCCTAAAGGTTCACAGATATTTTCTTATTAAAAATACAAAGTCTAATTTCTTTGACTCATTTGTTTTATTAAATTAACTTTACTTTTAGGACTTGTGTGAAAATCTGATGTAGTTTAGGTAAATTTTATGCAGAAATTCTGGCAAATTCTGAAGGGATTACAAACTTTTAAGCACAATGGTATTCGCCTCACTTCTCCCTGCCACCCAACAATACATTATTATTAGTGATGATTGAGTATGCCTCATTAACCTGAGCGTGCTCGCCGAGTATTTTGGTGTGCTCGGTGTTTCATTCATTGTCGCCGCACCTGCAATTTTCACGACTGTTAGACAGCTGTGACACATGCAGAGATAGCTTATTCGCCAGGCTATCTCTGCACGTGTCAGGCAGGCGCGGCGACAATGAATGAAACGCCGAGCACGCCAAAATACTCGGCAAGCACCTGGGCGTGCTCGCCGAAAGGGTTAATGAGGCGTGCTCGATCATCACTAATTATTATATAAAGTAAAAAACCGTTAACAATTGGCATATATACATAAGGGAGACTAAAACATGAAATGTCAGTTTTCTGTTTAGTTTAAATTTTGTGGGGATCCCATACATAAATTTAACGCCTAACAACCTCCTCTATACTCTGTAAACAAACTACAAACTTCTCTCTGTTTGAAGTACATAGGGTGACTCTTTAGTAGGAACTTTGTGGGATCTGTGGCAGGCATTCTTGGGTGTGGATACATAAATTACACTACTTATAGTGTATCTAATTCGGGCTAGATTCTCTCATGTATTCATTGTTTGGTAGCAAACAATATATTTTCTTTCTGTTGTCTAATAGCTTTAGATATTGTTGGATGGGAAATGTAGGTTGAAATAGAAAAAGGAATAAATCCAGATGGAGAAAGACATTGGGAATTCCCTTTTGGAAAATTTGACTTTGGAAAAACTGATTTCTTTTCCAAATTGTTCTTGGAACTAAGAGTCTCTTCAGGGGAACAACCAAAGCTCTAATAGATATCTTAAAAATACAGCTCTGGTAAGGCAATTAGATACTATATATAGTATGAATCTGTATATCTATTTACCTCTATATATCTATATATAAAGTGTCCATTAAAAGTTTGAAGACACCTGTTCATACAATGATTTTCCTTGTTCTTATTGAATGTGAACATCATGAACTGAAGGCAGCAAAATCTCAAACACATATGGGAGCAAGCTGTCAAAAGCATGTGAAATAAACCAGAATATGTGTTAAACCTTAGAATTCTCTAAGCCCCCATTTTTACCCTTATTACAGCTTTACACACCCTTGGCATACTCACAAGCAGCTTCAACAAGTAGTAACCTGGAATGGCTTTCAATTACTAGATATGCCAGGTCAAGAGTTCATTTTTGTAATCACCAGACTGCAGAAAGTGTTTTCAATCATCAGGTGTGTTGCAGTGTTAGTACACAGTTTCAAACAGTGCTGACCACCTATTCTCCAACTTTTCTAAGCCTGAATATACTAAAAAAAACACTCAACACAGTAAAGAGAACTGACACTCCATTGTTAATTTAAAAATGGACGTCAATCAATCCAGAAAATTGTTAGAACCATGAAGATGTCCTAAATGCGGAATTCAAAACTATCAATCGCTATAATGAAAATGGTTCTTACTATGATTGTCACAAGAAAGGAAGACCAAGAATTACCTCTGCTGTAATAATAACAAGTTCATCAGAGTTACCAGCCTCAGAAATCACAAATTGACAGCACCTCAGATTACAATCCTCGTAAATGATGCGCAGGCATCAAGTAGCGGACACATCTCAAAATCAACAGCCAGAAGCAGCCATTTATGGATGAATTGCTGCACAGAAGCAACTACTAAGGACTACAAACCAGAAAAGACTTGTTTAGTCCAAATAATACAAAGACTGGACATTAGATCAGTGGAAATCTGTACCATGGTCTGATGAGTGAAAATTTGAGATTTTTGGTACCATGGTACTATGTTTTGTGAGACGGAAAAAAAGTAGATGTATAGTTTCTACAAGTGTGGTGCTAAATTGGAAGCATGGAGGGGAAGGTGTAATGGTGTGAGAGTGATTTGTTGGTGTCATAGTTGGTGATTTATTCCAAGTTCAAGAGAAACTTAACCATCATGTGTACCACTGTTCTGCAATGAAATGTCATCCCATCTGGTTTGTACTTATTAGGACCATCATTTGTGTTGTAATAGGACAATGACCAAAAGTACACCTCCAGGCTGTGTAAGGGCTATGTGACAAAGAAGGAGAGGGCTTAAGTGCGGTGTCACATGACATGATCTCAATCCAATTGAGATGGTTTAGGATGACTTGGACTGCAGAGCGAAAGCAAAGTACAAGTACTCCACACCTCTGAAAATTCCATCAAAACTTTTGGACTAACTGATGAAGCTGTTTGAGATAATGCCAAGGGTCTGTAAAGCTGTCATCCGCATAAAGGGGTGTATTGAGGAATCTAAGATTTAATACATTTAATACTATTCATAGTATATTTCACACTGTAGCAATACTACTCACTAGGGTAGGGAGCGATATGAGGTATCGCAGGAACCATTTCTATTTAAAAGTCCTGCTAGTTTATTGCAGTTCTCATAAACCACATCACAGGAAACTCAAATACTGCTCTTGTCCATCTCAAAGTACAACATAAAGCAAAAAGTCCATACAATAGTGCTGGTTAACCCACCTGGCTTAGAGTACAGCATCCTAGTCCTTTAGCAAAGGCACTCAATCCAGGAGATCTACACACCTCCATACACACAGCCATGTTTGAGGCAAACAACTCTCAATTTACAAAGTAAACCTCACCCAGGGATGGAGATATGGTGAGCATGTTTCTCTCCCAGCACTTCAGCATCTCATAATCAATCTGTCATGGCTGATTAACCCCTTTTAGTCCTATAGAAACTAAAGCATTACTCCAAGTTTATCTCCCAACCACTAGGTGTCCGACAGCCACCTTACAACACCTATTTACTTACTCCTTGTTTCCATATGTGTTCCATTATGGTTTTGTTACCTCAGGTCTGAATCTATAATGTGCACTGTCAAGATTTATCACAAATATCACAGCCCGGGAAGGTCACGCAGACCCACCCACTGTGATCTTTGGAGCAAACAGCTCTCTGCTGCCCCCTATCGTCCAGACAATTGCACGATTGGCCGACAATCAACGGAGGAGACCACAAGCTGTTCGCACTTACAGGCCGGTTATCGGAAAACTAACAGTGATTGTATGGTACATATACCTCCGGATTACAAAACATGGAATATGTGTATATACCCCCATAGGATCACCACTAACTCCACAATAACCCCAGACTACTCTCTGCCACCACCAGTCATTTTTACAGGCTGAGGCTTGATTCTGGTAATGTATGGCTTCGAGGCACGGTTACAGAACAAAAGGAACAGAACTATTACATTTAATATTTAACCCAAAGGGAGTCAGTGCTTATGAAAACTATACAAAAGATTTTACAAAGGGGACAAAACAATACAGCATATACAGTTACAGAAAATAAAGAGATTAACAAAAGAACTTACTATGCCGCTCTCAGAAACGAGTCAACTTAGCCAAAGGAAAGCGTTTCATTGTGGGCCATTCATTAAACGGGATTCATGCATGCATGGTATGTATCTCTCTACAGGAACCCAGATCATAATTCGGCTTCATCTTTTATCAGCCCCTGAGTCCCACTCACACACCCCCCATGATGACCTCACATGGGCAGTTTTGTGGGCTGTCCTCAGCCCTTCAGGATTTTATGAAATACCAACTTCTGAGATAACTTCACTCCTGATAGTCACAGAAGTTCAAGATTGCCGCTATATTTTCCATCAGGATTTTACCTTTCCATAGATGGTAAACATGGCATAGCTGTTGTCAGTTATCTGATAACTGTGGCTTTGTGGCTCATAGGCAGGTGTTACAGTTATGAATAATTATATGTCTTCTTCCTCTATTAGCCTCGGTGCCGAAAATGTATGTTTCATCAATATAGGATTTATACAAATTTTGATATTCAATATTTTCTTTCAGAGACCTATGTATGTTGCATGTACAATGCTTCTCTTAGAGGGACAAAGGTGTCTAGAGTAAATGTAAAATATTTCTCTTGAATGGACAAAAGGTTTCTTCCACTGCCCTGCTTATGTATAAACACGTGTACCCTTTTGTTGCCTAACTCCTTGAAAAGCGTATCAGCGTGCTCATAAGGAATTGCACAGCAAATTTTGTTGTCCATTTTTTCCTGTTACCGTTGCGAAAATAAAAAAATTTGGGTCTAAAGTAACATTTTTGTGAAAAAAGTTAAATGTTCATTTTTTTCTTCCACATTCCAAAAATTCCTGTGACGCACCTGAAGGGTTAATAAACTTCTTGAATATGGTTTTGAGCACCTTGAGGGGTGCAGTTTTTAGAATGGTATCAGTTTGGGGTATTTTCTGTGATAAAGGCCCCAAAGTCACTTCAAATGTGATGTGGTCCCTAAAAATAAATGGTTTTGTAAATTTTGTTGGAAAAATGAGAAATCGCTGGTCAACTTTTAACCCTTATAACTTCCTAATAAAAAAAAATTTGGTTCCAAAATTGTGCTGATGTAAAGTAGACATGTGGGAAATGTTATTTATTAACTATTTTGTGTGACATATCTCTCTGATTTAAGGGCATGAAAATTCAAAGTTGAAAAATTGCAACATTTTCAAAATTTTCGCCACATTTAGATTTTTTCACAAATAAATGCAAGTCATATCGAAGAAATGTTACCACTATCATGAAGTACAATATCTCATGAAAAAACAATCTCAGAATCAGGGGGATCCGTTGAAGCGTTCCAGAGTTATTACCTCATAAAGTGGCAGTGGTCAGAATTGTAAAATTGGCCTGGTCATTAACGTGCAAACCACCCTCGGGGGTAAAGGGGTTAACATTTACAAGACAATTTACAGTTTGCCATGTATCCAAAAAACTGATGCTGTACTGTGGCTCTGTATGGCATCTGATTTTTTTTTTTTGCACATCCAGAGATTTGAATAGGTGAGTATCATTCGATTTATGGAAGAAACTAGTGCAATTTTTTTCAGATTCGGTCAATGAAAAAAATTGGTCATCTGCACTGTTCCTTTGAATAACATTAGTACGAGTGCTGTCCATTTTTTTATTGGACAGCATTGTTCTGTGAACGAGCCCTATGGATCAGTATATGAACTTGTGAGTATCACAAGTATACATATCTATATATGTATGATTGTGGTATAATAAAACTAAAGGTATTTTCTGAAAATCAGGTTAGTTTAACTAAGTCACATGTTTCTGATTACATGCTAACCTGGTCTCCAGAATCCACCCCCCTTTTTCCACATATCTTACTGTACACAAGCAAAGCATGTTTTTATTGGAATAATACATGACTAAGGGCAAAGTTATGTATAAAATACATACGATAATACCGTGATTACTGTCTGAACTGTACCTGGAACACTTTTAAGCTGCTGAAATAAAGATTATAGAATAATTTTAATCTGAATCAGATGGAAATCTTTGTGCTTTACTGTTTACACACCACATCAAGCAGCAGTGGTGCTTCCATGCCGAGGATTTATAAGAACCATAATCTGGTGAGCTGGTTATTTCACTTTTTCATAAAATAGAACTCTGTACAAAACCTAAATTCAGAGGCAAGCTCCAAGTCAGGTTCTTTAATACATTTAATTTTTTTACACCTTAGGGAATGATGGGAGCAGAAGGTTTACCTGGTTCACCTGGGCTATCTGGACCTAAGGTAATAACATATAGCATAGATTATTTTATTGTAATTGAATCATCTGTACTCCTTGGTGCACCATTATGTATTTTCATGTTGTTGGTTCACCTTGACATACAATTTAGGGTTAGTACAGACCCATTTCTGTGGGTGATAACTATCAAATTATAATTTGTGGCCACTTTAGATAACCCATTAGCAGGCCTGGTTTTAGACAAACCAATCATCCAATGAATGGGCAGCATTTTGCTCGTTCATTGGGCAATTGCTGGTGTTTACACCTATTGATTCCCGTCTGTACTACCAGTATTTATAAATGTGGACGCTAAACACACACAGTTTGTGACACACACGTATACACAAGCTGCTTTTGCACACCCATAAATATATATACAGTACAGACCAAAAGTTTGGACACACCTTCTCATTTAAAGATTTTTCTGTATTTTCATGACTTTGAAAATTGTACATTCACACTGAAGGCATCAAAAGTATGAATTAACACATGTGGAATTATATACTTAACAAAAAAGTGTGAAACAACTGAAAATATGTCTTATATTCTAGGTTCTTCAAAGTAGCCACCTTTTGCTTTGATGATTGCTTTACGCACTCTTGGCATTCTCTTGATGACCTTCAAGATGGAGTCACCGGAAATGATCTTCCAACAATCTTGAAGGAGTTCCCAGAGATGCTTAGCACTTGTTTGCCCTTTTGCCTTCACTCTGCGGTCCAGCTCACCCCAAACCATCTCGATTAGGTTCAGGTCTGGTGACTGTGGAGGCCAGGTCATCTGGTGTAGCACCCCATCACTCTCCTTCTTGGTCAAATAGCCCTTACACAGCCTGGAGGTGTGTTTGGGGTCATTGTCCTGTTGAAAAATAAATGATGGTCCAAATAAACGCAAATCGGATGGAATAGTATGCTGCTGCAAATAGTATGCTTCTTAGGATAAGTTTATCTGAGTCACCAGCCTCAGAAATCGCAGGTTAACAGCAGCTCAGATTAGAGACCAGGTGAATGCCACACAGAGTTCTAGCAGCAGACACATCTTTACAACAACTGTTAAGAGGAGACTTTGTGCAGCAGGCCTTCATGGTAAAATAGCTGCTAGGAAACCACTGCTAAGGACAGGCAACAAGCAGAAGAGACTTGTTTGGGCTAAAGAACACAAGGAATGGACATTAGACCAGTGGAAATCTGTGCTTTGGTCTGATGCGTCCAAATTTGAGATCTTTGGTTCCAACCACCGTGTCTTTGTGCGACGCAGAAAAGGTGAACGAATGGACTCTACATGCCTGGTTCCCACCGTGAAGCATGGAGGAGGAGGTGTGATGGTGTGGGGGTGCTTTGCTGGTGACACTGTTGGGGATTTATTCACAATTGAAGGCATACTGAACCAGCATGGCTACCACAGCATCTTGCAGCAGCATACTATTCCATCCGATTTGCGTTTATTTGGACCATCATTTATTTTTCAACAGGACAATGACCCCAAACACACCTCCAGGCTGTGTAAGGGCTGTTTGACCAAGGAGAGTGATGGGGTGCTACACCAGATGACCTGGCCTCCACAGTCACCAGACCTGAACCTAATCGAGATGGTTTGGGGTGAGCTGGACCGCAGAGTGAATGCAAAAGGGCAAACAAGTGCTAAGCATCTCTGGCAACTCCTTCAAGATTGTTGGAAGACCATTTCCGGTGACTACCTCTTGAAGCTCATAAAAAGAATGCCAAGAGTGTGCAAAGCAGTCATCAAAGCAAAAGGTGGCTACTTTGAAGAACCTAGAATATAAGACATATTTTCAGTTGTTTCACACTTTTTTGTTAAGTATATAATTCTACATGAGTTAATTCATAGTTTTGATGCCTTCACTGTGAATGTACAATTTTCAAAGTCATGAAAATACAGAAAAATCTTTAAATGAGAAGGTGTGTCCAAACTTTTGGTCTGTACTGTACATGTCTACAGAGCATCTCCATACAGATGCAGTCATACACGGAGCACATACATACCGATGCATGCATGGACAGAACACATACATACCAACACATGCATGGATGGTCACATACATACCGACACATGCATGGACGGAGCACATACATACAGAGACATAGTATAATTACCCCCACAAAGCCCTTCAAACAATATAATTGGCCTCCACAAAGCCCTACAAACAATGTAATGGCCCCCCACACAACCTACCACACAGTATGAGGAACCCCACACAAAAATTAATCCTGTATAATTGCTCACATACAGTATAATTGCCCCCATATAGCCTTCCATAAAGTATAAAGGCTCCCACGTACCTCTCCACATAGTGCAATGGTTCCCAAACAGCCATCTGTAAGTTGGCCGCCGGACAGGTCCTCGAGGGGAGATATGTGTCTTTGAGGTTGATAGCTTCGGTGATGTAAGCCCAATAAAGCATGCTCCAGCATGTATAGTGCTGAGAGAGTTAATAGGGGGTATCAGGGCTTGGTTTTATAAGCAGTCATAAGAGATGGGTGGGAATGGCTGTTCACATATCCCCACCCCAGGGGCGTGGTTTGGTAAATAAAATGGAGTTTCTCATTCACTGTCTGTGTCTGGAGATGTGTGGATCTCCAGGGTGTTGGTCTGTGCTAAGGACTTAAGGACTGGACACTAACCTGAGCGGGTGAATCCGCAATGTTGTATGGACATTTTGTGTTTCCACTTTGTGCCAGAAAAGGCTGTTTTTTTGTTTTGCTTCCCGAATGGATTATGCTGTCTTAATAAACCAGCCTGGATTTCTCATTGAAAATGCTTCCTGTGCCTACCTCAACTGTAGCTAAGTGAGTATGAAATCCTACAATTGGTGCTAGAAGCATGGGCACGAATCCCAAGGGGCAGTGTGACTGTTACTGGAAACCATATATGTCCTGGGTGAAGGCCGCCAGCCAGCAAGGGATGTCCGTCAGCATGGAGGAGCTGATAAAGCAACTGACAACAACAAATACGGAAGCAGCAGCATCAACAGCAGCAGCAGTGGCAACAGCAGCAGCGGATGCAGCAGCAGCACAAGCAGCAGATGGAGCTCCTAGCCGTGGCGATCCATGGCAGGGCAACCCCCCACCCCCAAGTCCAGGTGGTTACTCACACATCAGGAAGATGGTAAGAAGAGCCTTACAAAAGATGACCCCCGGGTGGTGACGTTGAGGTGTTCCTGGTGGTTTTTGAGAGGGTGGCGGAATGGGAGAAATTGCCTCCATAGCAGTGGGCGGAGGTTCTGGTGCCATATTTAGCAGAGGAGCCGCAGAAAGCCTGTTATGACCTGGCCTTGCAGGACGTAAAAGAGTATGGCAAGTTGAAGACTGAGATTTTGGCATGCTTAGGAGTGACTCTGACTGTCAGGGCGCAACGAGTACACCACTGGGCCTATTGCAGTGACAAACCTCTCTGGTCCCAAATGTTTGACCTCCTACACCTGGTCCAAAAGTGGTTGCAACTGGAATTTTCCTCTCCAGCACAGATGGTGTCATGGTCAGGTTCATACACTCCCTTCCGAGGCTGATGCAATCTTGGGTTGCCAAGGGAAATGCCCATAATGCTGATGACCTGGTGGGGTTGGTGGAAAGGTTCCAAGCTGTTGAGAGTGCTTTGGGGAAGCAACGGGTAGCAGCATCTCCATACTGAGGTTCCCAAAGGGGGGTGGACACCCAAAAGAGGGTAACTAGAGCCACATCTGGGGGCGTCCTAGAAACCAGGAGGGGTCTGAGTTGCTGTGAAAGGCCCCATCCAATAACGTAATTTGTTGGCGATGTCATATCAATGAGCCAATGGACTGCATCATAGGACGGAGCTGCTCGTACTTTGCATATCCTGCCTGCAGCGCTGTCCCTCAACCAGGCGAGGGACCGCAGGCCTGCCCCGTGTCAGCGAATGGAGTGAAAATGACTGGTTTGTTGGACTCGGGGAGTTTGGTAACCCTAGTGAGGGCCATGATTCTTCATTGGCTGATTCCCGATTCCTGGGAAAATGGTGGGCGTCCGCTGTATACAGCGCCGAGTCCCATGTAGCGCCGAGTCCCATGAGGTGGGCGTAGTCAAGGACTTATTGCACCCTGTTATAATAGGCCGGGACTTTGCCTTGTTTTGGAACTTGTGGAGAAAAAGGAGGACGCCAGATTGTCCAGACAACACCCAGGTTGCTCCTAAAGAAACCTTGTCGCGGGCCACAGCTGCCGGATTTCCCTTTTGTGTACTTATTGGCAATGAGTATGAGGCAGTATCCCTGGAGGCCAACATCCCTGAGCTGGAGGTGTCCGTGGGAAACTTTGGAACCGCCTAACTCAGGGACTTAGCTCTAAAAAGGGGCATTGATAATGTAACTGTTCTTAATGATGTTGCTCAAGAGCCGGGGGCTGATACACGATATCTGTACGTTGCCATAAATGGGGATTACTATATCGGGTCACCAAGCTCAGAGGGGAGATAATCGAGCAGTTACTAGTGTCGGGGCCGTACAGACGCAGGGTGTTCGATATGGCCCATGCACATGTCTTAGGTGATCATCTGGGGGTAGAAAAAAACAGGAAATGATCCTCCAGAGGTTCTACTGGCCTGGTTGTCACTGAGAAATCATGAATTATTGTCGTCCTGTCCCAGCCAGCTGACCTCCCCTATGGCTCACTTCCATAGCCCCTTGGTGCCACTGCCTATCATTGAGGTCCCATTTGATTGCATCACCATGGATCTAGTGGGACCCCTGGTCAAGTCCGCCCGAGGACATCAGTATATCCTGGTGGTAATGGACTATGCTACACGGTACCTGGAGGCCGTACCACTACGAAGCTCCTCTGCCAAGTGCATAACCAGGGAGTTGGTCCACATCTTTACTAGAATGGGGTTGCCTAAGGAGATCCTAATGGACCAAGGGACCATATTTATGTCCAGGGTGATGAGGGAGTTGTGCAAAACCCTGAAAATCACACAACTCAGGACCTCAGTCTACCACCCCCAGACAGACGGCTTAATGGAGAGGTTTAATAAAACCTTGAAGGCCATTGTAGCGTCGGCGTCCCTGCCTCCTGCTAGGCAGGGACGCTGTTCCCCTCACCTCTCCGCTCCGTGCCCGGCGTCTTCCTCCCGCTCTGCTGGCAGCGCGCGCTGCTTCACGGCTACTGTGCTTAGGGCGCGCGCTCCCCCTCTCTTAAAGGGGCCGCGCGCGCTGTCCTAAGGAGTCCCCGGCCAATGGCCGGAGGACCTCACCATATATAAGGCACCTCCTCCAAAATGGAGGTGCCCGAGCAATGTTGTTGAATAGCCTATCACTCTGCTTTAGCCCTCAGGTCCCGTTACCAGATACCTGCCAGTTACCTGCCAGTTACCTGCCAGATTCCTGCTTGATACCTGCCTGATTCTTGTCTATCTACTTGCATTCCTGCGGTCCGACAGTCTGCCTACCAGCCCTGCCAGTCTGTCTATGGATCTGATTGCCCGCTCACCTGGGAGCGCTCATCTGCTACCTGCCTGCTAGCCTACCTGGAGGCTCTGCCGTCACGTGCTGTGACCACCTACCTGTCCAGAGACTTTTACCCGCTCACCTGGGAGCGTCCATCTGTTACCTGCCTGCTAGCCTACCTGGAGGCTCTGCCGTCACGTGCTGTGACCACTTGCCTGTCCAGAGACTCTTCCCCGCTCACCTGGGAGCGTCCGCCTGCTACCTGCCTGCTAGCCTACCTGGAGGCTCTGCCGTCACGTGCTGTGACCACATGCCTGTCCAGAGACTCTTGCCCGCTCACCTGGGAGCGTCCACCTGCTACCCGCCTGCTAGCCTATCTGGAGGCTTAGCCGTCACTTGCCGTGACCTCCTGCCCCTCTACTCAGAGACTGTCCCCGTCACTTGCCGTGACCTCCTGCCCTTCTACCCAGAGACTGTCCCCGTCACTTGCCGTGACCTCCTGCCCTTCTACCCAGAGACTATCCCCGTCACTTGCCGTGACTACCTGCCCGCATTCCCTGGGAGCCACCCGCTTCCTTACTAGGACTGCCCCTTTGTATCATTGCTCAGAGGTTCCACCTCCCAGACCCGTTGCAGTTTGCTCGGGCCATGGAACCCAGTGGCACCCAAGCTCCCTCGCTCTCGGACTTGTGTCATGAACTTTCCCGTCAGAGGTCCCAACAGGAGTCCATCCTGAGTCATCGGCGTAGTGTTAACTCCCGCCTGGACACATTGTCTACCTCTTCGGGAGCTGCCTCCACACGCTCACTTACTACCCCGGCACCGCCGCAGCCCATCAACACCATGGAATCTCTTCCCGGTCCCCGCCTTTCCGCTCCTCCTCGTTTTGGCGGAGATCCCAGCCAGGCACGGGGCTTCATTAACCAGTGCACTGCACTTCGAACTGTTGGCACACCAGTTTTCCACCGACCGAGCCAAAGTAGCCTTCATCATGTCCCATCTCACGGGAGAGGCACTGGCTTGGCTAAATCCTCTATGGGAGAGAGGAGACCCCCTGGTGTCCAACCTGCCAGCCTTTCTCACGGCTTTCCGGAAAGTCTTCGACGAACCAGGACGGAAGACCTCATCCGCATCATCTCTGCTACGCCTCCGTCAAGGAAATCTCACCGTGGGCCAATATGCCATACGGTTCCGTACCCTTGCTTCGGAGCTGGCCTGGGATAACGACGCCCTGGTGTCTGTCTTTTGGGAGGGTCTGTCCGGCCGTATTAAAGATGAACTCGCCGGTCTTGACATTCCTACCACTCTCGACGACTTAATAACTCTTGCCACCCGGATAGACATCCGGTTCCAGGAGCGCGCCAAAGAGGTCACCCATGAGAGGAGGTTTCCACGTCTAGCCCCTACCTTCCAGAAACCCATCACTTCTCCCGTTTCTCCCCAGGCGCACTCACCCGAGCCTATGCAGGTCGACCAGACCAAGATGGTCAAGACCCGTCAAGAGTTACGCCGAGCCGAGGGGAGCTGCTTCTACTGTGGCAGTAAGGAGCACCGGATCCGTTCCTGCCCGCAGAGGTCGGGAAACGCCTGTGTCTAGGATCGCTCAGAGAGGTCGTCCTAGAAAAGAGTAAATCCTCTCCATCTCTGTTGGTGTCGGTCTCTATCATCTGCGGGGAGAACCGTTATTTTGAACTAGCCTAACTTGACTCTGGAGCTGCCGGAAATCTCATTTCTCAGTCCCTGGTAGAGAAATACCGCATTCCCACCAACCCTCTAGCTGTACCCTTATCTGTCGCTGCCGTAGATGGGGGCCTCTTACCACATCCCATCCAACTCATCACCGAATCCATAACCCTGCAGGTGGGAATGCTGCACTCAGAGAGCATCTTCTTTCATGTTCTGCCTGGACTCTCTCACGCCCTCTTGCTAGGCCTACCTTGGCTTCAGAAACATGCACCCGTGCTTGATTGGCAGACCGGAGAAGTCCTTCGCTGGGGACAGGACTGCCATAAGATTTGTTTAGTTCCCGTCCATCCTGTCCGTCCTTCTCCTACCCCAGCCAATCTACCTGGTCTTCCGGCTCCCTATTGGTCTTATGCGGACGTCTTTAATAAAAAGGAGGCAGAGACATTACCCCCTCATAGAACATACGACTGCCCAATCAACCTGATGCCCGGCGCTACTCCTCCCCGTGGGCGTATTTACCCTTTGTCCGCTGCTGAGACCCGGTCCATGTCTGAATATATTGAGGAGAATCTGGCCCGGGAATTTATCCGGAAATCGACCTCCCCGGCGGGAGCAGGCTTTTTCTTCGTCAAAAAGAAGGACGGCTCACTCCGTCCCTGTATAGACTATAGAGGCCTTAACCAGATCACGGTGAAGAATAAATACCCCCTTCCGCTCATTCCGGAATTATTTGACCGTCTGAGGGGGGCTAGAATCTTCACCAAGCTGGACCTCCGTGGGGCATATAACCTGGTCCGTATCCGTCAGGGGGATGAATGGAAGACGGCATTCAACACCCGGGACGGCCACTATGAATACCTGGTAATGCCCTTCGGTCTCTGTAACGCTCCCGCCGTCTTTCAAGAGTTGGTCAATGACATCTTCTGGGACCTTCTCTACTCCTGCGTAGTGGTGTACCTGGACGACATCGTGGTCTTCTCTCCGGATCTTCTCACTCACCGGAGGGATGTTCGTCAGGTCCTGCTCAGGCTCAGGCAGAACCACCTCTACGCTAAATATGAGAAGTGCCTCTTTGAGCAGACCTCGCTTCCGTTCTTGGGCTACATAATCTCTCAAACCGGCCTACGAATGGATCCTGAGAAACTGTGTGCCATCCAGAAGTGGCACCGACCAGAGGGGTTGAAGGCTATTCAGCGGTTCCTGGGCTTCGCCAACTACTGCCGCCTCTTCATACCGCACTTCTCTTCCCGGACTGCCCCAATCTCTGCGCTCACCCGTAAGGGCACTAATCCCAGAGAATGGCCGCCCGAAGCAGAGGAAGCCTTTCTTTCCTTAAAACAGGCTTTCTCTTTCGCCCCGGTGCTGCATCGTCCGGACGGCAACAAACAATTCTTCCTGAAAGTGGACGCCTCCTCCTCTGGAGCCGGAGCGGTACTTACCCAAAAGTCGTCTTCCGGAAGAATGGTAACTTGTGGCTTCTTCTCCAAACTCTTCTCCCCTTCTGAGCGCAATTATTCTATAGGAGACCGAGAGTTATTGGCCATTAAGCTGGCACTCGAGGAGTGGCGTTACCAGCTCGAGGGGGCTCTTCACCCAGTAATTATTTACATGGACCACAAGAACTTGGCTTACCTCCAGAGCGCCCAGAGACTTAACCCGCGCCAAGCCCGGTGGTCCTTGTTTTTTGCCCGCTTTGATTTCGTTCTTCATTTTTGCCCGGCAGACAAAAACGTCAAAGCTGACGCCTTGTCCCGATCCTTCCTGGTGTCTGATCTAGAGGAGGAGCCTAAGCACATCATTGATCCCGCCAGAGTAATGCAGGTGGCCCCCGTGAATCTAAATCGTCTCCCTCCCGGTAAGACGTTCTTAACAGTACCTGATCGGAAGAAGATCCTACACTGGGGCCACTTGTCTAAGCTAGCTGGCCACGCCGTTCAGAAAAAGACCCTTCAGCTTATTACCCGGCACTACTGGTGGTCTACCCTGCACAAGGACGTAATAGACTTTGTTTCAGCCTGTGTGTCCTGCGCCCGCAACAAGGTTCTGAGACATCTGCCAGCCGGTCGCCTCCTTCCTCTTCCAGTACCTGCTGCCCCGTGGCAGCATATAGCTATGGACTTTATATCTCCCTGTCTCTGCCGGTTGTACGGTCATTTGGGTGGTCGCTGACCGCTTTTCCAAGATGGCTCACTTCATTCCCCTGCCGGGCCTCCCGTCTGCACCCGAGCTGGCTAAAGACTTTATCCGCCACATCTTCCGTCTCCATGGTCTGCCCCTCCACATCGTGTCGGATCGTGGGGTTCAGTTCACCTCACGCTTCTGGAGAGCCACATGTAAGCTGCTGGACGCCACCCTGGACTTCTCCTCCTCTTACCACCCACAGTCCAATGGTCAAGTGGAGCGGATCAATCAAATCCTGACCAGTTACCTCCGGCACTTCGTTAATGCCCACCATTCGGACTGGGTGGATCTCCTACCATGGGCCGAGTTCTCTTACAATAATCACGAGAGCGAATCTTCCTCCAAATCCCCGTTTTTTGTAGTCTTTGGTCAGCATCCTCGGATCCCATTTTCCGTCTCCACCTCGGTGGACAATCCGGCTGCGGAATCTCTCGTTAGCGAATTCTCCTCCATTTGGGAGAGTACCCGATCCGCACTCCTTCAGTAGTCCGAGCGGATGAAAAGACACGCTGACAAAAAACGCCTGGATCCTCCACAATTCCGTCCTGGAGATAAAATCTGGCTCTCGTCCAAGTGTATCCGGCTCAAGATTCCTTCCTACAAGTTAGGGCCTCGGTTCATCGGCCCACTGGAAGTTATCAAACAAATCAATCCGGTGGCCTATAAATTGAAAATCCCGGCCAACTTGCGGATTCCTAACTCCTTCCATGTATCTCTCCTCAAACTCGTGGTACTTAACTCTTTTTCCAAGTCTACAGGTACGCCTCCTGCTCCGGTTTCCGCTGAAAACGAGTTTGAGGTAGAGAACATTCTGGCCACCAAAAGGGTAAGAGGAAAGACCTTTTTTCTAGTGGATTGGAAGGGGTTTGGTCCTGAGGAGAGAACATGGGAGCCCCGGGAGAACATCCATGCCCCTCTCATCCTTGATAAATTTCTGTCTGGCCTAAAAAAGGGGGGGCCTAAAGAGGGGGGTACTGTAGCGTCGGCGTCCCTGCCTTCTGCTAGGCAGGGACGCTGTTCCCCTCACCTCTCCGCTCCGTGACCCGCGTCTTCCTCCCGCTCTGCTGGCAGCGCTCTCTGCTTCCTGGCTACTGTGCTTAGGGCGCGCGCGCTCCCCCTCTCTTAAAGGGGCCGCGCGCGCCGTCCTAAGGAGTCCCCGGCCAATGGCCGGAGGACCTCACCATATATAAGGCACCAAAATGGAAGTGCCCGAGCAATGTTGCTGCATAGCCTATCACTCTGCTTCAGCCCTCAGGTCCCGTTACCAGATACCTGCCAGTTACCTGCCAGTTACCTGCCAGATTCCTGCTTGATACCTGCCTGATTCTTGTCTATCTACTTGCATTCCTGTGGTCTGACAGTCTGCCTACCAGCCCTGCCAGTCTGTCTATGGATCTGATTGCCCGCTCACCTGGGAGCGCTCATCTGCTACCTGCCTGCTAGCCTACCTGGAGGCTCTGCCGTCACGTGCTGTGACCACCTGCCTGTCCAGAGACTCTTACCCGCTCACCTGGGAGCGCTCATCTGCTACCTGCCTGCTAGCCTACCTGGAGGCTCTGCCGTCACGTGCTGTGACCACCTGCCTGTCCAGAGACTCTTACCCGCTCACCTGGGAGCGTCCATCTGTTACCTGCCTGCTAGCCTACCTAGAGGCTCTGCCGTCACGTGCTGTGACCACCTGCCTGTCCAGAGACTCTTACCCGCTCACCTGGGAGTGTCCATCTGCTACCTGCCTGCTAGCCTACCTGCAGGCTCTGCCGTCACGTGCTGTGACCACCTGACTGTCCAGAGACTCTTCCCCGCTCACCTGGGAGCGTCCGCCTGCTACCTGCATGCTAGCCTACCTGTAGGCTTTGCCGTCACGTGCTGTGACCACCTGCCTGTCCAGAGACTCTTGACCGCTCACCTGGGAGCGTCCACCTTCTACCTGCCTGCTAGTCTACCTGGAGGCTTAGCCATCACTTGCTGTGACCACCTGCCTGTCCAGAGACTCTTGACCGCTCACCTGGGAGCGTCCACCTGCTACCCGCCTGCTAGCCTGTCTGGAGGCTTAGCCGGCACTTGCCGTGACCTCCTGCCCTTCTATCCAGAGACTGTCCCCGTCACTTGCCGTGACCTCCTGCCCTTCTATCCAGAGACTGTCCCCGTCACTTGCCGCGACCTCCTGCCCTTCTACCCAGAGACTGTCCCCGTCACTTGCCGTGACTACCTGCCCGCCTTCCCTGGGAGCCATCCGCTTCCTTACTAGGACTGCCCCTTTGTATCGTTGCTCAGAGGTTCCACCTCCCAGACCCGTTACAGCCATGTTGAAGAAGGTCGTAGAGGAGGACAGCCGGGAGTGGAATTTGTCTACCGGCATACTTTCTGTTCTCCGTCAGAGATGTCCCGCAGGCCTCTACTGGATTCTCCCCTTTTGAGCGGTTATATGGCCGACACCCCCGGAGACTCCTGGACATAGCAAAGGAGACCTGGGAGGCAGAGTCTACACCCTACAGGAGTGTAATCGAACATGTGGCCCAGATGCAAGAGACGATTGCCCATTGTAAAAGAAACACCTCCTCAAAGCACAAGAGGCACAGACAAGGGTGTACAATAGATCGGCGAGGGCGAGACACTTCAACCCTGGCGATTGGGTACTGTACTGGTGCTGGGACCTATGGTGGAGAGCAAATTCTTGGCCAAGTGGTAGGTCCCCTATGAAGTAGTTGAAAAGGTTGGCAACGTCAACTATAAAGTCCACCAACCAGGGAGAAGGAAGGAAGAAGGTGTACCACATCATCCTGATTAAGCTATGGCGAGATAGGGAGCTTGTGGAAGCTCCGT
Organism: Phyllobates terribilis; assembly: GCF_046119375.1. NCBI lineage: Eukaryota > Metazoa > Chordata > Amphibia > Anura > Dendrobatidae > Phyllobates > Phyllobates terribilis. Next base: position 380,808,546 of record NW_027362763.1, on the reverse strand, counting down.
GTTTGATGGCGAAGTCTGAAGCCAATGTAGAGGAGGTCAAGGTGGCAGATTCACTGTCACGTGCCCAAAAGTAACAGTGCCGAGAATTGCGGAACATAGACCTGTTCTCAGAACTACTGGGCTGTACTCGGATCATAGAGCATGAGGTTTTTACAGAGCCTCATGTTCGAGTAAACATGAAGCCTTATTGGATACCTGAAGCCCACCGAGAGGTGATCTCGAAAGAGGTGAAGTGGATGCTGAGTCTGGGAGTCATTGAAGAGTCCAAGAGTTGCTGGTCCAGCCCCATAGTCTTAGTGCCGAAACCAGATGGAGAATGGCGATTTTGAAATGACTATAGGAAGCTCAACGAGGTCTCCAAGTTCCACATCTACCCAATGCGCAAGGTAGATGAACTGATTGAAAGGTTTGGGGCCGGACAGGTACACTTTCACCCTTGACCTCATGAAAGGGTATTGGCAAATTCCCGTTCCCAAGACACCAAGGAGAAGACTGCCTTCTCAATGCCAGACGGATGCTTCCAGTACACAAGGATGCCGTTTGGGTTACAAGGAGCACCAGCCACCTTCCAGAGATCCATGGACCGGATCCTAGCTCCTCACAAGAAGTACACAGTGGCCTACCTGAATGACATTGTGATCTACAGTCAGGATTGGGGAAGCAAACTGAGCAAAGTCCAAGCGATACATGATGTTCTACAGAAGGCGGGGTTTTCCATAAACCCGAAGAAATGTGCCATGGGCATGGAGCAAGCCAAATATTTGGACTATGTTGTAGGCAAAGGCGAAATAAAGCCCCAAATAAATAAAGTCGACATGTTCCAGAGTTGGCCACAACCCCTCTCAAAGAAACAGGTCAGAGCGTTCCTGGGCATTGTGGGCTATTACCACCGGTTAATCCCTAACTTTGCCATGATAACAGCCGCTTTGACAGACCCCCTTAAAGGGACAAAGTCTGCTGTGGCTAAGTGGTGTCCAGAAGCTCAGATGGCCTTCCAGGAACTTAAGCTAGCCATGTGTAAACAGGCACTGCTGGTGGCACTGGATTTCTCTAAAGAATTTGTGGTCCAGACGGACACGTCAGATGTCGGGCTGTGTGCTGTTCTATCACAAGAAGTGAATGGGGAAGAGCACCCCATAATGTATTTAAGTCAGAAGCTGACATCCTGCGAGAAAAATTACTCCATAGTGGAGAAGGAATGTTTGGCCATCAAGTGGGCGTTGGACACTCTAAGATACTACCTCTTAGGTAGGAAGTTCAGGCTGGTGTCAGACCATGCCCCACTAAGGTGGATGAGTGAGAAGAAGGGGAACAATGCTGGACACTAACCTGAGCGGGCGAACCCGCAATGTTGTATGAACATTTTACTTTGTGTTTCCACTTTGTGCCGGAAAAGGCTGTTTTTTTTGTTTTGCTTCCTGAACGGTTTATGCTATCTTAATAAACCAGCCTGGATTTCAATGAATATATTTTAGACCAATGCAATTAAAGTAATATTTTTACTAAATATCAAAATATGAAAGTACAACTTGTCCCATTACAAACAAAAACAAATGGCGGCTTGTTCATCCTTCAATCTTCATATTAATAAAAGAATATGACTGAATAATAAAACATTTACAAAAGGGCTTTGATATCCCCTTTTACACCCTTTGGCAGAAACAACCTCCATTTGCATTTCTTATAGCTATCTATCAGTTTTTGTCAGCAACTAAGAAATGTTTGTTTCTCAAATATCTAACCTAGCTTTAGACCTCATTCAGAAGTCCCATTATTTTTTTCGTATGTAAAAATACAGACCATTGTTCATCAGTGCTGTGGATCTCAGTTTCTTCTATATTTGGTCAGTTTGTCAATTTTTACCACCAGTGACAAACAGGTGGTGGCAAAGTGATGATCTGGGTAGTGTTCTGCAGGGAAAACTTTAGTCCTGGCATCCATATGGATGTTACTTTGACACATGACACCTACCTAAAAATTATAGCAGACCATGTATCTCATAGGTGCCAACTGTAATTCCTAATGGCAGTGGCCTTTACCAGCAGGATTATATGTCCTTAAATACTACAAAAAATGTTCAGAAATGGTTTTGATGTTGCTGATCTATACTGTAAATTCCCCAGCTCTCAATCTGTTCAAGTCTGAAATTATGGAAAAGCTATTTTGTTGCATGTTTTTCAACTTTCACAACTTAAGATTGTCCATTATCATTTCTATTTGGCTATATCCTCCGGGTCAGAGATGTTTTGGTGGTACAAGAGGGGGCATATACAATATTAAGTGTGCGGTTTTACATTTGATGTCTGATCATTGTAGTTTAATTTTAACATACATTAACTTTAGTATGCTTAGATGTAAAGTGTCTTTTCTAATTCCCCGTGTGCCCAATTTCTATTCTAACCCCATCTTTTTTTTTATTCACTACCAATCATTGGCACTCAGGTGGTTATAATCCACTTAAAATTTTGTTATGATTCAAAGATTTTATTCATAAATGAGATAATAAAGATGATGGTCTATTTTTCAGAACATGGACCTTGCTATACATAAACTATATGGATATTGGTTAGCTCAATAATGGAGATCAAGGCTTGATAGGACCGAAACGTCCATGTTTTGAAAAGTATCTTCTTGCTATGACTTTTGACTTTTAGATGTATAAAGTATTGTAACCTGCGACAAACTATGAAGTGCTGATCATTTTATTTTTTTTAATTATTAGGAATATTTATGGAACTTACATGTATAAGGCTTCCTTCATACAAAATTTTTACATATTTTTTACAAGCCAGAGAAAAAAATAGCTTGATTTTCAATTTTTTTTCTAGTTTTCTTGTGGCTTTTCTTTTGCGTACTGTTTTTCTATATAGAAACCTATTGGGAAAAAACCCACAGATATAAAAAAAAGAAAATATGGACTCAAATATCACACTAAAGGTATTGAAAAAAAGCTACAAGATACAGTGGGTACGGAAAGTATTCAGACCCCATTTAAATCTTTCATTCTTTGTTTCATTGCATCCATTTGGTAAATTCTAAAAAGTTCATTTTTTTTCTCATTAAAGTACACTCTGCACCTCATCTTGACTGAAAAAAAACAGAAATGTAGAAATTTTGCAAATTTATTAAAAAAGAAAAACTGAAATATCACATGGTCATAAGTATTCAGACCTTTTGCTCAGACTCTCATATTTAAGTCACATGCTGTCCATTTCCTTGTGATCCTCCTTGAGATGGTTCTATTCCTTCATTGGAGTCCAGCTGTGTTTAATTAAACTGATAGGACTTGATTTGGAAAGGCACACACCTGTCTATATAAGACCTCACAGCTCACAGTGCATGTCAGACCAAATGAGTATCATGAGCTCAAATGAACTGCCCAAGGAGCTCAGAGACAGAATTGTGGCAAGGCACAGATCTGGTCAAGGTTACAAAATAATTTCTGCATTACTCAAGGTTCATAAGAGCACAGTGGCCTCCATAATCCTTAAATGGAAGAAGTTTGGAACCACCAGAAATCTTCCTAGACCTGGCCATCCAGCCAAACTGAGCAATTGTGGGAGAAGAGCCTTGGTGAGAGAGTTAAAGAAGAACCCCAAGATCACTGTGGCTGAGCTCCAGAGATGCAGTAGGGAGATGGGAGAAAGTTCCACAAAGTCAACTATCACTGCAGCCCTCCACCAGTCGGACCTTTATGGCAGAGTGGCCCAAAGGAAGCCTCTCCTCAATGCAAGACATATGAAAGCCCGCATAGATTTTGCTCAAAAACACTTGAAGGACTCTCAGACTATGAGAAATAAGATTCTCTGGTCTGATGAGACGAAGATAGAATTATCACCAAAAAGTTCTAAGCGGTATGTGTGGAGAAGACCAGGCACTGCTCATCACCTGCCCAATACAATCCCAACAGTGAAACATAGTGGTGACAGCATCATGCTATGGGGGTGTTTTTCAGCTGCAGGGACAGGACGACTGATTGCAATTGAAGGAAACATGAAAGCGGCCAAGTACAGAGATATCCTGGATAAAAACCTCTTCCAGAGTGCTTTGGACCTCAGACTTGGCCAAAGGTTCACCTTCCAACAAGACAATGACCCTAAGCACACAGCTAAAATAACAAAGGAGTGACTTCAGAACAACTCTGTGACCATTCTTGACTGGCCCATCCAGAGCCCTGACCTAAACTCAATTGAGCATGTCTGGAGAGACCTGAAAATGGCTGTCCACCAACGTTCACCATCCAACCTGACGGAACTGGAGAGGATCTGCAAGGAAGAATAGCAGAGGATCGCCAAATCCAGGTGTGAAAAGCTTGTTGCATCATTCCCAAGAAGACTCATGGCTTTACTAGCTCAAATGGGTGCTTCTACTCAATACTGAGCAAAGGGTCTGAATACTTGTGACCATGTGATATTTCAGTTTTTCTTTGTTAAAAAATTTGCAAAAATGTCTACACTTCTGTTTTTTTCAGTGCAGATGGGGTGCAGAGTGTACTTTAATGAGAAAAAAAATGAACTTTTTAAAATTTACCAAATGGCTGCAAAGAAACAAAGAGTGAAAAATTTAAAGGGGTCTGAATACTTTCCGTACCCACTGCACATGTTACCCATTAACCTACAGTGACAACTATTTGTAGCAAAAAAAAACTTCAGGATTTGGTTGCAATAAATAAAGTAATTTTGCAACAAAAAATAACACAATATGTAAAGCCACATTAAGGAGGGGTTTAATCTTCTTTTTAATATGACTATAATTTTATTTTACACTAAAACAAAATTAAACAAATCTAATTCTTCACAGGGAAATAAAGGTGATCCTGGAATACCTGGAAAAACTGGTTCATTAGGCGTAAAGGTATGTTTATATGTTCTATATATAGTGGTTTAATCCTCTATTTTTTTTAAACAAATGTGTTGAGGACAACTACCAACTTGCTACATCAGTCCAGACGAAACCAACCACACTTGTCCATCAGTCTCCTCCAGCTGAAAAACATATGTTAAAGCTCTTTTTCGATTGGAGGAGGCTGGTACACAGATCTGGTTATATACTCCTCCATTATCTACCTTGTTGAGAACAGGAGCACTGAGCATTAACAAGTACAATCTGAGAACCTATTATACTTTTAGGTATATAAGTCCATAAAATCATGTCCAAAAATGTGTTAAAATAAAGATAAATTGATCAACACATTTAAAGTTTGACTCTCTTCATGCTTAAAATCCTGCAAAATGTGTTTTTGTATCTTTATGCATATTTATTTCAGAGTGTGTAACATGACCATAAATGTACAATATGTGTATTATTTAAGAAAAACAAAATAACAAAATGAGAGGAATAGAATGGAAATGGGACTTTCGAAATGTAGTGAACCTTATGGAAAAAAAATAAAAATACTTTTTTTTCTCAATGTTTTCTTAAGAAGCAAAATGTCATTTTTGAACTACAGCAAAAAAGCAGAAAGGCATCCCAATACAAGTGTAATAATTATTATTATTTAAACTAGGACAGAATTATGCTGCAGGCTTTTTTGTGACTCTCATGTCTAGTCGGATGCTGCTTTTTTTTTTAAGTTTACCAACAGAAGCTAATGGGCACAGGAAGTTGTCAAGCTTGACAAAGAACGCATCTTTAGCGTTCGAAATGCGTTGCCCTGGCTATACTATGTGACTATGGAATCTGTTTTTAAAGAGCTTTTTTCACAATAAAGAAACCTATTTTTTGAACTACTCATGAAGCTGGTAATCCTTTCTCCTTATGCTGTGATCCTAAGCTCATCCTCAGCTTTAAAAAAACAAAACAAAAAAAAAAACAGTTCAAATCCTTTTTGGTCAAAGCAAGATGGAGTGCCAGAACAGGGAGGTGTCTGATTATACCTGTTTTTATACTCCATGTAGACTGGAGTGGGTGAGAGAAGAAGTAAAGAGCAGAGTAATACACTGGCAGAGAAGCATACACACAGATGAAGCCACAGCTTACTAGCAAATGATTTAGATTCTTTTAGAACTGTATTCACAGTCACACAGCTCAGTATTGCTGTATAATGTCTTTCATGCTGCTGCTACTGCTGTCTGAGTGCTATATAGGGAAATAAGAGCAGAAATCCTCCTGATTTTAGCTGAAATCATAGCAGCTAGTCTCTGCCCATGAGTTCAGAGAGAACTGTAAGTTGCAGGGGGGGAAACTGGTGAAAATTGCAGGATACATGTCATATAATAAGCAAAATTTGTGTTATTTCTCATGTACACACATGACAATCTATTCTGAAAAATTATCTAAAATGACTGGTACTCTTTAAAGACGTGCTCCTGTTAATTTTTTTTATTAGCTAAACCTGGGAAAATGGTAGTGTAGTGTCAGTGTTTTAGTATATTCACAGATCGCCATCTTCTCAGATATCCACCACCACTCTGTTTCTCTCCTGAGTCAGGTAATGGCAATTCAGCCTCTCATGTTTGCTTTGCACTCTATGGGCCCGATTCATCAAGATCAGTGGTTGTTCATGCCAGTCTTGATGAAGGGGCATGCTGGAGTCAGATACTTTTGATTCATGATGAGGTGAATGCAATCAGTAACATCAGATGAATAAGCTGGAGTAAGATTTGTGGCATATCGAACATTGCCGCTAGTCATTAATTTGACGAGCGATGGTCACCATGCCCGCATTCCTGCCAGCTCAGTCATAAGATTTCAGAAGTCACAAAATTTAGGAGCAGCTTCAAGTTTTGAAGACTTCTGGCATGAAAGCTTTGATGCATAGCACCCTATGTGTGAGAAAGAAGTCTCTGTTAGAATGTAAGCCTATGTAGCCTCGTTCTGACGCTCTATAGGCTTTCACTGTAAAAATCACATCCGGGTAACTCCGGAGAGTCTGAATTGCTGTCATGTGACACAGAAGATGCGCAGAGCATGGTGGATACCAGAGAAAACTGTGACCGGTGAATATATTAACATACTGACACTACAATGCGCTAACTCTATATGCTAATGTTTAGCAAGTAAAAAAAATAATGGGAGCCCTCTTTAAGAACAGTGGATAATGAAAACAGAGGGGCTGTCACTCAGACCTCCAGTGGCTGTGAATATACATCAGTGCCCCACAGTTACCCACTGCCCTTTGTCTGTTTACTTGCACAAATGCATAACACATATCCCTCTTATCTACTAAACCTACTTATCAGGGAGAAAAAGGAGAACATGGCCTTCTAGGTTCACAAGGATATAGAGGAATTCCTGGACTCACAGGTGCCAAGGTAATGTGCTTTTTTTTCTAAATAAATTAGTTTTCATTAATAAATTTAGTATAGTACTTCAACTTTTATAGTTTAATAGCTTCCTAAATTAAAAGGGGTTATCTAGCCTTTTGATAATAAGAATATGTCTTATGATAAAAGGACATATCATTAAGGATAAGATATTAAAATAGTTGTCCAATCTTGTGGGGAAAGTCTGCAGTCATTCTATTTGACTGCAGACTTCTGAATCTTTATGTGCATTTCATTCTGTCAGGATTCTCCAGTGTCGCAACTTGCAATACATGCAGTCGCTTGCCAATTAGATGTGCTCAGCCTCACTCAATACAAGTAAATTGTGTGAGGCTGAGCACGTCTAGTCAGAATGTGACTGGAGGTATACAAATCGCATTTCTGCAGTCACGTGACCGCCCGATCTCAGCAGCTACACCGGAGAATCCTGACAGTGTGCCATGCGCATGTGACTCGCCCCCTGGGCCGCGGGGCACTCGAGACCGAGCCTCTGTACGATGCTGGGGGTAGTAGTGGTGACAGCCCGGTCCCGTGGTTCAGGGTGGTCAGACCAAATGGCGGTCTATCAATCAGTGCTTTAAATGTCCGACTACGCCACCCGTGGATTGCGGTCAGGAATAACCGCCGCTGCAGGGCAGGCCGCTGGGGCTGGTGTTGGTGTGCAGCACAGAGGTAGGATAACTCCCCATGGGAGGAGTGTAGCCCCAGGGTAGTGTAGGTGGATGTTGGGGGTGACAGTTCCGTCCGCGACGGTCAGAATGCAGAGTCCGCTTAAACAGTTCAGGGTCTTTATTATAACAGATGGTAATGACCCAACAACAGTACCGGCTAGAAGGGGGCCTGGATGTCTGAGAACACTCGGGAAGCCCCTCTGGTCACGGTGAGGGTGTAGGCCTACCGTGATCTCTAAGCTCTTTCTGACTATTTCCCCCTTTAGTGGTAAAATAGCCCACGTCCCTGAGCGTGCCGGCTTTGCTGGTCCCTTCTGTTGTGGCGGAGCCTCCAGGCTTTTTAGGCCAAAGGACATGAAATCCCTCGCAGTTTGGTTCTCTGCTGCTGGACTTAGAGTCTTTACAGCCTTGGACCCCAATGTCTGGTAGGTAATTCTCCCTTTCTGCCGTACGTCCCTGGCTAGCAGTTCCTCCACTGCCTCACGACCTCCTCAGCTACAGCTGAACTGTCACTCCTTCTCTGGGACTAGTCTCACTCCTGAGCTAGGTCGTCCAGTTCTCTCTAACCCTGCCCCCAGTTCCAGCTTTTATAGGGGCAGCCAGCTCCCCCTACTGGCCTGGGACAGGAGGTGCTGTATGCTAATTGTCCCTAACCAGGGAACCTCCCTCCTGTTCTCAGACACAGCCTTTATTATTTGTGGCATCCAGGCCTGGGGTGACACACATGCAGTAAGGATTCAGAAGTCTGCACTTAAATAAAGTGAACACACACTTTCACCATAAAACCAGACAACCCCTTTGAGGATCGCATTATGATATAAGTAAATGTCATTAAATTCAGATTGGTGAGGGTCCAGCACCCGACACCCACACACAGATGTTTTTTAGCTCCTGTGCTGCCCAGATGTAAATAATGAAAATAGCCAGAGCACCACTGTTCCATTTCTTGTTTAGTGCCTGTTGGTAAGAACTGCAGCTCAGTTTGTATTTAGATGAAGGGTCGGTCATCAATACATCAATATCTTAAGGCTCGACACCCCTTTTAAGTGTTAGAGAAAGCAGTAGAGAGGGGAGGGGGTTGTACACAGACCTCCACAATATGGAGAGGGATAAGGTATGTACAGATTCAGGAAAGGCAGATAATAAGTACAGGAGTAAAGCTGATATATTTGCCACTAAAAACATCAGCACCTTGAATACAAACAAAGCTCAAATCCAAGGAGAGATACTCCAACATAAGAAAAATCTGAAACTTGAACCAAGCTACAAACTGCATAGCAAGGGTCTGAAAATGAATGAAGAAATTAAGATTGTAGACTTGCACTAGCATCTGTAAAAAAAATAAATAAAATCATTGTTTCCAAGTTAAAGATGTTCATAGACTTTAACTAGTGTTTATCACCACTGAATTTAAAGAGAATCTGTCAATATGCAAGAGCAATTATATTAACAACAAGCTATTGAACCCTCTCTACCCCCAGGTGTCGAGCATTTTTATTGGAATATGGTCCCCCGTCCTGTTAAGTGCTGCCCCCATCCTGTTATGTGCTGTCCCCATCCTGCGCCCCCATCCTGTTATGTGCTGTCCCCATCCTGGTATTTGTGCTGCCCCCATCCTGGTATTTGTGCTACCCAATACTGTTCTCCCATCCTGTGATGTGCTGTCCCCATCCTATCCTGGTATGCATGGCACCCCCTCATATCAATCCTGGTATGCATGGCTCCCTCATCTCCAATCCTGGTATGTATGGCCCCTTCAGGCTTATGCTGGTATGCATGGTACCCCTCATCCCCCAATCCTGGTATGCATGGCACCCCATCCCTCATCTTGATATGTATGGTACCCCTCATCCCCAATCCTGGTATGTATGGTACCCCTCATCCCTATCCTGGTATGCATGGCACCCCTCATACCCAATCCTGGTATGCATGGCACCCCTCATCCCCAATCCTGGTATGTATGGTACCCCTCATCCCTATCCTGGTATGCATGGCACCCCTCATCCACAATCCTGGTATGTATGGTACTCCTCATTCTTACCCTGGTGTGCATGGCACCACTCATCCCAAACCTGGTGTGCATGGCACCCCTCATCCCTATGGTATGTATGGTATCCATCCCTCATCCTGGTATGCATGATACCCCATCATCCATATCCTGGTATGTATGGTACTCCTCATCCCTCATTCTGGTATGCATGGTACCACTCATCCCCAATCCTGGTATGCATGGTTCCCCATCCCTCATCCTGGTGTGTATGGCACCCCCTCATCCCTATCCTGGTATGCATGGTACCCCATCCTTCCTCCTGGTATGCATGGTACCCCCTCATCTCTAGCCTGGTATGCATGGTACCCCTCATCCCTATAACGCTGCGTACACACAAAAAAATAAATCTTATCCTCATCTTTCTTCCCTGTGCTCCAGCGCTGCGTCCCATTCTGCTGGAGGCCGGGGGAGGAGTGTGGTGGTGGACTACGCATGTGCCCATACCGCGCTGTCCGGCGCCATTTTGCTGAAGACACACTGCAAATGTGTCTTCAGTAAAATGGCACCGGATAGTGCGCTGTGCGCATGTGCCGATTCCGATGCCTCACTTCTGCCCTGGTCTCCGGCCACAACAGAGGCGCCGGGGCAACACTCCTCCCGGTCAGGTATGTAAGTATGGAGCAGTAGATCGCGATATGCATTCAGTGTCTACGCATACCGCGATCTCCGGCGCCTTACACTCCTCTTACCTGTAACAGCTCGATGCGTTCTTCTGTCTGGAGCCAGACTGCTCAGGTGCATCGCGTTTGCGCAGTCTATAAAGGCTTCGGACAGAAGGATGCATCTACGATTATATTATAGATATCTCTATGACACTCTAATAGTTATATTTGAGGGTTTAACTGCACCCACTTAAAAGATTCCCAAAATAGTAAACAATGGGACAAAAAGAAATAACTTTATTATGTATTCTGAGAAGTCCTATGGAGTAGAACATGATCCCTCTCAGACCATTCAGTTAATCATGTAATACATTCTATGACTCCAGTTTCTTCCACCTTTGCTGGACAGTGCACCCCACACTTGACTGTTTCAGTTGAGATGTGATAGTCAGATGAGAAATTTCATTAGCCCAATACACAGAATTATGCCTGACAACTTGATAGAAACCTCATCTGAGCAGATGATCTTATCAAGAATGTCTGGGCTGTTAGAGGCTTGGTTACGCATCATCTCACAGAATTGCAATTGAAGATCTAGGTCATCTTCCCGAAGACCATGTAACAGTCTTCTCTGCAGATTCAATTTCAATTTACACTTTAAGTTTTACAAGGTTATTATCAATATAGATTGCTTCTGAGACTCACATTGTATGGACTTTTTTGGACTTCACTTGACAGACAATTTCAGTTTTTTGCTGATACCATTTTGGGGTAGATACGATGTTTTGATCACCTCTTATTGCATTTTATTGCAATGTTGAGGTAGCCAAAAAAAACATAATTCTGGCGTTTCAATTTTTTTCTTGCTATTTCGTTTACAGATTGGATTCATTTTTTCTAGATTTTGATAGAGCGGACTTTTACGAACAGATCAATATCAAATATGTGTATTTTATATATTTTTTAAATAATTTTTATGTCTGCTGGCAGACATTGTTCTGGTTGGGGCAATCTTTACAAACCACTGCCTGCTTGTCATTTGGGAGATCTGGGTCACTGACTTGACATGGTTTTATTTTCTATTTGAGTTCAGACCGTGGCTGTCTCCTCTATATTGTTCTTTTAAATATAATTCATTTTAACTGAGTCTATTAAAAGTTAAGTATTAATCGTCTATTTTTCCCCTGCTGTAACAGATAAAAAAAATATCAGATGAGCACTAAATCAGTGAATAACATTAGTCAGAGTGCAATCCAATTTTTTATCGGATTGCGCTTGTACGATTTATACAATGATGAGTAAGAGACCTTAGCCTGTGACTTTTTTTTTTCAGAAAAATTCAAATAATACTCTATAAGTAAAATTGTTGCCATATAGAAGGATGATATACTGCTAAACTAAAGAATAAGTAAATAAGTAAAGTAATGCCCTATAATAGTGGTATTACATTTGTTTAATGATATTCATGTCCTCAAACTAAATATCAAGTCAAAACTAAGGTACAGTATAGTAAATCTAACATATTTTTGCTATTATATATTAGTGTCTCTCCACATTTGCTCTCTCCATAAAGACACTAAAATAATTTTTTTTACTTTCTCTTTTTATTTTTATAGGGTGATAAAGGAAATCAAGGTGAACGTGGTATTCAGGTACAAGTTTTGTAACTGTAATAAAATCTACTATAACATAATTCCTCTTCAGCATTTTTTTATTTCACTGCTGGAGTGGTGCAAGTAATCTAAATAATCTGACGCTAGTCTTATACTTACCAGACGCCATCTTCAGCTGTTCCCATCGCCGCTCTGCCTTCTTGTGAGAGCAAGGTCTGACTGACCGGAAGTCAGAGATAATGGTCTCAAACTCTCAATGCAAGTCTACAAGAGCCTGGTTCTGGCATTCATAGACTTACACTGAGCAAACACTGGAACGATCTGTAAGTCACAAACTGCTGTAAACTGACTGGTGCGGCGCTGATAAAAGATGAAGACGGCAGCTGGTAAGTATAAGGCTAGGGAGAGAGCACTTAGATTACTAGCACCACTCCAGCATTGCAATAAATAAAAATTCTGGAGTGGTACTTTAACAAGTCGTATTTCCACCATACAATTAATAAAGCATTCTGTAAAAAAAAACAACAACGTAATACTGGGTAGGAAATACAGAAACTGCAAGAAAATCCTTTCCCAACTGTAAGGTAGCGCTATTCATCACGCTGGGGGGTACTCGCTTCACCGGATCAATTAAAGCACACATGCAACGTTTTCCGGTAATATGAAGACCAGCGGTTTATTACACATCATAAACCGCTCATAACATAGTCCATCTCAGTGGCTCACAGGAATGTTACACATGTATCCTAGAGCCTTTTCAGTGGCAGCTATGCCCGCTTAGCTTCAAATACAGACTTCAGCAAGGTACAGCAACAATATTCACTTAAAGCGCAGATTTACCTTTGCCGGGTCTCAGCTGCTTCTATCAGCTCGGTTCTGCCACAGCTGTGGCTTTAAGGCTTCCCAGACGTAGTCTCCAGGCCACGTGCCTTCCAAGGCTACTGGTATCTCAGACACAGGGATCCAGCCTCTGCCTTCCAGGCTAGTGGAGTCGCAGGGACCAGGCTTCTTGCCTTCCAAGGCTACTGGTATCCCGGACACAGGGATACAGCCTCTGCCTTCCAGGCAAATGGTGTCCCTGACACAGGGACCAGGCTTCTTGCCTTCCAAAGCTACTGCTATCCCGGACACAGGGATCCAGCCTCTGCCTTCCAGGATAATGGTGTCCCAGACACAGGGACCAGGCTTCTTGCCTCACCAGGCCTCTCTCACTGTTTCAAAACCACCAGGATTTATACAGTCATATGAAAAAGTTTGGGCACCCCTATTAATCTTAAGCTTAATGTTTTATAAAAATTGGTGTTTTTGCAACAGCTATTTCAGTTTGATATATGTAATAACTGTTGGATACAGTAATGTTTCTGCCTTGAAATGAGGTTTATTGTACTAACAGAAAATGTGCAATCTGCATTCAAACAAAATTTGACAGGTGCATAAGTATGGGCACCTCACCAGAAAAGTGACATTAATATTTAGTAGATCCTCCTTTTGCAAAAATAACAGCCTCTAGTCGCTTCCTGTAGCTTTTAATGAGTTCCTGGATCCTGGATGAAGGTATTTTTGACCATTCCTCTTTACAAAACAATTCCAGTTCAGTTAAGTTTGATGGTCGCCGAGCATGGACAGCCCTCTTCAAATGATCCCACAGATGTTCAATGATATTCAGGTCTGGGGACTGGGATGGCCATTCCAGAACATTATAATTGTTCCTCTGCATGAATGCCTGAGTAGATTTGGAGCGGTGTTTTGGATCATTGTCTTGCTGAAAGATCCATCCACTGCGTAACTTCAACTTTATCACTGATTCTTGAACACTATTGCCAAGAATCTGCTGATACTGAGTGGAATCCATGCGTCCCTCAACTTTAACAAGATTCCCAGTGCCGGCATTGACCACACAGCCCCAAAGCATGATGGAACCTCCACCAAATTTTACTGTGGGTAGCAAGTGTTTTTCTTGGAATGCTGTGTTTTTTTGCCACCATGCATAACGCCTTTTTGTATGACCAAACAACTCAATCTTGGTTTCATCAGTCCACAGGACCTTCTTCCAAAAAGAAATAGGCTTCTTCAAATGTGCTTTTGCATACCTCAGCCGACTCTGTTTGTGCGTACTTGCAGAAACGGCTTCTTTCGCATCACTCTCCCATACAGCTTCTCCTTGTGCAAAGTGCGTTGTATAGTTGACCGATGCACAGTGACACCATCTGCAGCAAGTTGATGCTGCAGCTCTCTGGAGGTGGTCTGAGGATTGTCCTTGACTGATCTCACCATTCTTCTTCTCTGCCTTTCTGATGTTTTTCTTGTCCTGACACTTCTGGCCTTAACAAGAACTGTCCCTATGTTCTTCCATTTCCTTACTATGTTCCTCACAGTGGGAACTGACAGGTTAAATCTCTGAGACAGCTTTTTGTATCCTTCCCCTGAACAACTATGTTGAATAATCTTTGTTTTCAGATCATTTGACAGTTGTTTTGAGGAGCCCATGATGCCACTCTTCAGAGGAGATTCAAACAGGAGAACAACTTGCTAGTGGCCACTTTAAGTAGCTTTTCTCATGATTGCATACACCTGGCTATAAAGTTCAAAGCTCAATGAGGTTACAAAACCAAAAAAAGTGCTTTAGTAAGTCAGTAAAAAGTAGGCAGGAGTATTTAAAACAAGAAAATGATAAGGGTGCCCATACTTATGCACCGGTCAAATTTTGTTTGAATGCAGATTGCACATTTTCTGTTAGCACAATAAACCTCATTTCAAGGCAGAAACATTACTGTGTCCAACAGTTATTACATATATCAAACTGAAATAGCTGTTGCAAAAACACCAATTTTCATAAAACATTAAGCTTAAGATTAATAGGGGTGCCCAAACTTTTTCATATGACTGTATATCCTTTTTGTGCACACAGGACCTGTGATGATGTCACAGTCAAGTGATCAGTCACCTGAGGGGGAGGTAAATGGTCAGCCAGAACACACCCCCTGGTCATTTTAGCAATGCAGCAAGTCGCTGCATTACACAACCAATAAATAAGAATGAATAGAACCGAGAATAAATTCACTAAAAAAAATGCAATTTTTATTGAAGACTATTTTAAAAACTTTTATTCATCTTAAAGAAATACTCTATGCACAAAAATAGATAAAATGCATTCACACAGAAAGAACACAAGTTGGGATATGCAGGATTGAGGCTGGATACAATGTTGCAGGCAGCATACAAAAAAAGTACATGTACAAATACATAATAAGATATAGCCAAAAGTGGCTTACTACTGGCAATCTTACAGAGTGGAAGTACATACAAATTAATAAATATTAAGAATCAAAGTAAAATCATAAGGCCAGTACATAAGCAAATGGTAAAGAATGAACAAATGGAGGAAGTCCTAAACCAGCAGCAGGGTGCCAGACCAAGGTCTTTGTGATTCTAAGGGTATGTGCCCACGATCCATAATAGCAGCGTTTTGGACACACCTCATCTGCGCTGCATCCAAAATGCCGCATTGTACAGTAGAAGCACAGTGGATGGGATGTATAGAAATCCCGTGCCCACTGGGCTTTTATTTGACGCCGCGTAAACTCACTGGCGGCGCGGATTTAAGAGCTGCAGCATGTAAATTTCTATTGTGGAGACGCTAGTCTATGCAACAGAAATTTCCAAAATAGAACGTATAAGGTGCGGTAACTCCGCATGTGTCACTGAACACATGTGGATTTACCTGCGTTATCAGATGCAGCGCTTTGGACGGAGCGAAAATAAGCTGAGTCCAAAGCGCTGCTATAGCCTGATCGTGAGCACATAGCCTAAGATATGTACGAACATGATTGAGGATGTAGTCTTTAACCAGGAATTTTTGGTTCAGTTGTTCATAAAAATAAAATCAAAGAGAAGGTTGAAAACTTATGTAATAACATTTATTTCATCTCATTTGTTAAAGGGCCAAAAAGGAATGAATGGTTCTCCCGGTAATGAAGGAATTAAGGTATAGAATATGTATAATATATATTAGCAGATGCTTAGCCGCATTTTTCGCTTGGAATACTCAAGCAATTTTAGTGTGATGTGACAGCAATCTAATGGGTGCACCTATTTTTTTGTAAATTGTATGAAGATCCTAAGAATGTTTTTCCCAACATAACATTTGTTTGATTAGATCCAATGCTACATAGGTTTAATATCAAAAAGTATTCAGATATCATATTATACTTAATGAATGTACAATTTTCATAGTCATGAAAATACAGAAAAATCTTTAAATGAGAAGGTGTGTCCAAACTTTTGGTCTGTATTATATATATATATATATATATATATACATATATATATATATATATATATATATATATATATATATATATACAGTACAGACCAAAAGTTTGGACACACCTTCTCATTTAAAGATTTTTCTGTATTTTTATGACTTTGAAAATTGTACATTATCAATGAAGGCATCAAAACTATGAATTAACACATGTGGAATTATATACTTAACAAAAAAGTGTGAAACAACTGAAAATATGTCTTATATTTTAGGTTCTTCAAAGTAGCCACCTTTTGCTTTGATGACTGCTTTGCACACTCTTGGCATTCTCTTGATGAGCTTCAAGAGGTAGTCACCGGAAATGGTTTTCACTTCACAGGTGTGCCCTGTCAGGTTTAATAAGTGGGATTTCTTGTCTTATAAATGGGGTTGGGACCATCAGTTGTGTTGTGCAGAAGTCAGGTGGATAAACAGCTGATAGTCCTACTGAATAGACTGTTAGAATTTGTATTATGGCAAGAAAAAAGCAGCTAAGTAAAGAAAAACGAGTGGCCATCATTACTTTAAGAAATGAAGGTCAGTCAGTCTGAAAAATTGGGCAAACTTTGAATGTGTCCCCAAGTGCAGTTGCAAAAACCATCAAGCGCTAGAAAGAAACTGGCTCACATGAGGACTGCCCCAGGAAAGGAAGACCAAGAGTCACCTCTGCTTCTGAGGATAAGTTTATCCGAGTCACCAGCCTCAGAAATCGCAGGTTAACAGCAGCTTAGATTAGAGACCAGGTCAATACCACACAGAGTTCTAGCAGCAGACACATCTCTACAACAACAACTGTTAACCCTGCTGTTCTGTTCGCATTTACTATACACTTGTAGTGTTCCGGGTCACTATGGCCCGGCTTAATAAACCTTGATTTTAGACACTCTAACTCAATTTTTTTTATACTTTTTGATTACTAGACTGTTTGTGAACATGATTGGTAGTAAAAAAAAAAGAAAAATGAAATAGAAATCTTTTTTTTTTTTTTTTATTCAGAAAAAACAGAGCAATGAGCAAAACGAAAATAGAAAACTACACATATTTTGTAAAAAAAAAACAAAAAAAAACAATCAAATCAAACTTTTTGTGAAAAAAAATTAAGGATAATAAACATTACAATGTGAATATATTTACATGATCATATAAATTTACGGATTCTTGCATGAAAAACAATACACATGTTTTTTGCATAGAAATGTTTTACAGCCAGAACATGTTATACTCGTCTTGTTGTCACAAGTAGAAGGGCAATAGCTGCATCTTTTTCTTTTGATGCCGGAAGAGGCCATGGGGGTAGAAGCGCTTGTGGAGGACATGGCTTCACTGTCCTGGGCATGTTGATGGATGCTTTGTACCAGGCCTGCTGCTGCTTCTGTTCTTGGTGCAACTTTTCTGTTCTCAATATAAGGCCTAACCAGTGACTTCCCCAGTTCTTCTATAAATAGTCTTCTTTTATGGAGTTTGTTGGGGTTCCAATTGGGATTGATTTCCCTCCACAACACAAAAGAATTATAGGCTGACAAATCCAGAATGTTGTAAAAGAGAATCATTGGCCACCGATTTGATTTTCTTTTGCAGGAATATGTACCAATGAGCTGGTCTAATGTGTCTACACCACCTTTGGTTGCATTGTAGTCCAAGATCATATTTGGTTTTCTATCTTCCCGTGTACTTACTTCATTATCATGGTGGTTAGTACTCATTAGTATGACGTTTTTATTTTTTTTTGGCACATAAACAACAAATGTTGTATTTGGAGTAAAGTAAAACATAGAGCTATGTAAACTTCTTTTCCCCAAAATACCTTGTGGTAGTTCAGGCTTGTTTCTTCTGATCGTACCCAACATGGTAAGTTGTCGCTTTAGTAACATTTGCCCTAGTTGGTATGAAGTAAAAAAATTATCACAAGTTACATTTTGACCTTTGAGACCATTCGTCAAATCAAGGACAACTCTCATCCCCTGATTTTTTTCAACTCTTTGTCCTGGTGTTTTGCCAGAATACACCTGTGCATTATAAAGGTAAGAGCTTGTGCTGTCACATAATGCCCATATTTTTATCCCGTACTTCGCCGGCTTGCTTGGTATATACTGACGAAATGGGCACCTACCACGAAATGAAACTAGTTGCTCATCAACGGTTACTGCTTCCCCAACGTTGTACAAATGTCTGTGCTAGCATATGTGTACTGATAAGAGCAGAGAAGATAAGAACCCATCTGAAAACAAGCAGATAAGCCAGGAAGACAGACTTACTAAGCAAAAAAAAATTATTTGCAAGACTTTACAGCTCAGCTTTACAAAAAAAAATGTCTTAGACAGCGCGTTCTGAGCAGTCCGTTCTGCGCATAATATACACGTGTAGTGCACACCTAGTGATCTCTCCGGATGCACTCTACATTTTAGAATAGACTGTGCACCAAAAATAATCAATATAAAGCCATTTTTATGGTGCGCAGATCTCAATGCATACCCCCGGTAGAGCGCGTGTACGACCCCATTGAAATAATTTAGGAAAAAAATCAATTGATATACAATAGTAGATGCAATAAATAGACCCAACTGAGGTTATAACTCCTTTATTTCACTGAAAATATGGCCTCACAGCTGTAAAAAACGATGTTGGGTCACTATGACCCGAACACAACAAGTGTAACTTTTTGCGTGTAGCAAAAAGTAAACGGAAAAAAAAAAAAAAAAAAAACTCATAGGTAGGTCCCCCCAAATGAGGAAAAGTCAAGGAGTCTCAATTTTTAGAGACTTACAGAAAAAAATCTACAGGGCCGCAAAAAGTCTGTTCGGGTCACTATGACCCGAACAGAACAGCAGGGTTAAGAGGAGACTTTGTGCAGCAGGCGTTCATGGTAAAATAGCTGCTAGGAAACCACCACTAAGTACAGGCAACAAGCAGAAGAGACTTGTTTGGGCTAAAGAACACAAGGAATGGACATTAGACCAGTGGAAATCTGTGCTTTGGTCTGATGAGTCCAAATTTGAGATCTTTGGTTCCAACCACCGTGTCTTTGTGCGACGCAGAAAAGGTGAACGGATGGACTCTACATGCTTGGTTCCCACCGTGAAGCATGGAGGAGGAGGTGTGATGGTGTGGGGGTGCTTTGCTGGTGACACTGTTGGGGATTTTTTCAAAATGGAAGGCATACTGAACCAGCATGGCTACCACAGCATCTTGCAGCGGCATGCTATTCCATCCGGTTTGCGTTTAGTTGGACCATCATTTATTTTTCAATCGGACAATGACCCCCAAATACACCTCCAGGCTGTGTAAGGGCTATTAGACCAAGAAGGAGAGTGATGGGGTGCTACGCCAGATGACCTGGCCTCCACAGTCACCAGACCTGAACCCAATCGAGATGGTTTGGGGTGAGTTGGACCACAGAGAGAAGGCAAAAGGGCCAACAAGTGCTAAGCATCTCTGGGAACTCCTTCAAGATTGTTGGAGGACCATTTCCGGTGACTACCTCTTGAAGCTCATCAAGAGGATGCCAAAAGTGTGCAAAGCAGTCATCAAAGCAAAAGGTGCCTACTTTGAAGAACCTAGAAAATAAGACATATTTTCAGTTGTTTCACACTTTTTTATTAAGTATATAATTCCACATGTGTTAATTCATAATTTTGATGCCTTCTGTGTGAATGTACAATTTTCAAAGTCATGAAAATACAGAAAAATCTTTCAATCAGAAGGTGTGTCCAAACTTTTGGTCTGTACTGTATATATATATATACATATACACTGCTCAAAAATTGGCAAAGTCGCCACTGGCGCCCTGTGCTCATCACAGTTGAAAGCAGGTTCACACTGAGCACATGTGACAGAGTCTGGAGACGCTGTGGAGAGCAATCTGCTGCCTGCAACATCCTTCAGCATGACCGGTTTGGCAGTGGGTCAGTAATGGTGTGGGGTGGCTTTTCTTTGGAGGGCCGCACAGCCCTCCATGTGCTCGCCAGAGGTAGCCTGACTGCCATTAGGTACTGAGATGAGATCCTCAGATCCCTTGTGAGACCATATGCTGGTGCGGTTGGCCCTGGGTTCCTCCTAATGCAGGACAATGCCAGACCTCATGTGGCTGGCGTGTGTCAGCAGTTCCTGCAAGATGAAGGCATTGAAGCTATGGAGTGGCCCGCCCGTTCCCCAGACCTGAATCCGATTGAGCACATCTGGGACATCATGTCTCGCTCCATCCACCAACATTGCACCACAGACTGTCCAGGAGTTGACGGATGCTTTAGTCCAGGTCTGAGAGGAGATCCCACAGGAGACCATCCATAACCTCATCAGGAGCATGCCCAGGTCTTGTAGGGAGGTCATACAGGCACGTGGAGGCCACACACAATACTGAGCCTCATTTTGACTTGTTTTAAGGACATTACATCAAAGTTGGATCACACTGTAGTGTGTTTTACCACTTTAATTTTGGGGGTGACTCCAAATCCAGGCCTCCATTGGTTAATAAATTTGATTTCCATTGATGATTTTTGTGTGATTTTGTTGTCAGCACATTCAACTTTGTACAGAACAAAGTATTCAATGAGAATATTTCATTCATTCAGATCTAGGATGTGTTATTTGAGTGTTCCCTTTATATTTTTGAGCATATACACATACAGGTGCTTACAAAATTAGAATATCTTCAGAAAGTTACTTTATTTCAGTTCTTCAATGCAAAAAGTGAAACTCATATATTATATAGAGTTATTACAAACAGTTATCTATTTCAAGTGTTTATTTCTGTTAATGTTGATGATTATGGCTTACAGACAATGAAAACACAAAAGTTATTATCTCAGTAAATTAGAATACTTTAAAACAACAGCTTGAAAAATGTTTTTAAAATCAGACATGTTGGCATACTGAAATGTATGTTAAGTAAATGCACTCAATACTTTGTCGGGGCTCCTTTTGCATCAATTACTGCATCAATGCGGCGTGGCATGGAGGCGATCAGCCTGTGGCACTGCTAAGGTGTTATGGAAGCCCAGGTTGCTTTGATAGCAGCCTTCAGCTCATCTGCATTGTTGGGTCTGGTGTCTCTCATCTTCCTCTTGACAATACCCCGTAGATTCTCTATGGGGTTAAGGTCAGGCGAATTTGCTGGCCAATCAAGCACAGTGATACTGTTGTTTCCAAACCAGGTATTGGTATTTTTGGCAGTGTGGACAGGTGCTAAGTCCTGATGGAGAATGAAATTTCCATCTCCAAAAAGCAGAGGGGGAAGCATGAAGTGCTCTAAAATTTCCTGGTAGACAGCTGCGCTGACTTTGGTCTTGATAAACCATAGTGGACCTACACCAGCAGATGACATGGCTCCCCAAACGATAACTGATTGTGGAAACTTCACACTAGACCTCAAGCAGCCTTGTTTTCCAAATGAAATGCTAAATTTACTTTCATCTGAAAACAACAACTTGGACGACTGAGCATCAGTCCAGGTCTTTTTCTCCTTGGCCCAGGTAAGACGCTTCTGGCATTGTCTATTGGTCATGAGTGGCTTGACACAAGGAATGGGTCACTTGTAGCCCATGTCCTGGTTACGTCTGTGTGTGGTGGCTCTTGAAACAATGACTCCAGCAGCAGTCCACTTCTTGTGAATCTCCCCCAAATGATTAAATGGCCTTTTCTTAACAATCCTTTCAAGGCTGCGGTTATCCCGGTTCCTTGTGCACCTTTTTCTACCACACTTTTTCCTTCCACTCAACTTTCCATTAATATGCGTGGATATAGGACTCTGTGAACAGCCAGCTTCTTTAGCAATGACCTTTTGTGGCTTACCCACTTGTGGAGTGTATCAATGACTGCCTTCTGGACAGCTGTCAAGTCAGTAGTCTTCCCCATGATTACGGAGCCTATTGAAACAGACTAAGGGACCTTTTTAAATGTTTAGGAAACCTTTGCAGGTGTTTTTTGTTAATTATTCTAATTTACTGAGATACTGACTTTTGTGTTTTCATTGGCTGTAAGCCATAATCGTCAACATTAACAGAAAAAAAGCTTTAAATAGATCACTCTGTTTGTAATGACTATATATAATATGAGTTTCACTTTTTGGATTGAAAAACTGAAATAAATTAACTTTTTGATGATATTCTAATTTTATGAGAAGCACCTGTATATAATACTTCACCTGAAAGATGAGGCTCATTTGCTGTTCAGGACTCTGGACAGTTTGCTGACATCCCATATGATTTTAATCTTGACAATCAATGACTGATTTTGTAAATAGTGGGAAAGAGATTTTAAGGCATTGTTCACACATCAGTGATTTCTCACGCTATGAGCACTGACGTCAGTAAGGTTACTACAGTTCATGAACTCCGGTCACCTTACTGACATCACCGCTCAGCACGGCAGGCGCGTTCTTACGCTATTGTAAGTGTGTTCCGGCTGGGATGCTGAGTGATCACATTACTCATGTCACTGCTCAACACACCATCAGGATGTAACAGAGTTGGAGATCGCCATGGGATGTGGGATGGTTTTACTCCAGACCCCTTTGGAATATGTGATTTGTTAAAGGTAATAAATGGGTTAAAGAGATTTTGGGAGTGCTTTGTACAAATAAAGGACTTTTCTGTGTGTACATGTTTTTTGCTTTAAACTTATGGGTTTAATAATAGGGATGTCTTATAGACGCCTCTCCATTACTAACCACTGGGCTTGATGTCAGCTGACATTACAAAGCTGACATCAACCCCAAAAAAAATTACACCATTGATATATATAATTATATTTCTTAATGACATCCTTCTATCTAATTATTCTATCTACAGTAGGGAAAATAACTATTTAATACACAGCCGATTTTGCAAGTTTTCCCACCTACTAAGAATGGAGAGGTCTGCAATTTTTATCATAGGTACACTTAAACTGTGAATCTAAAAATAAAAATCCGAAAATCAATATGTATGATCCTTAAATAATTAAATTGCATTTTATTGCATGAAATAAGTATTCAATCACCTACCAACCAGCAAGGACTCTGGCTCTCTGACCTGTTAGTTTTTCCTTAAGTGCAGAGTAGGAGGGCTTCTTACCTGTATTAATTGCACCTGTTTGAACTCGTTACCTGTCTAAAAGATACCTGTCCACACACTCAAGCACATGCCAACCTCTCCACCATGGCCAAGACCAAATAGCTGTAGCACAATGGCTCAGTGGTTAGCACTGCAGCCTTGCAGACCTGCACAAGTCTGTGATGGGCTACAGGACAATAGGCAAGCAGCTTGGTGAGATGGCAATAACTTGGTGGCACAATTATTAGAAAATGGAAGAAACTCAAGATGACTGTCAATCTTCCTGGGTCTGGGGCTCCATGCAAGATCTCGCCTCATGGGGTAAGGATTAGTGATGAACGAGCACTAAAATGCTCGGGTACTCGTTGCTCGGGTCAAGCAAATTGGAATGCTCGAGTGCTCGACCCGAGCAATGAGCCCAATGTAAGTCTATGGGAAACTCAAGCATTTTTCCAGCGCCCCCCCCTCCCCCGGAGGTCTGCAGGGGGCCTAAAAATTGCCAAGATCGATGGGAACAGTGCTCAACTGATATAGGAACAGCATGGGGAAGACCATTGTAAGCATCTCTAACTCCCAGGTCACTGCTGTGAACAATGTTGTCACAGTGTTATGCCACTAGTGCGGGCTCACAATAAAACATACAAAAACGAAACCAAAATGGATTTTCCTGGGTAAAATGTTAAGGAACATCCTGTCTAGGGTAATGACTTATACATAAGGCAAAATAACTAAAAAAAAATGCTTTCCACACCTTGGGCTATGTTTACACGTATTATTTTTGATGCGTTTTTGTACTTTTGCATTGCTTTCAACGGTGAAAAATACATTCACCAGTAAATGTAATTTTAACATTTTACTACCTTATCTGGCCATGTGGTGTGTGAGACATGATCAGACACTTCCATACACTGCTGAGAAGAAATGGGAACAGCATGGGGAAGACCCCTGGAAGCATGTCTGACTCCCAGGTCACTGCCTAAAACTGTGGTCATCAGACGTGATCCTATATTACTGTGGTAATAATACAGACATTTTTGGCAACGTGACAAATATTAAACTCCATTTAAAATGGGCAAGGCTTGTGGCAAGGGACAGGGAAGTGGCCGTAATGGTGATGGTGCACGCAGGGGCCTAGCCGTGGGCAAGATGAAACTGTGCCCACGGCTGAAACTGAGGGAGCACAACAAACACCCTCATCATGTCGAACTACATTACTGTCCCAATTTCTAGGCGGTCGCGGAATACCACTTTTGAAGCCAGAGCAGTGTGAAAAGGTTGTTGGTTGGATAGCAGTCACTTTGTCACCACCACCCTGTCTTCCACACTGTCCAGTCTCGGTAGCCGTGAGTCTGGACCACATTATTATTATTTCTTTAGCGCCATTTATTCCATTGTGCTTTACATGTGAAAAAGAGGTATACATCGCAAAAACAATTGCAATAATCTCAGAACAAAAATATGACAGTGACTGGCACAGGAGAGGAAAGGACCCTGCCCACGAGGGTTCACAGTCTACAGGGGATGGGTGAGGATACAGTAGGTGAGGGTAGAGCTGGTCATGTAGCGGTATGGTGGAGCAAGGGTTTATGCAGGTTGTAGGCTTGTCGGAAGAGGTGGGTTTCCAAGTTCCTTTTTGAAGGTTTCAACAGTAGGCGAGAGCCAGATATGTTGGTGTAGAGAGTTCCAGAGTAGGGGGGATGCACGGGAGAAATCTTGCATGCGATTGTGGAAAGAGGAGATGTGAGGATCGGAGGTTGCGTGCAGGTAAGTACCGTGAGACTGGGTCACAGATGTATGGAGAAGACAGGTTGTGGATGGCTTTGCATGCCAAGTTTAGGATTTTGAACTAGAGTCTCTGGGCAATGGGGAGCCAGTGAAAGGATTGACAGAGAGGAAATGCTGGGGAATAGAGGGGGGACAGGTGGATTAGTCGGGCAGCAGAGTTTAGGATAGATTGGAGGGGTGCGAGAGTCTTGGAAGGGAGGCTACAGAGCAGAAGGTTGCAGTAGTCGAGGCGGAAGATGATGAGGGTGTGTACTAGTGTTTTTGCAGTTTCGGGGTTGCGGAATGTGCGGATCTGGGAGATATTTTTTACTTGGAGTCGGCATATTCCTCACCCTGATCCTCCTTCCTCAAACCATTCAGAGTGCTCTGAGTCAACTGATCCCACACTTGGACACTCTTAAGAGCTGTTTTGTTCATCTTTCCATTTATAGATTCTGGCCTCTCGCTCGGAAGTAGAAAGAGCTAGGATATGTGGTTTGAAGGAGAGATTAGAGTCCAGGGTTATCCCAAGAGCTGTTCACTTTTCTACTTATAGATTTGGGCCTCTCGCAAGGCCCGTTTCAAGCAGAGCAACAGAAGATTGCATGTAGTGATGACAAAATATTTCAGCAGCCAAAGGTGATGGTGGGAAAGTGCAATTACTGTCGCAAGAGGTGGGTGATAATGAGACACAATGGACAAAAAGTCAGGAGGAGGACCAGAGTGAGGAAGTGTAAGACGAGGTGATGGATGATGAAGTCAATGGGCCAAAAGCCAGGGTCCAGAAACAGTGTCTGCGGGTGACACCACTGCCTCTTCCCCTGTTGTATATGCATGCCAAGCCTCCATTCATGATGCAGGCGAAAATGCCTCCCACCCTGCACCTGTCGTTGCATACTTGCAACCATCACCATCAGCGTCCACGTCCTTATCCCAGCACAGTGTTCAGTTGTCCCTACCCCAGTCTTTGCACAAATACACAGCCAACCACCCACAGGCCACAATACTAAACTGCCACATTTCTCTACTGCTTTCCACTAGAAATTTTACCTTTTAGGCTCGTGGAGGCGGAAGCTTTCTGCAACCTCATGGCGGCGGCTGCCCCTCAGTACTCGGTTCCCAGCCACCAGTATTTCTCCCGGTGTCATCTCTGCCTTATACACTCACGGGTCCCAGAACATTACCCGTACCCTCACCAGCGCAGATGGTGGGAAGGACCGCCTAACCACAGACACATGGACAAGTGAATGTGGCCAGGGATGGTACATCTCACTGACACATCACTGGGTTATTATTGTGGAAGCCAGGACCAAGTCGGACCCTGGGATGGAATATGTCTTCCCAACGCATAGGATTGCGTGCCCTGTATCAATCAAGCTTCACGACAATGTTCACAAGGTAGACAGCAGCAGTAGTCGGTCTCCTAGTCAACTAGCAAATTATTCATGATGATAGAGGCCACCATCTCCTTAGCATTCTGGTACTTTTCTGTGGGAATGAGCTTGTCTCCAACCAGCCAGGAATATTTCCCGTGAATTATGGTACAACGCTATGGTATTAGCAGTGTCCCCAGTACCAAAAGCGAAGCCATCCATAATTTCCTTCTCAGGAATTTTATTTGGAAGACTGAGTGGCTACCCAAATACATTTGTGTCTCACAAAGGAGCTGAAGATACTGATTGGCAGTAGGTGCAAGTTTCTCCAGCATGATAGACCAGAGATTACGCAAGGCAATATATGGGAGATTAGTTCACAGATATTATGAGGAGAAAGATTATGGATGTCTTTGTAGGTTAATGTTAGTAGCTTGAACTGGATACGCTGAGCAATTGGGAGCCAGTGAAGGGATCTTATAAATTGCAATCGTATAGATTGCTGGAGCCAGTCCACAGTAAAAAAGCAGCCATATAGTGTCCGGGAACCTTCCCACAGAATTAGCCAGGGCTGCTTCTCGGCAGTGTTGGACAGGCCCACCAGGGAACAGGATACTCCTCCGGTGGGCCCTGGCTTCTCCTGCAGGAGAGTTCATTGTGCAAACCTTGAAGGTCATGATGATGATAGAGGCCACCATCTCCTTAGCTTGCTGCTGGTACTTTTCAGTAAGCTAACTATTTAACTATCTAACTATTACACCGCCAGTTCTGTCCCCTACACAGTAGCACCTGTCCCTACTCTGCCTGTTTCCGGGTTAGACTGTGACGAGCATAGGGGCACCAGGTCTTATATAGACCTGATGACGATATGCGGCCAGTAGTGATGATCAAGTATGCGCGTTGCTCGAGATTTACGAGCATGCTCGGACGAGCACCTATTATCTTCAGCGTGCTCGGGGGTTAAGTTTTCATCGCTCCGTAAACATGATTTGTGACTGTTTGACAGCTTTAACATATGTGAAAAATACTGGAAAGACAAGCATTCCTCACATGTATTAAAGCTGTCAAACAGTCTCAAATCAAGTTCACGGAGCGACGAAAACTTAACCCCCGAGCACGTTGAAGATAATAGGTGCTCGCCCGAGCATGCTCATAAATCTCGAGCAACGAGCATGTTCGATCATCACTAGCGGCCAGCCAATCACTGTAATGCCTCAACCAAGATGGCTACAGCATTACAGTGAGTGGCAGACAATCCGTTCACGATCATTGGCTCTCCAAAGAGCGCCAAACATGCAGGGCGGGGACCTGAGCTTCCCGCCTGTGCATTCCGGAGATACTCGCTGAGCGCCAAGCATGTCGAACAGTGAGATGCTCGGGCGAGTACTGAACAGTGTCAAGCATGCTCGCACATCATTAGTAAGGATGATTCTGAGAAAGGTCAGGAATCAGGCCAGAACAGGGCAGACCTGGTCAATGACCTGAAGAGAGCTGGGACCACAGTCTCAAACATTACCGTTAGTAACACACTACGCCGTCATGGAGTAAAATCCTGCAGGGCATGCAAGGTTCCCCTGCTCACACCAGCACATGTCCAAGTTCATTTGAAGTTCACCAATGACCATCTGGATGATATAGAGAAGGCATGGGAGAATGTCATATGGTCAGATGAGACCAAAATAGACACTCTCCATGTTTGGAGGAAGAAGAAAGATGAGTACAACCTCAAGAACACAATCCCAACATGGTGAAGGAAAAATAATACTTGGGCTGCTTTTCTGCAAAGGGGACAGGATGACTGCACCATATTGAAGGGAGGATGGACGGGGCCATGTATCGTGAGACTTTGGCCAATGACTTTGTTTCCTCAGTAAGAATATTGAAGATGGGGTGTGGCTGGGTCTTCTAGCATGATAATGACCCAAAATAAACAGCCAGGGCAACTAAGGAGTGGCTCCTAAAAAGCATTTCAAGGTCCTGAACTGGCCTAGGCTATAGAAAATCTTTGCAGGGAGCTGAAACACAATGTTGCCAAGTGACAGCCCACAAACTTTAAAAGATCTGGTGAAGATCTGTATGGAGGAGTGGGCCAAAATCTCTGCTGCAGTGTGTGCAAACTTCGTCAAGAACTACAGGAAACGTCTTACATCTGTAATTTCAAACAAAGGTTTCTGTACCAAATATATTAAGTTCTGTTTTTCTATTGTATCAAATACTTGCAATAAAATTCTAATTAATTATATAAAAATCATACTGTGTGATTTTCTGGATTTTTTTTAAACATTCTGTCCCTCACAGTTGAAATATACCTACGATAAAAATTCCAGACCTCTCCTCTTCTCTTTGTAGGTGAGAAAACTTGCAAAATCGGCAGTGTATCAAATACTTATTCCCCCCCCTCTGTCTGTATGTATGTATGTGTGTGTGTATATATATATATATATATCTGCTCTATTTTGACGGTTCACACTGTGAATTTCTTGTACTCGACTGATGAAATGTCGGGTTTCCTATGAGATGGGTGCGTAAAAAATCACCCGGTACTCGCATGTTCCGTGTGCTGTGCTATTTTTTTCTCGTACCCATTGATTTAAATTGGTGAGTCTCAGCCATTTTACGTGGCCATATGTAGCATGTTGCGATTTTTTTCCTCACCCCAATTCCAGCCCTTATTGAATAACAGTGTTATGAGTGCAATGCGATTTTTTTTTTGTCACATTGCACTCGCTGATTTTATACGCAGATGTGAGCGAACCCTAAAAGAGATTCACTGCCAATTGGCACATAAGTACTTCTCATGTAAAAAAAAATGGAATTACTTCAGTAAGCAATACATTTTGCCATTATTCTTCTCTTATCTTAATACATAGTATTTAAATTGTGTTGATATTTTGATATTATATTTTAATTTCTATTCCAGGGAGAGCCCGGAGTTGCTGGTTCCAGAGGAGAGGTGTGTATCGCTGTCACTAGATTAAAGATGGATATGAATGCTATTTTTCAGCAAAATACATAAATTATCAGTTCTTTACTACAGAAGAGCAGATCTGCCAACATTTTAATTCAGCAAATCATGTGGATTAGACAGTGAAACTCAATTTGCAGCGAAATTAATCCCTGCAAGTTGAATGTTCCTTATAATGCACTGAGGCCTCTCTAAGGCGCAGAGTAAAATAAAGGTAGGGCAAAAAATAAAAAATCAATCCCTCACCTTACTACTCACCTGTCCCACTATTCCCCAGCCTACCACCTGTTCCTCTGTATTTATTATTTTTCCCTTCCTCCATTGTGCCCATTATTTTTACCTTCTTTAAAGTTGTGGCTTGCAGCTTCACTACACCTTCGATGTCACTGCGCAGGCGCCATGTCATCACTTTGGAGACACACATCATAATACAGTGCATTGTGAAAGTATTTGGCCCCCTTGAACTTTTCTACCTTTTGCCACATTTCTGGCCTCAAACATAAAGATATAAAATTCTAATTTTTTTGGGAAGAATCAACAACAAGTGGGACACAATTGTGAAGTGGAACAAAATTTATTGGATATTTTAAACTTTTTTAACAAATTAAAAACTGAAAAGTGGAGCGTGCAATATTATTCGGCCCCCTTAAGTTAATACTTTGTAGTGCCACCTTTTGCTGCGATTACAGCTGCAAGTCGCTTGGGGTATGTCTCTATCAGTTTTGCACTTCGAGAGGCTGAAATTCTTGCCCATTCTTCCTTGCAAAACAGCTCGAGCTCAATGAGGTTGGATGGAGGGCGTTTGTGAACAGCAGTTTTCAGTTCTTTCCACAGATTCTCGATTGGATTCAGGTCTGGACTTTGACTCGGCCATTCTAACACCTGGATACATTTATTTTTGAACCATTTCATTGTAGATTTTGCTTTATGTTTGGGATCATTGTCTTGTTGGAAGATAAATCTCCGTCCCAGTCTCAGGTCTTTTGCAGACACCAACAGGTTTTCTTCCAGAATGGTCCTGTATTTGGCTCCGTCCATCTTCCCTGTCCCTGCTGAAGAAGAGCAGGCCCACACCATGATGCTGCCACCACCATGTTTGACAGTGGGGATGGTGTTTTGAGGGTGATGAGCTGTGTTGCTTTTACGCCAAACATATCATTTTGCATTGTGGCCAAAAAGTTCGATTTTGGTTTCATCTGACCAGAGCACCTTATTCTACATGTTTGGTGTGTCTCCCAGGTGGCTTGTGGCAAACGTCAAACAAGACTTTTCATGGATATCTTTGAGAAATGGCTTTCTTCTTGCCACTCTTCCATAAAGGCCAGATTTGTGCAGTGTACGACTCATTGTTGTCCTATGGACAGACTCTCCCACCTCAGCTGTAGATCTCTGCAGTTCATCCAGAGTGAACATGGGCCTTTTGGCTGCATCTCTGATCAGTCTTCTCCTTGTTAGAGATGAAAGTTTAGAGGGACGGCCAGGTCTTGGTAGATTTGCAGTGGTCTGATACTCCTTCCATTTCAATATAATCGTTTGCACAGTGCTCCTTGAGATGTTTAAAACTTGGGAAATCTTTTTGTATCCAAATCCGGCTTTAAACTTTGCCCCAACAGTATCTCGGACCCGCCTGGTGTGTTCCTTGGCCTTCATGATGCTCTCTGCACTTGAAACAGAACCCTGAGACTATCACAGAGCAGGTGCATTTATACAGAGACTTGATCACACACAGGTGGATTCTATTTATCATTACCAGTCATTTAGGACAACATTGGATCATTCAGAGATCCGCACTGAACTTCTGGAGTGAGTTTGCTGCACTGAAAGTAAAGGGGCCGAATAATATTGCACGCCCCACTTTTCAGTTTTTAATTTGTTAAAGTTTAAAATATCCAATAAATTTAGTTCCATTTCACGATTGTGTCCCACTTGTTGTTGATTCTTCTCAAAAAAATTAGAATTTTATATCTTTATGTTTGAAGCCTGAAATGTGGCAAAAGGTAGAAAAGTTCCATTGGGGCAAATACTTTAACAATGCACTGTATAGTGATGTCACAATGTCATTACATGCTTCGCCTGAGTGGTGGTTTGATGCATGTGCAGTGACTTTAGTTAAAAGTCTTTTGAGCCAGATTCCAGGGCCTTGAGTGAAGGAAGCTGAAGAGAATATATGTGACAGGCGAATGAGAAAAGAATAAGCTCCAAAGACCAGACAGTTGGTTGCAGAGATGGTGGGACAGATGTGTGGTGAGATGAGTGTTATTTTTTTAATCATTTGTCTGGCCCTCTAGAGTGAATTTGAAAACAACTTATATTCTGATGAATATGGCTTTTTGTAAAATTTGAGTAGAATTCAATTCCATTTTACTTGAATACATTTTCTCATCTCTACTAGTTACCCATTTCTCTTTATAGCACCTTGCTTTCAATGAATGTTAAAGGTTGGTTCACCTTAAAATAAATGTAATAAAATCAGATAAAGGCAACGCATTATATATAGTGTCTGGTCAAGGAATAGTGCAGATGTATCTGAGACGATTGAGGTATAGGTTTTTTGATAATCACTCAGTATACTGTAGCTTGCACTTTTTTCATTAAATCCCTGATCATTCTGGGCATAGTAGTCATATGTTGGCCCTAAACAGTAATTGACATAATTGTAATCTCTGCATACATGCTTAAGGCTCATTTAGACAAACGAAAAGTTGGCAAATTAGCATTTTTTGAAATGCTTGTTGACTGAAGATTGGCCACCAATCGTCCAGTGAACAAAACACAAAGCTAATTTTTCTGGTGATTGAATTGTTCATGTCTGCATTAAAATCAGAGTTTTTAGCAGTACATCGGCCTACATAAATGGGAGATGTGCTGCCATAAGGATTATATTCTATGTTCACTGAATGATTGTATTAGCAATTGTTCCGTGTCCATAGAACTCTGGTCGGCCTGTCTAAACTGGCTATTATGTAGGTAAGATTGTCTGCCACCTAGTAGGTCACCCCCTTAATTGTTAAGCCCAGAATGACCTTTGATTTCAATGAATAAAATGTAAGCTACACTGAATCTTTTATCGGAAACCAATATATCAATTTGTTCAGCTTCTCTTGCTCTACAGTATAACATGCTACACATGTGTTGCTCAGAATGTCCAAGCCGATGGATTACCTTTTATCAAAAAAAATATCTTTGTGCTAAGTTATGGAGTGGATAGAAAAATAATCAAAATTGAAAATCCTCAGTAGTTGATACCTTTTAACAGCTATGTGAAAAGATGATAAACACAATTTTATGAGTAAAAGGGAATAATGTAAAAGCACAGTTATAGAATCAATTTACTTATACTGTTATCTTTTCAGAAAGGAGACATTGGAGAACCAGGACTTCTAGGTTTTAATGGACAAAGAGGAGAGCCTGGTCCTCCAGGATTAATTGGTACTCCTGGCCCTAGAGGTATTAGTGGGGATAGAGGTCCACCTGGCCTGCCTGGTCAAGAAGGAAGACCTGTATGTAACATTCTTTCTTCATGTAATCATTTTGCTTTATACCTGAAATGGATTGTGAAAACTGATGCAAATTGATTCAAAGCAATGTAGACCAATGTCTTTGTCATCACTGTTTCAGTCAGATTACACCAGTTGGTAAGGAAAAAAATAATCTTAGAGGATTATCATGTTTTTTTTGCAAGCTTAACAATAGTAGTTTAACATTGATGTGCCTTTTAATCTTTCCATAGCGAATTTATGCATATTAAGTAACATCAATTTTTTTTGTGAAACAGATACTATTGGAATGCTTGGTTTACTCTATCCTAATTCCCTATCTTTCTCAGAGGTTTCTTCTTGACCCTTAATAATCTAGTTTCCACATAAAATCTACAAAAACAGTTTTTACTAAAGTCTCAAACAATCTAATAACTAAAGGACATGGCAGCTATTCTATACTGATTATTCTTGATCTCTCTGCATCATCTCTCCAACTCCACCAACTAAGTACGCTCAGTTGTATTGGCCTTTTTTATAGCTCACCTTGTGGGGTGTTTTCACAAATCCATAAATCTGAAAGAATAGCTTGAATTGGAGGCAGTGGTGCAGAGAGATATAGCGGATGGTACGTGGAACAGCAGAGCTGAATATGATGGACAGCACATGGCACACAGTTAAATTGTGGATCTGGATATCTTAGATGGCATTTGGAACAGTGTAGAATAGTGGATCTGGAAATGCAGTCAGGCACCTTGGTACAGCTGAGTGAAGCATATGAACAGTACTTTGGAGCAGCAGGGCCAAATATCCTGACAGGCAACTTAATAGAGCATAGCTAAGTGTGTGTTTAGCACCTTGGAGCAGTAAAGCCACGTATGAAGACATCCATTTTGGCATAGTAAAGTGTGTGCACAACACCTCAGGGCTCAGGACAGCAGAGGCAGCAGGCACTCCTTGGTGAATACATAGGAGCCCTAGTGACTCGCCCCCTGGGCCGTGGGGCACTCGGATCCGGGCAATAGGGAGCGATGGGAGTAGTAGTGGCAACCCGGTTCCGTGGCTCAGGGTGGTCAGGCCAGTGGTAGTCCGTTATATTGATTATGTCCGACTACGCCACCCGTGGATTGCGGTTATTAGGAACCGCCGCTGCATGCAGACCGCTGGGGCTGATGAGGTGTGCAGCTATGGTCGTGTGACTCCCCACGGGAAGAGTGCGGCCCCAGGGCAGTATAGTGGATGGTGGGAGTGATGGTAGTGCTGGAGGAGCAAGGAGCACACAGACAACAGGTTGCAGTCCAGGGTCTTTACTAAACAGGTAAACTGACCCACAAACAGTCCCAGCTAGGAGGGGACCTGGATGTCTGAGAGCAACGGGGAAATTGGCCCTGGTCAGGGTGAGGGTGTAGGCCTACCGTGCTTTCTGCGCTCCTTCTGACTATCTCCTCCTGATAGGATAACAGCCCACGTTTCCGAGCTTCCGTGCTTTCTCGCCTGTATGGCCTGCGACGTGGGTTCCTTTCTGCTCCCAGCCTTGTACGGCTTTACTGGTCCCTTCGGTTGTGGCAGGGCCTCCAGGCTTCTTAGGCCAAGGAATGTACAGTCCCTTGCGGGCTGGTTCTCTGCTGGGGGATGTGGAATCCTTCCAGCCTCAGACACTAAAGTCTGGGAAAATTAAGTCTTTTCTCTGCCAAGACAGGCTCTCTTCGCCTCTTGTCTCTGGCTTGTGGCTCTCTCCTGCCACACTTCCTCTTAGGTGCAATCAACTTTCTGTCCCTGCTCCACTCTGGGACACGTCTCAGAGCTGAGACAGGCAATCCAGTTCTCTCTAACCCTGTCCCCAGTACCAGCTTTTATAGGGGCAGCCTGCTCCCCCTACTGGCCTGAGACAGGAGGCATTGCATGCTAAAGTTCCCCTGACCAGAGAACCTCCCCCTTGCTCTCAGACACAGCTTTATTACACTAGTGGCATCCAGGTAGGGTGACACATTCCCCCCTAGTGAAATTTAGTACTCCGGGACTAAACAATAAACAAAGACAATATGCATAACTATAAAACAATAACAGACAGACGACGCACAAATTGAGTTCTTTAGGTCACAGTGTGGTCTGTGACCGGGTGTCCATATCACCAAAACAACGGGGAGCCTTAACCAGGTGGGGGTCTGTCCTACCCCAAGTCCTTCACAGTCTTAGTTCATTCCTGGGTTAGGCTCAGAATGCAGTCCATACAAGGTCCCGGTTATAAAAAGTCCATAACCTGTGAATCCTTACGGTAACTGCAAGAAACTGAAACACACTATCAATAAACATGCAGGTAACTTTGGCAAACAATTCAACATTTTGCAACAGGGTTATTTACAATCTTAGTACATCCTATATTCTCCAGCGAGCGGGTATCTGCCCCTTTGTGCTCCTGGTTGACCTCCTTAACCCACTGTCTGGTGGTGGACCAACCTGGCTTTCCCGACTAGCGTTAGGGGTGCAGCTACCAGCTGGGTGTACAGGTAGGGCAGGCAGCTGTCTGCGGGTCCTTTGGCTTACCGCAGGCATGGCAGGCTCACTGTCAGCAGAGGGTTGACTCTCCTGGGCTGCTGGTACAGGCTCTTCTGCCTCTGGAACTGCTTGCTCCTCTTCACCTTCCGGCTCTGGTGTTGGTTGTTGCTGGGCCGGTTGCAGGAAATGCAGGACGGGTACCACTATGGCATCATTTATGCGAGTCCAGGACTGAGGGAACTCTCCGAGAACGGTGCTGATCATTTCTTCCTTGTCCTCTGCGGGTTCAAGGTCACTCTGATCCTCTTCTGCACTGCGGAGTTGCTCGGGGCACCTTTTGAGGTGGTCTCTGGAGACGACACTAGTGGTTTCTCCTCCGTCCTTGGTGATCACGCACACCTTTGGGTTGTCGTGGTCAGACTGCAGTACGGTGTAGGGTTCCCTTTCCCACTGGTCGTCCAACTTATGTAGCCTTCTTTTTCGCTTTAGGACTTGCTCACCAGGTTCTAGGGGACTAGCAGGGGCGTGTTGATTGAAGAGTCTTTCTTGCTTCTCTCTCACCTGGGCCAGGCTCTTCTCCACACTCTCCTGTACCTTCTTGTACTGCAGTTGCCTTTCCGTATCCCAGTCCGCATCCGGGGAGGTGTCCTCAGGTATTAGGACTCCCATCTCCAGGTCTACGGGCAGCTTACCCGGTCTGGCTCGCATCAGGTAAGCCGGGGTGCAGTTTGTAGCGTTCACCGGGATATTGTTGTACATGTCTACCAGGTCCGGCAGTTTTTCTGGCCACAGGCTGCGTTCCTCCAGGGGCAACGTCTTCAGGAGATCAATGACTATATTGTTCATCTTCTCACACATCCCGTTGGTTTGGGGGTGGTAAGGCGTTGTCCGAATCTTCTTACAGCCATAGAGGTTGCAGAACTCCTGGAAGATTTCAGCTTCAAATGCTGGACCCTGGTCTGTCAGGACCTGTTCCGGATACCCGTGTGGATGGCAGAAGTATTGCTGGAAGGCTCGGGCCGCTGTTTGGGCTGTCAAGTCCTTTACCGGGACCACCACTAGAAAACGGGAATAGTGGTCCACGATTGTCAGGGCGTAGATGTATCCGGACCGGCTTGCAGCCAATTTGACGTGATCCAGAGCTACCAGCTCAAGAGGCTGCGTGGTGACGATGGGCCTCAAGGGTGTCTTCTGGCTGGTGCGGTCCTTCCTCCTCAGGTGACAAGGGCCACAGTCTCTGCACCACTTTTCTACTGCTCCTCTCATGCCGACCCAAAAGAACCTTCCTCTTAGTAGGAACTCCAGTTTCTTCCAACCGAAGTGTCCCTCTCTGTCATGGTAAGCTCCCAGGACCATAGCTGCATCTCGCCTTGGGACCACGACTTGCCAGGTCAGCTCGTGCGTCCGGTGGTTGACAATCCTTCTGCACAACTTGCCTTCATAGAGGAACAGCTTGCTCTTCTCCTTCCATAGCTGCTTGGCTTCCTCTGGGGCATCTGGATCTAGGCGGGCGTCTTCCCGGGTCAGCAGATCTTTCACCAGGCGGACTGCAGGGTCACTATCTTGGGTCTCGGCCCAGCTGTGGTGAGGTAGGGGATTCATCATCAAAGTTGTTAGATCCTCCTCCTTCACGCGGTGAGAGTGTTGAGCGGCTCCATACCGGTGAAACGCGGGGAGTTCTACCTCTTCCAGCTCTTCTGGGTCTTCGTCACCTTCAGGTAAGTGAGGCATTCTTGATAGGGCGTCCGCGTTGGCGTTGGTTTTGCCTGCCCGGTACTTGATCACGAAGTCATAGTTGGAGAGACGGGCCATCCACTGCTGTTCCAGGGCACCCAGTCTTGCATTGTCCAGGTGTGTCAACGGGTTGTTGTCCGTGTACACGGTGAACTTTGCGGAGGCCAGGTAATGCTTGAAGCGTTCCGTCACGGCCCACACCACCGCCAATAATTCTAGCTTGAAGGAGCTGTAATTCTCCGGGTTCCTCTCAGTGGGCCTCAGCTTCCGGCTGGCGTATGCGATCACCCGTTCTCTGCCCTGTTGGTTTTGGGACAGTACGGCTCCCAGTCCCACATTACTGGCATCTGTGTGGAGAATGAAAGGCTGGCCATAATCAGGGTAGGCCAGGATCTCATCCCCAGTGAGGGCCAACTTTAGCTGGCAGAAGGACTCCTCTTCCGGTTTATCCCACTTGAAGGGTGGCTTTTGACTTCTGGACTTGGACTGTCCGATCAGGAGGTCCTGCATAGGAGCTGCCATCTTAGTGAACCCGGGGATGAACCTTCGGTAGTAGCCTACCAACCCGAGAAACTGTCTCACCTCTTTGATGTTCGAGGGGCTTGGCCAGCTCTTGATTGCCGTGACCTTGTCAGGGTCAGGGGCTACTCCTTCCGCGCTTACCACGTGCCCTAGGTACTGGACCTTTGGTTTCAGCAGGTGGCACTTCGATGGTTTCACCTTCAGGTCATAGCCTGCCAGGGCTTCGAACACCTCAGCCAGGTGCTTGAGATGGTCCTCGTAGGTCTTCGAATAGACGATCACGTCGTCCAGGTAAAGGAGGACCGTCTCGAAGTTTCGGTGCCCTAGACAGCATTCCATCAGCCGCTGGAAGGTCCCTGGTGCGTTGCAGAGCCCGAAAGGCATGCAGTTGAATTCGCTCAGTCCCATCGGGGTGGTGAAGGCGGTCTTCTCCTTGTCAGCCTCTGCCACAGGAACCTGCCAGTACCCGCTAGTAAGGTCCAAAGTAGAAAAGAAGTTAGCTGATTTTAGTGCGGCTAAAGACTCTTCTATTCTAGGCAGCGGATATGCGTCTTTGTGGGTGATACGGTTGATTTGTCTATAGTCCACGCACATTCTCATGGTGCCGTCTTTCTTTTTCACCAGAACCAAGGGGGCTGCCCAGGGGCTACAGCTATCTCTAATGACCCCAGCTTCTTTCATTTCCCGCAGCATACCCTTGGCGTTCTGATAATGTGCAGGGGGTACAGGTCTGTGCCTCTCTTTTATTGGTGGGTGGCTCCCTGTGGGGATGTGGTGTTCTATCCCTTTCACTCTGCCGAAGTCTAGCGGGTGCTTACTAAAGACTCTCTCGTACTCCTGTACCACCCGGTAGACTCCTTGTTTTTGGTGCAGGGGAGTGGAGTCAGCACCCACGTGGAGTTTCTGGCACCAGTCCTCCTTTTGTTTCTGGGAGCCATTACCCTCCGCCTGTGGAGATGGAGGCAAGGGTTCCACGGCCCTGATAGCTTGGTGTTCGACGACAAACAGTTTGGCGAGTGTAGCGTACCTGGGTAAGTGTACTTCCCTCTCCCCAATGTTGAGGATGCGGACGGGCACCCTCCCATGACGGACATCAACCACCCCCCGGGCTGTCAAAATGGTGGGCCTGCTGTCTGAGTACACGGGTTCTACCATGGCTTGGTAGTCTCTACCTCTCAACCCGATTGCAGTCCGACACCAGATCATCATTTCACTTTTGGGAGGCATGGAAATGGGGAATGGATCACTGAGTCTTACGCTACCGATCTCACCACCAGACAGTTCTACCTGCTGCCGTCTCATCAGGGCTTTTATCTCCTTGTTGAGGACTCTCTGTTGGCTGGAACTAGCATTCACCGCCACCTGTTGTAGAATTACAATTACTTCTGAAAGACAATTTTCAATTATGTTAGTACCCACAGTTATTTTAGGGTGACTTTCATGACGGTCAATGTCCACAATAATCACTCCCTGTGCCGGCAGTTCAACTTTACCAATTTTAATGGTCATCTCCTTGAACCCCATCTGCGGCACGGGTAAGCCATTACTGGCGATGATGCTCAAGTTACTGTCTGGATACCGTGTGATATCAGCATCAGTCCAATACTGCTTAAAAAGTACATAAGGGATTGTGGTTACTTGCGACCCAGTATCCAGCAAGGCGCTCATGGGGATACCGTCCAGCACCACGGGTAAAACCGGGCGCCCCCCAATGTACTTATCACGCCAATTATAAGGGCCTGGTGATCTTATGCCTGGGGGTCGGCCCTCTGCCCCAGGTTGGACCCGTTTAAATTACAGTACCTGGAAATGTGTCCGGGCTGGTTGCATCGACGGCAAATAGGCTGTCCATCCTCTGCGTAGCGGTCTGTGGGCCTCCCTCGGAACGACGGTTTCCTCCTCTGTCGATGCCACGGGACATCCTCCGGACTTGAAGCCAGCTCGATGGGTCTTGACGGGTCCACTTGCAACGCCTGGACGGTCCTGGTCAACGCCGCGACGCTCCTGGTCAGCTCCTGGACTTGGTGGTGCAGATCTTTCGACGGGGCTTGGTTCAGGGCCTGTGCATCAGCCTCCACGGAGTCCATAGAGGAGGGCGCCGCCTCTTGGTGGTAGGTGATAGCAGGGCGCCGGGGGTTTATAGCGCCACTGGTTGCAGATTCACGGAGCACCCTTATGGCCCTGTCCTTAAATTGGGCAAAGGTCAGGTCGGGGTTCTGAAATAACATGAGGCGCAGTTGGGCCCTGTGGGCGCTAGACAGCAGACCCTCTATGAATTGTTCTGTTAGCAGTTTATCCGTTTCCTGCACACTGCCAGGGTCAGTTTGTTGAATAGCCCTCAAGGCTTCCTGCAGATTTAGGGCATAGTCTCTGATGCTGTCCTGTGCCCGCTGCTTACATCCATAGAGCCTCATTTTAATCTCAGCGGAGGTACGTGTATCAAAGGTACCCCGCAGCCAGGCCAGAATACCCTTCACAGTCCTTTTCTCCTCAGTGGGCCATGATTTTACCTCCCTCTGGGCTGCGCCAGTTAACTGCCCTGTTAGTATGCTGACCTTCTGTTCCTCTGTCAGGGGGTAAACCTGGAACAAACTGTATAGCCTTTCCTTGAAGTCAGTTAGGGCATGGGGCTCCCCTGAGTATTTGGGCAGCCAGGCCGCTCCAGGGATGTAGGGCAGGGAAAAGGGCATCACCGCTGCTGCAGCTGCGTTGGTGGTAGTGGGCGCCTCTGTGTCCGACATCTTCCTCCCCCCCTAGTGAAGTGTGGCCTACCTTCCGACGATCCTCTTCTGTAGGCCGCGGCTCCGCTGCTGCTCTGGACGAGGACCTGGCGTCGCACTCCGATGACGTCAGCGTCGCTCTCTCTCCCTTCCAGGACCTTGCGCAGCGTCGGTGCGTGGGGCGGAGCTTCGGATCTCGCGCGGTTTTGACGTCCACGCCCCTCTTCTTCCCGCGCGGCGTCCTGAAGATGGCGTCCGATGGCGGGAAGACGGCAGAAGACGGCGGGAAACGGTCCAAGATGGCGTCTGATGGCGGGAATCGGCTCCGGATGGCGGGAAACGACTCCGGACGGCGGGAAACGGTCCGAGATGGCGTCTGATGGCGGGAAACTTCTCCACAGGTAAGTTTACAACAGTCTTTTTTCAGGCACGCAGTACCCGGTGGTTGCGGGCACGAAATCCTGCCGACTACGCCAAAGCTAACTCGCCCCCTGGGCCGTGGGGCACTCGGATCCGGGCAATAGGGAGCGATGGGAGTAGTAGTGGCAACCCGGTTCCGTGGCTCAGGGTGGTCAGGCCAGTGGTAGTCCGTTATATTGATTATGTCCGACTACGCCACCCGTGGATTGCGGTTATTAGGAACCGCCGCTGCATGCAGACCGCTGGGGCTGATGAGGTGTGCAGCTATGGTCGTGTGACTCCCCACGGGAAGAGTGCGGCCCCAGGGCAGTATAGTGGATGGTGGGAGTGATGGTAGTGCTGGAGGAGCAAGGAGCACACAGACAACAGGTTGCAGTCCAGGGTCTTTACTAAACAGGTAAACTGACCCACAAACAGTCCCAGCTAGGAGGGGACCTGGATGTCTGAGAGCAACGGGGAAATTGGCCCTGGTCAGGGTGAGGGTGTAGGCCTACCGTGCTTTCTGCGCTCCTTCTGACTATCTCCTCCTGATAGGATAACAGCCCACGTTTCCGAGCTTCCGTGCTTTCTCGCCTGTATGGCCTGCGACGTGGGTTCCTTTCTGCTCCCAGCCTTGTACGGCTTTACTGGTCCCTTCGGTTGTGGCAGGGCCTCCAGGCTTCTTAGGCCAAGGAATGTACAGACCCTTGCGGGCTGGTTCTCTGCTGGGGGATGTGGAATCCTTCCAGCCTCAGACACTAAAGTCTGGGAAAATTAAGTCTTTTCTCTGCCAAGACAGGCTCTCTTCGCCTCTTGTCTCTGGCTTGTGGCTCTCTCCTGCCACACTTCCTCTTAGGTGCAATCAACTTTCTGTCCCTGCTCCACTCTGGGACACGTCTCAGAGCTGAGACAGGCAATCCAGTTTTCTCTAACCCTGTCCCCAGTACCAGCTTTTATAGGGGCAGCCTGCTCCCCCTACTGGCCTGAGACAGGAGGCATTGCATGCTAAAGTTCCCCTGACCAGAGAACCTCCCCCTTGCTCTCAGACACAGCTTTATTACACTAGTGGCATCCAGGTAGGGTGACACACTAGCAAAATAGCAGAGCTAAATTTTATTAGTAGCTCATAAGGCGGGTAGCCAGTGTACAATGAACTACCTGAATACTCAGGTTGTGTACAGCCCCCTTATCCATCCATAGCAGCCCTAGGAATGTGACATCATAGGTGTGTACAAGGTTACAATGATGACCGAATTTGGACAATGGTAAAGGGAGCTGGCCGCAGTGGGAATAAGGATGCATAATTCAGCATTAGAGCCAGGACAGGTGGGTAACAACCATAAGGATACCGCTCTCTCTTGATTCACTTCCTACCTCTCTAACTGCTCTTTCAGTATATGATTTGGTGGCTCTTCTTCGCCTCTTCTCCTTAATGTCAGGGTTTCTTGGAATTCAGTCCTAGGTCCCTTCCTATTTTCTCTCTACATGGTGTCTATTGGACAAACATTTGGCTTTCAGTATTATCTCTACACTGATGACATCCAATTATATACTGCTCAAGCCATCACACTGAACTACTACAAAACCCCAGTGATTGTCCCTCAACTGCTTTTAACAAAGAGTTATATATCTATCTGAAATTGACTCTTTGAAAAAATGCTAAGCTTTTAGTGTGTCCCCCTTCTACTAACCCATCTAATGCTGATATTTCCATTTCAGTGTGTGATACTAAAATAGGTAGCTTGTCCAATGTCTTTAGCTTATGTTTGACTCAGATGTTTCCTCTATTCCCTATATCCAACCATTTACATGTTCATGTCACCTGTATCTCAAAAACAGAATCCGTCCTTTGCTTACCATGGATACAACAACCACACTATTTTTTTCAGATTTATTCTGTTTTGAACACTTCAACTCATTTCTATTCTATGCTGAATGCAACATTCAGGAGTTTACATCAAAGCCTCGACCGTGTGCAAGTCACTGCATTCGTTGACCTTTGTTTTACCCAGAAAACTCTCTGTGGTGCTGCACCACCCTACATCATCACCCATATCTCTATAACTTTACTTACCCTACCAATTTTGCTACTTGTCTGAGAGAAAGCGCCTCCCACTTTTGTCTCTTAGACATTTCTCATGCTGCATGAGATCTCTGGAAAGTACCACCCCAGATCTGGTCCCCTCGTTCACCAGTATAGCCCACATTTCAAGCATTCAGCAGCTGTTTATATCTATGAATACAAAGACACTGGCTTGTGTCTGGATTCTAAAGCTTTACATGTAATACTTTGTTGATTATAAAGGATGGTTGGACTATACAGTACAAGCAGTTTTTGTCTTTTGTGTCACTCCTATTTCTTTATGGATTGTAATTTTGAGAGCTAGACACTTACTCCTCTTGTTTGGATTTATGAATAATGTCTGATTTTATTTGTACAACTATTCTCTGAATCGTAAAGTCCTGTAGAATATATTGGTACTATATAAATAAAAATTATTATTAATTTTAAAGGAGTTGTACCACAATTAAAACTTATCATGCAAAACTTATTGACAGCTTAAGTAATAAACTGCTTATTGCTAGAAATCTCACTAATCATGAGAAAGAATGGAGCAACGCTTGAGCATACACACTGTCAGTCCACTCAGTCTGTTGGATTGATGGGAATTAGTGATGAGCGAGTATGTTCTGTTAACCCTTTCGGCGAGCATGCTCGGGTGCTCGTCGAGTATCTTCACCGTGCTCGTGTGTTATGTTTCACTTACGCTGTGCTCATGATTTGCGACTGTTTGACAGCTTTAACCCCTTAAACCCCTAGGGTGGTTTGTACGTTAATGACCAGACCAATTTTTACAATTCTGACCACTGTCATTTTATGAGGTAATTACTCTGGAACGCTTCAACGGATCCCACTGATTCCTAGATCATTTTTTCATGACATATTGTACTTCATGATTGTGGTAAAATGTCTTCGATATTACTTGCGTTTATTTGTGAAAAAAATGGAAATTTGGCAAAAATTTTGAAAATTTAGCAATTTTCAAAATTTGAATTTTTATGCCCTTAAATCAGAGAGATATGTCACACAAAAGAGTTAATAAATAACATTTCCCACATGTCTACTTTACATCAGCACAATTTTGGAACCCAAATTTTTTTTTGTTAGGGAGCTATAAGGGTTACAAGTTGACCAGCGATTTCTCATTTTTCCAACAAAATTTACAAAACCATTTTTTTAGGGACCACATCAGTCACTTTGAGAGGTCTTTATGACAGAAAATACCCAAAAGTGACACTATTCTAAAAACTGCACCCCTCAAGGTGCTCAAAACCACATTCAAGAACTTTATTAACCTTTCAGGTGCTTCACAGGAATTTTTGGAATGTGGAAGAAAAAAATGAACATTTAACTTTTTTCACAAAAATGTTACTTTAGACCCA
This sequence comes from Phyllobates terribilis, assembly GCF_046119375.1. Lineage (NCBI taxonomy): Eukaryota > Metazoa > Chordata > Amphibia > Anura > Dendrobatidae > Phyllobates > Phyllobates terribilis. The sequence continues at coordinate 380,764,121 of NW_027362763.1, read as the reverse complement.
ATTTTTTTTTATTTTCACAGGGGTAACAAGAAAAAATGGACCCCAAAATTTGTTGTGCAATTTCCCCTGGACACGCAGATACCCCATATGTTGGGAAAAAACACTGTTTGGACGCACGGCAGGGCTCGGAAGGGAAGGAGCGCCATTTGACTTTTTGATTGTAAAATTTGCTTGAATAATTAGCGGACGCCATGTTGCGTTTGGAGAGCCCCTGTGTGCCCAAACATTGGAGCTCCCCCACAAGTGACCCCATTTTGGAAACTATACCCCCCAAGGCACCTATCTAGATGCATAGTGAGCACTTGGAACCCCCAGGTGCTTCACAAATTGAATCATAAAAATGAAAAAGTGTTTTTTTTTCACTTTTTCATTTTTACGAATCAATTTGTGAAGCACCTAGGGGTTCCAAGTGCTCACTATGCATCTAGATAGGTGCCTTGGGGGGTCTAGTTTCCAAAATGGGGTCACTTGTGGGGGAGCTCCAATGTTTGGGCACACAGGGACTCTCCAAATGCAACATGGTGTCCGCTAACAAATTGAATGGAAAATCGGCTCAAATTGTTAGCGGACACCATGTTGCGTTTGGAGAGCCCCTGTGTGCCACAAGTGACCCCATTTTGGAAAATAGACCCCCCAAGGCACCTATCTAGATGCATAATGAGCACTTGGAACCCCCAGGTGCTTCACAAATTGATTTGTAAAAATGAAAAAGTGTTTTTTTTTCACTTTTTCATTTTTACGAATCAATTTGTGAAGCACCTGGCGGTTCCAAGTGCTCACTATGCATCTAGATAGGTGCCTTGGGGGGTCTAGTTTCCAAAATGGGGTCACTTGTGGGGGAGCTCCAATGTTTAGCCACACAGGGCCTCTCCAAACGCGACATGGTTCCAATTTGTTAGCTGACACCATGTCGCCTTTGGAGAGCTCCTGTGTGCCTAAACATTGGAGCTCCCCCACAAGTGACCCCATTTTGGAAACTAGACCACCCAAGGCACCTATCTAGATGCATAGTGAGCACTTGGAACCCCCAGGTGCTTCACAAATTGTTTCGTAAAAATGAAAAAGTATTTTTTTTTCCACTTTTTCATTTTTACGAATCAATTTGTGAAGCACCTGGGGGTTCCAAGTGCTCATTATGCATCTAGATAGGTGCCTTGGGTGGTCTAGTTTCCAAAATGGGGTCACTTGTGGGGGAGCTCCAAAGTTTAGGCATGCAGGGGCTCTCCAAACGCAACATGGCGTCTGCTAACAATTTGAGCCGATTTTCCATTCAATTTGTTAGTGGACACCATGTCGCGTTTGGAGAGCCCCTGATGTGCCTAAACAGTGGAGCTCCCCCACAAGTGACCCCATTTTGGAAACTATACCCCTCAAGGATTTTATTAAGGTGTATAGTGAACATTTTGAACCCAGAGTTACGACACAGAATTTGATAACATTAGGTCATCATATTGAATAAGTTGTCATTAGTCTTGAGCGCATGTGCTCGCTACTTGAGTTTGCATCGGGTACTCAGGTATGCACCATGTACTGCGTGTGCTCGAGTGACATGCTCGAGTCCCCGCCCAGATGTTTCACGGTTATTAGACACCCAAAAAAAACCATGCGGGGATCGCTCGTGCATGGCAGGCAATCCCCGCAAAGTTTTTTGGGCCGTGAAGCATATGGGGCGGAGACTCGAGCATGTCACTCAAATACCCACGATACTCAATGCATGCCAGAACACCCGATGCAAACTCAAGTAGCGAGCACTTGCGCTCAACACTAGTCGCCATATCGTCATCTTTTTTTCTTACTTTTGAAAAAAATCCCAACCCCATCACAACCCTAACCCCAACCCTAACCCCAACCCCAGCCCTAACCCTAACACAACCCTAAGCCTAACACAACCCTAACCCTAGCACAACCCTAACCTGAGAGTTTATTTTTTACGCCGTTCCTCATGCGGTATAAGTGATTAGACGACCTTATTCTTCGGGTCGGTGAGACTACAGCGATACCAGAATCATATGGGGTTTTTATGACTGACAGCTGTCACACACTAAAAGACGCATTTTTTGTAAAATCTAGTTTTTGCATCGCCATATTTTGAGAGCTATAATTTTCCAGATTTTGTCAGACAGTCATTTGACGGCTTGTTTTTTGCGGGATGAGTTGACATTGTTATTGGTGCCATTTTCAGGCACGTGACATTTTTTGATCGCTTTCTATTCCGATTTTTGGGAGGCAGAATAAACAAAAACCAACAATTCAGGAATTGTTTTTTTTTTTTTATTCTGGTCCGCGTGTGGTAAAATTGATAAGGCAGCTTTATTCTTCGGGGCAGTACGTTTACAGCGGTACCACATTTATATCGTATTTCTGTGTTTTGCACTTTTACATAATAAAAGCAATTTTATAGAAAAAATTATTTTTTAGCATAGCTTTATTCTGAGAGCTATAAATTTTTTATTTTTCGGCTGATGGAGCTGTATCTGGCTTGTTTTTTGCGGGACGAGATGACGTTTTTAGCGGTACCATTTTTATTTATATTTGTCTTTTTGATCGCGTGTTATTCCATTTTTTGTTTGGCGGTATGGTGATAAAGCATTGTTTTTTGCTTCGTTTTTTTTTTTTTTTTTACCGTGTTTACTGAAGGGGTTAACTAGTGGGACAGTTTTATAGGTCAGGTTGTTCCGGACGCGGTGATACCAAATATGTGTACTTTTATTGTTTTTTTTTTTTTTTTTTTTATAATAATATTTATTGATGGGTACATTATATTTTTATTTTTGATGGATTATTTTTTTTTATTTTTTTTTTAATATTTTTACAATTTTTTTTTTATTTTTTTTTCACTTTCTGATAGTTTTTATACTTTATTACTTTGTCCCACTATGGGACTTTCCCTTTTTTTTCTCTGATCGCCTGCATGGCACAGGAATTCAGCACCATCCCTGTGCCATGCAGGCTGTCAGCGCTGGACAGGGAGAAGATTGTTTGTAGATGCACTGCGCATGTCCAAAAAATCTTCCTGCTGTCTGGTGACCCGGATGTTGTCATGACGACATCGGGTCGTCATTGCAACATCCTGGAAGCCGCGGCAGACATCTCTGGAGGCCCGAAGAGGAGGTGAGTATCAGCGATCACCTCCCCTTGCCACCGCAATGCTGCGATCGACTGCGATCGACTTCGATCGCAGCATTACGGGGGTTAATGTGCTGGGAGCAGTGCGGGACCGCTCCCTGCACATAGTACTGGGTGTCAGCTGTGACAATCAGCTGACACCCGGCGGCGATCGCGCCCGCACAGCCTGTGTGCGGGCGAAATCGCCAGGGCGTACTAATACGTATCAGGTCCATAAGGCCCAGGGCACAGATACGTACTAATGCACCCTAGGTCGTAAAGGGGTTAATACATGTGAGGAATGCCTAAGAAACAAGCATTCCTCACATGTATTAAAGCTGTCAAACAGTTGCAAATCATGAGCACAGCTTGATTGAAACATAACACCCGAGCACTCTGAAGATACTCGGAAAACACCTGAGCATGCTCGCTCATCACTAATGGGAATACTAGAAAAACTGTAGGGGAACAAAAGCGCACAAGACCATCGGGTGATATTCTTTTAGCTGCAAAGGAAAATAAAAGGAAGATGCTCACCTGAGCAGGCTGTGTGCAGGCACAACTCCTATGAACACCTGAAGATATCAGCTGCTGCTGCCTTGTGGCGGGAGGCTAATCTCTTCCAGGATAGCTAACCAATTTGGACGTTAACACAATATGAGGCTGCGCTACTGTAATAAAGAATCTTTAGGACCTAGATGAGTTGAACGATTTTTATTACCACCAGAGATAAAAACCGTTCAACTCATCTTGGTCCTAAGAATTCTTTATTACAGCAGCACAGCCGGATTGATGGGAATAGCTGAGTTCAGGGCTTAGCTACTTCAGTCCCACAGGCTTGGTTGGACTGACAGGGTGCATATTTGAGCGCTGCTCCTTTCAAACTTGAGACGTGGCACCCCTTTTCTCATAATAGATTGGAATCCAAGTCGCCCTGTGGATATGTGATTTGTTGTGTTTGATGGAAAAACTTTTAAACTGAGTTGTATTTGTCAGCCTAACCAAACATTGCATGGGTGGCATCAGAAATGGCAGAGATCTCAGTAACATGGGACAAGGATGACATTATTGATTTCAGATTCGTTACATTTTGTGTAATTTTAGTGTATGTTGCCCAACTAAGCTTCATACATGTCTCATTGAAAACTCAATGGTGCTATGAATGGTATGGACCCAGAATCTGCCTTTTGGCCTCCTCACATGAGGAGGAATTCGCATGATGTCATTCTGACATAACATATTTCCACAGGAAACTCCTGACTGTGTAAGCAATTACATGTGTAATCAGTAAGGATTTATAGAGAAAAAAGTGATATTATTATAGCTAAAAAAATATATATATATATATGCCTACAACAGTAATATTCAAATTGCAGTCAGTAATGGTTTCAAGGAATAATATTGCAAACACTAATGTCCATTGAAATTCTTCTGTCTGAAATGAAAAACTTCTTACGCAAACTTTCACATTTTCACACATTAGAGTCCACACTTTGCAGATATGTGATGGAAAAATGTTTAAGGTAGCTGTCTGGGACAATAAAATTGATGCCTACTCTTAGGATAGGACATCAATGGTTGATTGGTTGGGGTGCGACACCCCGCACTCCCGCTGATCAGCTGTTCCTGGAGCCGATGGCGGCCAGAACTGCTCAGTTGCGGAGCTGCACAGCAACTGTATAGTTGGCCACAGCTGGGTACTGCATATCCGCCCCCTATTTGAAACATTAGGGAGAGGATGTGCAGTTCTTGGTCATGGTGACTATTCTGTGCTGTGCTACTGAGCCTATCTGGCTGCTGCCAACATAGGGAATCAGGAACAGCTGATCGACAGGGGTGTCTGGTATCACACCCACATCGATCCTAAGGATAGTCTATTAATGTTATAGTCCTGGACACCCATTTAATGTAAATAATCTTTCCTGTACATAAATGGCACACGGAATGCACAAAAAACTCTACCTTAGAAGTTAATGAGTAATCTTCAGACATGAGTTTCCTATGTCTTTGCGGCTGCTGTGAAACAAATCTCTAAATTGCTTTACACAGAGCATAGAAACAGTTCAGATAACCTAGCCACTCCCAAAATCATAGACAAAAATACATATTTTCAAGAAATATAATGTATTAAAGGGGTTGTCCACTACTATTGAAAATAGGCCAATGTATTTTTATGATGAAAATAAGTGTCTTTGTAAATACCTTGCATTGCTGTTACTGCCTGTGAGCGGCCAGCGATAGCGCCGCTCACAGGCAGTAACACCAGCGCAAGGTATTTCCAAAGAAACTTATTTTCATCATAAAAATACATTGGCCTGTTTTCAACAGTAGTGGACAACCCCTTTAATAACACATTTTTTATCAATTGGAATATTAAATAATTTCTTCAATATGATTTCCAAAGGTTGATGCGCTTTGCAAAATTATATTATAGTTAATCATATTAAATTAATTAAAATTATAGTTAATGAGACTTCCTATCTGTTCAGACTTTAGGGACATCCTGCATAATGAAAAACATCTATGATCAAATTTTTACAACAAGTAATAAGAAAAAAATATGTTTCAATGTCTGATTTAAATTTTTTAAGGAAATATGCAAAACTTTTAGGCAGGTGTGGAAAAAATGTTGCAAATTAAGAGTGTTTTAAATATACAGTAGAAGTGTTAATAGTTTATTTTTTTTAATCAAATAACAAAATGAAAAATTAATGAATTAAAGAGATCAATATTTGGTGTGACTGCCCTTTGTTGACCCAAATATCTTAAAGAACTAACCACAGATCTTCTGTGGATGGGATGTATGCTTGTGTTTATCTTTTTGTCTCTTCATAATCCCAGACAAACTCAAAGATGTTGAGATCACGGTTCTGTAGGGGCCATCTCATCACTTCCAGGACTTCAAGTTCTTTTTTACACTGAAGATAGTGTATGAAATTGGCTGTATGTTTGGTGTCATTGTCTTGCTGAAAAATAAATCTGGATACAAGAAGATGCCTTCCTCATGGTATTGCAGTATTGTCTGCATTTCTTAAAATTTTGTTAATTGACACTCTTAATTTTTAAAGCATTCTTACTTTGCAGCATTTTTCCCACACCTAAAACTTTTGCACAGGACTGTTGGTGATAATCTTCTTAAAACATCTTTACGGATATTACTACAGAATGTGCGAGACTTTTTATAAACTGTATTAGGGTATTCAAATATTTGCAGAAATATAAGTAAGTTATGAGTAAAAGGAAGATTGCTAGGCAAATATGAGATTTGTATAAATCATCAGCCTTTGCTATTCGGACATTCATGTCAATGTTTTTGCTTTTATAAAGGGTAAAGAACAATCTGAACAATTTATACGGGAAATTTGCATGGATGTTTTAAAAGGTATGTTGTAGTACCATAAAAAATATACTTCACATGAAATGATTCTCAAGATATTGTTATAATTGTATGGAAAACATTTGATATCGTTGAACTGCACTCATTGACAAAAATAAATTCTTTATTAACCCTCCATTCCAAGTCAATTTTTACATTTCGCGCTTTTGTTTTTTCCTTCCTTTTTTCAAATCTCTACAAATTTTTTATATTTCATTTCAACAAAGTCATGTGAGGTCTTGTTATTTGTGGGTTGAGTTGCTGCTTTGAATTACAAAATTCACTTTATCATGTAAGACTATGTTCACACATTGCCATTTTGCTGTGTTTTTTGCTGCGCTTTTTATGCAAATTAAAAGCTGCTATTTAAAGTACCAGCAAGGGCATGTGCACACGATGAAGAGCCGCTGCAGGTTTGACACTGCGTGCTTATACAGCGTCAAACCCGCAGGGTCCAGATGTTACAGCATAGTGGATGGGATTTGTAGAAATCCCATATCCACTATGCATTCATCTGTGCCTGCGGATCATCCGTGGACACTGACATGCAGCACGTCTTTCAAGACCGCTAGTCTCCACAAGAGAAATTTTGATCAGTACAATGTATTGAATGCGGTGAATCCGCATGGTTCAATGAACACATGTGGATTTACCTACATTCAAAAAAAGCAGCACTTTGGACGCAGCATAAAGTATGCTGCGTCCAAAGCGCTACTTGTCCGGATCGTGTACACATACCCTAAAAGCTATGAGAATTCAGAAATCTCATGCACACGACTGCTTATTTTTCCTAACTGAATTGGAAAACTGCTGTTTTTTTTTTTTAAACTGCAGCATGTCAATTCTCTCAGCTTTTTTGCAGCATTTTTTCACAACACTGTGTTCCAAATTATCTGATGTCTGATAATGCCCCATCTCATGCTGCACATAACACATCTGCATCTCTGGCTGCTATGGGCATAAAAGGGGACAAACTTATGGTGTGGCCCCCATGTTCCCCTGACCTCAACTCCATTGAGAACCTCTGGAGCATCATCAAAAGGAGTGTCTATGATGGCGGGAGGCAGTTCACATCTAAGCAACAGCTCTGGGAGGGTATTCTGTCCTCATGCAAAACAATTGAAGCAGAAACCATCCAAAACCTGACAAATTCAATGGACGAGAGAGTTCAGAAGCTCCTTTCCAACAAGGGGTCCTATGTACAAATGTAACATCACCTAGAATAAAGTTTTGAGTTGAAAACTGTTTGATTTCAGTGTGTAATAACCTGCTAATGCTTATAATGTCAAAAATGACCATTTTTTTGTTCTTTATTAAAATGAAAAGGTTGAAAACTCTGCTGTGCATAATAATTTGGAACATGCATTTTGAGTGCAGTTTGAGTGTTTTATTTTTTTAAAAATATCCTGTTATCATAGGCAGTTTGTACAAAAACCTTTCAATTGTACTCTAATAGTTATTTGACTGGAAAATTACAATGACTGCAATTCATATAGGTAATTTGGGAAAATCTGAGAAAATATTATTTGCATAATAATTTGGAACACAGTGTATAAAAAGCAACGAGAAAGTGCAAAAGTACAGCAAAAAACACAATACATTGTTGCTGCTTTTTTGTTGAATGAAGCTAACCTTATTGAACATGCACTGTAGAGAAATGACACAAATAAGCTGCACCAAAAAAAGCAGCAAAAACGCAGAAAAAAATAATTTTTGTAAGCAGTTGTTTTTACTGGCAAGAGAGCAGATTTTGACCGCAGAAATAAAAACCGCAGCAAAAAAGCAACATTTGAACATATATGGCCTAAAGGTTCTTTCACACATCAAATTTTTTTGGCATGCATGCGATCAGTTATCTTTGCCATTACAATAAATGTGAACTTTAACTAGAACTTTTTCTTTTGTGGTCCAAATGTCCGCAATAAAAAAAAAAAGGAGAAATGTCTTACTTTTTTTATCCGTTGATCCGTATTGTGGATCAAAATCGTCAATGGCCCCATGAAAGAAAACAGTAGCACATGGATGTCATCCTTTTTTTGTCCGTATTTAAATGTTTAATGGGTAAGACAAGCTTTTTTTCATACAAGTATGACAGATAGATGCAACAAGGCTTGTAAAAGCTGATATATGGGCCAAAAGTGGGTTCAACACGTTGAAACGTGCACATACTTGCATACTGTACAGAAAAGCTGGAAAAATATTACAAGTGGGAAGAAATTGTGAAAAAAATGCAAATCTGCCATGATTTTTAAGTTTTATTTTTGCATCATTCATTGTTCAGTAAAAATATTCTAGCAAAATGATTCTTCAGGATAGTAGAAATACTATATAGTAGGATTTTTTTTTACTTTAGTGGTTAAAAAAAGAGCTTTATAGCTTTCTATCTCTGGTGTATAATCGGACGAGTGCTATCGGATGTTTCATCAGATAGTACTCTCTCCAATGTTATACTATGGAGCAGTGTCAATATCAGCACAAAAAAGCCCTATCTCAGGGGAAAAATATGTTATCACAATATTAACCCCTTTAAAGCCTGGGGCGTATTAGTACGCCCCAGGCTATCACCCCCGGTTCAGTGAGGGCTCCGGCGCTGAGCCCGCACTGAACCGGGCACATGTTAGCTGATTTATACAGCTGACATGTTCCCGCAACAGCCGCGGGTGGAATCGCGATCCACCCGCGGCTGTTAACCAGTTAAATGCCGCTGTCAATCTCTGACGGCGGCATTTAACATCGCTGCGCCGGAAGTGGAGCATTAGCTCTGCCCATTGGTGAACCCGTCACATGATAGCGGGTCACCGATGCATGGGCATGACAACCCGGGGTCTGCAGCAGACCCCTGTGGTTGTCATGTAAAGATTGTTACGAGTGCCACCTAGTGGTCGGCGATCATAGCACATGAGCATTTCTACTGCATACAGGCGATATGCTCACTGCCTGTATGCAGTAGAAGCAATCAGACAACTGCTGCTTCTAGTCTCCTATGGAGACTGTTGAAGCAAGCAGAAAGTGTAAAAAAAAAGTTTTTAAAAATATTAAAAAAAAAAAAAAATATAAAAGTTTAAAACACCCCCCTTTCACCCCATTCAAAATAAAATAATTTAAAAAAAAAACACATACACATATTTGGTATCACCGTGTTCAGAATTGCCTGATCTATCAATATAAAACAATAATCCGATCGGTAAACAGTGAAACGAGAAAAAAATGCTAAACGCCAGAATTAATTTTCTTTGGTCACTGCAACAGTGCAATAAAATTCAATAACGAGCGATCAAAACATCGTATCTACCCCAAAATGGTATCAATAGAAACGTCAGCTCGGCTCGCAAAAAATAAGTCCTCACCCAGCCAAAATCCCGAAAAATGGATATGCTACGGGTCTCGTAAAATGGCGCCATTGTTTTTTTTTAGCAAACTTTGGATTTTTTTTTCACCACTTAAATAAAAAAGAACCTATACATGTTTGGTGTCCATGAACTCGTAATGACCTGGAGAATAAGAATGGCAGGTCAGTTTTAGCATTCAGTGAACGTGGTAAAAAAAAAAACAACTGTGGTATTGCACTTTTTTTGCAATTTCACCCCACATGGATTTTTTTTTCCCGTTTTCCCATACATGATATGGTAAAATCAGTAATGTTGTTCAAAAGTACAACTTGTCCCGCAAAAAATAAGCCCTCACATGGCCATATTGACCAAAAAATAAAAATGCTGTGGCTCTGGGAACAAGGGGAGCAAAAAATGAAAACGCAAAAACGGAAAATCCCAGGGTCCTTAAGGGGTTAATTCTAGGATGAAGGCTAGCACAATTGGGACCTAAAACATAACTTTTAATGAATATATTAAAAAGTCTTAAAATAGACCAATTCTATAAGATGCATAAAAAACAGACAAACAACAATAACACCCTCTGCGGCTACTGCCATATACCATTTATAGTAAATATATCTGGGTACAGGCCTATAGTTGAGTATTTTGTGAAAGATTCTTAGTGTACACTTAGTGTTAAACCCACCCTAATAATCTATCCACTTTTTTGAATCACTTTTGGAAAACAATATGCTGTATAAGAAAGGTGTCACCCAATTAATAATGTGGTTACTCCGGCAAGTAATTAGTAGAGTGGAGCACTCAAATACATGTGTGAAGATGCTGACCATGAGTGTTCTCCCGACGTGTTTCCTCCTATATCATGATTCATCAGGGAAGTTTCAAATACATTCCTCATTGGTACATCACAAAAACCATAGGATGTTCCACCGCTGCACATGGTAAATTGGGACAAAAAGCATCTCCAGTGCCGGCTACAGTTTATTTTCTCATGCCGAGTCGGCATGAGAAAAGAAAAATCGCTGCATGCTGCGATTGGCAGCTTATATCGGAAAGCACGCACCCATACAAGTCTATGGGTGCGTGCAAAACATTGGACTGCACTCGGATTTAATCCGAGTGCAGTGTGATATACGCTGATTCACAGAATGAAGAAATTAAGTTCTTCAATGACTGCCTTCTGGACATCTGTCAAGTCAGCAATCTTCCCCATGATTGTGGAATCTACTGAAACAGTCTAAGGGACCTTTTTAAATGCTTAAGAAGCCTTTGGTTGTGTGACGCTCGAAAGCCCTACCCTGGGAGATGGGGGACTCGGAGCCGGGTCCTAATGTTGTCGATGGGGTGCAGCCGTGGCCCGGACCCGCTCCGTGCCCAGGGCCGTCACATTAAAAAGGATGGTACGGGCTTATGCGGGTTGAGTGGCTGACCTCGACTACGCCACCTGTGGCACCTGGTGAAGGCCACCAGCGCTGCTGCAGTCCGCTGAGGCAGGGTGTTATAGCAGCCGTCATTGTTACTACTCCCCACAGGCGGAGCAGGGCCTCAGGGCAGAGAGACAGGATGGAGGGGGTTGTAGTATAGGAGGTCTGGTGCTGCGTATTGCGGTGTAATGCAGAATAAAGAGTCCGGAGGCCATAGGGGTTAACTTCCAGGGCTTTTACTCATGGTGGAGATTGCAGTAGGAAGGCTTCTCCCTGCTCCTCGCGGAGTTCTGCGGTCACCAGAGACGGGGGGGTCCGACAACCTCCGAGTAAGTCCAGTGTTCAATCAGGACCTCACACCAGAGTGTTCCTAGACTTCAGACCGGGTCCTTTCCTGTCTGTGTGTGTGTAGATAGGCTGGGTCTCCCTCTGAACTTCACTCAGAAAAAGGGTATGGGTGGCAGCTCCGCTCCTTCCGTTACCCGGTGGGATCCTCAGGGCCTACCGGACTTCCCTGACCAGGACATAGAGTAGCAAGGTCAGGTGTCGGGGGCTGATACCCCTCTTGCAGCCGGAATCCCTCTGAATAGATCAGATAGGCAAGGACAGGTGGCGTATACCGCTCCGTCTGCATCCTCCCCAGGATCCATTTGTGGTGGAGCTACACTCCTGAGCTCTGGGCTTCTTGGTCATGGTCCTTGACCGGGTTGAGACATTCATTATCTGCAACCTGCCCCTTGACCCAAGGCCAAGGTATGAGGGCCGTGTCTCCATCCTCTGCAGGTCCACACAGGATCCACGCTCAGGGAGGAAGGACACGATGAAAGAACCATCAAAGAACCATCAAAAGAGAACCAAGAACCTAGATGGCTGTGTATTAAATATGAAATTTAAAGTGTCACTAAAATGTGAATCCTCCACCCTCACCCACTAGTTGGTTCCCCTATCTTTTGGTTCCCCAGCCTCCCAACTTCCAGTAGGGGCAGCACCTGGTGCCTACTAGCCCCCTCTGGTGGGAGAAGTGTGGTGTAGGATGTGGAGGTAGGGTCCTGACCATCGCACTGTTCTTACCTCAAAGGAGGAGCACTACACCCCATTAAAGAGGTGCAGCATCCCTGTGGCGGTCGAACCCTCAGGGGCACCACACATGTGCTTTTTGGTAATTATTTTAATTTACTGAGATAATGATTTTTATGTTTTCATTGGCTGTAAGCCATAATCATCAACATTAACTGAAATAAACACTTGAAATAGATCACTCTGTTTGTACTGACTCTATATACTATATGAGTTTCACTTTTTGTATTGAAGAACTGAAATAAATTAACTTTTTGATGGTTATCTAATTTAGTGAGACGCACCTGTAAATCAACTGTTAATGGCTAGGGGGGTTAATACTGGGAGACCAGTATATGTCGCTTAATACAGGGAGTCCAGAGGTAGTTAAAATGTAGGGGGACAGGGATCACAGGGAAGGATACTTAGCCCACTATGGAGTGGTGAGGAACCAAGACGCTGCTGGATCCTGGTCTGAAGGTGAAGATCCTGCTTGAGGAGGAGGGGGCACTTGATGGTGGGGCAGTGGCTTCTTGAGGGAGAGGGCACACAGAGAGGAAGAGGGGATACTGATGATGGGGCTGTGGCTGTGAGGAAGAAGAGGAGGGGGCAGAGGAGCTGTGCAGAACACTTGTGAGGGAAAGGAGCAAGAGCAGGAGGGGTAGAGGAGTGGTGCAGGTCAGGACACTCTGTGAGGGAGAGGAGGAAGAGGGAGTAGGGGAGTGGCGCAGGCCAGAGGTAATGCTGTGAAAAGAGAGGGAATTCTTGATGGTAGGGCTGTGTGGGGAGAAGAAAAGGGGCAGAGGAGCGGTACAGGTCAGGAGAGGAAAGGTCAGGCAAGAGACTGAACGCTGCTACCGCCAGATGTTTAAACCTGGTGAGGCGTGATCCCATGCACTCCTGCCCCCTGCATGTGTGCTCGCAGAGCACGAGCACTGGCGTGGTGATATGATGTTGTGGCGCCCCTGAGGGTTCAGTCGCCACAGGGGTACTGCACCTCAGATTGAGGTGTGGTATCTCCTCTTCCGGGTAAGGATGCAGCATCACTCAGGACCCCACTTCACACTCAACACTACACCACTCCTGTCCTATACGGGGCCTAAATGCACCAGGGTGCTGCCCCGGCCCGGGATAGAGGAGATTGGGGGAACCAAAGATAGGGGGGAACCATGTAGTGGGTGAGGATGGAGGAAACACTTACAGGAAGCACTTATAGAATCATATACAATATTTGGCCATCTTTAGTTCAAGGTCTTTGATTGTGGGTCTTCTGTCGGGGTCCAGCAAGAGTCTGTAGCTGGCTGAAGATTCGCGGTCCTCGCTCTCTGGCCTTGAGACGAGGAGCGGGTCGGAGTTAACAAGTGTCTCTGCCCAGTCAGGGTCCTGTTCTAAGAAGGCCTTGGAGGGGAGCAGAGGAGATAGGCTCCACAGGCAAAAGGATCCCAGGGGGATACGGACGGAGCGGAGTCGCCACCTGTATTCTTCACTCTGGCTTAGCCAGAGGGACTCCTGCTGCAAAAGTGGTAACCGGCCCCCGATATCTGACTTTGTTACTTCACGTCTCAGTCAGAAAAGCCCGGAGGCTTAGTAGATCCCAGGGGGATATGGACGGAGCGGAGTCGCCACCTGTATCTCTCAAACTGTGTTTACCCAGTGGGACCCGGCCTTACACCACATTCATGCCACACTCAGTCAGGAGAAGACTCAGTGGGAGAACTTACTAAGAGAGGAACACACCAGCGGGGTCTCGACAGGTGCTCCTGATCTACCTGGGAAGTGCTGAACCCCCTTCCTGGTGACCGCAGTACGCCGTGTGTAGCAGAGAGAAATTTTGCGGCTGAAAGTTCATCTAAAGTGAGTAAAGACCCGGATGACTTCATTCACCGCCTCCGCTTGTTTATTCCTGCGCGACTCTGCACCCACCATACCTCCACACAGATCATCAAACACTGCCCTGAGGCCTACTCCGCCTGTGGGGAGTAGTACCAGCCAAGCTGCCAGAACATCAGCCTCAGAGGACTGTTGCAGCGCTGGTGGCCTTCACCAGAAACCACAGGTGGCGTAGTCGAACAACCACTCATCCAAAAGCCCATATTTTTTTTCATGTGACAGCCCTGGGCATGGAACGGGTCAAGGCCACGACTGCATCCCCTCAACATCTGCAAGGCTCGGCTCCGAGTATCCCCCATTCGCTCAGGGAGGGCGTCACAATGTCACCGCCTCGGCATGCATGTACCTGCTCGCACCCAGGCATGGCAGCAGGCGCTTTGAAGTGCCGCGCATCACAGCAATGTGAAAGTCCGGACCCCTGCAAGCATTGGCTGCTTCCAGCACAAAGGATCTCTTTGATCCTTTGGTCTAGCGGCCTGTGGTAATCTCCTGACATGGTAATTAACAGCTGTGTGCTTGATATGCCCGGACTGGACATTCTTGTTCTGGGCATATCTTATCAGTGGATAAGGGAACATGGTGGTTCCCGGCACACTCTCTGTCCTCGGTTACAGTGTGTGCGTCGCAGGTCCCGGTGGCATCTAGTGTGTGCGCGCTCCCCTGTTCTTAAAGGGGCAGTGCGCACATATGCTAAATGCTCTCAGCTTGTTGCTGAGATGCATTTAGCATAAGTAATACACCAGCAAGATGGTTCCAGGCCAATAGCTGGGAGGCATCTTGTATAAAAGACTCCCTCTCCCTTTATTGACACATTACTAAAAAGGACTGAAACACCAAGGTAGCTGCTCAGTTATGCCCCTCCAGGGTAGGCCCGGTCCATGGCGCAATGGGTTCACAAATCCACCTGCATCATTGGTGGGCGTAACAATATATGTGTGTGTGTATATATGTGTGTATATGTATATATGTGTATATATATATATATATATATATATATATTGGGATTATATATACCGTATCTATATAGAATTATTATAATGATAATTATATTTATATATTACAGGTGCATCTCACAAAATTAGAATATCACCAAAAAGTTAATTTATTTCAGTTCTTCAATACAAAAAATGAAACTCATATATTACATAGAGACATTACAAAGCGAGTGATCTATTTCAAGTTTTTATTTCTGTTAATGTTGATGATTATGGCTTACAGTCAATGGAAAAACAAAAGTCACTAACTGAGTAAATTATAATAATTAACAAAAAACACCTGCATAGGGTTTCTAAACATTCAAAAAGGTCATTTAGTCTGTTTCAGTAGGCTCCACAATCATGGGGGAGACTGCTGACTTGACAGATGTCCAGAAGGCAGTCATTGACACACTCCACAAGGTCCAAGAGTTCCAATCTTCATTTGGAAATCAAGGTCCCAGAGTCTGGAGGAAGAATCCAAGCTGCTTGAGGTCTAGTGTGAAGTTTCCACAATCAGTGATGGTTTGTGGAGCCGTGTCATCTGCTCGTGTAGGTCCACTGTGTTTTATCAAGACCAAAGTCAGTGCAGCCGTCTACCAGGAAATTTTAGAGCACTTCATGCTTCCCTCTGCCGACAAGCTATTTGGAGATGGAAATTTCATTCTCTAGCAGGACTTGGCTCCTGTTCACACTGCCAAAAGTACCAATACCTGGTTTAAAAACAACAGTATCACTGTGCTTGATTGGCCAGCAAACTCGCCTGACCTTAACCCCATAGAGAATCTATGGGTTATTGTCAAGAGGAAGATGAGAGACACCAGACCCAGCAATGCAGAAGAGCTGAAGGCTGCTATCAAAGCAACCTGGGCTTCCATAACACCTCAGCAGTGCCACAGGCTGATCGCCTCCATGCCACGCCGCATTGATGCAGTAATTTATGCAAAAGGAGCCCCAACCAAGTATTGAGTGCATTTACTGAACCTACATTTCAGTAGGCAAACATTTCAGATTTTAACCCCTTTACCGCCGAGGGTGGTTTGCACGTTAATGACCAGGCCAATTTTTACAATTCTGACCATTGTCACTTTATGAGGTAATTACTCTGAAACCCTTCAACGGATACCGCTGATTCTGAGATTGTTTTTTTCGTGACATATTGTACTTCATGATAGTGGTAAAATTTCTTCGATATCACTTACGTTTATTTGTGAAAAAATTGGAAATTTGGAAGGGAAGGAGCGCCATTTGACTTTTCGAATGTAAAATTTGCTTGAATAATTAGCGGACGCCATGTTGCGTTTGGAGAGCCCCTGATGTGCCTAAACAGTGGAAACCCCCCACAAGTGACACCATTTTGGAGACTAGACCCCTCAGGGAACTTATCTAGATGTGTGGTGAGCATCTTGAACCCCCAGGTGCTTCACAGAACATGGAGCCGTGAAAATAAAATTTTCACATTTTTCCCACAAAAATGTTTTTCAGCCCCCAGTTCTGCATTTTCATAAGGGTAACAGGAGAAATTGCACCATGCAACTTGTTGTGCAATCTCTCCTGAGTAAGCTGATACCCCATATGTGGTGGAAAACCACTGTTTGGGCACAAGGCAGGGTTCGGAAGGGAAGGAGCGCCATTTGACTTTTTTAATGCAAAATTTGCTTGAATAATTAGCGGATGTGCCCATGATGTGCCTAAACAGTGGAAAACCCCACAAGTGACTCCATTTTGGAAACTAGACCCCTCAGGGAACTTATCTAGATGTGTCGTGAGCACCCTTAACCCCCAGGTGCTTCACAGAAGTTTAGAACATGAAGCCGTGAAAATAAAAAAATCTAACTTTTTCCACAAAAATGATCTTTTTGCCCCAATTTTTTTAGTTTCACAAAGGTAAGAGGAGAAAATGGAACCTAAAAACGTTTGTGCAATTTCCCTGAGTATGCCAATACCCCATATGTGGGGAAAATACACTGTTTGGGCGCACGTCAGGGTTCAGAAGGGAAGGGGCACTGTATGACTTTTTGAACGCAAAATTGCCCGGAATCAAGAGCGGACGCCATGTCACATTTCGAGAGCCCCCGATGTGCCGAAATAGTGGAAACCCCCCACAAGTAACCCCATTTTGGAAACTAGACCCCTCAAGAATTTTATCAAGGGGTATAGTGTACATTTTGAACCCAAAGGTACGACAGAATTTGATAACATTAGGTCATTATATTGAATAAGTTGTCATTAGTCTTGAGCGCAAGTGCTCGCTACTTGAGTTTGAATCGGGTACTCAGGTATGCACCAAGTATCGCGGGTGCTTGAATGACATGCTCGAGTCCCCGCCCTGCATGTTTCACGGTTGTTAGACACCCAAAAAAAAACATGCAGGGATCGCTCGTGCATGGCAGGCGATCCCAGCAACGTTTTTTTTGGCCGCGAAGCATATGGGGCAGAGACTCGAGCATGTCACTCGAGCACCCTCGATACTCAGTGCATACTCGAGTACCTGATGCAAACTCAAGTAGCGAGCACTTGCGCTCAACACTGGTCGCCATATTGTCATCATTTTTTTTTCTTTACTTTTGAAAATACCCCAACCCTAGCCCCAACCCTAATACAACCCCAACCCTAACCCTAGCCCAATCCTAACCCTAGCCCAACCCTAACCCTAGCACAATTGTAACCCTAGAGTTTATTTTTTTACGCCGTTCCTCGTGCGGTATAAGTGATTAGACTACTTTATTCTTCGGGTCGGTGTGATTACAGCAATACCAGATTCATATCGGGTTTTTATGACTGACAGCTGTCACACACTAAAAGACGCTTTTTTTGCAAAGACTAGTGTTTGCATCACCATATTTTGAGAGCTATAATTTTTCCATATTTTGGCTGACAGAGTCATCTGACAGCTTGTTTTTTGCGGGACAAGTTGGTATCATTTTCGGGCATGTGACATTTTTTGATTGCTTTGTATTCTGATTTTTGGGAGGCAGAATAAACAAAAACCAACTATTGAGGAATTGTTTTTTTGCTTTTTTTTTTATGCCGTTCCGCGTGTGGTAAAATTGATAATGCAGCGTTATTCTTCGGGTCAGTGTATTTACAGCAGTACCGCATTTATATGTTTTGCCGCTTATACACAATAAAAACGATTTTCTAGAAAAAAAAAATTTTTTGTATCGCTTTATTCTGAGAGCTCTAACTTTTTTTTTTCGGACAATGGAGCTGTGTGGTGGCTTGTTTTTTACGGCACAAGATAATGTTTTTAGCGGTACCATTTTTATTTACATTCGTCTTTTTGATCGCGTGTTATTCCATTTTTTGTTGGGCGGTATGATGATAAAGCATTGTTTTTTGTTTCGTTTTTTATTTATTTTTTTTACCGTGTTCACTAAAGGGGTTAACTAGTGGGACAGTTTTATAGGTTAGGTCGTTCCGGACGCGGCGATACCAAATATGTGTACTTTTATTGGTTTATTTTTTTTTTTTCATAATAAATACATATTATGGGTTCAATATATTTTTATTTTTTGGGGATTATTTTTTTTTTTATATTTTTACAATTTTTTTTTTTTTTTTTTCACTTTTCTACTTTTTTTTTTTTACTTTTACACATTGTCCCACTATGGGACTTTCACTTTTTTCAGCCTGATCGGCTGCATGGCTTAGAGAGCAGCAGATCCCTTTGTCATGCAGCTTGTCAGCGGTGCACACAGGGGAGACATTACTTTGGTCGCGCACTGCACATGACCAAATTAACGTCCTGCCTCCTGGTGACCCGGATGTTGTCATGACGTCATCGGGTCATCATGGCAACATCCGGAAGCCACCGCAGACATCGCTGGACGCCTGCAGGAGAGGTGAGTATACCGATCACCTCCCCCCTTGCCACCGCAATGCTGCGATCAACTTCGATCGCAGCATTGCGGGGTTTAATGTACCGGGAGTGGTGCGGGACTGCCCCCTGCACATAGCACCGGGTGTCAGCTGTGACAATCAGCTGACACCCGGCGGCGATCGCCCCGCACCGCTTGTGTCCGGGCGCGATCGCTGCACGCGTAATAGTACATAGCTGGTCCATAAGTTCCAGGGCACAGCTACGTACTATTACTGACATGGTTGGAAAGGGGTTAAAAACATTTTTCAAGTTGTTGTTATAAAGTATTCTAATTTACTGAGATAATGACTTTTGTGTTTTCATTGGCTGTAAGCCATAATCCTCAACATTAAGGCTATGTGCCGACGATGCAGAAATGCTCCGGATTTTTCCTGAGCGTTTCTGCATCTCCCTGGCAGAAAAAACGCATGTGGATTTTACATGCGTTTTTCCTGCCAGGGACAAGCGGAAGTGAAGCGTTTTTCACATGCATTTCCGCATGCGGGTTGTCAAGCGCTTTCCAAGCGATTTTAACATCACTTGGAAAGTGCTTGCCAACTTGGTCATACTACACTGTGTTCCAAATTATTATGCAAATAATATTTCCTCAGATTTTCCCAAATTACCTATATGAATTGCAGTCATTGTAATTTTCCAGTCAAATAACTATTAGAGTACAATTGAAAGGTTTTTGTACAAACTGCCTATGATAACAGTATATTTTTTAAAAAATAAAAAACTCAACTGCACTCAAAATGCATGTTCCAAATTTTTATGCACAGCAGAGTTTTCAACCTTTTCATTTTAATAAAGAGCAAAAAAATGGTCATTTTTGAAATTATAAGCATTAGCAGGTTATTACAAACTGAAATCAAACAGTTTTCAACTCAAAACTTTATTCTAGGTGATGTTACGTTTGTACATAGGACCGCTTGTTCGAAAGGAGCTTCTGAACTCTCTCGTCCATTGAATTTGTCAGGTTTTGGATGGTTTCTGCTTTAATTGTTTTGCATGAGGACAGAATACCCTCCCAGAGCTGTTGCTTAGATGTGAACTGCCTCCCGCCATCATAGACACTCCTTTTGATGATGCTCCAGAGGTTCTCAATGGGGTTGAGGTCAGGGGAGCATGAGTGCCACACCATAAGTTTGTCCCCTTTTATGCCCATAGCAGCCAGAGATGCAGATGTGTTATGTACAGCATGAGACGGGGCTAATCCGGAGCGACTGTGTCCAAGATGGCGGCGCCCCGTTTTAAATACTCGAGGTGACGCTGTGCGGCCAGCCAATCACTAATATCCATCCCAGATACCAGACAGGCAGGCTGTATAGGAGACACAGTGGTTATACCAGCAAACGCTGCATTACAGTCCTGTGTGCTCCTGTTGCTGAAATTGCTGGACTTAGCACCAGGTGTCGGGGGCCAGGAAAAATCCTTTTTTTTTCATCTAAATCCTCCTTTTTTTTCCTCCATCACACTGTACAAATACCCGTCTTATTAACCTTTTGGTGTCCCCCCCCCCCACAAAAAAAAAGCGTGTCTCTGATTTTTCAGACACAAATATAACTGTTGAATATAGTCTGGTGTAGGCTAGAGAAACAGAAGAGTTGTTTTGCACTTCCACGGTTCAAACCTCTGTATTATCCATTTTGGGCCATTTGTATCTAAAAAAAAAAACAGTTTGAGTGTGTCGCTCACTGTTCAGCCGCAAATATCTCTATTTAAAAAAGTGTGGTATACCCCAGTAAACAATAACTGTGGTTTTGCCATCCCACGGTAAAAAATCTCTATTATTCAGGTTTTGGTAGTTTTTTCCTTAAAGAAAAACAGTAGTGTCTCCTGACTGTTGTGACACAAAAATATATCTGTTGAAAATAGTCTTGTATAGGCCCGACATCCCAGTGTGGTTTCGCAGTTCCACCGGTCAAATCGCAGTGCTATCCAGTTTTGGGCCTTTGGAATCTAAAAATAAAGCAGTTTGAGTGTGTCGCTCACTGTTCAGCCGCAAATATCTCTATTTAAAAAAGTGTGGTATACCCCAGTAAACAATAACTGTGGTTTTGCCATCCCACGGTAAAAAATCTGTATTATTCAGGTTTTGGTAGTTTTTTCCGTAAAGAAAAACAGTAGTGTCTCCTGACTGTTGTGACACAAAAATATATCTGTTGAAAATAGTCTTGTGTAGGCCCGACATCCCAGTGTGGTTTCGCAGTTCCACGGGTCAAATCGCTGTACTATCCAGTTTTGGGCCTTTGGTATCTAAAAAAAAAGCAGTTTGAGTGTGTCGCTCACTGTTCAGCCGAAAATATCTCTATTTAATAAAGTGTGGTATACCCCAGTAAACAATAACTGTGGTTTTGCCATCCCACGGTAAAAAATCTCTATTATTCAGGTTTTGGTAGTTTTTTCCGTAAAGAAAAACAGTAGTGTCTCCTGACTGTTGTGACACAAAAATATATCTGTTGAAAATAGTCTTGTGTAGGCCCGACATCCCAGTGTGGTTTCGCAGTTCCACGGGTCAAATCGCTGTACTATCCAGTTTTGGGCATTTGGTATCTAAAAAAAAAGCAGTTTGAGTGTGTCGCTCACTGTTCAGCCGCAAATATCTCTATTTAAAAAAGTGTGGTATACCCCAGTAAACAATAACTGTGGTTTGCCATCCCACGGTAAAAAATCTCTATTATTCAGGTTTTGGTAGTTTTTTACATAAAGAAAAACAGTAGTGTCTCCTGACTGTTGTGACACAAAAATATATCTGTTGAAAATAGTCTTGTGTAGGCCCGACATCCCAGTGTGGTTTCGCAGTTCCACGGGTCAAATCGCTGTACTATCCAGTTTTGGGCCTTTGGTATCTAAAAAAAAAGCAGATTGAGTGTGTCGCTCACTGTTCAGCCCCAAATATCTCTATTTAAAAAAGTGTGGTATACCCCAGTAAACAATAACTGTGGTTTTGCCATCCCACGGTAAAAAATCTCTATTATTCAGGTTTTGGTAGTTTTTTCCGTAAAGAAAAACAGTGGTGTCTCCTGACTGTTGTGACACAAAAATATATCTGTTGAAAATAGTCTTGTGTAGGCCCGACATCCCAGTGTGGTTTCGCAGTTCCACGGGTCAAATCGCTGTACTATCCAGTTTTGGGCCTTTGGTATCTAAAAAAAAGCAGTTTGAGTGTGTCGCTCACTGTTCAGCCGCAAATATCTCTATTTAAAAAAGTGTGGTATACCCCAGTAAACAATAACTGTGGTTTTGCCATCCCACGGTAAAAAATCTCTATTATTCAGGTTTTGGTAGTTTTTTCCGTAAAGAAAAACAGTAGTGTCTCCTGACTGTTGTGACACAAAAATATATCTGTTGAAAATAGTCTTGTGTAGGCCCGACATCCCAGTGTGGTTTCGCAGTTCCACGGGTCAAATCGCTGTTCTATCCAGTTTTAGCCTTTGGTATCTAAAAAAAAAGCAGTTTGAGTGTGTCGCTCACAGTTCAGCCGCAAATATCTCTATTTAAAAAAGTGTGGTGTACCCCAGTAAACAATAACTGTGGTTTTGCCATCCCACGGTAAAAAATCTCTATTATTCAGGTTTTGGTAGTTTTTTCCGTAAAGAAAAACAGTAGTGTCTCCTGACTGTTGTGACACAAAAATATATCTGTTGAAAATAGTCTTGTGTAGGCCCGACATCCCAGTGTGGTTTCGCAGTTCCACGGGTCAAATCGCTGTACTATCCAGTTTTGGGCCTTTGGTATCTAAAAAAAAGCAGTTTGAGTGTGTCGCTCACTGTTCAGCCGCAAATATCTCTATTTAAAAAAGTGTGGTATACCCCAGTAATCAATAACTGTGGTTTTCCTCTTCCACGGTTCTAATCTACTCTTTGTTACCCTTTTTCCATTGATAGTGCAAGTGTAAGCTATTTTACTTAATTTACAATGGGCAAGGCGCATGGCAAGGGACGTGGAAGTGGACGTTCTGGTCATGGTTCGTGCAGAGGACGGGGCCATGGCCAAGGTGAAAATGTGCCACAACCAACAGCCACATCTTCTCGCTCCCACTTCTTGACCGAATTACTAGGGAAGCACAGAACAACACCAGTATTGAGAACTGATCAGTGTGAACAGGTTATTAATTGGATAGCAGATAATACTTCCAGTTACCTGGCACCACCACCTCCGATCTGTCTTCCACACGGTCAACTCTTAGTAGCCATGAGTCTTGACCGCATACTCCTCCTCACCCTGATGCTCCTTCCTCCCACCATGCCGAGTGTCGTCAGACAGCAAGTGATCCCACACTTGAACACTCTGAAGAGCTGTTCACTGGTCAATTTCCATATTTGGGCCCCTCGCCTGATACGCTTGAAGTGGTGGAAGAGGAGATCCCATGTTGCGATGCCCAAATATTTGAACAGCCACGGCCACAGGAAGTCGACGTTGGCAATCTGTCACAAGAGGTGGACGATGACGAGACACAATTGCCAGGAAGTGAGGAGGAGGATCGTGGTGTGCAAGTGGAAGAGGAGGAGGTGGTGGATGATCTAGTAACTGACCCAACGTGGAAGGAGGACAAACAGAGTGAGGCCAGCAGCACACAGGGGGAGGGAGGCAGAGTACCCCAACAGGCAGGAAGAAGCAGTGTGGTGGCCGCAGACAGAAGGCAGGCAACCGTTCCACATAACACCAACACGAGGGACGTTGCCAGTAGAGATGAGCGGTGTTCGACTAGAACTGTTCGCCAATCTCAAATTCGAGCTGTTTTGGGCGGTGTTCGAGTTGTTCGACGAACCCGAACGATTTGCAAAAAATTCGGCTGTTCGAGGTTATGTTCGATAACTGTTCGTGCACCAAAAGCGTGTCCTGCATGTCTGGCGCTATTTAGAGCACCAATCATGGAGGGATTGTCTGCCACTCACTGTAATGCCACAGCCATGGTGGTTGTGGCATTACAGTGATTGCCCAAATCGATGGGAACAGTGCCAACAGTGAAACATGAAAAGCCGGTAATTCAGCAGCGGCATACACCGGTACCCGACAATTTAGAACCGAAAGAATAGAGCTTCACACATAGATTAGATAGATATAAACATGTCAGCCACATATATACGAAGTACAGTGAAAGTGCTGCTTACTGTACTTGTCATTTAGCGTAAAGGATTTATCAAAAAAAATAATAGTGTTTTCATGCACCGTCTCTTTAAAAAAGCCGGCCGGCAATTCAGCATCTGTACCCAACAATTTATAACAGACAGAATAGAGCTTCACACATAGATTAGATAGATAGAAACATGTCAGTCACATATATATGAAGTACAGTGATAGTGTTGGTTACTGTACTTGTCATTTAGTATTAAAATAAAGGATTTATTATTAAAAAAATTGGCGTGGGGTTCCCCTTAATTTTAGGCTCTAGCGGAGGTTAAGCAGACGGCTGGGGCAGATGTTTGAAGCCTGGGAAGGGGGTAATACCCACGGAGCTTCCCAGGCTACTAATATCAGCCCCCAGCTGAATACATAGCCTTTACTAGCTATTAAAATGGGGGACCCCCCAAAAAAAATGACGTGGGGTCCCCCCTAATTTAATAGCTAGCAAAGGCTAGGCAGACAGCTGGGGGCTGATATTAATAGCCCAGGAAGGGAGCCATGAATATTGGCCCCCTCCCAGGCTAGAAACACCAGCCGTCAGCCGCCCCAGAAATGGCGCATTCATAGGATGCGCCAATTCTGGCACCTAGCCTCGCTCTTCCACGCTGCCCTGGTGCGGTGGCAGGGGGTAATAGGGTTGGGGTTGATGTCAGCTTATAATGCCAGCTGACATCAAGCCCAGGTTAGTAATGGAGAGGCGTCTATAAGACACCCCCATTACTAACCCCATAGTCAAAGTTAAAAAAAACACAAACACCCAGAATAAAGTCCTTTAATTGAAATAAAGACACAATCCTTTATTGTTCTAAATTAAACCATACTTACCGTCACGCCCATTCCAGCTGAAGCCAACGATCTCCTGCAATGAAAGAAAAATAATAAAGCAACCTCATCCTTACCTTTCCATGGTTCCCACGACAGCTTCAGCTCTGCTACATCGAGATGACAGGCTGGACCGCAGCAGAACGCTGCCATCCAGCCTCTCATCCCGCAGACACTGAGAAGCGCAGGCTTGCTTGCGCTGCTCAGCGTCTCTCTGTGACGACATCCAGATGAGCCGAGTTCATGTCCAATGAACTCGGCTCACCTCATGCACGTCACTGAGGAGAGCATGGTCAGTCGTCATCTTGGTGAGGACACGGAAATCTTGCCCGTTACCAGTCTGGCACGCATGGCTGACTTTATGTTACGCTGCCTTAACCGTGACCCTCGCGTTGTCAAAATGTTGGGTGACAGTCATTACTGGTTGGTGACACTTGTAGACCCCCGCTACAAGGAGAACTTTCACTCTCTTATTCCTGAGGTGGAGAGGTCTACAAAAATGGGGCAATACCAGAAAGCCCTTGCTGCAGAACTCTTAAAAAAATTCCCATCTGAACACGCTAGCGGCAGAGGTCACAGTTTGTTGCCCAACCAAGGCGTACAGGCGAGAGAGATGCAACTCCAATCCAGCAGAGGCAGGGGAACACTGTCAACGTTCTGGGACAGTTTTCTGACTCCCGCCCAGCTTACAGGCCCTGAGGCGCGGGGTACTCTCACAAGGAGTGGAAAGTTTCAAAAGATGGTGAGGGAGTACCTTGCCGATCGTACCAGCGTCCTCCGTGATTCCTCTGTGCCTTTTAATTATTGGGTATCCAAGCTGGACACTTGGAATGAACTCGCTCTGTACGCCTTGGAGGTCCTGGCCTGCCCTGCCGCTATCGTGTTATCGGAGCGTGTTTTTAGTGCCGCTGGGGGAATTATAACTGATAAGCGCACTCGCCTGTCAACTGACAATGCTGACAAGCTGACCCTTAACCAAATGAGCAAGGGCTGGATTGGGCCAGACTTCTCATCACCACCAAATGACAGCAGAGTAACATAAAGTCAAATCCACTGTGTTATTTCGTGAGGTGTATTCACATGCAACGCTTCACACCCACACATGGGTATACGCTTCCTCGTTTGGGCTGTTTAATCTTCTTCTCCTTATCCTCAGCCTCCACCACCACTATACCACCAGGGTGCCAGCATTGCAAGTTCCTCCGTCCTTATTTTTGGCAGCTTTTGCTTGCAAGGCATAAGCAAATACTATGGGACACCCACTCCCCAATAATGGGACTTATGTTTGTAATATGCTGTACTGCATGGCCCTTGTAAGGGGCATTGCAAGTTGCTCCGTCCTAATTTTTGGCAGCTTTTGCTTGAAAAGCATAAGCAAATAATATAAGACACCCACTCCCAAATAATGGGACTTATGTTTGTAATATGCTGTACTGCATAGCTCTTGTAAGGGGCATTGCAAGTTGCTCCATCCTAATTTTTGGCAGCTTTTGCTGGGAAAGCATAAGCAAATACTATGGGACACCCACTCCCCAATAATGGGACTTATGTTTGTAATATGCTCTACTGCATGGCTCTTGTAAGGGCATTGCAAGTTGCTCCGTCCTAATTTTTGGCAGCTTTTGCTGGGAAGGCATAAGCAAATACTATGGGACACCCACTCCCCAATAATGGGACTTATGTTTGTAATATGCTGTACTGCATGGCTCTTGTAAGGGGCATTGCAAGTTGCTCCGTCCTAATTTTTGGCAGCTTTTGCTGGGACAGCATAAGCAAATACTATGGGACACCCACACCCCAATAATGGGACTTATGTTTGTAATATGCTGTACTGTATGGCTCTTGTAAGGGGCATTGCAAGTTGCTCCATCCTAATTTTTGGCAGCTTTTGCTGGGAAAGCATAAGCAAATACTATGGGACACCCACTCCCCAATAATGGGACTTATATTTGTAATATGCTGTACTGCATGGCTCTTGTAAGGGGCATTGCAAGCTGCTCCATCCTGATTTTTGGCAGCTTTTGCTGAGAAAGCATAAGCAAATACTATGGGACACCCACTCCCCTATAATGGGACTTATGTTTGTAATATGATGTACTGCATGGCTCTTGTAAGGGGCATTGCAAGTTGCTCCGTCCTAATTTTTGGCAGCTTTTTCTGGGACAGCATAAGCAAATACTATGGGACACCCACTCCCCAATAATGGGACTTATGTTTGTAATATGCTGTACTGCATGGCTCTTGTAAGGGGCATTGCAAGTTGCTCCGTCCTAATTTTCGGCAGCTTTTGCTGGGAAAGCATAAGCAAATACTATGGGGCACCTGCTCCCCAATAATGGAACTTATGTTTGTAATATGCTGTACTGCATGGCTCTTGTAAGGGCATTGTAAGTTGCTCCGTCCTAATTTTTGGCAGCTTTTGCTTGGAAAGCATGAGCAAATACTATGGGACACCCACTCCCCAATAATGGGACTTATGTTTGTAATATGCTGTACTGCATGGCTCTTGTAAGGGGCATTGCAAGTTGCTCGGTCGTAATTTTTGGCAGCTTTTGCTGGGAAAGCATAAGCAAATACTATGGGACACCCACTCCCCAATAATGGGACTTATGTTTGTAATATGCTGTACTGCATGGCTCTTGTAAGGGGCATTGAAAGTTGCTCTGTCCTAATTTTTGGCAGCTTTTGCTGGGAAAGCATAAGCAAATACTCTGGGACACCCACTCCCCAATAATGGGACTTATATTTGTAATATGCTGTACTGCATGGCTCTTGTAAGGGGCATTGCAAGTTGCTCCGTCCTAATTTTTGGCAGCTTTTGCTGGGACAGCATAAGCAAATACTATGGGACACCCACTCCCCAATAATGGGGCTTATGTTTGTAATATGCTGTACTGCATGGCTCTTGTAAGGGGCATTGCAAGTTGCTCCGTCCTAATTTTTGGCAGCTTTTGCTGGGAAAGCATAAGCAAATACTATGGGACACCTGCTCCCCAATAATGGAACTTATGTTTGTAATATGCTGTACTGCATGGCTCTTGTAAGGGGCATTGTAAGTTGCTCCGTCCTAATTTTTGGCAGCTTTTGCTTGGAAAGCATAAGCAAATAATATGGGACACCCACTCCCCAATAATGGGACTTATGTTTGTAATATGCTGTACTGCATGGCTCTTGTAAGGGGCATTGCAAGTTGCTCGGTCTTAATTTTTGGCAGCTTTTGCTGGGAAAGCATAAGCAAATACTATGGGACACCCACTCCCCAATAATGGGACTTATGTTTGTAATATGCTGTACTGCATGGCTCTTGTAAGGGGCATTGAAAGTTGCTCCGTCCTAATTTTTGGCAGCTTTTGCTGGGAAAGCATAAGCAAATACTATGGGACACCCACTCCCCAATAATGGGACTTATGTTTGTAATATGCTGTACTGCATGGCTCTTGTAAGGGGCATTGCAAGTTGCTCCGTCCTAATTTTTGGCAGCTTTTGCTGGGACAGCATAAGCAAATACTATGGGACACCCACTCCCCAATAATGGGACTTATGTTTGTAATATGCTGTACTGCATGGCTCTTGTAAGGGGCATTGCAAGTTGCTCCGTCCTAATTTTTGGCAGCTTTTGCTGGGAAAGCATAAGCAAATACTATGGGACACCTACTCCCCAATAATGGGACTTATGTTTGTAATTTGCTGTACTGCATGGCTCTTGTAAGGGGCATTGCAAGTTGCTCCATCCTAATTTTTGGCAGCTTTTGCTTGGAAAGCATAAGCAAATACTATGGGACACCCACTCCCCAATAATGGGACTTATGTTTGTAATATGCTGTACTGCATGGCTCTTGTAAGGGGCATTGCAAGTTGCTCGGTCGTAATTTTTGGCAGCTTTGGCTGGGAAAGCATAAGTAAATACTATGGGACACCCACTCCCAAATAATGGGACTTATGTTTGTAATATGCTGTACTGCATGGCTCTTGTAAGGGGCATTGCAAGTTGCTCCGTCCTAATTTTTGGCAGCTTTTGCTGGGAAAGTATAAGCAAATACCATGGGACACCCACTCCCCAATAATGGGACTTATGTTTGTAATATGCTGTACTGCATGGCTCTTGTAAGGGGCATTGCAAGTTGCTCCATCCTAATTTTTGGCAGCTTTTGCTGGGAAAGCATAAGCAAATACTATGGAACACCCACTCCCCAATAATGGGACTTATGTTTGTAATATGCTGTACTGCATGGCTCTTGTAAGGGGCATTGCAAGTTGCTCCGTCCTAATTTTTGGCAGCTTTTGCTTGGAAAGCATAAGCAAATACCATGGGACACCCACTCCCCAATAATGGGACTTATGTTTGTAATATGCTGTACCGCATGTGACGCGCCCCCTGGGCCGTGTGTACACGTGTGTGGGATACCCAGTGCCGGGTCTCTGGGGTCTGTAGTCTCCGTGGCGGTGACCCGGTCCCGTGGCTCAGGCTGGCCAAACCAGTGGCAGTCTTTCTTAGGTTTTGAGGTTAATTGTCCGACTGCGCCACCCGTGGATTGCGGTCAGGGAGTATCACCGCTGTGAAGCAGACCGCTGAGGCTGGTGTTGTGTGCACAGCAGAGAATGGGATAACTCCCCACGGGAGGAGTATAGCCTCAGGGCAGTGAGTGTGGATGATGGGGGTGATGGTGCACAAGCGCAGCAGGAATGACTCAGAGTCTTTGCAGTGCAGTTCAGGGTCTTTACTGATGATTATAAGGTAGACCCTCCCGGGAGTACTGGCTAGCATAAGAGGCCTGGTCAGTCTGTGAGCAAGCAGGAGTTCCCCTGGCCAGGTGGAGTTGTAGGCCTCCCCGTCTGTCTGCACTCTTCCTGTCTACCTTGCTGTAAGCGGGTAGAAGTAGCCCACGTCCCTGAGTGTACCGTGTAGTGCTCACCCGTATGGCTGGTGACTTGAGGCCTTCTGTTAGCCTCCGCTCCACGACGGCGGTGCTGGTCCCTTGCTTGTGACTGAGCCTCCGGGCTTCTATGGCCAGAGGACCTGAAATCCCCTGCCGGCTGGTTTCTGCTGCTGGATATATAAGTCCTCACAGCTTCGGACTCCTGTGTCCGGTTCCTATTGTCTTCTGCCAGGGCGAGCTCTGCTCAGCTTCCAGCCCCTGGTCTTTAGCTCCTAGCTCCTACAGAGCTCCTTGCTGTTACTTTCCCTTGCTCTCACTCTGACTCTGACTGTTCTCTGACTCACTCAACCCCGCCCCAGATCCAGTTTATAAGGGCAGAATTCTCCCCTACCAGGATTGGGGCAGGAGGATGTTGCATGTTTAAGGGATCCTGACCAGGAAACCTCCCACTTGCTCTCCAACGTAATATCTCTATTACTTTGGTGACCAGACCCCTGGGGTGCCACACATGGCTCTTGTAAGGGGCATTGCAGTTCCTCATAATTTTTGGAAAGCCTTCCATTCACTGCTTAGGCCAACAGTGCACGGGAGACCCAGTTGCTATAAATGGAAAGAAATGTTTAGTTAACGCCCTCTGACCTCCATGTCATTTCCAAGGGGCATTGGAGTGGCTCGAAATTTTTGGTAGGCATTGCACTCACTGTATGCCCTATAACTGTGTAGCCGAACCGCTCCTTTTTTTACAGAAACATATCCTACAAGACATATCTGGTTGACTGGCCTGATATTGATGTGAATGGTCCCTGTTCCTCCTGCTCTTTCTCCTTTGCCACTACCTCATCCATCATTTATCACCTGAAGCTTTCTTTTAACGGGAGTCATAGAACTTGGGTAGTAGCAGGAAAACATCCAGCAATCCTCGGAGGAGGTAGGATATGCGCCAAAACGCTGACCACCTCAGGCCTAGCCGCTACTACATACATGCGCTTGCATTACAACAAAACAAAGCAGATGCTAACTTCTATCATCCTCATCATGCTCCTCACCTTGGCACTCTCATCTCCCCTGATAGAGAAGCCAGGGCCCACCGGAGGAGTCTGATAGTCCGGTGGGCTCGGCCATTGCTGCCCTCAAGCAGGCCATGCTAAGAAAAGTGTGGGAAAGGTTACTGGGACAAATAGAGGTGACTGGGGACCGAGTATGGACACCCGGCCACCCCCTGGAGGCTGGGGAGCAAGCGGGGACACCCGGCCACCAGGCGGCTAGGGACTGAGTATGGATATCAGGCCGCCGACACAGCCATGGCGTGGTGGCCAGATTCCGCCTCCACATGCCTAAAAGGCCCAATTTAAAGTGCAAGCAAGCAGTATGGTATTGCAGCCTGGGGGTGGGTGGGTGGCAGGCTGCATACTTGCGCTTGCATTGCAAGGAATGGGAGATGTACAATTGAACACTGCCCTGGGACAAGGACTTGAATGGGGATAGTTGCAAGTCTGCAATGACAGGTGCAAGGTGGGAGGCATCTTCTCATGTACCATGAACAGGGGTTTGGCATGCACACACTACAGCGGAATAGGCTCTCCTTCCCACTAAATGCACTGGGGAGGGCACAGGTAATGTTTTGGTATACGCGCTTAATCTTATGTATAAGGCACACCAGGACAAATATGGGCGGCTGGGGACTGAGTATGGATACCTCGCTGCCGAAGCAGCCATGAGGTAGTGGCCAGCTTCGGCCTCCTCCAAACTAAAAGGCCCCATTTCAAGTGCAAGCTAGCAGTATGGAATTGCAGTCTGGGGGTGGGTGGGTGGCAGGCTGCACACTTACACTTGCATTAAAAGAAAACATAGCAGATGCTAACTTCTGTCATCATCATCATGCTCCTCACCTTGGCACTCTCAACTCCACCGATGGAGAAGTCAGGGCCCACCGGAGGAGTCTGGTTCTCTGGTGGGCTCGTCCAATGCTGCCTAAAGCAGGCCGGGCTAAGAAAAGTGTGTGGGGGGATGTTCCAAGGAGAGATAGGGGCGGCTGGGGACCGTTTATGGACACTCGGCTGCCCCCAAGCGGCTGGGGACCGTGTGTGGACACCCGGCCGCGGGGCGGCTGGGGACCGAGTATGGACACCCAGCCGCCGGGCGGCTGGGGACTGAGTATGGATTCCAAGCCGCCAACAGAGCCATGACGTGGTGGCCAGATTCCGCCTCCACATGCCTAAAAGGTCCAATTTCAAGTTCAAGCAAGCAAGCAATATGGTATTGCAGCCTGGGGTTGGGTGGGTGGCAGGCTGCATACTTGAGCTTGTATTGCAAGGAATGGGGGAGGTACAATTGAACACTGCCCTGGGACTAGAACTTGCATGGGGATAGTTGCAAGTCTGCATCTTCTGATGCGGTAAGGATCACTTATGATGGGCACACTTTTAGACAGTGACCTGGGAGTCAGAGATGCTTCCAGGGGTCTTCCCCATGCTGTTCCCTTGTCTTTTCAGCACTTTATGCATGAGTCACACAGCACATGGCCAGATAAGGTTGTAAAATGTTAAAATGACATTTCACGGTGAATGCATTTGCCATAGTTGAAAGCAATACAAAAGTGCAAAAACGCATAAAAAATGCTACTTGTGAACATAGCCGAAGGTGTGGAGGAGTATTTTTGTTTTTGGTCATTTATTTTAACTTATACACAAGTCTTTACCCTGGAAAGGATGTTCCTTAACATATTTCACAGGAAAAAAGTTTCACTTTAGTTTTTGAACGTTTTATTGTGAGCCTGTAAAAGTGGCTTAATACCTCTGACCACGTTGTTGACAGCAGTGACCTGGGGGTCAGAAATGCTTCCTGGGGCGATCCCCATGCTGCCCCCATGTCATTTGAGCACTGTCACTATCGTTTTAGGCACTTTTAGTGCTCGCTCAACACTAGTTATAAACTCTCTCAACAGATCATCAGAATGAGCTCACTGAAAGATTCTCAGATCATACTCCAGCCAACAACACATAAGCTACAAAAGACAACTGTGCAAAAAAATGTAACTTTAATGAAACCAAATGCATTGATTATTTTTATTCCCAAATACACAGATTTATTTAAAATAAATGCCCCCCAAAGATGGAAAATTCCATAATATTCTCTGTATCTCACATATGCATGGATAAGGTTCTTTATAGCATCCCCACTACCACTTTCTGGTCTCTTGGGGGAGGAGAAAGGGACTTTGACCACATTTCTCAGAAAACATATTTAGTGCTATATTATTGCATACTTGTAGAACCCTTATAAAGAACCTGTCACATCCTAGCTGCTATCTAGACTGCCCCCATAGCGTTGTTAATGATGTAATGTGCATCACTAACAAGCTGTTTTCATGAAAATTGGTGCAGCTATAATGATTTTATAACGTTTAATATACTTAGATCCTACCTGTGTTTTCAGTCATAGGGGCATGCTTGTAATATTAAGCCATGGGCAGGCGCAGCATTCACTCAATGCTGGCGCCGTCCATGTATTTGAATCCTGTTCCCGGCAAGTGCTGATATTGTGGGGCGCAGGCGCAGTTGTATATGTCCGGTCGCCTGCGCAGTGAGACTGTGTGATTGCTAGCTTCTCAGTGCATGCGCGAGGAACATAGCGCGTCATAGCGCATGCACAATGAAGCTGGTAATCACACAGCCTCACTGCACATGCGTGGGGAATAGAGCATCATAGCGCAGTGCAGCTGCAAACTACACAGCTTCACTGTGCATGCGCTGTCACGCGCTATGTTCCCCGCGCATGCACAGTGAAGCTGGTAATCACAGCCTCACTGCGCAGGCGGCCGGACATATATAAGTGCGCCTGCGCCCCACAATATCAGCACTTGCCGGGAGCAGGATTCAAATACATGGGCGGTGCCAGCAGTGAGTTAATGCTTCCCATGACTGAATATGACAAGCATGCCCCTATGACTGAAAACGTAGGTAGGATCTAAGTATATTAAACGTTATAAAATCATTATAGCTGCACCAATTTTCATGAAAACAGCTTGTTAGTGATGCAATGTGCATCACTAACAACGCTATGGGGTCAGTCTAGAGGGCAGCTATGATGTGACAGGTTCCCTTTAGAATGCTGTGACTCTACGCTACAACCACAGGGTGGCCACACATTGAAAAATATAGGATAGTCGTCTTGTGACACAAGATCATCAAGCATTTGTATTCAAAACATTCCCTTTATAAAAGAAAAAGCACATCATTTCTGAATTGCAACTACTTTATATGCGGCAAATCAATAATTATTTTTTCTCTTTTATATAATAGCCCAGTTACCATCCATACTTCATTCTGAAAGGATTCAAGGTTGTGATCAGTGTAAAACTAAACAAGGACCTCCTGGAGTTCCAGGGTCCCCAGGGCCAGTTGGCTCAGATGGTCCAAGGGGACACCCTGGATCACCTGGAAGAAATGGTTTTCCAGGCTCTGTAGGACATCCCGGACGACCCGGCATTCCAGGATCTAAAGGTATAAAGTAAGACTAATGGTCGATTGATGAATGAATTTGTGACTTTTTGTCTAGTTTTATGTAATTTCAGAGAGCTCAGTGGCTCTAAACTAGTACTGCTGCACTTCAATGGGAATCTGTCAGAGTTTTTGCTATTTAATCTGAGAGCATAATAGAGGGCTACAAAGACCAATTTCCATGATGTATCACTCAATGGGCTGCCTGTTTTATCTTGTATATCTGTAGCAGTAGGCAGAATGTTGAGCTGTGTGTAGCTCCTACCACACCCCTGATTGACAGCTTCCTGTGTACACTGTATATTGTCAGCAAGCTGCTAATCAATGATGGGGGTGGAGTTACTCAGATTAGCCTGACTGATCTTAAATCTAGTCAGGCAGTTAGATAGTTCTGTAGCGATAATTTCCTGCTGATAAAGCACTGTATTGAAACTACAGCACACAGCCCACTAAGTGACACATCACTGTAATCAGGCTTTCTTGCTCTATATTATGCTGCTCTTGGACTAAGCAGCAAAACTCTGCTGACAGATTCTCTTTAAAGGTGGCCTCAATGCTGCAGCCAATGGCAGTCACGAGGAACGGCAGTGGAAACTCGCCGTTTGACCCAGGGAAGGTGAGTACATTATGTTTTTTTATTTGTTTTATTTTTTATAGTAAGATGTAGCCAGAGAGGAAATTTAATTGAACGGAAACCAATGCCTTTAAGATAGGGTAAAGAATGCAGACACTGAGTAGCTTATTGCTGGAGGATTTTTTTAAAAAGGTAATGTCTGCATGAGAAAAACTCTTTAACATCCTGATTACTTTAAATATAGTATTCTTTAATAAATAAAATTGTTGATATCTACAGGATTTCCTGGAAAGCCCGGTTTAAAAGGACATAAGGGAGATGGGGAGCAAGGAATACAAGGCCCTCCAGGAATTCCAGGTATTTTAGATGGGCGATATTTTCATTACAAAGGCAATTTAAAGAGAAATCAGACCTTTCTTCCGTCTTTTCAGCACATGAATATGTAAAATTATCAATTTTCACTGTTGTATTGTATGAACCTCCAATGTATTTAACTTGGGAGTCTCCAGCAGTTTGACTTCCAAGCTGCTAAAAGGTTCCGCCACGGTGAATGATCCTGCCTTTCTGATATTTCCAGTTGTATTCATAACCAGAACTACTGAAACCTAAATCATTCACTAATTTACTGTAGGACCCATTGGACAACCTGGAATGAGCAAAGAAGGTCAACCTGGATTACCAGGGCCTCCAGGCCGAGAAGGAGAACGTGGACCTCCCGGAACACAAGGCTCACCAGGACAACCAGGAATTTGTGACCCATCTGTTTGTTTTAGTGCAATTATTGGAAGAGATCCATTTAGAAAAGGACCAAATTATTAACTGCGATTTTTCAGGCAGAATTTTTGTCTTGGCGTCTTTCATGTCTCAGGAAAATGTTTCTAATGTTCAGCTTTACACAAGTACCTCTTTATAAATAATATAAAAAAAGATTTGTCTTCAGGAAAAACTGCAGATAAATGAATCTGAAGGCTGAATGTGGTGACATATATCTGAAGTATGCTCTACTTTAATTGTATATTTATCTATCTGTAAGGTAAGCAGATATAAAACTGTGAAATTGTTTCACATCATGTCCTGTTACATAAAATGTGTAATTAGAATATCATATTTTTGTGTTAAAACTACATATTATGTCAAAAGAGAATATGCAATCCAGCGCATCTTATTTAAAAAATAATTTCCTTTTCTGAGAAAGTCCAATTTTTATGCTAAATGATGTACCCTACATGAAAGACAATGATCATCATTTGCACAAGAATAAAAACATTTTTTTCCAACAATGCCTACAGTTTTTATAACTTATTTAGAACATTGATTCCACAGATCTCATTACATGATCATATTGTACAATGTACATTTCACATTTCAATGCTAAAAATACCAGCTCAAGTATTTATCATTTCTTGGGAATCTGTCACCAGATTTTTGTTACCCCATCTGGGAGCTGCATAATGTAGAGGCAGAGACCCTGGTTCCAGCGATGTGTCACTTACTGAGTAGCTTACTGTCATTTTGAAAAAATCAGTGTTTTATCTGCTGCAGATTTAGCAGTTTTCTGAATTATTGTTTTA
Organism: Phyllobates terribilis; assembly: GCF_046119375.1. Lineage (NCBI taxonomy): Eukaryota > Metazoa > Chordata > Amphibia > Anura > Dendrobatidae > Phyllobates > Phyllobates terribilis. The sequence continues at coordinate 380,727,629 of NW_027362763.1, read as the reverse complement.
TCAGCAGGAAATAATATTTATGAGCTGTATATAACCTCGCCAACACCACTGATTGCCAGATTTCTGCCTGTGTAGTGTAGATAGAAAACTGCCAATCAGTGGTGGGGGCAGGGTTATACACAGCTCAAGATTATTATTTCCTGCTGATCAAACAATAATTGTACTCCCCAATGATCACTCCATGTTCTGACAGAGACTAAGTGAGCAGCAGTACAACAGTGGAAGTAGATGTGAGTGTCAGATAAAACTCTTTTCTCTATTTCATAGCAAGAGCTATGTTTTGCCAAATTTTTAAAAGTTTTGGAAGCATTCATATGAAACTTTGCAATCCAATACTATATATAATTTCATTGTCTCATATGGAGAAATATTCATTCACATGATAGGTGACAACTTGTTGACCACTAGAGGTCCAAACGCTGAGACCCACACCAATTGGCGAAATGGGCTACTTTTATTCCCATTAGGCTGGAACAGCAGTGTACATGACGCGCCCCCTGGGCCAGTGCTGTTTGGGGATTACCCGGAGCCGGATCAGATGGGGGCTGCAGTCTCCGAGTGGCGGCGACCCGGTCCGTGCCCAGGGCGTCAAACTCAGTGTGTGGCAGTCTTTACAGATGTTGTTAAAGGTCCTTAGTGTCGACTACGCCACCCGTTGATTTGCGGTCACAAGGCCGCCGCTGCAGAAGGGTCCGCTGAGGCTGGTGGTGTGTGTGCAGCTCTGGTAGTATAACCCCCAACGGGAGGGGCATAGCCTCAGGGGGTCAGGTGTAGAGGATGGTGGTAGTGAAGGTGCAGGATGATTCAGCAAGAAGACTCAGAGTCGGGCTGTGCAGTTCAGGAGTTTTTACTTACGGGTGTTCTTATGGTCACTCTGGCCTGAAGCGACCACCCGAGCCGTGCTGCGTCCACCAGGTCCTGGACTCGGCCAACCCCCAAGTAATTCTGGAGCGTGGTCCTGAGCTCCTGTCTGACCTTCCCCCTCTTCTGGCCGTTCTCACCAGGGATCCACCTATGTCCGGCTCCCTTGGGTCTCTTGGTGGGTACACCTCTTCTGGGTTCCCTGACCCTATACTTGGTCTGCCTTCCGGGTGGATTTGGTGAGGGTCGTGGCAGATCCTGCCCACGACCTCCGGTCTCTGGCTAAGGTGTGCTTTTCTCTCTGCCAGCTTGGGATCCGGTACCCTAGGTGCCAACCCTTCACCCTGTTGCTTGTATTCTGGGGTCTTGGGGTTCCTTCTCCTTCTCTCTGGGTCCTTCTGATTCCTCTCTCTCTCTTGGCCTTGGAGCTGGGCCCAGCCGGAACCACAACTCCCTGTCAGCCCTTCTGGCTGAGCTTCTCTGCTCTGCTCCTCAGGTTACACTCTGACAGACTGACCCTGATCTAAGATGGTGCCCACCTTATATACTCCCTCTATGTGTGAGGTCAGGTGACCAGCACCCAATGAGCTCCTAGCCTTACCCAGACTGCTCCCCCTATCTGCCCCTACGCTACTGGGATGTTCCACCCCCCTCCCACTCCAGCCAGGGACAGACACTGTCGTACCTGCACATATACTGGTGGGAGTACCGTTGATCTGTCCCCCGGAAATGGGATGTATGTAGTGCATGCAGCCTACTGAGCTCAGTTCCACACTCCATCCTTACCCGGGAGTGGAATACCACACCTCTGGCTTGAGGTGTAATACCCCTGTAGCAGCCGAATCCTCAGGGTGCTACATTCATACTTAATCAATGCTACGTTCATTTCCTATAGGGCTGTGAAATGCTGCAGTGCCCCATAGAGAATGAAAGGAGCAGCAGTCAGCATCTTCTAATGATGATAAAAGTGCCCCTTCGAGGTTAAAAATACCACTGTATGTCAATCATTAGGGGCCCCAGCAATCAGATTCACTGATCAGTAAGTTATCACCTATCCTAAAATTAAGTGATAACTTGTTTTCATGGACAACCCCTTTAACTCATTTTTAACAATACCAGGGAGTACACATCAGGACAACTGACATCAAGTTTTGTGTGTCAATACAGTGATTTCACAAAAAAAATACCACAAGACACAATTATAAAATGAACAGTTTTGCAGGATAGGGCAGATACGGGAGAATGGGAGTAGTTTTCTTGCCTCGGTATGGCAGGTGTGTCAAGGTGAGAATGCATTCCCTGTCCCTTTTAAACTCTTTTTGAGGCTGATTAATTGAAGTCTATTACTTGTCCCTGAATAGATCACTGTCAAGTTACTGTACACTTTTCTTCGCACCAGAATATCTATGAGTTTAGACTTATTTGGTTACTTGGTTCTTGAACGTGTTGCCTGTTTGTCTGCACCTGCAGGTAACATACAGTAACAGTAATCATTGATTTTTGTGTCTGGACAAGTCTCTATGGAATTGGGGTTGACTGGCAGGGCACCAACCCGACTATGCAGAGTATCTTCTCCAGAAGGTAGTTTTGGGTTTGCATAATCAAAATCTTTTATTTCAGTATATATCCTCATGAAGTCTCAGTGTTTTCTGATAGCCTCAATAGTGGCTATTGCACCCTCCCCCCTTAATCCCATCAAAGGCTATTATATTTTCTGAACTGGAAAGCCATATAAGTAAGAATATATATTGATATTTCCCGAGACTATTCAGTAAAACAGTATATAATATCTAAATAGATGAAAGCAGAGGACTGAGAAAAGGAAGAGACAAAAATGTCTGCCTCGATCAGTGACCCCATACAATAAAAAAATGATGAAGTTGCAGTATTCTGAAGCAGAAGTGAAAATATGTGTAATTTATTTGCTTATTTTAACTGTAACATTTAAGTAATATACATGTATGATACAAAACCAACCATCATGGCTGATGCTCTCATAAGTATCCCAAATAAACAGCTACTTTTCAACCTGTAAGATCTTAGCAAAAAAGTAGAAAAAAAATCATTATTTCTCTGTACACGTAAAGAGACAGAAATTCTTTGACTAGTATGGTCTTAGCTAAAAGCAGAAAACAACTTTATTCTCCATACACATAAAAATCAGCTTGACTTTTATTATCCAAAGAAATGAAAATCTAAAAATTACTATCTTGAATAAAGTATTACCATATTTTTCAAACTGCAAGATGCACTTTTTCCCCCCTATTGTGGGAGGAAAATGGGGGTGCGTCTTATAGTCCGAATGTAGCTTACCTGGCTCTCTCTGGGGGAAGGAGGCGATGGCGGCGGTGGTGGAACAATGTCACAGGAGACAGGAATAGGATAGCTTCTGCAGGAAGCCGGAGTCAGCAGTGGAGCGGGTTTGCTGCTGCAAGAAGCCGGTGGCGGTCTCCAGGAAAATCGTGCCATTGGCAGTGCATGCGCAGATTGAGATCTCTGTTTATTATTGAGCCGAGATCCCAATCTGAGCATGTGCAGCAGCCATTTTGCTGGAGAATGTGCTGCCATTGCGGCTGCCCCTGACACCATTTTGCTGGAGAACACCGGGACATGAATGTGCACAAGCATCTCCCATTGCAAGGGTGGTAATAGCGTAAAATTTAAAAAAAGGAGGCTCATACAAATCATAATGACAGGTTCTGTCATCACTTAAAGCGCACCTGTCAGCAGGATTGTGCTCAGTAAACTACATACACTGTCAGGTGGGCGACAGTACACTGTTTAAAATGATACATTGGTTGATGAAATCCATCCTGTGGTTCTGGTGTAATCTTTACTTTCAATTTGTAGTTAATGATAGAGCCCACCCCACAGTTCCTCTCCGAAGCATGAGCCTATCTGGTGCTCTGCTTACATATTCATCTGTATGCTCTTATGACAGCTCACTGTGCCTTCACTGACCTGCCTCCTATTTTACCTATCCCCACACTACTAGATGCATTATGTAAAATAGGAGGCAGGTCAGTAAAGGAACAGTGAGCTGTCATGACAGAAAAGAGCATACAGATGAATATGTAAGCAGAGCACCAGATAGAGCCCCCCCCCTCTAAGGCCGCTCCGGAGAACTAGCATATCATTATCTACAAAATGAAAATAAAGATTACACAAGAACCACAGGACAGATTTAATCAACCAAGGTATCATTTTAAACAGTTTAATGTCACCCAGCTGACAGTGTATGTAGTTTGCTGAGCACAATCCTGCTGACAGTTTTAAGGGAGTCAACTCCTGGTCGATCCAAGCTCACATTTCCTATGACTACCCATCCCAAGTCCAGTCTCTGAGTGTATAGGGCATAGTCAGGACCATTACACTATTGATGCACCTTGTGTACCCTTAAATTGTCTCTGCCAAGCAGGAGTAGAATCTCAGTATCCTTTTCCATAGGTGGGATAACGCTGGCTAGGTGCCCTAAGTGTGGTTGACGAAATGCAGCTTCCAGTGTAGGGAACTCATCCTTATGGTTGAGTATATTTGATCGCATTCAATCAGCGTTGGTAAGGGTATTTCCTTGTCTCCATTAATAGGCGAAGCAATGAATCCTTCTGCCCTTATGCCACTGGTCTCTATGCAGCCCGAGCAAGTGTTCTGAGTGTAGGGTTTTGCTGGTCCCTTGATTCCAAAGGCTTCAAAGAACTTAGGTCCAGCTAGGGACCAGTTGCTCTGATCATCAATGATAGCATACATTGTCGCTTCCTTTTCTGGTTGTCCTCCTGGGTAAACCCTGATTAGGCATATCCTAGCACACTTGACACTCTGGCCCTCCCCACATACCTCCAAGCATGAGCAGGAAATAGCTGTCTTTGAGTTTGCATGATTCTGTGGCTCCCCACCATGCCTTGGAGCTGGACTAGTGGTGACTGTGGTCGTTGAATCGCTGGTAGGTGGGGTTGGATGCATAGCTGACACTCCTCACACTTAATGGCAGATTTACAGTCCTTGGTCATATATTCCAATGAGGTGCAGCATCTGAAACATAACCCAAGTTCACTGAGAATGTACTAGCACTCCTGTATGGTTTTGGACCTAAATACTCTGCATTTGTTTAACGAATGTGGTTTTTAATGAATGAGACATTCACGATTGAAAGACTTGTCTCCTGACGATGTAGTGTAATGTTTACCAGTAGGTACTGCAGGTGGTGGCAGGTTAGTCTATCTAACGCTCATACTGTTTTAAAGTTTGTGTTTATGTGTGATGTTTTCATACTTCGAGGATGATGCTGCTGGTGCTGCAGTGTTAAACTGTAGGAAATCGAGGCTGGGGTTATTCCTCATCAATGAGCCTGCAGAAATGAATAAATGGAGGAAAAGTGACATTGTGTGCTCTTTTGTATCTTGAGGCCCATGCTGCCCACTTCTCTTGCAAACTGTTTGGCAGCTTTGTGACAATTGGGTTCACTCCATGGTCCGTGTCCAGATAACACAGTCCTCAGACGGGGTTCTCTTTTTGCAAGTTCCAATTCCATGAGCAGATCACTTAAGTCCAGAAGCTTGTGGACTTCCTTAAGATTGATCTTTTGGATGTCCTGCAGTCTCTTGAATAGGGCCCTTTCTATAGCTTCAGCACTGCCAAATGTTGGCTCTTGATACGAATTGTAGAGCCTGTTCCCCACCATTTGATCATGATATCGAGCTTCTGTCCTGCAGATAAGTTGAGGTCGGCAATGGCAGCCTTGAAGGTTGCTTTCCAGGCTCTGTAGTACTCTGCACGGTTGTCAAACTTCAAGAGACTGGTGTTGATTAGCTCCCTACTCACCATGAACATGGTAAACTCAGACATGTCTGATTTTTCACTCCTTGTTGCCGTGTCAACTTGTGGTGCCGCTTGGGAGTATAAGCTGGCGTGAAGTTGTGAGCTGTTTCCGGGTAGAATGAAGTTGCTGCAGAGATGAGCTGTGGTCTAGCCTCTGGAGGTTCTGATGACTGCTGCTTGAGCTGTGGAGACAGGCCAGAAAGCACCTTGTGGTCATCTTGTTGTAATAACTGTCCTTGAGAGGGCACAATGGGGTGTTGGTTTTAGGTTTGTGCAAGTTCTGTGGGCAATACCGGCACCGCAGGTAGAGCTGACTTGGAAGTTTTAAGCATTGTCAGCTTGAACAGTGCTGAAAATAGGGGGCGCTGCAGATGACTGTTTCAGCACATAGTTACTGGTATGATCAACTGGATCGTCTTCTTCCTGTGGTGGTAGGTAAACTGGATCAAGACTTTGACTCAATGCATGTTCAAGTACTTTTACCTTGGCTAGTTCAATTTTTTGTTCCATCTCTGTTTGAAGAATCTTTATCCGAGCCTCTGCTTCTGCTCTCTCTCTTAGCTTGCGCTTCTGCATCTGCCACTGCTTTCATGGCTTCAGCTTTTTGCAAAGCAACATCTTACTTTGGATTTCTCTGCATTTATGCGGGCCTCTAGTATTCTGTCACTCAGGACTGAACTGCTTGCACAAGATAATCTGTATGACTCAGCAGAATGTTTAGATGAATTTGATCTATGTGATCTGGTTTCTTGCGAATGAGTGATAAGGGTAGCGCCCCGAGGGTTCGGCCGCTACAGGGGTATTGCACATCTGCCAGAGGTGTGATATCCCACTCCCGGGTAAGGATGGAGTGTGGACCAAGACTCAGTAAGCTGCATGCATCACACACACCCCATTTCCGAGGGACAGCTCAGCGGTGCTCCCACTAGACAGAAGTGCAGGCATGACAGCATCTGTCCCTGGCTGGAGTGGGGAGGGGGGGAGGAAATCCCAGTGATGTAGGAGCAGGAGGGGACGGTCTCTGGGCATAGGTAGGAGCCCATTGGTTGCAAGTCACCTGGGCTCATACACAGAGAAGGAGGTATATAAGGTGGGCACCATCTTAGAACAGCAGTCAGTTCGGTGAGAGAAGGAGCTCAGCCAGAGAGGGCTGACAGGGAGCTGTGGCTCAGTCTGGGCCCAGCTCCACGAGACAGGCCTGGAGTGAAGGCCAGAAACAGCAGAGAGGACAGGACCAGCAGAGAGGAACAGAAAGGAAAGGAAGAAAGGAACGGAACACTAAGAGAGGCCCAGAGACACGAAGGCAGAAGGAACCCCAAAGGCCCAGGAGATTGCGGGTGACGGGTTGGCAGAACAGGGTACCGGATCCCAAGTTGGTGGAGGCGACTAATCTTCAGCCAAGGATCTGTGGTCGTGATCACATCTTGGTGCGACCCCTCACTACACCTACTAGAAAGGCACACCACATAGGGTCAGGGAAGTGGACATCCAACATCCCAAGAGAAGGCCCGAGGCAGCTGGACAAAAGTAGTGTCACTGGTGGGGCACGGCCAGAGAAAGGAATTGAAGGGAGTCCTGTGCCACACTCTGGAATTGCCTGGGAGTTGACCGAGCCCCTTTCCTGGTGGACGCAGCACGGCTTGGGCAGTCACTACCGGTACCGAAGTGATTTGGAATATAAAGAACTGTGAGTAAAGCCTTTGAACTGCAATCCCACATCTCTGTGCTTCATCGCCGCGCCAGCACTACTAGTGCTGGGACACTCGCACCATCACTCCCATCATCCACTCTTTCTGCCCTGGGGCTGCACTCTTCCCGTGGGGTGTCACACTACCTCAGCTGCATGCACCATCAGCCCCAGCGGTCTACCTTGCAGCGGCGGTCCACACTGACCGCAATCCACGGGTGGTGTAGTCGGACAATTAATCTAGAACCCCCACAAAATACCGCCATTGGCCTGACCACCCTGAGCCACGGGACCGGGTCGCCACCATGGATACTACAACCCCCAGAAGCCCGGTTCCGGGTGCCCCTCGGCCCAGGGGGCGAGTCAGCTTTGGCGTAGTCAGCAGGATCGTTACCAGCCCGCCACTAACGGGAGATTGCGCAGGGTGTTTTTCGGCCATTTTGATTTTTGGGTGCAAAAATTACTGCACAGCTCCCGTATGTCACTCCAATAAAATTCCCCAAATATTTTGAGTGAATTGCGGGGTTTTCAGTCTGAGTGACCATTGCTACATGAAAAATTATTACTGGAATCTGAGGTAAAATATGCAGAAAGTCTCTTTAGAAGGTATATTCTGAGGTGAATCTCCACATACATAAACTGTTCTTTAATTGTGCAAGCAAAAGGTTCATTTAAACGTGAAAACAGCTTGGTGAAGTTTGCAGAAGACTTCTAGATGAGTGTAGATTATTGCATACGCGCTGCGCCTCTCTCCAACTTGCCTGTTGCTAGGGAGATTTCTGTGTGAGATACAGCTGCGCTCTGGTGTGCAGGCATAAGGCAGACTATCGTGTTTGCCTTATGCCTGCACTGGACTCAAAGACAATTTTTAACTGTTCTGTCTCCATATAAGGTGAATGGAGGTATAGCTCACTGATAAGGTGTTGTGAGATTTTTCCTACCTCCGAATCCAAGATGAGGAGCAAACAGGACCAGTGCAGACTCAGCGTCCATAGACTCAAATGTAGAACCACAGGGTGGGTACAATTCAAGACTAGGCTTATTAATATCCGGATACAGAAGTAATACTTGTCGGTGCAATACTTTAACTTTTTCTGAAGCCGCTGATGTCGGTTGTTGCTGGTCAGAAATTGATAACTTCACAAGCCCAGCACAAGTGGTCCTTGTTTCACAGCAACTCGGGCTATAAAATGGCTGCCTAGAGCAAGTGACCAATGAACTGCCGTGTGAAGGCACGCCCAGTTTGAACCAACTTAATTGGAATAACCAAGAGCAAGCGGTAAACAAATGGCAGCATAGCAAGTTAATACATTTAGCAGGTAATAAAAAAATGCAGAACTTATTTTCTAAGATATGTAAACCGAACAGCTGATTAGTAATTATGTATGGGGGAACAGCATATGTTTCCTTCCAGCAGCAGATCTCCCCCATAACAGTGTCAGCAGACATATTATTAAATATTTTACCAGATTTTTTGCTTCAATTTTTTGCCCTATTTTCCTCCTCTAGAACCTATGCACATTTTATGGTCTGGTGCATCTTATAGTCTGAAAAATATGGTAATTGTCGCAATCTTTCTTAGGTATCATTCAGATATCCGTTTTTTTTCACTTAGGAGAAACATGGAGAGTTCCATCATTTTTTTTATCTGAGTTTCACCTGACAGTCTCAGAATAGTGTCAACAGACCTAGTTCCAAGCTTCTCCATCTTCCGAGTACCGTCTGATTTTTTTTTTTTTATATGGACCCATAGACTTGCATTACTGATTTTGATCTGACACTCAGATCAATATAGGACATGTCTCTGCAATTCTGTGGGGACCACGTGGTCCGGCAAAAGAATCGGGTATGTGGATAGCCCCCTAGATTATCATAGGCATAAGTGCTATCTGTGAAAGGCATGGATAGGATTTGTACAGTGAAAACAGACATCTGAATTAGTCCTGACTTTGCTGGCTTGATCAAGGTCATGACCTATATTTTTAAGGAAACATCCCATAAACTATGTAACCTGCTACCAAAGCTGTGTTTCAGATTCATATTGTAAAACCGTGACACTGATGGAATTTGGTTATTTTTTTTAATCGGAAATGGTAAACACTGGAACACTGCCAAACACAATGGATGACTTCAATTTCTCCACTGACATAAAAGTAATCCTTCTTCTTTACTTGGTAAGTAGCTTGACATATAAAAGAAAAATGTTCATGTAATACATCTAATAATTCTACATAAAAAGCTAGTAATTACTATACTTTGCTCTTCAGTGATCCATGTTACATACTTTCCATAAACTGGTAAAAGCTTTACAAAGAGGTTTGTTCTATCTCTAAGACATGTATCTTCCGTTTAGGAGTCTTCCCATATTGTTTCTGGAGTGCTATTCATTCCACTGAGGACTTTAATCCCTTCGTAACCTTGGGTTTTGTCGTTTTTGCTTTATCGTTTTTTGCTCCCCTTGTTCCCAGAGCCATAGCGTTTTTAATTTTTGGACAATATGGCCATGTGAGGGCTTATTTTTTGCGGGACAAGTTGTACTTTTCAACGCCCTTACTAGTTTTACCATATCGTGTACAGGAAAACGGGAAAAAAATTCCAAGTGCGGTAAAATTGCAAAAAAAGTGCAATACCACAGTTGTTTTTTATTTAATTTTTTTACCACGTTCACTGAATGCTAAAACTGACCTGCCTTTCTTATTCTTCAGGTCATTTCGAGTTCGTAGACACCAAACATGTATATTTTATATTTAAGTGGTGAAAAAAAATTCCAAAATTTGGTAAAAAAAACGAAAAAAAAATTGTGCCATTTTCCAAGACCTGTAGTGTCTCCACTTTTCATGATCCGGGGCCGGGTGAGGGCTTATTTTTTGCGCGCCAGGCTGACGTTTTTATTGATAACATTTTGAGGTAGATCCGATGTTTTGATCGCCCGTTATTGCATTTTATTGCAATTTTGTGGTGACCAAAAAACGTAATTCTGGCGTTTAGAATTTTTTTCTCGTTACACCGTTTACCGATTGGATTAATTCTTTTTTTATATTGATAGATTGGGCGATTCTGAACGTGGCGATACTGAATATGTGTATGTGGGTTTTTTTTTTTATGTTTTATTTTGAATGGGGCGAAAGGGGGGTGATTTAAACTTTTATATTTTTTTTATTTTTTTAATATTTTTAAAAACATTTTTTTTTCACTTACTGCATGCTTCAATAGTCTCCATAGGGGACTAGAAGCAGCAATTGTCTGATCGTCTCTGCTACATACAGGGGACGAGCAGATCCCCTGCATGCAGCAGAAATGGTCCTGTGCTATGAGCGCCGACCACTAGGTGGCGCTCATAGCGACACCAGATCATGACAACCACAGGCGTCTGCTGCAGACCCTGGGTTGTCATGCACGCCCATCGGCGACCCGCGATCACGTGACGGGGTCGCCGATGGGCGGGGCTTATGACGCGCAACCCGGAAGCGCGCGTTAAATGCCGCTGTCGGAGATTGACAGCAGCATTTAACATGTTAACAGCCGCGGGTGGATCGCGATTCCACCCGCGGCTGTTGCGGGCACATGTCAGCTGTAAGAATCAGCTGACATGTGCTCGGTTCAGTGAGGGCTCAGCGCAGCAGCCCTCACTGAACCGGGGGTACGCAAATGTGCGTACTAATACGGCTAGGGTTGGAAAGGGGTTAAAGAGTAAAGTGTACTAAGGGGACCATTAAAGAAAGAGTAAAGCAAACTATGAAGTTTTCCACTGAACCTCGGTATCTTTGCAAAGCAGCAAAGCCAGAGTAATGAAATGAGAACTGTGCAGTGCATAGTAAGAGCAGGATCATTTTCTTATTTAGTCTAAAAGGGACACTTTAATTGTTTGATGATGTTTTGGCATATAAGAGTTTTTTCTCTTTCCCTTTCATTAAAATTATCTTCAAAAGCATTATGTTTCTACAAACAGTATATCTATTCTAGCCCTCAAAAAACACAAACTTTATAATAAAATATAATTGCTGGGCTGCTATTAGATGGGGTTTAAATTTGGATAAAGACTCGGCTCTATTTTCCATGTTGGCAAGACTCTATATGATCATTGGATGTGACAGCTAATGAAAATGGCATAAGGGGTATCTTCAACTCTACACTTTTGAGTAAAAACACGTGAAGTTTGCCATTTACCAACTAAAATTGAATCAAGATTTCTGTTTTAAAAAAAAATGCATAAAGTACATTTTACAGCTCAAGCAAGTCGTAAATGTACTGAAAACCACGTCTCTTGGATTATATACTATATACCTGAATCAGGAATTAACAATAGTTGGTATAGGGGTTCCTGTCACACCCAAGTTCAGAGGGGCCCAAAAGTTCTATTTAGTCCATGTGAGAAGATCAATACCATTAGAGACAACTGATAGTTGGAGGCCCTGTTGGTGCTTTTGTACTGGGGCCCATGAGCTTCAGGTTATGCTAATGTAGCTGAATATACTCAAAGCTACATGTCTATGTCACATTATTTGCATTTAATCCACTCGCCTGTGTCACTCGATCCCCAAACCACTGTATCAAATCCAAAGAAGTTTGATCCAGTAAGTGGCAAAAATATTGCCTTTTATTAAATATCCATTAAAAGCTTTACAAAATACTCCATTTGATGTACATTCTGTCCAATAGCTCTACAGATCTCAGTAGCAATATTACCAGTAGACACTTTTTGAATTCAAATGTTTCCTAAATGTTTACCTAACATCAATCAAAAGTGAGATTTAAACCTCACTTGTAAAAACATCTCCATGGTACATAGTCAATTAGATCATTAACAAATAAATAGTGCACCCAATGTAGTTAATACCACAAAGTGTGCATTGTATGTAGCATTCTAGTTGTGTGCTACTACAATTAATGAATTCAATTATACAGTGTTATCTGTCATCAATTGCAATTTGGACGTTTCTGACTTATTTAACAAAATTGACATGATGTAAACTTGTATATGCCACATTTATAAAATCCCACATGAGAAAGCCATGTTTTTTATGATGTTATTTCATGACCAGAATATACTCTCTATATTTGGAGAGCTTTTTGTCGAAAAAGTGTAACCATCTTGAATTTTTTCACAAAATGATACATCCCTTCATAACATAGGAAAATTATTAATTATCCCTCTGTTTTGATTGAACTCCTTATTAAAAGTAGCTATAAAATGTGTCTATTAGACATTTTGGCCCTGATTCATCATTGCCTCCATGTAACGAGGCTTGAGGTGTTATCCATGAGCAAGGTACTTGTCTTCCACACCCCGCCCCGCTACAGGAAAATGGCTCTGCCACGGTCTGTGTGGAGCCGGACCCCTTTAACCCTATGATGAGAAAACCAGACAAGTTGTTAAAAATAAAGTTCTTTTCACTGACAAACCAACTGGCATACAAAGGATAGCAGGAAACAAACTTCTGTTTTCTTCTGCAGAACACAGAGGCACATTCTTAGGGTATGTGTACACGATCTGGACAAGCAGCACTTTGGACGCAGCATGCTTTATGCTGCGTCCAAAGCACTGCGCTTATTGCACACAGGTGAATCCGCATGTGTTCATTGAACCATGCAGATTTACTGCATTCAATATATTGTGCTGATCAGATTTCTCTTGTGGACACTAGCGACTCCACAAGAGAAATTGACATGGTACAGTCTTGAAAGACGTGCGGGTGAATGCATAGTGGACATGGGATTTCTACAAATCTCAACCACTATGCTGTACCATCTGGCCGCTGCTGGTTTGATGCTTCATAAGCACGCAGCATCAAACCCACAGCAGCTCCTGATCGTGTGCACATACCCTTAATGGTTACTAAATGCACCAAAATACTTGTGATGAACATTACTGTAGATTTACAGGTTAGTTTAAGGACCTTAATGATCCCATTGTAGCACCATCCGGATCAATGTGTTTCACTTTATCTACTACACTCCAATTAAACTTCCTGAGAAAAGATGTAAGAGAGATTCTCCCGCTGTTTTTTCCTATACGTGACCAACCCCGCTGACACCATCTCACAGACCGCAGGTCTGTCCAGCACTAGAACCGTACCCAACGGTCTCTTAGAGACGTTCCTATCCACCTTTTACTGTAGGTCCCTTACCTGCCTGTATAAGGGAGGAAACAGCTGCCACTGATGCTCCATTGCAGAAACTTGCTTCCTTTTCCACTGGTTCCTTCTCACACACACCAAATAGTGATTTTCTTACTCTCTGAGGGTGTCCTTCCTTGTCTCTCTCACCAACTCACTAACTACAAAAACAGGAACTGACTCTCACAACCCGCAATCCTCCTCCCAATTATGGGCCGACCCTATAGATAATCCTGTCACCCTTAACTACCAGAAACTGCAGCCTCCTGTGGGATAATACATATAATACAGTAGAATATATTTTCATACATTTGAGATAACAGGGATCTCCAGATAGATGCAACGTCATCCCCTCCACCCTTGCATCTGCATATGTATTTTGTCTAATTTTATGAGTTTTGCGTCTTTTCTTTGTTTGCACCCAATACTTTATTCTATTTGCGCCTTTTTTTAAGTCTATTTTATATGTGCCCCCGTTTTTTTTGTCTTCCACTGTGAGAGCGGAGTATACCAATTCCAGACATTTCAGCCTGATTCATCTATTGGGACTTTTTAAAAAGTTGTAAAATTTGGAGCAGCTTCATTCCAAACCTCCCCTTGTATATTTTTCTATGCTCCAGTACTTTGGCGCCATATTGTGACTTTTAGCACAAACGTGGGATTTTTGTCACCAAAAGTCACAAAAATAGTTCAAGACAGGAAGAAAGCCCATTTTTAACTTTGCTCCAAATTCATGAATCATCATTTTGATTAATTTGGCGCCCAAAATGGCAACTAATACCACAAGACAAAAATTTAAAGTGACTTAAAAAGCCACAAATGATGTGGCTTTAATTTTCTCTACACTGTTTTGTTGCGAGGTCACAATGATTTTTATCTTGTGTCATATTTTTGCTGCATTTACATAATATGCATCTAGGATAGTCTTGTTTGCTTAACGTATTGCCCATTGTTTCTTGCTCCCTCTGATTTTCATTATTGAAGCATTTGCGTTTTTACATGAGTAAGCTTAAAGGGGTATTCCCATCTCCAACATTCTATCCCAATATGTAGTAGGTGTAATAATAATAATACTAGAAAATACCTTCAATTTAGAAATGTAGTATAGTTTTTCTGATTTGCTATGTCTCTTTCCTCATGTGCAGTGCATTGCAGGACTTTAGGTGTCCATGGTTACGACCATTAGCAACTAGTTAACTGTCACTATATCAGTGGTTGTAACCATGGATATCTAAGGTCCTGCAATGCCTGTACATGAGGAAACAGACATAGTGAATCAGAAAAACTGTACTACATTTCTAATTGGAGGTAGTTGCTAATATTATTAATATTACACCTACTACATATTGGGATAGGATCTTGGATATGGGAATACCCCTTTAACATTGATGAAATATAACAAAGAAGGAGAGGTCTTGGGGCTGTAAAGGCTTTGCAGAAAAAAATGAGATGAGAGGTATGATGGCATTACTTATTTATTTGTATTGCAGAAAAAATGGAAGAAATCTGAAATATAAATCCTCACCCGTATTTGTACAACTTCTTCTGCTCCATATAGATAGGGGTTTTCTTTATGGTAGAGGAATATGCATAAAATCATAAAAATCAGCGCTCCATGAATTCATCTTGTCATACATCCAGTTGTGTCTATGCTGGGTATCCTAAGGATAGCACTATAATATTAAAATTAAATTAAAATCACAAAAATACTCTGAACATTTCTAACTAACTTATTGCATTTATTTACACATTTGCAGAGTAAGTTGCATTGTTTTTTTTTTCCATGGAACTATGGAGCAGTTGGGGTCAAAATGATATTTGGGCCAGATCACAATAAAGAAAACAAAAAACTTGAACACAAAGTATGTACTAGTTACAAATGAAGTGGGACTAAGATTATGCCAAGAAACGCAATGATCTATTTCCCAAGAGGTTCATCCTAGGACAAAGGTAGATATTTCGTCTGGGGAATTTTTTTTTTGAATAGCCTACAGATTCATAACATACCGACAGCCAATAAAGTGTATCATAATGTGCTACAAGTATGTACTACATTGGATTTCTTAAAAGAATATGCTTAAAAAGAACAAATTATAAACAGAAATTAATACTTTCTTAGTGCTTCACATTACAGGACACAAGTTAATTGGATTGCTACATATTAATGTAAACCTTAGATTAAAATGCAAATTACAAATTTCACTGCTAAGCTGAAATCATCTATCTGCTAGACTGAATGCATATTTTTTTGCCAAGGAGTTGGATCAAACTCTGCATGGCACAATGCTGTTTGTCTCTGTGAGTAAGTCACCAGATGTGGCACAGATGTTTTTCACATGTGAAGTTCTTGTTTCTTATACGTGAGGATACCAAGAAAAATAATACTAAATGCTGAAAAATATTAAAGGTAGAACAAAAAAAATCTAATTAACCGTCTACATATTATAATAGGGAATGAAAGGGAGTTCCTGATATCTTCCGCTCTCATATGGCAAGTATGCAATGGAGAAACTAATACATTTACTAATTCCATATAATTACTCTATGGTCCATTTAACCTTCAAAGCAACATTGGCAAAAAAATTCAGATATTTAGGTAATGCCGAGTTTTAAATGATCCATCGCAACCACGTCAATGCCTATCAGTTTCCAAAGACGTCTTAGCTTCCTCCCTTATTTAACACAGGGGTCTGCCAACAATAATGTCTTGCACTTTAAACTAGCCTCTCTTTAAACTGGTGATTTTTAGGAATGTTTTTCTGACCGACTGAAACAATTTTAGGTTTATAAAAATGGATTGCTCAACAGATCTTCGACATGTGTTTTTATGCCTGCAAATTTTAATGTGCAAAATTGAAAGTTTAAGCCTCTCTGAGTTGCTAAAAATGTTGTCTTACATAATATTAACATTTTTACAGTGCATTTATCATAGATTCTGAATAATGTGTAAAAAGAAGTCATGGGATCTTCTAACTGATCGTCAGGTCTTTTTCTCCTTTGGCAGATCAGTGTCTGCATTCTGTTACTCACTAATTCTTTTTCTCTTCATATGCCCTTAAATCAATCTGATTATTTTTATTTTTCTAATAACTGTAGAGAAGTAGTTATTCAATAACAAAGCTTAAGTTTCATTTATAAAGAAGCCAGCTCACATATGTAACTTGGACCTGGTAGTATGGAATTCCTTAACCCCTTCACGACTTCTGCCATTCATATATGGTGCAAGTCGGAAGTGGGTGTATGGAGCAGGCTCACAGTTTGAGTCCACCCCATACGCGGCAGGTGAGGGTTGTGTGTTACAGCCAGGACCTTCTTCTAACAATTGCAGGTGACACTTAACATGCACATGGGGGCGCGTCATTCAATGTGCCCATTGGCGTGCCCATGACATGGGTTGCTATGATGACCGGGGATTTATTGAAGACTTTTTTGCTTGTCATTATTGAACTCCTTTGAGCCTGTGCCAGGCTTCAAAGGAGACCATGGATTCAGTTATAAACATGCTATGGCATCGCTGTATATAGCACAAGCAATTAGATGATCACAGCTTCAAGTCCCCCAGGGGGACTATTAACCCCTTTACAACCCAAGGTGGTTTGCACGTTAATGACCAGGCCAATTTTTACAATTCTGACCACTGTCACTTTATGAGGTAATTACTCTGGAACGCTTCAATGGATTCCCCTGATTCTGAGATTGTTTTTTCGTGACATATTGTACTTCATGATAGTGGTAAAATTTCTTCGATATCACTTGAGTTTATTTGTGAAAAAAATGGAAATTTGGCGAAAATGTTGAAAATTTTGCAATTTTCAAAATTTGAATTTTTATGCCCTTAAATCAGAGAGATATGTCACACAAAATAATTAATAAATAACATTTCCCACATATCTACTTTACATCAGGACAATTTTGGAACCAAATTATTTTTTTTATTGGGGAGCTATAAGGGTTAAAAGTTGACCAGCGATTTCTCATTTTTCCAACAAAATTTACAAAACCATTTTTTTAAGGACCACATCATATTTAAAGTCACTTTGAGGGGTCTTTATGACAGAACATACTCAAAAGTGACACCATTTTAAAAACTGCACCCCTCAAGGTGCTCAAAACCACATTCAAGAACTTTATTAACTCTTCAGGTGCTTCACAGGAATTTTTGGAATGTGGAAGAAAAAAATTAACATTTAACTTTTTTCATAAAAATGTTACTTTAGACACAATTTTTTTTTATATTTGCAGGGGTAACAGGAAAAAATGGACCCCAAAATTTGTTGAGCAATTTCTCCTGAGTAGGCAGATACCCTATATGTGGGGGAAAACCACTGTTTGGGTGCACGGCAGGGTTCGGAAGGGAAGGAGCGCCATTTGACTTTTTGAATGTAAAATTTGCTTGAATAATTAGCGGACGCCATGTTGCATTTGGAGAGCCCCTGATGTGCCTAAACAGTGGAAACCCCCCACAAGTGACACCATTTTGGAAACTAGACCCCTCAGGGAACTTATCTAGATGTGTGGTGAGCACCTTGAACCCCAAGGTGCTTCACAGAAGTTTATAACATTGAGCCATAAAAATAAAATTTTCACATTTTTCCCACAAAAATGTTTTTCAGCCCCCACTTTTGCATTTTCATAAGGATAACAGAAGAAATTGCACTATGCAGTGTAACATACCTGGCGGCGTCCTTGCATAGTGGTCCATCTCCCACTGTGCAAGAGCGCGCACTTGATTTCCAGTCCAGACTGCCTTCCATACTGTCTGCTTTGCTCTGCTCTGGCTGCTTAGGGCGACGCCCGCCGAACTTCCTGTTTCTTGTAGCTGCTGCAGACACACCCCTAATGCATCATCTGCCTATTGCTGTCTGTCACCTGTTATTTAAACCAGCTCCTCCTTGGAATCCTTGCCTGAGCATCTTGTTCTGTCAGTTGGCTTCTAGTCACTGATGTGCCAGGTCCTGTCTATGTTTCCTGCCTTGCGATATCAGTTCCCGTGTCTGAACTGTGTCCTGTCTGTGTACTCCAGCCAGCTGTCTTTCTGCCTTTCCTGGAGGCCCGTGTGAACACGCTCTTAGCCTGATCCTTCTGCCCTCTATGGGCCGCATACCTAGATCTGCTATCTGTGTCTTTTACCAGTGTCTGTTCCTGCCCTAACTATCTTCCAGCCTGTTTCCCGTCTCTCTCTACGCCCATATCTTCCCTTTTTCTGCAGAGTCTGAACTCGTACCCAACTCCTGCTCGTTGTCACTGTACTTCCGTTTGTGAGTTTGTGGTCCACTCGCTACTTCACTGCAAGTACCCTGTGGTTATCCGGTTCTGCCTTTCCCTTCCTGTCTGTTCCGTGTGAACAGAGCCCTGTCCCCTCTGCCCTGCCTTGCTTGCCGCCTCGGCGGTTTCTGCCTGCTCTGCCTTGTTCACCGCTCCGGCGGTTCTTGCCTGCTCTGCCTTGCTCACCGCTCCTGCGGCTCTTGCCTGCTCTCCCTTTGCTCACCTCTCCAGGCGGTCTCGCTCTGCTCTGACCCTTTGCTCACTGCTCCGGCAGTCTCGCTCTGCTCTGACCCTTTGCTCACTGCTCCGGCAGTCTCGCTCTGCTCTGACCCTTTGCTCACTGCTCCGGCAGTCTCGCTCTGCTCTGACCCTTTGCTCACTGCTCCGGCAGTCTCGCTCTGCTCTGACCCTTTGCTCACTGCTCCGGCAATCTCGCTCTGCTCTGACCCTTTGCTCACTGCTCCGGCAGTCTTGCTCTGCTCTGACCCTTTGCTCACTGCTCCGGCAGTCTCGCTCCGCTCTGACACTTTGCTCACTGCTCCGGCAGTCTCGCTCTGCTCTGACCCTTTGCTCACTGCTCCGGCAGTCTCGCTCTGCTCTGACTCTTGCTCACTGCTCCGGCAGTCTCTTCCTGCTCCACTCTCGCTCACCGCTCCAGGCGACCTTGTCCTGCTCTACTCTCGCTCACCGCTCCAGGCGGTCTCGTCTTGCTCTGCTCTTGCTCGCCGCTCCGGGCGGCCTCACTCTGCTGTGTTTGTCCACCGCATCTGCTGTTCTGTTCCTGAGTCCCAGTCTGTACTGGGACCTATCCACTCTGTGCTCCAACCTGTCGTACCTGCCAGTACCTCCCTGCCTGCATACCAGTCATGCTTACCAGCATCCACCTGCCTGCATACCGGCCGTACCTGTCAGTACCTCCCTGTTTGCATACCAGTCGTGCTTGCCAGCAGCCACCCGTCTGTGTGCCAGCCTAACCTGCCTGTTCCTGTATTCCCCAGTGTGGGTCAACAGCCGTGTCCGGGGTCTGACCTGGAGTAGCCCCTGGTCCCTCTGCTCGGTTCCTCCTTGGTGCACTGGCATTGTATGCCGTCCTGCGACCTTGGTCGGATCGGGTAGATACTTAGTTACACCCCTCCAGGCATTCACTCTCCGGTACGGTCCAGTGGAATCACTACATATACACGCACACGCCAGTCAGTCCGGGCGTGTGCATTACATGCAGTTTGTTGTGAAATTTCTCCTGAGTTAGCAGATACCCCATATGTGGGGGAAAACCACTGTTTGGACGCACGGCAGGGTTCGGAGGGGAAGGAGCGCCATTTGACTTTTTAAATGTAAAATTTGCTTGAATAATTAGCGGACGCCATGTTGCATTTGGGGAGCGCCTGATGTGCCTAAACAGTGGAAACCCCCCACAAGTGACACCATTTTGGAAACTAGACCCCTCAGGGAACCTATCTAGATGTGTGGTGAGCACCTTGCACCCCCAGGTGCTTCATAGAAGTTTATAACATTGAGCCGTAAAAATAAAATTTTCACATTTTTCCCACAAAAATGTTTTTCAGCTCCCACTTTTGCATTTTCATAAGAGTAACAGAAGAAATTGCACTATGCAGTTTGTTGTGCAATTTCTCCTGAGTTAGCAGATACCCCATATGTGGGAGAAAACCACTGTTTGGGCACGGTAGGGTTCGGAAGGGAAGGAGCGCCATTTGACTTTTTGATTGTAAAATTTGCTTGAATAATTACAGATGTGCCCCTGATGTGCCTAAACAGTGGAAACCCCCCATAAGTGACACCATTTTGGAAACTAGAACCCTCAGGGAACTTATCTAGATGTGTGGTGAGCACCTTGAACCCCCAAGTCCCTTACAGAAGTTTATAACATGGAGCCGTGAAAGTAAAAAAATCTAACTTTTTCCACAAAAATGATGTTTTTGCCCCAATTTTTTTATTTTCACACGGGTAAGAGGAGAAAATGGACCCCAAAAACTTTTGTGCAATTTCTCCTGAGTACACCAATACCCCATATGTGGGGAAAATACAGTGTTTGGGCGCACGGCAGAGTTCAGAAGGGAAGGAGCACTGTGTGACTTTTTGAACTCAAAATCGTCTGGAATCGAGACTGGACGCCATGTCGCGTTTGGAGAGCCCCTGATGTGCCTAAATAGTGGAAACCCCCCACAAGTGACCCCATTTTTGAAACTACACCCCTCAAGGATTTTATCAAGGGTTATAGTTAATATTTTGAACCCAGAGGTACGACACAGAATTTGATAACATTAGGTCATCATATTGAATAAGTAGTCATTAGTCTTGAGTGCAAGTGCTCACTACTTGAGTTTACATCGGGTGCTCGAGTATGCACCATGTATCACGGGTGCTCAAGTGACATGCTCGAGTCCCCGCCCTCATGTATCACGGTTATTAGACACCCCAAAAAAAACATGCGGGGATCGCTCGTGCTTGGCAGGCAATCCCCGCGAGGTTTTTTTGGCCGCGAAGCATATGGGGTGGAGACTCGAGCATTCGCGATACTCAATGCATACCCGAGCACCCGATGCAAACTCAAGTACCGAGCACTTGCGCTCAACACTAGTTGTCATAGCGTCATCTTTTTTTTTTTACTTTTGAAAAAAAAAACAACCCCAACCCTAACCCTGCCCTAACATTAGCACAACCCTAACCCCAATCCCAGCCCTAGCGTTTATTTTTTACGCCGTTCCTAGTGTGGTATAAGTGATTAGACGACCTTATTCTTCGGGTCGGTGCGACTACAGATATACAGAATCATATTGGGTTTTTATGATTGACAGCTGTCACACACTAAAAGACTTTTGTAAAATCTAGTTTTTGCATCGCCATATTTTGAGAGCTATAATTTTTCCATATTTTGGCCGACAGAGTTATGTGATGGCTTATTTTTTGCGGAATGAGTTGACGTTTTTATTGGTGCCATTTTCAGGCATGTGACATTTTTTGATCGCTTTCTATTCCAGCTTTTGGGAGGCAGAATAAACAAAAACCAACAATTCAGAAATTGTTTTTTTTTGTTTTTTTTTATTCTACTCCGCGTGTGGTAAAATTGATAAGGTAGCTTAATTCTTCAGGTCACTACGTTTACAGCGGTACCACATTTATATCGTTTTTCTATGTTTTGGCGCTTTTACACAATAAAAGCTATTTTATAGAAAAAATTATTTTTTTGCATCACTTTATTCTGAGAGCTTTAACTTTTTGATTTTTCGGATGATGGAGCTGTATGGAGGCTTGTTTTTTGTGGGACAAGATGACGTTTTTAGCGGTACCATTTTTATTTATATGCATCTTTTTGATCGTGTGTTATTCCATTTTTTGTTTGGCGGTATGATGATAAAGCATTGTTTTTTGCTTCGTTTTTTATTTTTATTTTTTACCGTGTTCACTGAAGGGGTTAACTAGTGGGACAATTTTATATGTCGGGTCATTCTGGACGCGGCGATACCAAATATGTGTACTTTTATTGTTTGTTTGTTTTTTTCCATAATAATATTTATTGCTGGGTACATTATATTTTTATTTTTGGTGGATTATTTTTTTAATTTTTTTTTTTTTATATTTTTACAATTTTTTTAAACATTTTTTTCACTTTCTGACAGTTTTTTTATTTGTTTACTTTGTCCCACTATGGGCCTTCACTTTTTTTTATTCTGATCGCCTGCATAGCATAGGGATAACGCACCATCCCTGTGCTATGCAGTATGTCAGCGCTGCACAGTGAGAAGATAGTTTGGTCATGTACTGCGCATGACCAAAAAATCTTCCTGCTGTCTGGTGACCCGGATGTTATCATGACGACATCAGGTCGTCATGGCAACATCCGGGAAGCTGCGGCAGACAGCGCTGGAGGCCGGAAGAGGAGGTGAGTATCCCGATCACCTCCCCTTAGCCACCGCAATGCTGCGATCGACTTCGATCGCAGCATTGCGGGGGTTAATGTGCCGGGAGTGGTGCGGGACCATTCCCTGCACATAGTACCGGGTGTCAGCTGTGATAATCAGCTGACACCCGGCGGCAATTGCGCCCGCACAGCCTGTGTGTGCACGCGATTGCCATGACGTACTACACTGTGTGCCGAATTATTAGGCAAATGAGTATTTTGATCACACGATACTTTTTATACATGTTGTCCTACTCCAAGCTGCATAGGCTTGAGAGCCAACTACCAATTAAGTAGATCTGGTGATGTGCATCTCTGTAATGAGGAGGGGTGTTGACTAATGACATCAAAACCCTGTATAAGGTGTGCTTAATTATTAGGCAACTTCCTTTCCTTTGGAAAAATGGGTCAGAAGAGAGATTTGACTGGCTCTGAAAAGACCAAAATTGTGAGATGTCTTGCAGAGGGATGCAGCAGTCTTGAAATTTCCAAACTTTTGAAGCGTGATCACCGAAAAATCAAGCGTTTCATGGCAAATAGCCAATAGGGTCACAAGAAGCGTGATGGCAAAAAAAGGCTCAAAAGTAACTGACCATGAATTGAGGAAAATCAAGTGTGAAGCTGCCAAGATGCCATTCGCCACCAGTTTTGCCATATTTCAGAGCTGCAACGTTACTGGAGTATCAAAAAGCACAAGGTGTGCGATACTCAGGGACATGGCCAAGGGTAGGAAGGCTGAAAAACGGCCACCTTTGAACAAGAAACATAAGATAAAACGTCAAGAATGGGCCAAGAAATATCTTAAGACTGATTTTTCAAAGGTTTTATGGACTGATGAAATGAGAGAGACTCTTGATGGGCCAGATGGATGGGCCGGAGGCTTGATCAATAAAGGGCAGAGAGCTCCACTCCGACTCAGACGCCAGCAAGGTGGAGGTGGGGTACTGGTATGGGCTGGTATCATCAAAGATGAACTTGTGGGACCTTTTCGGGTTGAGGATGGGGTGAAGCTCAACTCCCAGACCTACTGCCAGTTTCTGGAAGACAACTTCTTCAAGCAGTGGTAGAGGAAAAAGTCGGTATCGTTCAAGAAAAACATTTTTCATGCAGGACATTGCTCCATCACATGCATCCAACTACTCCACAGCATGGCTGGCCAATAAAGGTCTAAAAGAAGAAAAAATAATGACATGGCCCCCTTGTTCACCTGATCTGAACTCCATAGAGAACCTGTGGTCCATCATAAAATGTGAGATCTACAGGGATGGAAAACAGTACACCTCTCGGAACAGTGTCTGTGAGGCTGTGGTGGCTGCTGCACGCAATGTTGATCGAAAACAGATCAAGCAACTGACAGAATCTATGGATGGAAGGCTGTTGAGTGTCATCATAAAGAAAGGTGGCTATATTGATCACTAATTTTTTGGGTTTTGGTTTTTGCATGTCAGAAATATTTATTTCTAAATTTTGTGCACTGATATTGGTTTACCTGGTGAAAATAAACAAGTGAGATGGGATTATATTTGTTTTTTATTAAGTTGCCTAATAATTCTGCACAGTAATAGTTACCTGCACAAACAGATATCCTCCTAAGATAGCCAAATCTAAAAAAAACCCCACTCCAACTTCCAAAAATATTAAGCTTGGATATTTATGAGTCTTTTGGGTTGATTGAGAACATAGTTGTTCATCAATAATAAAAATAATCCTCTAAAATACAACTTGCCTAATAATTCTGCACACAGTGTAATACGGGTCAGGCTCTTAAAGCCCAGGGCACTGACGCGTATTAATACGTCATGGGCTTTAAAGGGGTTAAGAACAATTAAAAGTGAAATAAAATGTTTTAAAAAACAGAAAAAAACATAGAAAAAACCCATAAAAGTTCATGTCACACTCCTTTTCCCCCATTAAAAATAAAGATATTAAAAAATACACATATCTAGTATTGTCATGCTCAGAAAAGTCTTATCTATTAAAATATAAAAATAATTAATCCGACTGGTAAACATCGTAAACGAAAAAATTCTAGAAAGCCAAAATTGCGTTGCCCACTAAATCTAATAACTGGTTGGGCCACCCTTAGCAGCAACAACTGCAATCAAGCGCTTGCGATAACTGGCAATGAGTCTTTTACAACGCTCTGGAAGAATTTTGACCCACTCATCTTTGCAAAATTGTTGTAATTCAGACACATTAGAGGGTTTCTGAGCATGCACTGCCTTTTTAAGGTCATTCCACAGCATCTCAATCAGATTAAGGTCAGGACTAGTGATGAGCGAGCATTCTCACTGTCTCACTGTTTGAGATACTCGGCGCTCGCCAAGTATTTCCAGGGTTGCTTGGCGGGAGCTTGGGTCCCCTCCCTGCATGTTTGGCACTCTTTAGAGCGCCAATCAACATGCAGGGATTGTCTGCCACACACTGTAATGCCGCAGCCATGTTGGTTATGGCATTACAGTGATTGGCTGGCCACACAGCGTCATCACGTCTATATCAGACCTGACGCCACCGTGCTTGTCACAGTGTACTCCACAATCAGGCAGTGTAGGGAGAGGTGCTGCTGAGCTAGGGAGAGATTTGCTTGTTTATTAGTTAGTGTAGGTATTCTACAAGATTCTCTACATATCCATCTCAACTAACAGTCCTTTTGAGGACTAATCCAGCTGCAGAGATATCAGTGATAGGCAGGCAGGGTATATAGCAGACTGCAGTACATATAGCAAGAGGGTCCATTCCAGTTTTGTCTGCTGGTGCTTTTACAGATATTTGTAGAAACAGCCCCAGGTATCAGGGACCAGGAATATTTTTTTTCATCTTAATCCTGATTATTTGCTTAAAAAGCAATCCAGAGAACACCGTTTATCTGCGCCATTTGCTTGTTGGCACTGCAGAATACAGCCAGATCCTTTCCATATTACAGCACTAAAAATCCATCTATTTAAAACTGTGGTTTGTCAGTCACACGGATCACATATAATTGCGCTGAAAATATTGTCATTTCTGGCATCCATTGAAATTTTGTTGCAGTGGGTCAGCGAACTTATTGACACGAGGTCGGCGCTGTTAAAAATAGTTACCTACAGGCCAGCTATTTAAAACTGTGGTTTGATCGTCACAGGGATCACATGTAAGATCGCTCTAAATTCTGCCATTTCTGGCCTCCATTAAAATTTTGTTTCAGTGTGTCAGTGAAGTTCTTGACACCAGTTTGCTGTTAAAAATAGATACCTACAGGCCAGCTATTTAAAACTGTGGTTTGTCCGTCACACGGATCACATATAAGTTCGCTCCAAATTCAGCCATTTGTAGTGAGCGTGGAAGATATTGTCCTCCATTTAAAATGGGCAAAGTGCGTGGCAAGGGACGGGAAACTGGACATGATGGTGATGGTGCATGCAGAGGCCGAGGCGGTGGGCAAGCTGAAATTGTGCCACGACAAACACCCACATCTTCTCGCTCGACCTTCCTGTCCCAATTAATAGGGGACCGCAGAACACCACTATTGAACACAGAGCAGTGTGAAAAGGTTATTGGTTGGATAGCAGATAATGCTTCCAGTCACTTAGCCACCACCACCACCCTGTCTTCCTCATGATCAAGTCTCAGTAGCCGTGAGTCTGGACTGCATATTCCTCACCCTGATCCTCCTTCCTCCCATCATGCCGAGAGCCAAGAGACAACTGACCCCACACTTGGACACTCCGAAGAGCTGTTCACTTTTTCATTTATAGATTCAGGCTCCTCGCCTGATCCACTTGAAGCAGGTCAAGAGGAGATCGCATGTAGTGATGTCCAAATATTTGAGCAGCCACGGTCATACGAAGGCGACGGTGGGAAAGTGTCACAAGAGGTGGACGATGATGAGACACAATTGCAAGAAAGTCAGGAGGAGGACCAGGGTGCTGAAGTGGAAGACAAGGTGGTGGATGATATAGTAACTGACCTAATTTAGCAGGAGGACATGCAGAGCAAGGAGAGCAGCACACAGGGGGAGGGAGGAAGAGCACCCCAACAGGCAGGAAGAAGCAGTGTGGTCGCTGCGGACAGAAGGCGGGCAACCGTTCCCTGTAACACCAACATGATGGAAGTTGCCAGAACAACTGTTAGGGCTTCCCGAGTCTGGTTGTCTTTTAAAGACTCTGCCGATAACCCCAAAAAGGCCATTTGCACCACCTGCCAGGCCATCATCAGCAGGGGTAGCAAAACGACCAGCCTGACCACCACCAGCATGATCCGGCACATGGCAGTAAAGCACCCGACTTTGTGGGCTGAACCCCAGGGTCCAGCAACAGTGTTTGCGGGGGACACCACTGCTTGTTCCGTTGTTGTGCGTGAACATCTATCCCCTGTCCATCGTGCATGCCAAGATGCCTCCTGCCCTGCACCTGTCATTTCACACTCTCAACTAGCACCATCAGAAAGCACATCCACATCCTTGTCCCAGAGCAGCATTCAGTTGTCCCTACTCCAGTCCTTGGAATGCAAGCGCAAATATGCAGTTAGCCCCCCACAGGCCACATTACTAATTTCCCACATTTCGTGCCTGCTTGCGCTCGAAGTGTTGCCTTTTAGGCTCGTGGAGACAGAAGCTTTCCGCAACCTGATGGCAGTGACCGTCCCTTGGTACTCAGTCCCCAGCCGCCACTATTTCTCTCGGTGAGCCATCCTGACATTACAGGAGCACGTGTCCCGCAACATTAGCCATGCCCTCAACAATGCAGTTACTGGGAAAGTCCACCTAGCCACAGACACGTTGGCAAGTGCTTGTAGGCAGAGATGGTAGATCTCACGGGCGGCACACTGGGTTAACATAGTGGAAGCCGGGACCCAGTCAGACCTTGGGACGGAACACATCCTTCCTATGCCGAGGATTGCAGGCCTTAGGTCAATCAGTGTTGCCCCCACAGTCTACAGCTCCTGCACCTCATCCTTAAAGATGTGTCTGACAGGATATCAAGACTCTTCAGACCTACAGATCACTACCCATTCCTGCTAATACATGTGGGGACAAATGACACCGCAAGAAAGGACCTGGAAACCATCTGCAGTGACTTTGAAGACTTAGGCAAGAAAGTGAAAGAATTGGGAGCGCAGGTGGTCTTCTCATCCATCCTCCCAGTGGATGGCCATGGAACAATGAGGTGGAATAAGATTCTACAGGTGAACAACTGGCTACGTCGATGGTGCCGTCAACAAGGATTTGGATTTCTGGATCACGGAATGAATTACCTATACGATGGACTACTTGCTAGAGATGGGGTGCACCTTACAAAGACTGGAAAACATGTATTTGGAAGTCGCCTTGCTACACTCATCAGAAGAGCTTTAAACTAGAACAATGTGGGAAGGGAAGCAAAAGGCCAGAAAAAGCCATACAGCTGACAAATACTATTGAGATCTCTGCTACTGGAAGTGGAAAAGAAGAACAAAGACAAAACAATTTAAATAATAAAAATATGGGAGGAAGAGAAACCAATCACAAACTAAAATGTTTTTATACAAATGCACAAAGCATGGGCAACAAACAAGGAGAATTGGAACTACTAATGCAGGAAAAGGAATATGATGTCGTTGGAAACACTGAAACTTGGTGGGACGATACACATGATTGGAATAAAAGGCTAAAAGGATACAACTTATTTGCAAGAAACAGACTTGATAAACGAGGAGGAGGTGTTGCATTGTATGTTAGAAAAGCGTATATCTGCACAGAGATGGAAGCTTCAGAGACTGGGAGTTCTGTGGAAACTGTTTGGGTAAGAATACAAGGAGAGAACAACGGAAAGGACACCATTGTAGGCATTTACTACAGGCCACCTGGGCAAGCTGAAGATATGGATGAACTCTTTATGTATCAAATGACCAAGTTCTCCAAAAAATATGACGTAGTGGTCATGGGAGATTTCAACTATCCAGACATTTGTTGGGAATCTCTCTCAAGTAAAACTAACAGGTCAAGCAAATTCTTATCCTCTCTTGCTGACAACTTTATCTTCCAAAAGGTAGGGGAGAAAACAAGGGGATCTGCTACTTTTGATCTAATCCTTATAAACAGGGAGGAAATGGTTGAGGAGGTAAAGGTGGCTGGGACCCTAGGAGGCAGCGATCATGCTATTATAGAATTTTGGATAACTAGAGGAGGAAGACATGTGAAAACTCAAACTTCAAGGTTAGATTTTAGAAAGGCAGATTTTAAGAGACTCAGAAAGAGAATAGGAGGGATCCAATGGCTGGATGTCCTTAAGGACAAAAATGTCCAGGAAGGATGGGAAATTTTTAAAAATGAGATTCTCAAAGCACAATCGTTAACAATCCCGAAAAGTAGGAAGAATGGGAAGCATTTAAGGAAACCAGGATGGATGAACACAGAACTTAAACACATGCTAAAAAGAAAGAAAGAAATGTTTATTAAATGGAAAGAGGGAGGCATATCTAAAGAAGATTATAATGCAGTCTGCAGATCCTGCAGGGCACGTATCAGGTTAGCTAAAGCTGACAATGAATTAAGGCTTGCAAGAGATGTCAAAAGCAATAAAAAAGGATTTTGGGGGTATGTCAAAAGTAAAAGAAAAGTCAAAGATGCTATAGGATTTTTACAGGATGAAAATGGAGAAATGGTAAGAGAGGATGTTGAGAAGGCTGAACTTTTTAATTCCTATTTTGCATCTGTTTTCTCTCAGAAAGAAAATGTAACATCAACTGATCTTCACTGTCCTTTTAAAGGAATAGAGGAATCCAAGTTATCTGTAAACAGAAAGATTGTGAGGGAATATTTAGCTAACATAAATGAGTTCAAGTCACCAGGTCCAGATGAATTACACCCCAGAGTACTGAAGGAGATCGTAGAAGAAATTTTAGAACCACTCTCCATAATCTTTGAAAATTCTTGGAGAACAGGAGAAGTCCCAGAAGACTGGAGAAGAGCAAATGTTGTTCCTATCTTCAAAAAGGGGAAGAAGGTGGACCCAGGGAACTATAGGCCGGTGAGTCTGACTTCTATACCAGGAAAGATCTTTGAACAAATTATTAAACAACATGTATGTAAGTACATGGATAAGAATGAAGTGATTAACCAGAGTCAGCATGGGTTTGTAACTAACAAGTCATGTCAGACTAACTTAATTTCCTTCTATGACAGAATCACTGACTGGGTGGATCAGGGAAATGCTGTAGATATAGTATATCTTGACTTCAGCAAAGCATTTGACAAAGTATCTCACACCATCCTTATTGAAAAAATGACCAAGTATGCAATGGACCAGGCAACTGTTAGGTGGATTCATAACTGGCTTAGTGATCGGACTCAAAGGGTGGTTGTAAATGGCTTCACATCCAGCTGGATGAATGTCTCAAGTGGGGTACCACAGGGCTCCGTCCTGGGACCTGTATTGTTCAACATCTTTATCAATGATTTAGATGAAGGAATTGAGGGTAAACTGATTAAATTTGCTGATGACACAAAGCTAGGAGGGATAGCTAATACTAGAGAAGAGAGAGAGAGGATTCAAAAAGACCTAAATAAACTGGAGCAGTGGGCAGCAACCAACAGAATGGTTTTTAACAGGGAAAAATGCAAAGTACTACATCTGGGCAATAAAAATGAAAAAAGCATATACAGAATGGGAGGAATAGAGCTAAGCAACAGTACATGTGAAAAAGACTTAGGTATACTAATAGATCATAGACTGAACATGAGTCAACAGTGTGATGCAGCAGCAAAAAAGGCAAATACAATTCTGGGATGTATTAACAGAAGCATACAGTCTAGATCACGTGAAGTCATTATCGGTCTTTACTCCTCTTTGGTCAGACCTCATCTGGAATACTGTGTACAGTTTTGGGCACCACATTTTAAAAAAGACATAGACAAACTGGAGCAAGTTCAGAGAAGAGCGACCAGAATGGTGACTGGTCTGCAAACCATGTCCTATGAGGAACGGTTGCAGGATTTGGGAATGTTTAGCTTGCAAAAAAGAAGACTGAGAGGAGACTTAATAGCTGTCTACAAATATGTCAAGGGCTGTCACATTGTAGAAGGATCATCTTTATTCTCATTTGCACAAGGAAAGACTAGAAGCAATGGGATGAAACTAAATGGGAGGAGACACAGATTAGATATTAGAAAAAACTTTTTGACAGTTAGGGTGATTAATGAGTGGAACAGGCTGCCACGAGAGGTGGTGAGTTCCCCTTCAATGGACGTCTTCAAACAGAGGCTGGACAGACATCTGTCTGAGATGATCTAGTGAATCCTGCTTTGAGCAGGGGGTTGGACCAGATGACCCAGGAGGTCCCTTCCAACTCTACCATTCTATGATTCTATGATTCCTCCTCCTCCTCCTCTTCAGCCTCTATTTCCGAAATGACCACATCAGTCACAAGCTGGAAGCACTGCAGCACTGCCTCGACCAAGCGGCAACAGGCTGTGCTGAAGCTAATATACTTAGGTGACAAACCGCACAATGCTGAAGAGTTCTAGAAAGCTGGCAGATCTGTGGCTGACACTGCTGAACCTACAGGCAGGCATGGTCGGGTGTGACAATGGCCGGAACCTGGTGGCGACTCTGAGGCGAGGCGAGCTCACATACGTACCATGCCTGTCCTATGTGCTTAACCTCCTGGTTCAGCGGTTTCTCAAAACCTACCCGGAGCTGTCGGATCTTTTTGTCAAAGTACGCCACCTGTGTGCCCATTTTAGAAAGTCAGCTACAGCTTCCGCCGCCCTTGCCATGCTTCAGCAGCATTTGCAGCTTCTGGCTCACAGACTGGTGTGTGATGTCCCCACGGTTTGGAACTCTACACTGCAGATGTTGGGAAGGATTTGTGAGCAGAAGAGGGCAGTTGTTGACTACCAGCATCAACAAGGCCGTCGATATTCAGTTCAGACTCCACACATAAGACCTCAGGAGTGGACATGGATGTCAGACATCTGTACCATCCTCCAAAACTTTGAGGACTCCACAAAGATGGTGAGCGGCGATGACGCCATAATTAGCATCACCATCCCGCTTCTCTGTCTTCTGAAATGCTCTCTGCTCACAATCAAAAAGGATGCATTGCAGGCGGAGCACGATGAGATGGAGCAAGGAACCATACAGGGTGATTACACACAGCCCAGCCTCATCTCATCCTGTTGAGGGAGGGCAGTAATGACCCTTCACGGTTGACCAAGTGAGTGTCAAATTATTTTACAAGCTTGATTGGGCAATCCAATAGAAAACTAGACGGAGGCAAAGCGCTGTATTGGGGGGATTCAAGAATCTTTAACCCCGTTTATTTCTACTTAGCATTTTATATTGTTTTGAGTATATCAATAGCCAATCACCTACACCCATATTACAAGCTTGAACCAATGTTAGTACAATTATTACGGAAATACACATATGGTCATATTATCGTTAGTTCTGTGTACGATGGAAAGTTACAAGGTTATACCTCCCGGCTCAGACAAGCTAGATAACAGGAGCAGGGTGTCTCATAGAATGTTCCTGAGAGAAAAGGTTAGTGTGGGAAAGTTGCATGTGAAGCAAGAGAAAAGGAGGGAAAGAATGTATGTTATGCAAAGAGTATAATAACAAAATTTTGAAGCAAGCAGACAAAATGGAGTTGCCATAGCATGAATATCAATATGTCCTTTACAATCCCAACGTGGATTAGTTAACAATGAGGAAGAGGAGGAGGAGGAAGAACAGCAGCTAGTTTCATGCGCTATAGACCGTACTACCTGCACAACTGTTATACCATCTGTTCAGCGTGGATGGCCTGAGGACAGGGAGTAGGAGAGCATGGTCAGTCACCCTCTTGGTGAGGACACGGAAGTCTTGCCTGTTAGCACTCTGGCACACATGGTAGAGTTTATGTTATGCTACCTTTCCCTTGACTCTCGCCTTTTCAAAATTTAGGGTGACAGTCATTACTGGTTGGTGACACTTCTAGACCCACACTACAAGGAGAACTTTATATCTCTTATTCCTGAGGCGGAAAGGTCTACAAAAATTGGGCAGTACCAGAAAGCCCTTGTTGCGGAACTATTAAAAAAATTCTCATCTGAAAACGCTGGCGGCAGAGGTCACAATTCGTTGGACAACCAAGGAGTACAGGCGAGAGAGACACAACTCCAATCCAGCAGAGGCAGGGAAACACTGTCAAAGTTCTGGGAGAGTTCTCTCAGCCCCTCCCATCGCACAGGCCCTGAGGCGCGGGATACTCTCACAAGGAGAGCAAAGTTTGGGAAGATGCTGAGGGAGTACCTTGCCGACCATACCAACATCCTCCGTGATTACTCTGTGCTTTATAATTATTGGGTATCCAAGCTGGACACGTGGAGTGAACTGGCTCTCTACGCCTTGGAGGTCCTGGCCTGCCCTGCCACTAGCGTTTTATCAGAGCGGGTTTTTAGTGCCGCTGGTGGAATTATAACTGATAAGCGCATCCCCCTGTCAACTGAAAATGCTGACAGGCTGACACTTATAAAAATGGACAAGGGCTGGATTGGGTCAGATTTCTCAACACCACCAAATTATAGCAGCGTAACATAAACTCAAATCCAGTGTCTTTTTTTGGGATGTGTATTCCCATGCACCTTTTCACACCCACACATGGGTTTACCCTTCCTGATTTTGGCTATTTGCTCTTGTCCTCCTCCTTCTCCTCATCCTCATCCTCCACCACCATATCTCCAGGATGACCGTGGTCCGTGATGCAAAACCCACATAATTTTTTTAAAGGGTGTTTATGATGCCCGTAAAAAAATTTTTTTATACAGTATGTTCATGTATACCCCCCAGGGGTAAATGTTTGTCAGCCCATTCACTTAGTGCATGGGCATTACCAGTCTAGGAGACCCGCTCCTTTCTAATGGGAACATTTTTTTATGAGGCCCTCCTCCACGTCTTTTCCAAGGTGCATTAGAGTGCCTCCCAATTTTTGGCAGCCCTTGCATTCACTTCATAGGCAAACACTATGGAAGACCCACTTCCTAATAATGGGAACATGTTTTCATGAGGTCCTCTACGTCTCTTCCAAGTGGCATTGGAGTGCCTCCCAATTTTTTTTTCAGCCCTTGCATTCACTGCATAAACCAACACTATGGGAGAGCCACTTCCTAATAATGGGAACATTTTTTCATGAGACCCTCTACGTCTCTTCCAAGAGGCATTGGAGTGCCTCCCAACAGTCTCCTGACTCAGTTTGATGTCCCCCACAGCACCCCATACAGTATTGATATCCCACACAGACAAAACAGGTAGTATGCGGACTCTAATACACAATATGGTGTCCCCCCACAGGCAGTATTAGGGTCCCAACAGCTCCCCAGACAGTATGAGAGCCCCAACATGCAATAGTATGAGGGATGCAATAGCATGAGGGATCCCTGCTTCACCTCTCTACTCAATGGTATATGCATCCCGTGAATGAAGATATTGCTGAAATTGCGACGACATGCAGAACAGATTAGGGTAGGGCATACCACTCAGTATGAGGTATGTCCAATTCATAAGCTCCATAGTAGCCGCACGGTTTGCTGCTATGCCCTTGGTTTGTGCAGTAATGTATCACACAAGCAGAACCTTAGATGTACAGTTTCCTCCGTAAAATGTTCAAGATCTGTATAGTTTATCCATTATACTTCCACAAAATCATCTAAACTGAATAGATAAAAAACAGGGTTAGATCCCCTGAAAAGTAATTGCACTCCACACCCTAAATATTTCTTGAAAGGAGAAAAATGTAAGAATGTAAAAAGGTGTGCAATTATTTATAGCAAAAAATAATGCTTAAGGAGATGAGCGAACACTAAAACGCTCGGGTACTCGTTGTTCGAGTCGAGCAAATTGGAATGCTCGGGTGCTCTGTCCGAGTAACGAGCCCAATGCAAGTCTATGGGAAACTCGAGAATTTTTCCGGCAACCCCCCCCCCCCCGATGGTCTGCAGAGGGCATGGGAACAGCATGGGAAAGACCCCTGGAAGGATCTCTGACTCCCAGGTCACTGCTGTGGAACAATGTTGTCAGAGTTTTACGCCACTTTTGCAAACTCACAATAAAACATACAAAAACAAAACCAAAATGGATTTTCCTGGGAAAAGTGTTAAGGAACATCCTTTCCAAGGTAGTGACTTGTATATAAGGTAAAATAAATAATCAAAAACAAAAATGCTCCTCCACACCTTGGGCTATGTTCACACGTAGCATTTTTTATGTGTTTTTGCACTTTTGCATTGCTTTCAACGGTGAAAAATGCGTTCACCGGTAAATGTGATTTTAACATTTTACTAACTTATGTGGCCATGTGGTGTGTGAGTCATTATCAGACACATCCTGTTTCATTTATGAAGGAGGGACTCAGAAAGTCACAAAGCCTATTTTTATAGGGCCATCAGGCGGCCGTTTCTACTTAAAGGGCCAGCAGTCGGCTATGCTTTGTTGTTCACATTACTAACGAGTAGGTCTCCTATACTGTTATTGCATATGCAGTGACTGCAACGGCTGCCAAAAATTTGGAAGCGCCCCAATATCCCCTTTAAAGAGACATTGAGGAGGGCCTCAGTAACAAAAAATGTTCCCATTATAAAGGAGTGGGTCTCCTATAGTGGTAATGCCCATGCAGTTACTGCAAGGGCTGCCTAAATTTGTGAAATACCCCAATACCAATTTAAAGACACATAAAGGTGGGCCTCAGTAACGACGTGTTCCCATTAGAAAGGAGCGGTTCTGCTATTCAGTTATAGGGTATGCTGTGAGGACAACGGCTGCCAAAATTTAAGAAAAACCCCAATGCCAATTTATCCACTTTACAGCCTGGGGCTTATTACTCCAGCGCTGAGCCCACACTGAACCGGACACATGTCAGCTGATTCTTACAGCTGACATGTGCCCGCAACACCCGTGGGTGGAATCGCGATCCAACCGCAGCTGTTAACATGTTAAATGCGGCTGTCAATCTCTGACAGCGGCATTTAACATCGCCGCGTCGGAAGCGCGTCACTTACCCCCGTAATGTGATCGCGGGTCCCTGATGGGTGTGCATGACAGCCCTGGGTCTGCAGCAGGCCCCAGTGGTTGTCATGTGCTAATCGCTATGAGCGTCAACTAGTGGCCGGCGCTCATAGAACAGGAGCATTTCTGCTACATAGAGGTGATCTGCTCATCACCTCTATGTAGCAGAGGCGATCAGACAAGTGCTGCTTCTAGTCTCCTATGGAGACTATAGAAGCATGCAAAAAGTAAAAAAAAATGTTTTTAAAAAGATTAAAAAAATTAAAAAAATATAAAAGTTTAAATCACCCCCCTTTCGCCCCATTCAAAATAAAATAATAATAAAAAAAACACATACACATATTTGGTATCGCCACGTTCAGCATCACCTGATCTATCAATATAAAAAAAGAATTAATCCTATCGTTAAACTGCGAAACGAGAAAAAAATTCTAAACGCCAGAATTACATTTTTTGGTCGCCCCAAAATTGCAAGAAAATGCAATAACAGGCAATCAAAACATCGGATCTGCCCCAAAATGGTATCAATAAAAACTTCAGCTCGGCGCGCAAAAAATAAGCCCTCACCGGACCCATATCCTGAAAAATGGAGACGCTAAGGGTCTTGGAAAATGGCACCATTTTTTTTTTTTAGCAAACTTTGGAATTTTTTTTCACCACTTAAATAAAAAAGAACCTATACATGTTTGGTGTCTACGAACGTGTAATGACCTGGAGAACGTGATAAAAAAAAATTTAAAAAAACATCTGTGGTATTGCACTTTTTTTGCAATTTCACCGCACTTGTAATTTTTTTCCCGTTTTCCAGTACACAGTATGGTAAAATCAGTGATGTCGTTCAAAAGTACAACTTGTCCCGCAAAAACTAATCCCTCACATGGCCATATTTACCAAAAGCTATGGCTCTGGGAACAAGGGGAGAAAAAAACGAAAATGCAAAAATGGAAAATCCCAGGGTTGCGAAGGGGTTAAAGACAGATAGAGGTGGGCTTCAGTAACAACATGTTCCCATTAGAAAGGAGCAGTTCTGCTATACAGTTATAGGGTATGCAGTAAGTACAATGGCTACCAAAATTTAGGAAAAAACCCAATACCAATTTAAAGACACATAAAGGTGGGCCTCAGTAACGACATGTTCCCATTAGAAAGGAGCAGTTCTGCTATACAGTTAAAGGGTAAGCAGTGAGTACAACGGCTGCCAAAATTTAGGAAAAACACCAATACCAATTTAAAGACACGTAGAGGTGGGCCTCAGTAACGACATGTTCCCATTAGAAAAGAGCAGTTTTCCTATACAGTGATAGGGTATGCAGTGAGTACAACGGCTGGCAAAATTTGGGAAAAACTCCAATACTAATTTCAAGACACATAGAGGTGTACCTCAGTAATGACATGTTCCCTTTAGAAAGGTGCGGTTCTGCTATATAGTTATTGTATATGCAGTGACTGCTACGACTGCCTAAATTTTCGACACATCACAATACCCCTTTGAAGAGACATAGAGGAGGGCCTCAGTAGTGACATGTTTCCATTAGAAAGTAGCCGGTCTCCCATACTATTCTTGCGTATGCAGTGACTGCAACGGCTGCCAAAAAATTGGAGGTACTCCAAAGCCCCTTGCAAGAGACGTAGAAGAGGGCCTCATGAAAAAAATGTTCCCATTATTAGGAAGTGGGTCTCCATTACTGTTTGCCTATTCAGTGAATGCAATGGGTGCCAAAAATTTGGAGGCACTCCAAAGCCCCTTGCAAGAGAAGTAGATATGGTGATATGGTAGATATTGTGGTGATATGGTGGTGGAGGATGAAGAGAAGGAGGAGGAAAAGAGCAAATAGACAAAATCAGGAAGCATATACCCATGTCTGGGTTTGAAGACAGAGGTGCATGGGAATACAGTTGGTCCTCCCAATTAAAAGACACTATATTTGAGTTTATGTCACGCTGCTATCGGTGGTGTTCATTTTTATAAGTGTCAGCCTGTCAGCATTTTCAGTTATAATTCCCCCGGCGGCACTAAAATCCCGCTCTGACAATACGCTAGCAGCAGGGCAGGCCAGGACCTCCAAGGCGTAGAGAGCCAGTTTATGCCACGTGTCCAGCTTGGATATCTAATAATTATAAGGCACAGAGGAATCACGGAGGACATTAGTACAGTTGGAAAGGTACTCCTTCAGCATCTTCCCAAACTTTTCCCTCCTTGTGAGACTACCCCACGCATCATGGCTCGGGCTATGGTAGGGTCTGAGAAAATTGTTTCAGAACTTTGAAAGTGTTCCCCTGCCTCTGCTGGATTGGATTTGTGTCTCTCTCGCCTGTACTTCTTGGTTGTCCAACGAACTGTAACCTCTGCCGCCAGCATTTTCAGCTGGGAATTTTTGTAATAGTTCTGCAACAAGGGCCTTCTGGTACTGCCCCATTTTAGCAGACCTGTCCGCCACACAAATAAGAGATATAAAGTTTTCCTTGTAGCGTGGGTCTAGAAGTGTCACCAACTAGTAATGACTGTAACCCAAAATTTTGAGAACGCGAGGGTTATGGGAAAAGCAGCGTAGCATAAACTCAGCCATGCATGCCAGACTACTAACAGGCAAGACTTCCATGTCCTCACCAAGAGGGTGACTGACCATGCTCTCCTCCTCTCTGTCCTCTGGCCATCCACGCTGAACAGACGGTATGACAGTTGTGCAGGTAGTTCCGTCTATAGCGCATGAAACTAGCTCCTGTTCTTCCTCCTCTACCTCATTGTCACCTAATCAATGTTGGGATGTGATGAGGCTGGGCTGTGTGTAATCACCTTGTATGGTTCCTTGCTCCATCTCATTATGCTCCGCCTGCAATGCATCCTCTTTGATTGTGAGCAGAGAGCGTTTCAGAAGACAAAGAAGTGGGATGGTGACGCTAATTATGGCGTCACCATCTTGGTGAATTCCTCAAAGTTTTGGAGGATGGTACATATGTCTGACATCCATGTCCACTCCTGAGGTCTTATGTGTGAAGTCTGAACTGAATACCGACAGCCTTGTTGATGCTGGTACTCAACAACTGCCCTCTTCTGCTCTCAAATCCTTCCCAACATCTGCAGTGTAGAGTTCCAATGTGTGGGGACATCACATACCAGTCTGTGAGCCGGAAGCTGCAAATGCTGCTGAAACATGGCAAGGGTGGCGGAAGCTGCCGGTGCCTTTCTAAAATGGGCACACAGGCGGCGTACTTTAACAAGCAGATCCGACAGCTCCGGGTAGGATTTGAGAAACTGCTGAACCACAAGGTTAAGCACATGGGCCAGGAATGCTACATGTGTGAGTTTGCCTCACCTCAGAGCCACCACCAGGTTCCGGCCATTGTCACACACGACCATGCCTGGCTGTAGGTTCAGCAGTGTGAGCCACAGATCGGCCTGCTCTTTCAGAGCTGGCCACAACTCTTCAGCATTGTGCGGTTTGTCACCTAAGCATATTAGCTTTGACACAGCCTGTTGCCGCTTGGCCAAGGCAGTGCTGCAGTGCTTCCAGCTTGTGACTGATGTGGTCATTTTGGAGATGGAGGCTGAAGAGGAGCAGGAGGCTGAGGAGGATGAGTTGCAGGAGCTGTAGACTGTGGGGGCAACCTTGATTGACCTAGGGCCCGCAATCCTTGGCGTCGGGAGGACGTGTTCCGTCCCAAGGTCCGACTGGGTCCCGGCTTCCACTATGTTAACCCAATGTGCCATCGTGAGCACATTGGGTTAACATTGGGTTAATGAGCCGCGTGACGGAGAAAACACAGTTTTAAATAGCTGGATTTTTAGCGCTGCAATATCGAAAGGACCTGGCTGTATTCTGCAGTGCCAACAAGCAAATTGCGCAGAAAAACTGTGTTCTCTGGATTGTTTTTTAAGCAAATAATGAGGATTAAATTCCCCCCAAAAAAATATTCCTGGCCCCTGAAACCTGGGCCTATTTCTAGAAATATGCCCTGCCTGCCTATATACACTGCCTGCCTAATATCACTGCAATTGGATTAGTCCTCAGAAGGACTGTTTGTTGAGATGGATATGTGTCTCTAATATAGTTTGGTACACCTACACTAACTAGAAACAAGCAAATCTCTCCCTAGCTCAGCAGCAGCTCTCCCTACACTGTCTGATTCCGGAGTGACTGTGACGAGCATGGCGGCGCCAGGTCTGAAATAGACCTGATGACGCTGTGCGCCCAGCCAATCACTGTAATGCCACAACCAACGTGCCTATGGCATTACAGTGAGTGGCAGGCAATCCCAGCATGTTCATTGGCACTCTAAAGAGCACCAAACATGCAGGGAGGGGACTCGAGCTCCCGCCGAGCAACCCCGGAAAAACTCGGCGAGCGCCGAGCATGTCGAGCATTGAGATGCTCGGGCGAGCACCGAGCAGTAGCGAACATGCTCGCTCATCACTAATAGAGAGTTACAGTAGTCAAGGTGGGAGTGGATCAGGGCAACAGTGAGTGTTTTTGTTGTTTCCAAGGTGAGAAAGGGGCGGATTCTAGAGATGTTCTTCAGGTGCAAGCGCAAGAGCGGGCAAGAGATTGTATATGGAAGGTGAAGGAAATATTGGTGTCAAACACAACGCCAAGACAATGCGCCTGCTGGCTAGGCGTTATTGTGGTGCCACATGCGGAGAGGGAGATGTCAGATTTAGGGAGATGAGTAGACGGCGGTAGCAGAAGAAGTTGAGTTTTAGAAAGGTTGAGTTTCAGATAGAGAGCGGACATGATGTTAGAAACTGTGGCCAGACAGTCACTGGTGATCTGTAGTACAGTGGGGGGAAGGTCAGGGGATGAGGTGTATAGTTGTGTGTCATCAGCATAAAGATGGTACTGAAAACCAAATTTGCTGATGGTCTGTCCAATTTGGGCTGTGTAGAGAGAGAAGAGAAGAGGGCCAAGGACTGAACCCTGAGGAACCCCAATAGTGAGAGGAAGGGGGTAAGAAGTGGAGCCAGCGAACGATACACTAAAAGAGCGGTCAGATAGGTAGGAGGAGAACCAGGAGAGAGCAGTGTCCTTTATGCCTATTGAGTGGAGCATAGAGAGTAGGAGGTGGTGGTCAATGGTGTCGAAAGCTGCAGAGTGGTCAAGAAGAATGAGCAGAGAGTAGTCACCATTAGGTTTTGCTGTCAGAAGGTCATTGTTACTTTGATGAGTGCAGTTTCTGTAGAATGTAGGGGACGGAAGCCGGACTGTGATGGGTCTAGAAGAGAGTGAGTGGAGAGGTAATTGGTAAGGCGGGAGTAGACCAGGTGCTCCAAGAGTTTAGAGATGAAGGGAAGATAAATATATATATTAATAAGGGTCATATCCATACTAGGACCTACTCCAAACCAACGGATGCCAATAGTTTTATTCCAATTGACAGTTGCCACCTACCCAATTGGCTATTAAATATACCCCGGAGCCAATATATGAGATTACATCGAAATTGAACCGAACTGCAAAATTTTGACGAGGAAGCGGGCACTCTGACTAAAAAATTTTTAGAAAAAGGCTATCAGGCACCTCTTCTGGAAACAGTCAAAATCGGGTTAAAAAAATTCCTAGAACTATGTTGCTATCTGATAAAAATCAGTATAGAGTAACTGATGAAATAAACTCTATATCCAACGAATCCTTTGGAGATATCCCAATTATTGTACAATTCAACTCAAACATAAATCTACTACGTAAAATAGTAAAGAATCACTGGGACATCCTAAATAGAGATGAGCGGTGTTCGACTCGAACTGTTTGCCAATCTCAAATTCGAGCTGTTTTGGGCGGTGTTTGAGCCGTTCGGCGAACACGAACAATTTGAAATAAATTCGGCTGTTCGAGGTTATGTTCGATAACTATTCGTGCACCAAAATCATAACTGGATTTTTTCTCAGTAATGCTGAAAATGAATGTTAATGCGCAGTTTGAGTGTACAGCGGGGCGGGGGGAGGGGCAGGGAATGGATCTCTGCAGAAATAATGAAGATCTCCATTTTTTTTTCTCTTTCCCGCATTTACAGTGGGGAGGTGCAATCTGTCAGCCTATCAGCAGCGCACACACGGAGCGAACTGCTTTTTTTCACACAAGCAAGGGCATGTGTCACTGGCAGTGTATGTCACATGTCCTTGCTCTATAAGACCCAGCCATTTTCCCCGTCGCCACCATTTTCTCACTGCTGCAGCTGCGTGTTAGACGGCACCGCTGTTGCTATGTGCACTATACTTTGTTAATTTCAAGCCAATTTTCGCACAAATCTACAGATAGCTTGGGAGTAGGGAATAGTTTTGATTGCAGTCCTTTAAGGACTAGGTTACATCATTTCCAACGACTTTTATCAGGCAGGTCTGTGCTCTTAAATAGATAGGTTGGGAGTAAAGACTAATTGCAATTGCAGTCCTTTTCAGGGCTAGGTTACGTCAGTTCCTATCACTTTTATCAGACAGGTCTGTGTTCTTAAATAGATAGGTTGGGAGTAAAGACTAATTGTAATTGCAGTCCTTTTGAGGGCTAGGTTACATCAGTTCCTATCACTTTTTGCCAGGCAGGTCTGTGCCAGTGCTGTGCAAGTTTTTTTCACAGCATTTGGCTAAATCTAGCAAAGCAAATCCTTTTTGGCCTCTTGCAGTGTGTGTTAGTCAGTGGAGTAGCCTATCTGTGTTGCAAGCTACACCACCTGTGTATAGAATACAATTTTTTTTACTGCACCTAGTGAAGTAAAACCTTTTGGGCATAGCATCATTCTATTAGTCCATCTATACTAACCTCCACCAGGTTGCAAATTCAATATAATTTTTATCTGCATCTAGCTCTGAAAAAATATTTCGGCTTGTAGCAGTGTGTGGGACTTGTTCTATTAGCCCATGTATACTAACCTCCACCAGGTTGCTAATTCAATATAATTTTTTTC
The DNA here is from genome assembly GCF_046119375.1 of Phyllobates terribilis. Taxonomy (NCBI): domain Eukaryota; kingdom Metazoa; phylum Chordata; class Amphibia; order Anura; family Dendrobatidae; genus Phyllobates; species Phyllobates terribilis. Next base: position 380,685,071 of record NW_027362763.1, on the reverse strand, counting down.
TGCATCTAGCTCTGAAAAAATATTTTGGCTTGTAGCAGTGTGTGGGACTTGTTCTATTAGTCCATCTATACTAACCTCCACCAGGTTGCAAATTCAATATAATTTTTTTCTGCATCTAGCTCTGAAAAAATATTTTGGCTTGTAGCAGTGTGTGGGACTTGTTCTATTAGTCCATCTATACTAACCTCCACCAGGTTGCAAATTCAATATCATTTTTTTCTGCATCTAGCTCTGAAAAAATATTTTGGCTTGTAGCAGTGTGTGGGACTTGTTCTATTAGTCCATCTATACTAACCTCCACCAGGTTGCAAATTCAATACAATTTTTTTCTGCATCTAGCTCTGAAAAAATATTTCGGCTTGTAGCAGTGTGTGGGACTTGTTCTATTAGTCCATCTATACTAACCTCTAACTGGTTGCAAATTCAATATAATTTTTTTCTGCATCTAGCTCTGAAAAAATATTTCGGCTTGTAGCAGTGTGTGGGACTTGTTCTATTAGTCCATCTATACTAACCTCCACCAGGTTGCAAATTCAATATAATTTTTTTCTGCATCTAGCTCTGAAAAAATATTTCGGCTTGTAGCAGTGTGTGGGACTTGTTCTTTTAGTCCATCTATACTAACCTCCACCAGGTTGCAAATTCAATATAATTTTTTTCTGCATCTAGCTCTGAAAAAATATTTCAGCTTGCAGCAGTGTGTGGGACTTGTTCTATTAGTCCTTCTATACTAACCTCCACCAGGTTGCAAATTCCATATAATTTTTTTCTGCATCTAGCTCTGAAAAAATATTTTGGCTTGTAGCAGTGTGTGGGACTTGTTCTTTTAGTCCATCTATACTAACCTCCACCAGGTTGCAAATTCAATACAATTTTTATCTGCATCTAACCCAGCCAATACTTTTGGGCTAATACCACAGTTTGGCCACTCAACTGTGCTTGGTTCCCATGCATTGCTTTTTGTGCAAACAACTCCAGAGTTGTGAATTAGTTAACCACTAAAATGAGTGGAAAAAGGCCTGTTGCTGGTGGAAAGTGGAATAGGCATGTTGGGAAGGGAAAAAATGGTTGTGTCCGTGGGGTAAGTATTAAAGCAACAGTAACATCTGCAGAAGAAAGACCATCTTCCAGCCAAACTAAGATGTCTACTTCTTTTAGCGGACAATGTGATACGATCCCTTTCTTACAGCCAAGCCAATCGCTACAAATTCCAGATGAGGCACAAAAACAGCAGGTGCTTCAACGGATATCAAGTGCTCCTTTAAGTGGGCTCTCCTCCACCTCAACTTCAACATCACAAATACTCCAGTCCTCAGAGGTGTCACCCCAATCGCACTTGCTTCCTCACAGCTCCCAAGTCTACAGCTGCCTGTCTGAGTATGGGGTAGAACAGATGGTTGAGTCTGCAGAGCTGTTTACTCATACTATAGCCTGGGAATCAGAGGTCGGCTCCAGAGCTTCTGTGAATCCAGACGAGGAAATGATCTGTACTGATGCCCAGAATCTTTATGAGTTGGATCCAGGACCAGACGCAGAAGGTTTTGACCATAATGTAGACCCTCATTCCCAAACTGTAACTCCTGTTGGTGGAGACAATGAGGAAGACGATGATGAGACTCAAATACCTGATTGGAGCGACAACTTTAGTTTTTTGTCAGGGCAGTAAGAGGTTGGCTCTGAGGACGACGGGTGTGATAACACACAGGGTGATGATGACGAGGTTGGAGATCCCACTTACTGTCAACCCACAGTCAGCCAGTCGATGAGGTCAGCAGAGGAGGTGGAGGAGGATGCTAGTGACGACGAGGTCAGGTTGCGCTTTCCTGGACAGAGACGTAGTACTGGAAGCACGTCAACAACTGCATCCTCAAACACAACTCTGCCTCTGACCACAAGTCGTGGTGGCTCTTCAGGTTGCATGGGTGCCAAGCCTTGCGTAGCCTGGGCATTTTTTCAGATCGATAAAGATGACCCAACTCGTGTTATCTGTAACATTTGTCAGCAAAAGCTAAGTAGAGACCAAAAAATACATAGTTTGAGTACTTCATGCATGAACCGGCACATGGATATGAAGCATAAGTTGCAGTGGGAAGCTCACTGTGCTACAATGCGGCCTAGCCGGCCGGGCCACCCGCCGTCTGCCACATCTTGTTCATCCGAGGGCCTCTTCATCCTCTGTGACTGGGGGGACAGCAGTCACACCTGTTTTGTGACGCAGACCTGCCACCTGTTTACCTGCAACAGCCAGCGTGATTGGCAGGTCATCATTTTCTTTGGAGGTGGAAACACCAGCTGGTGTTCAGCGCTGCCCGACATCGATGGCACCACCTTTGGATCAAGGCAACCTATCATGTCCGCCTGCATCTTCCTCACAGACCGGCAGTTTGCCGGGGACACCTTTCTCAACCCCGTCTAAGCACAACAGCCAGCCCTCGGTCCCTCAGATGTGGACAAGTAAAAGACCATTTCCTCCTAGCCATGAGAAAGCTAAGAGGTTGAATTTCACCATCTGCAAGCTCTTGGCTACAGAAATGCTGCCTTTCCGCCTGGTGGACACAGAGGATTTTCGAGACCTTATGTCCATCACAGTGCCCCAGTACCAGATGCCCAGTCGACACTACTTCTCAAAGAAAGGTGTACCTTGCTCCACCAGCATGTCGCACACAACATCACCGCTTCTTTGAGAAACTCTGTGTGTGACAGGGTGCATTTCACCACAGACACTTGGACGAGTAGGCATGGACAGGGGCGTTACATGTAGCTGACTGGGCACTGGGTAACTATGGTGACAGCAGGACAAGGGGCTGCTGTCCAAGTCTTGCCGTCCCCATGAGTTGTGCGTCAATCCTCTTTATCTCAAAGTTCCTCCACTGCTTCTGCCTCCTCAACCTCCTCTCGGTCCTCCACCTGCACCCAAAGCCTGTCTGGTCATGCCACAAGCTTTCTAACTGCGCAGAAGGGATCCTGCACACCTCCTTACTATGCTGGCAGCAGGGCTCAATGTAATCAGGCTGTTTTTACTTTGAAATGTCTGGGAAATGTGAGTCACACAGCTGAGGAGTTGTGGTCAGCTCTGGAGAACCAGTTTCATGAATAGTTGTCTCCACTGGACCTGAAACCAGGGAAGGCCGTGTGCGACAATGCTGCAAACCTGGGTGCGGCCCTTCGCCGGGGCAATGTCACACACGTGCCTTGTATGGCTCACGTGTTGAACCTGGTTGTCCAGCAATTTTTAGCCCACTATCCTGGACTAGATGGCCTTCTGCAGAGGGCATGGTCGCTGTGTGCTCACTTCCGCCGTTCGCATCCCGCAGCTCAGCGACTTACATTTCTACAGAAGTCGTTGGGCCTGCCACTTCACCGGCTAAAATGCGATGTGCCTACCCGGTGGAATTCAACTCTGCACATGTTGCAGCGACTGTGGCAGCACCGACAAGCCCTGGTGCAATACATTGTGACATATAGCCTGGGCCAACGAGATCTAGAGGTGGGGCAAATCTCGCTGGAGGAGTGGTCTCAGATCAGGGACCTATGCACCCTTCTGCACAGTTTTGAAATGGCGACGAAGATGTTTAGTGCTGACGATGCCATTATCAGCATGACTATTCCGGTGATTTACATGCTGGAGCACATGTTAAACAGAATTCGGAGTCAGGTAGTGGCACAAGAGGAGGTGGAGGAAGTAGAGGAGGAGGAGTTGTATGCGGAAGGGCTAACATCTGCAAGGTCCAGACGGTCGGCAGCAGCAAGGTGGCAGGCATGTGAGGGTGGGGGAGATGGTTTTACCAGGGCGCATGATAGCAGCCAAACTAGTGAGGAAGGTGCAGGAGCCCAGGAAGAAGTGGAGGATGAACTGAAGGAAGACTCATCAGATGAGGGAGACCTTGATCACATTTCTGTTGTGCGAGGTTGGGGGGAGAGGGCAGAGGAAGGAAGCATGATTGTTACCTCGCCACCAACACAACAGGGACTTGGTGCTCCTGGATGCGCAAGACACATGAGTGCCTTCTTGCTGCACTACCTGCAACATGACCCTCGAATTGTGAGAATTAGAAATAATTCTGACTACTGGGTTGCCACACTGTTAGATCCCCGGTACAAAAGTAAATTTGCAGAAATTATTCCTGCCATAGAAAGAGATGCACGCATGCAGGAGTATCAGCAGAGACTGTTGCAGAATCTTACATGTGCTTTTCCCCAAAACACTAGTGGTGCACATAGTGAATCTCACAGTTCCAACTTGCCAACCGTGGGACCGTCGAGTGTTCAGCACTCAAAACGTAACAGAAACACAGTATCTGCTGGTATCATCAATTTTGCGGAATCATTTCACCACTTTTTTAGCCCATCCTTTGCAAGGCCACAGGAGACAAGAAGTCTGACACATAGTCAACGCCTAGAGACGATGGTACAGGAGTATCTCCAAGTAAACATTGAAGCCATGACTGTGTCACTGGACCCTTGCTCTTTTTGGGCTTCCAATCTGGATAAATGGCCGGAGCTCGCCTCTTACACCTTGGAGATCTTGTCATGCCCTGCAGCCAGCGTTCTGTCTGAACGTGTGTTCAGCGCTGCTGGTGGTGTGCTGACAGATAAGCGCACGCGGCTCTCCACTGATAATGTAGACTGACTCACGTTCATAAAGATGAACAAATCATGGATCCGAAATAACTTTTCTACCCCTGTGTCATCCTGGGGAGAGTAAAAGCTTGATGATTTGTTAAAATCACCACACCAACCGTTTTAAGCTTTCAAATTACTAATCATGTTTATCTGTATCTTGGCTGGAAAATAATTTGGGCCTTGTAGCAGTTTGCAGTACTGATTCTATTAGGCCATCTATACTAAGCTCCACCAGCTTTCAAATTAATAATAATTTTTAGCTGCATCTAGCCCGGAAAATAATTTTGGGGATCCTAGATGCGCAAGACACATGAGTGCCTTCTTGCTGCACTACCTGCAACATGACCCTCAGATTGTCAGAGTTCGAAATAATCCTGACTACTGGGTTGCCACACTCTTAGATCCCCCACACTCTTCGATCAACCTTTTCATTTTAATAAAGAACAAAAAATGGTCATTTTTGAAATTATAAGCATTAGCAGGTTATTAGAAACTGAAATCAAACAGTTTTCAACTCAAAACTTTATTCTAGGTGATGTTACATTTGCACATAGGACCCCTTGTTTGAAAGGAGCTTCTGAACTCTCTCGTCCATTGAATTTGTCAGGTTTTGGATGGTTTCTGCTTCAATTGTTTTGCATGAGGACAGAATACCCTCCCAGAGCTGTTGCTTAGATATGAACTGCCTCCCGCCATCATAGACACTCCTTTTGATGATGCTCCAGAGGTTCTGAATGGGGTTGAGGTCAGGGGAGCATGGGGGTCACACCATAAGTTGGTCCCCTTTTATGCCCATATCAGCCAGAGATGCAGATGTGTTATGTGCAGCATGAGACGGTGCATTATCATGCATGAAAATGATCTTGCTGTGGAATACACGGTTCTTCTTCTTGAACCATGGCAGGAAGTGCTGTTTGAGAAACTCCACATACATTATGGAGTTCATCTTTACCCCTTCAGGGATCCTAAAGGGGCCGACAATCTCTCTCCCCATGATTCCAGCCCAAAACATTACTCCACCTCCTCATTATTGGCGCCATAGCCGTGTTTGCATGGGGTGTCCATCAACCAGCCATCCTCCACTCCATCCATCTGGACCATCGAGCGTTGCACGGCAATCATCGGTGAACAAAACAGTTTTGAAGTCAGTCTTCATGTATTGTTTGGCCCTCTGGAGCCGTTTCTGCTTATGTACAGTGGATAGAGGAGGTCGACAGGATGGCTTACGCACAGCTGCAAACCTCTGAAGGATCCTGCATCTTGTTGTTTGGGGGACGTTGGAGGCACCAGCAGCTTCAAAAACTTGTCTGCTGCTATGACAAGGCTTTTTTGCCGCTGCTCTTTTAACCTGACGTAATTGCCTGTAGGAAAGAGTCCTCAATTTGACCTTATCAGCACACGTGTGTACTGTGAATCAGCTACATACTTCTTAATTGTGCGATGATCAGGATGAAGTGTCTTGGCAATGTTGATTGTAGTCTTGCCTTGACCTAAACACTAGAGATGAGCGGTGTTCGACTAGAACTGTTCGCCAATCTCAAATTCGAGCTGTTTTGGGCGGTGTTCGAGTTGTTCGACGAGCCCGAACGATTTGCAAAAAATTCGGCTGTTCGAGGTTATGTTCGATAACTGTTCGTGCACCAAAAGCTTGTCCTGCATGTCTGGCGCTATTTAGAGCACCAATCATGCAGGGATTGTCTGCCACTCACTGTAATGCCACAGCCATGGTGGTTGTGGCATTACAGTGATTGCCCAAATCGATGGGAACAGTGCCAACAGTGAAACATGAAAAGCCGGCAATTCAGCAGCGGCATACACCGGTACCCGACAATTTAGAACCGAAAGAATAGAGAATCACACATAGATTAGATAGACAGAAACATGTCAGTCACATATATATGAATTACAGTGACAGTGTTGATTACTGTACTTGTCATTTAGCGTAAAGGATTTATCAAAAAAAATAATAGTGTTTTCATGCACCGTCTCTTTAAGAAAGCCGGCCGGCAATTCAGCATCTGTACCCGACAATTTATAACAGACAGAATAGAGCTTCACACATAGATTAGATAGATAGAAACATGTCAGTCACATATATATGAAGTACAGTGATAGTGTTGGTTACTGTACTTGTCATTTAGTATTAAAATAAAGGATTTATTATTAAAAAAATTGGCGTGGGGTTCCCCTTAATTTTAGTCTCTAGCGGAGGTTAAGCAGACAGCTGGGGCAGATGTTTGAAGCCTGGGAAGGGGGTAATACCCACGGAGCTTCCCAGGCTACTAATATCAGCCCCCAGCTGAATACATAGCCTTTACTAGCTATTAAAATGGGGGACCCCCCCAAAAAAATGACGTGGGGTCCCCCCTAATTTAATAGCTAGCAAAGGCTAGGCAGACAGCTGGGGGCTGATATTAATAGCCCAGGAAGGGTGCCATGAATATTGGCCCCCTCCCAGGCTAGAAACACCAGCTGTCAGCCGCCCCAGAAATGGCGCATTCATAGGATGCGCCAATTCTGGCACTTAGCCTCGCTCTTCCACGCTGCCCTGGTGCGGTGGCAGGGGGTAATAGGGCTGGGGTTGATGTCAGCTTATAATGCCAGCTGACATCAAGCCCAGGTTAGTAATGGAGAGGCGTCTATAAGACACCCCCATTACTAACCCCATAGTCAAAGGTAAAAAAAACACAAACACCCAGAATAAAGTCCTTTAATTGAAATAAACACACAATTCTTTATTGTTCTAAATTAAACCATACTTACCGTCACGCCCATTCCAGCTGAAGCCAACGATCTCCTGTAATAAAAATAAAATAATAAAGCAACCTCATCCTTACCTTTCCATGGTTCCCACGACAGCTTCAGCTCTGCTACATCGAGATGACAGGCTGGACCGCAGCAGAACGCTGCCATCCAGCCTGTCATCCCGCAGACACTGAGAAGAGCAGGCTTGCTTGCGCTCCACATTGTCTCTCTGTGACGGCATAAAGATGAGCCGAGGTCATGTCCAATGAACTCGGCTCACCTCATGCACGTCACTTACAGCGTGGGAGAATTCTCACGCTGAAGCGCTGAGTGCAGGAGAATTTTCCCACGCTGTCAGTGAGGTGCATGAGGTGAGCTGAGTTTATTGGACATGAGCTCACCTCATGCACGTCACTGATAGCGTGGGAGAATTCTCCTGCACTCAGCACTTCAGCGTGAGAATTTTTCCACGCTGTCAGTGACGTGCATGAGGTGAGCCGAGTTCATTGGACATGACCTCGGCTCATCTGGATGCCGTCACAGCGAGACACTGAGGAGCGCAAGCATGCCTGCTCTTCTCAGTGTCTGCGGAATGACAGGCTGGATGGCAGCGTTCTGCTGCGGTCCAGCCTGTCATCTCGATGTAGCAGAGCTGAAGCTGTCGTGGGAACCATGGAAAGGTAAGGATGAGGTTGGTTTATTATTTTTCTTTTATTGCAGGAGATCGTTGGCTTCAGCTGGAATGGGCGTGATGGTAAGTATAGTTTAATTTAGAACAATAAAGAATTGTGTGTTTATTTCAATTAAAGGACTTTATTCTGGGTGTTGTGTTTTTTTTAAATACTTTACTAGAAATTCATTGCGGTCATGTCTAATACTGGCGTGACCCCATGAATTTTGGGCTTGGGGCCAGCTGATAATACCAAGCTGGCCCTAACCCCTTTATTGCCCAGTGAGCCACCGCACCAGGGCCCTGGATGAGTTGGGTACAGCGCCAGAAGATGGCGCTTCTATGAACGCGCCATTTTCCGGGGTGGCTGCGGACTGCAATTTGCAGCGGGGGGGGGCCCAGAAAGCTTGGGCCTCCCTGCGCTGCAGATTCCAGCCCCCAGCTGCCTAGTTGTACCTGGCTGGACACAAAAATAGGGCGAAGCCCCACGTATTTTTTTTTTAATTATTTCATGAAATTCATGAAATAATTAAGAAAAAAAGGCCTTCCCTATATTGTTGTGTCCGGCCAGGTACAAATAGTCAGCTGGTGGTTGGGGGCAGCCCGTTCCTGCCTGCTGTACCTGGCTGGACACAAATATAGTGCGAAGCCCCACTTCAATTTTTTTTAATTATTTCATGAAATTCATGAAATAATTAAGAAACAAAGGCCTTCCCTATATTGTTGTGTCCGGCCAGGTACAAATAGGCAGCTGATGGTTGGGGGCAGCCCGTTCCTGCCTGCTGTACCTGGCTGGACACAAATATAGTGCGAAGCCCCACTTCAATTTTTTTAAATTATTTCAGGAAATTCATGAAATAATTAAAAAAAAATTGACGTGGGGCTTCGCACTATATTTGTGTCCAGTCAGGTGCAGCAGGCAGGAACGGGCTGCCCCCAACCACCAGCTGCCTATTTGTACCTGGCCGGACACAACAATATAGGGAAGCCCTTTTTTTCTTAATTATTTCATGTAATAATTTAAAGAAAATTGACGTGGGGCTTCGCCCTGTATTTGTGTCCAGCCAGGTACAACTAGGCAGCTGGGGGCTGGAATCCGCAGCGCACGGAGGCCCAAGCTTTCTGGGCCACCCCCGCTGCAAATTGCAGTCCGCAGCCACCCCGGAAAATGGCGCGTTCATATAAGCGCCATCTTCTGGCGCTGTACCCAACTCATCCAGGGCCCTGATGCGGTGGCTCACTGGGTAATAAAGGGGTTAGGGCCAGCTTGACATTATCAGCTGGCCCTACGCCCAAAATTCATGGGGTCACGCCAATATTAGACATGACCACCATGAATTTCTAGTAAAGTATTTAAAAAAAACACAACACCCAGAAAAAAGTCCTTTAATTGAAATAAACACACAATCCTTTATTGTTCTAAATTAAACCATACTTACCGTCACGCCCATTCCAGCTGAAGCCAACGATCTCCTGAAATAAAAGAAAAATAATAAAGCAACATCATCCTTACCTTTCCATGGTTCCCATGACAGCTTCAGCTCTGCTACATCGAGATGACAGGCTGGACCGCAGCAGAACGCTGCCATCCAGCCTGTCATCCCGCAGACACTGAGAAGCGCAGGCTTGCTTGCGCTCCACAGTGTCTCTCTGTGAGGGCATCCAGATGAGCCGAGTTAATGTCCAATGAACTCGGCTCACCTCATGCACGTCACTGACAGCGTGGGAAAATTCTCCTGCACTCAGCGCTTCAGCGTGGGAGAATTCTCACACTGAAGCCCTGAGTGCAGGAGAATTCTCCCACGCTGTCAGTGACGTGCAGGAGGTGAGCTGAGTTCATTGGACATGAGCTCACCTTATGCACGTCACTGACAGCGTGGGAAAATTCTCCTGCACTCAGCGCTTCAGCGTGGGAGAATTCTCACGCTGAAGCGCTGAGTGCAGGAGAATTCTCCCACGCTGTCAGTGACGTGCAGGAGGTGAGCTGAGTTCATTGGACATGAGCTCACCTTATGCACGTCACTGACAGCGTGGGAGAATTCTCCTGCACTCAGCGCTTTAGCGTGAAAATTTTCCCACGCTGTCAGTGACGTGCATGAGGTGCGCCGAGTTCATTGGACATGAACTCGTCTCATCTTTATGCCGTCACAGCCAGACACTGCAGAGCGCAAGCATGCCTGTACTTCATATATATGTGACTGACATGTTTCTATCTATCTAATCTATGTGTGAGGCTCTATTTCTTCTTGTCTAAATTGTCGGGTACCGGTGTATGCCGCTGCTGAATTGCCGGCCGGCTTTTTTAAAGAAAGCGTCTTCTGAGCAGTTTGTCAGCTTTTGGACACCTTTGAAGGTGTTTTCTATGTGTTTCTATGTGTTTTTGTTTGCCTGCCATTGGTTTTAACGGTGTTCGACGGTGTTCTAAGGTGTTCGACGAACAGTTCGACGAACAGTTCCTCGAACATCCCGGTGTTCGACGAACCGAACCGAACCCGAACACTACGGGGGTGGCTCAACACTACTAAACACTCCACTATTTGTTGTTTCTCAGCAGCCGACACATCCTTTTTCTTTCCCATTTTGGCAGAAAAATGTAGGCTGCTTAATAATGTGGGACAGCCTTCTTAAGTAGTCTTGCCTTTCATTGGACATACCTGCCAAACTAATTAGCACAGGTGTCTGCAATTGCTTACAGTGATATAAAGAGCCCTGACACACATCACGATCAATGAGTTTAACTGACAAGCAAAAAAATTCTTCCCTTATCACTCCTAAACACTTTTTGCATAATAATTTGGAACACAGTGTACATGTGCGTTTCCACAAAACACCAAACCCCTACCCCAAGCTTTTTAAGAGAATGATATATGGCGTGCCAGGAGACTCTATGGAATGCTTTCTCAGCATCCAACGAGAGTATCTAATTACAAATTTTTAACTGCATCTAGCCCAGGAAATACTTTGTGCCTAGTAGCCGTGTCTGCTAGTCAGCGGATTATCCCAGCTGTTAAGCAAGCTACACCACCTGTAGTTTGGACACTTAATTTTTTCAAAGGAAATGGTTCGGGCCCCCGGGACACTCAGTGAAGAGCATCGGGGAGGCACCCCAAGGCATAGGGGCTTGGACTGGCGGTAGGACGCCTTGCGGTGGACCGCCAAGCTGGATCCTTATAAAAGCTTTTTAACTGCAGCAGCTTTAGTGGACGCTACTGGAGCTGGAACTCTATTTTATTATAAATGTAAAAACACAAACTAGTACAAGTAACGAAAACAATTTCCAGCAATATAACCGATGCATAAACCATGTATATACAAGGGACCCCACCTGCCTGACAACCACCATACAACCACAGCCTATCCAAACATACCTCAAACTTCCTCCAGACTTACACCTGATTCTGCCGCAACAAAAACCAGAGATGCAGAAGCAAAATACATTTAACAAAATATAAACCACATAAACCATATGAAATAACACACAACACTTAAATCATGAGTAACACATAATAACTAGAGATGAGCGTTGTTCTACTCGAACTGTTCGCCAATCTCAAATTCGAGCTGTTTTGGGCGGTGTTCGAGCCGTTCGGCGAACACGAACGATTTGAGAAAAATTTGGCTGTTCGAGGTTATGTTCGATAACTGTTCGTGCGCCAAAATCATAACTGGATTTTTTCTCAGTAATGATGAAAATTAATGTTAATACGCAGTTTGAGTGTACAGCGGGGTGGGGGGAGGGGCAGGGGATGGATCTCTGCAGGAATAATGAAGATCTCCATTTTTTTTTCTCTTTCCCGCATTTGCAGTGGGGAGGTGCAGTCTGTCAGCTTATCAGCAGCGCACACACGGAGCGAACTGCTGTTTTTCACACAAGCAAGGGCATGTGTCATTGGCAGTGTATGTCACATGTCCTTGCCCTATAAGACCAAGCCATTTTCCCCGTCGCCACCATTTTCTCACTGCTGCAGCTGCGTGTTAGACGGCACCGCTGTTGCTGTGTGCGCTATACCTTGTTAATTTCAAGCCAATTTTCGCACAAATCTACAGATAGCTTGGGAGTAGGGAATAGTTGTGATTGCAGTCCTTTTAAGGACTAGGTTACAGCATTTCCTAGGACTTTTATCAGGCAGGTCTGTGCTCTTAAATAGATAGATTGTGGGAGTAAAGACTAATTGTAATTGCAGTCCTTTTCAGGACTAGGTTACATCAGTTCCTATCAGTTTTTGCCAGGCAGGTCTGTGCCAGTGCTGTGCAAGTTTTTTTCACAGCATTTGGCTGAATCTAGCAAAGCTAATCCTTTTTGGCCTATTGCAGAGTGTGTTAGTAAGTGGAGTAGCCTATCTGTGTTGCAAGATATACCACCTGTGTATAGAATACCAATTTTTTTACTGCACCTAGTGAACTAAAATCTTTTGGGCATAGCATCATTCTATTAGTCCATCTATACTGACCTCCATCAGGTTGCAAATTGAATATAATTTTTTTCTGCATCTAGCTCTGAAAAAATATTTGGGCTTCTAGCAGTGTGTGGGACTTGTTCTATTAGTCCATCTATACTGACCTCCATCAGGTTGCAAACTGAATATAATTTTTTTCTGCATCTAGCTCTGAAAAAATATTTGGCCTTCTAGCAGTGTGTGGGACTTTCTCTATTAGTCCATCTATACTGACCTCCATCAGGTTGCAAATTAAAAATAATTTTTATCTGCATCTACCTCTGAAAAAATATTTGGGCTTCTAGCTGTGTGTGGGACTTGTTCTATTAGTCCATCTATACTGACCTCCATCAGGTTGCAAACTGAATATAATTTTTTTCTGCATCTAGCTCTGAAAAAATATTTGGCCTTCTAGCAGTGTGTGGGACTTTCTCTATTAGTCCATCTATACTGACCTCCATCAGGTTGCAAATTAAAAATAATTTTTATCTGCATCTAGCTCTAAAAAAATATTTGGCCTTCTAGCAGTGTGTGGGACTTTCTCTATTAGTCCATCTATACTGACCTCCATCAGGTTGCAAATTAAAAATAATTTTTATCTGCATCTACCTCTGAAAAAATATTTGGGCTTCTAGCTGTGTGTGGGACTTGTTCTATTAGTCCATCTATACTGACCTCCATCAGGTTACAAACTGAATATAATTTTTTTCTGCATCTAGCTCTGAAAAAATATTTGGCCTTCTAGCAGTGTGTGGGACTTTCTCTATTAGTCCATCTATACTGACCTCCATCAGGTTGCAAACTGAATATATTTTTTTTCTGCATCTACCTCTGAAAAAATATTGGGCTTCTAGCTGTGTGTGGGACTTGTTCTATTAATCCATCTATACAGACCTCCATCAGGTTGCAAACTGAATATAATTCTTTTCTGCATCTAGCTCTGAAAAAATATTTGGCCTTCTAGCAGTGTGTGGGACTTTCTCTATTAGTCCATCTATACTGACCTCCATCAGGTTGCAAATTAAAAATAATTTTTATCTGCATCTAGCTCTGAAAAAATATTTGGCCTTCTAGCAGTGTGTGGGACTTTCTCTATTAGTCCATCTATACTGACCTCCATCAGGTTGCAAATTAAAAATAATTTTTATCTGCATCTAGCTCTGAAAAAATATTTGGCCTTCTAGCAGTGTGTGGGACTTTCTCTATTAGTCCATCTATACTGACCTCCATCAGGTTGCAAATTAAAAATAATTTTTTGTCTGCATCTAGCTCTGAAAAAATATTTGGCCTTCTAGCAGTGTGTGGGACTTTCTCTATTAGTCCATCTATACTGACCTCCATCAGGTTGCAAACTGAATATATTTTTTTTCTGCATCTACCTCTGAAAAAATATTGGGCTTCTAGCTGTGTGTGGGACTTGTTCTATTAATCCATCTATACAGACCTCCATCAGGTTGCAAACTGAATATAATTTTTTTCTGCATCTACCTCTGAAAAAATATTTGGGCTTCTAGCTGTGTGTGGGACTTGTTCTATTAGTCCATCTATACAGACCTCCATCAGGTTGCAAACTGAATATAATTTTTTTCTGCATCTAGCTCTGAAAAAATATTTGGCCTTCTAGCAGTGTGTGGGACTTTCTCTATTAGTCCATCTATACTGACCTCCATCAGGCTGCAAATTAAAAATAATTTTTATCTGCATCTAGTTCTGAAAAAATATTTGGCCTTCTAGCAGTGTGTGGGACTTTCTCTATTAGTCCATCTATACTGACCTCCATCAGGTTGCAAACTGAATATATTTTTTTTCTGCATCTACCTCTGAAAAAATATTTGGCCTTCTAGCTGTGTGTGGGACTTGTTCTATTAGTCCATCTATACTGACCTGCATCAGGTTGCAAATCGAATATAATTTTTTTCTCCATCAAACCCAGGAAATAGTTTTGGCCTAATACCACAGTTTGGCCACTCAGCTCTGCTCGGTTCCCATCCATTGTTTTTTTGTGCAAACAACTCCAGAGTTGTGAATTAGTTAACCACCAAAATGAGTGGAAAAAGGCCTGCTGCTGGTGGAAAGGGGAATAGGCGTGTTGGGAAGGGGAAAAAAGGTTGTGTCCGTGGGGTAGGTGTTAAAGCAACAGTAACATCTGCAGAAGAAAGACCATCTTCCAGCCAAACTAAAATGTCTACTTCTTTTAGCGGACAATGTGATAAGATCCCTTTCTTACGGCCACGTCAATCGCTACAAATTCCAGATGAGGCACAAAAACAGCAGGTGCTTCAACGGATATCAAGTGCTCCTTTAAGTGGGCTCTCCTCCACATCAACTTCAACATCACAAATACTCCAGTCCTCAAAGGTGTCACCCCAATCGCATTTGCTTCCTCACAGCTCCCAAATTTCCAGCTGCCCATCTGAGTATGAGGTAGAAGAGATGGTTGAGTCTGCAGAGTTGTTTACTCATACTATAGCCTGGGAATCAGAGGTCGACTCCAGCGCTTCTGTGAATCCAGACGAGGAAATGATCTGCACTGATGCCCAGAATCTTTATGAGTCGGATCCAGGACCAGACGCAGAAGGTTCTGACCATAATGTAGACCCTCATTCCCAAACTGTAACTCCTGTTGGTGGAGACAATGAGGAAGACGATGATGAGACTCAAATACCTGATTGGAGCGACAACTTTAGTTTTTTGTCAGGGCAGGAACAGGTTGGCTCTGAGGACGACGGGTGTGATAACGCACAGGGTGATGATGATGAGGTTGGAGATCCCACTTACTGTCAACCCACAGTCAGCCAAGAGATGAGGTCAGCAGAGGAGGTGGAGGAAGATGCTAGTGACGACGAGGTCAGGTTGCGCCTTCCTGGACAGAGACGTAGTACTGGAAGCACGTCAACAACTGCATCCTCAAACACAACTCTGCCTCTCACCACAAGTCGTGGTGGCTCTGCAGGTCGCATGGGTGCTAAGCCTTGCATAGCCTGGGCATTTTTTCAGATTGATAAAGATAACCCAACTCGTGTTATCTGTAACATTTGTCAGAAAAAGCTAAGCAGAGGCCAAAAAATACATAGTTTGAGTACTTCATGCATGAACCGGCACATGGACATAAAGCATAAGTTGCAGTGGGAAGCTCAGTGTGCTACAATGCGGCCTAGCCGGCCGGGCCAACCACCGTCTGCCATATCTTGTGCATCCGCGGCCTCTTCATCCTCTGTGACTGGGGGGACAGCAGTCACACCTGTTTTGGGGCGCAGACCTGCCACCTCTTTACCCACAACAGCCAGCGTGATTGGCAGGTCATCATTTTCTTTGGAGGTGGTAACACCAGATGGTGTTGAGCGCTGTCCGACATCGATAGCACCACCTTTGGATCAAGGCAACCTAACATGTCCGCCTGCATCTTCCTCACAGACCGGCAGTTTGCCGGGGACACCCTTATCAACCCCGTCTAAGCACAATAGCCAGCCCTCGGTTCCTTCAGATGTGGACAAGTTAAAGACCATTTCCTCCTAGCCATGAGAAAGCTAAGAGGTTGAATTTCACCATCTGCAAGCTCTTGGGTACAGAAATGCTGCCTTTCCACCTGGTGGACACAGAGGATTTTCGAGACCTTATGTCAATCGCAGTGCCCCAGTACCAGATGCCCAGTCGGCACTTCTTCTCAAAGAAAGGTGTGCCTGCGCTCCACCAGCATGTCGCACACAACATCACCGCTTCTTTGAGAAACTCTGTGTGTGACAGGGTGCATTTCACCACAGACACTTGGACGAGTAGGCATGGACAGGGGCGTTACATGTCGCTGACTGGGCACTGGGTAACTATGGTGACAGCAGGACAAGGGGCTGCTGTCCAAGTCTTGCCGTCCCCACGAGTTGTGCGTCAATCCTCTTTATGTCAAAGTTCCTCCACTGCTTCTGCCTCCTCAACCTCCTCTCGGTCTTCCACCTGCACCCAAAGCCGGTCTGGTCATGCCACAAGCTTTCTAACTGCGCAGAAGGGATCCTGCACACCTCATTACTATGCTGGCAGTAGGGCTCAACGTCATCAGGCGGTTTTTACTTTGAAATGTCTGGGAAATGTGAGTCACACAGCTGAGGAGTTGTGGTCAGCTCTGGAGAACCAATTTCATGAATGGTTGTCTCCACTGGACCTGAAACCAGGGAAGGCCGTGTGCGACAATGCTGCAAACCTGGGTGCGGCCCTTCGCCGGGGCAATGTCACACACGTGCCTTGTATGGCTCATGTGTTGAACCTGGTTGTCCAGCAATTTTTAGCCCACTATCCTGGACTAGATGGCCTTCTGCAGAGGGCACGGTCGCTGTGTGCTCACTTCCGCCGTTCGCATCCCGCAGCTCAGCGACTTACATCTCTACAGAAGTCGTTGTGCCTGCCACTTCACCGGCTAAAATGCGATGTGCCTACCCGGTGGAATTCAACTCTGCACATGTTGCAGTGACTGTGGCAGCACCGACAAGCCCTGGTGCAATACGTTCTGACGTATAGCCTGGGCCAACGAGATCCAGAGGTGGGGCAAATCACGCTGGAGGAGTGGTCTCAGATCAGGGACCTATGCACCCTTCTGCACAGTTTTGAAATGGCGACGAAGATGTTTAGTGCTGACGATGCCATTATCAGCATGACTATTCCGGTGATTTACATGCTGGAGCACATGTTAAACAGAATTTGGAGTCAGGTGGTGGCACAAGAGGAGGTGGAGGAAGTAGAGGAGGAGGAGTTGTATGCGGAAGGGCTAACATCTGCAAGGTCCAGACGGTCGGCAGCACCAAGGCGGCAGGCATGTGAGGGTGGGGGAGATGGTTTTACCAGGGCGCATGGTAGCAGCCAAACTAGTGAGGAAGGTGCAGGAGCCCAGGAAGAAGTGGAGGACGAACTGATGGAAGACTCATCAGATGAGGGAGACCTTGATCACATTTCTGTTGTGCGAGGTTGTGGGGAGAGGACAGAGGAAGGAAGCATGATTGTTACCTCGCCACCAACACAACAGGGACTTGGTGCTCCTGGATGCGCAACACACATGAGTGCCTTCTTGCTGCACTACCTGCAACATAACCCTCGAATTGTGAGAATTAGAAATAATCCTGACTACTGGGTTGCCACACTGTTAGATCCCCGGTACAAAAGTAAATTTGCCGAAATTATTCCTGCCATAGAAAGGGATGCACGCATGCAGGAGTATCAGCAGAGACTGTTGCAGAATCTTACATGTGCTTTTCCACAAAACACCAGTGGTGCACGTAGTGAATCTCACAGTTCCAACTTGCCAACCGTGGGACCGTCAAGTGTTCAGCACTCAAACCGTAACAGAACCACAGTATCTGCTGGTAACATCAATTTTGCGGAATCATTTCACCACTTTTTTAGCCCATCCTTTGCAAGGCCACAGGAGACAAGAAGTCTGACACATAGTCAACGCCTAGAGACGATGGTACAGGAGTATCTCCAAGTAAACATTGAAGCCATGACTGTGTCACTGGACCCTTGCTCTTTTTGGGCTTCCAATCTGCATAAATGGCCGGAGCTAGCCACTTACGCCTTGGAGATCTTGTCATGCCCCGCAGCCAGCGTTCTGTCTGAACATGTGTTCAGCGCTGCTGGTGGTGTGCTGACAGATAAGCGCACACGGCTCTCCACTGATAATGTAGACAGACTCACGTTCATAAAGATGAACAAATCATGGATCCGAAACGACTTTTCTACCCCTGTGTCTTCCTGGGGAGAGTAAAAGCTTGATGATTGGTTAAAATCACCCTACCAACCGTTTTAAGCTTTCAAATTACTAATCATGGTTATCTGTATCTTGGCTGGAAAATAATTTGGGCTTTGTAGCAGTGTGCAGCACTGATTCTATTAGGCCATCTATAATAAGCTCCACCAGATTTAAAATTACTAATCATGTTTATCTGTATCTTGGCTGGAAAATAATTTGGGCTTTGTAGCAGTGTGCAGCACTGATCCTATTAGGCCATCTATACTAAGCTCCACCAGATTTAAAATTAATAATAATTTTTAGCTGCATCTAGCCCGGAAAATAATTTTGGGGCTCCGAGATGCGCAAGACACATAAGTGCCTTCTTGCTGCACTACCTGCAACATGACCCTCATATTGTCAGAATTCGAAGTAATCATGACTACTGGGTTGCCACACTCTTAGATCCCCCAAACTTTTCGATCAACCTTTTCATTTTAATAAAGACCAAAAAAATTGTCATTTTTGAAATTATAAGCATTAGCAGGTTATTAGAAACTGAAATCAAACAGTTTTCAACTCAAAACTTTATTCTAGGTGATGTTACATTTTCACATAGGACCCCTTGTTCGAAAGGAGCTTCTGAACTCTCTCGTCCATTGAATTTGTCAGGTTTTGGATGGTTTCTGCTTCAATTGTTTTGCATGAGGACAGAATACCCTCCCAGAGCTGTTGCTTAGATGTGAACTGCCTCCCGCCATCATAGACACTCCTTTTGATGATGCTCCAGAGGTTCTGAATGGGGTAGAGGTCAGTGGAGCATGGGGGTCACACCATAAGTTTGTCCCCTTTTATGCCCATATCAGCCAGAGATGCAGATGTTTTATGTGCAGCATGAGATGGTGCATTATCATGCAAAAAAATGATCTTGCTGTGAAATACACGGTTCTTCTTCTTGAACCATGGCAGGAAGTGCTGTTTGAGAAAATCCACATACATTATGGAGTTCATCTTTAGCGCCTTCAGGGATCCTAAAGGGGCCGACAATCTC
The DNA here is from genome assembly GCF_046119375.1 of Phyllobates terribilis. NCBI lineage: Eukaryota > Metazoa > Chordata > Amphibia > Anura > Dendrobatidae > Phyllobates > Phyllobates terribilis. Next base: position 380,665,836 of record NW_027362763.1, on the reverse strand, counting down.
TCTCCCCATGATTCCAGCCCAAAACATTACTCTACCTCCTCCTTGTTGGCGCTGTAGCCGTGTTTGCGTGGGGTGTCCATCAACCAGCCATCCTCCACTCCATCCATCTGGACCATCGAGCGCTGCACGGCACTCATCCGTGAACAAAACAGTTTTGAAATCAGTCTTCATGTAATGTTTAGCCCACTGGAGCCGTTTCTGCTTGTGTGAAGTGGATAGAGGAGGTCGACAGGATGGCGTATGCACAGCTGCAAACCTCTGAAGGACCCTGCATCTTGTTGTTCGGGGGACGTTGGAGGCACCAGCAGCTTCAAAAACTTGTCTGCTGCTATGACAAGGCTTTTTTGCCGCTGCTCTTTTAACCTGACGTAATTGCCTGTAGGAAAGAGTCCTCAATTTGCCCTTATCAGCACGCACACGTGTGTACTGTGAATCAGCTACATACTTCTTGATTGCCAAGACACTTCATCCTGATCATCGCACAATGTTGATTGTAGTCATGCCTTGACCTAAACACTCCACAATTTGTTGCTTCTCAGCAGCCGACACATCCTTTTTCTTTCCCATTTTGGCAGAAAATGTAGGCTGCTTAATAATGTGAGACAGCCTTCTTAAGTAGTCTTGCCTTTCATTGGACACACCTGCCAAACTAATTAGCACAGGTGTCTGCAATTGCTTACAGTGATATAAAGAGCCCTGACACACATCACCATCAATGAGTTTAACTGACAAACAAAAAAATTCTTCCCTTATCACTCCTAAACACTTTTTGCATAATAATTTGGAACACAGTGTACATGTGCTTTTCCACAAAACACCAGTGGTTCACGTAGTGAATCTTACAGTTCTAACTTGCCAACCGTGGTCTGTATGGAGTTGTTCAATAAAGGGCCCAAAATTAAGATAACATAGATGGGAGAGGTCTCTATGAGTAGGAATTCCTAAGTATTTGATACCCTGTGAGGGCCAGGCAAAGGGAAAGTTGGACTGGATGGAATCCTATATGGATTTGGGGAGGGAGACATCGAGGGCCTCAGACTTCGCTGCATTGATTTTAAAATTTGACCATGTAACAAAGTGATCTATTTCAGCCATAACAGCATGGATGGATATATGTGATTGAGTGATATATACTAGGACATCATCAGCAAATAGAGAGCACTTGTACTCGGTGCCTCCCACCTCAATCCACCTAATATTGGGGTTATGGCGAATCGATGAGAGCAGGTGCTCCGTCACTAGGATGTATAAGAGAGGGGACAGAGGACATCCCTGCCTTGTCCCATTGGTGATTGTGAAAGGTTATGAAAATGTTCTGATGCACCCCCTGGGCCTTGGGACACCCGGAGCCGACCCTTTTTGGTGGATGCTGGTGGTTGTAGTCTTCGTGGCGGCGACCCGGTTCCGTGGCTCAGGGTGGTCAAACCAGTGGCGGAACTATTTATGTGGTTTTGATGTTTAAATGTCCGACTACGCCACCCGTGGATTGCGGTCAGAGTGAACCGCCGCTGCAGGGCAGACCGCTGAGGCTGGTGTTGTGGGTGCAGCAGAGCGTAGCATAACTCCCCACGGGAGGAGTATAGCCTCAGGGCAGTGTATGCGGAGGATGGGAGTGATGGTGCCGGGCAGCAGCAGTAACGACACGGAGTCAGTGATGCAGTCCAGGGCCTTTACTCACAGTTCTTATTATCCAGACCACGTCTGAGGTAACGGCTGCCCACGTCGTACTGTGCTCACCAGGTGAGGGGTTCAGACAACTCCCAGATAACTTTGGAGCGCTTCACAGGACCCCCTTTGTGTGTCCTTTGTCTGGCCTTTCTTACCAACCCTTCTGTCCGGCTGCCTCGGGCCTCCTCTTGGTAAACTTGGCGCCAGTTTCCCTGACCCTATGTGGTGCCCTGCTAGCGGGTGTAGCGAGGGGCTGCACCACATGAAATGTCACAGCCTCCGGTTTCTAGCTGAGGGTCGTTTCCTGCCTCCACTAGTTTCGGGGACCGGTCTCCCCCTTTGGCCTGACCCCTCCACGCAGGTGGATTTGGGCGTGCGGTGGCGACTCGCCCGTCCGCACCCCTGGGATCCCTTCATTCCTCGTTCCTGGAGCCTTCTCCGCTCCTCTTCCTTCCTTCTCCCTCTTCCAGGCCTGGGCCTCTGTTACTAGGCCCGCCTCCGGAGCAGAGCTCATGCAGAGCCCCTGCTCCCTGCCACTTCTGCTCAGACTTCTCTGCACTGAACTAAGATGGTGCCCACCTTTTATACTCCCTTCTCAATGCACCCAGGAACTGCTTCCTCCCTGCTCCTGCACTACAGGGTTCCCCTTCCTCAGTGTTCCCTCCCCCCACTCCAGCCAGGGACAGGGACTGTCGTGCCCATCTCAGAGGCATATTGGTCGCCCTGCCCCACGGCAATGTGGTGTAATGCATGCAGGTGTCGGGTCCTGATCCACACTCCATCCTTACCTGAGAGTGAGATATCACACCTCTGGGTGAGGTGCAATACCTCTGTAGCAACCGAGCCCTCAGGGTGCTACAGTTCCATTTATCTTCAGCCTAGGTGACGTATTGTGATACAGGGCCGTGATTTTGGCTATAAAAGGGTCCCCTAGACCCCTACCCCAAGCTTTTTAAGAGAATCATATATGGCGTGCCAGGAGACTCTATGGAATGCTTTCTCAGCATCCAACGAGAGTATCTAATTACAAATTTTTAACTGCATCTAGCCCAGGAAATACTTTGTGCCTAGTAGCAGTGTCTGCTAGTCAGCGGATTATCCCGGCTGTTAAGCAAGCTACACCACCTGTAGTTTGGACACTTAATTTTTTCAAAGGAAATGCTTCGGGACCACGGGATACTCAGTGAAGAGCATCAGGAGGCACCCCAAGGCATAGGGGCTGGGACTGGCAGTAGGATGCCTTGCGGTGGACAGCCGAGCTCGATCCTTATAAAAGCTTTTTAACTGCAGCAGCTTTAGTGGACGCTACTGGAGCTGGAATTACGCGGCTGCTGGCATGAGACTTGCCCTCCAATAGATCCTTGTAAATGGATTTAAAGTGTATTCATTCAAATTAGAGAGACAATTTAAATTAAAAAGCTTAGAGCTGCCTCCACCACAGGGGGGGCTCGCTCGACCCACCAGCGGACAGGCACCAGTATTGGGAGAGGGGGGCTGGCCGTCAGGGTTCACCGCGGCTCTGGCACAAACCCGGCGACACGGAGGTGGCACGGGCAGGAGCGGACTGAACGTGTCGGCTTCTCACTTTTTGGATTTTAGAAGGGCATGACATGCCTATATCTGTGTCTCCCCCTCCTTTTACTCCTCCACCTCTTTTCTTTTCGCACGACTATATGTACTTGTCACTTTTCCATGTGTTAGTTGTGTCTTCTGAGCAGTTTGTCAGCTTTTGGACACCTTTGAAGGTGTTTTCTGTGTGTTTCTATGTGTTTTTGTTTGCCTGCCATTGGTTTTAACGGTGTTCGAAGGTGTTCGACGAACAGTTCGACGAACAGTTCGGCGAACACACGGGTGTTCGACGAACCGAACCGAACTCGAACACTACGGGGGTGGCTCAACACTAATAATAACACATACACTACCCCAACTCTCACTATACCCCCAACCCGAACCGGCCTCTAAGTTCCGAAAAAGTCCTTCCGGACTTAGGGCGAACCCCGACAGTTTTGGGCCCGGGCCAGTCCAAGTTCATGCTTAACCCCCCTCAAAACCCCCACCCCACCTAACTAACCCCCAAAGTAAAAGAACAATAAGACAACAATAATAATAACAACAACAAGAACAAGAACAAAAATACCATCCGCACCGGTTCGGTGCTTGTAAACCCTTTTCATGATACCATTCTCAAAACAAAAGGCTACGGTGAGAACTTAGCCCACCACCAGGAGGCTTGGAGCAATCCAGAACTAAGGCACCTGGAAGGAGAAACCCCTCCAGAGACGGGAGGACCCCAATGCACCCAGCCTTTCATACTCCAAGGAGCTCACCTTCACCAGGTCACCAAGGATGTTGCTACATACCTCACCCACTGGGAGGATTTTACTGCCCGTCGACACTAAACACCGAGCATTCCATGTGAAAAACCTAACCACTAGGCTAACTAGAGTGCACTGGTCCCGTCCACCAAGGTCTCTGAACGCTCTATAGGCCCACTCAGCATAGGAGAGGCCCGCCAGCCTAGGCCAGTAAATGGAAGCGCCCGCCCTGTTGCATACCTCTGCATTAAAGGGACACTGAAGCAGGAAGTGCTCCATGCTTTCAAGCGTGTCAGCACTAGAGATGAGCGGTGTTCGACTAGAACTGTTCGCCAATCTCAAATTCGAGCTGTTTTGGGCGGTGTTCGAGTTGTTCCACGAACCTGAATGATTTGCAAAAAATTCGGCTGTTCGAGGTTATGTTCGATAACTGTTCGTGCACCAAAAGCGTGTCCTGCATGTCTGGCGCTATTTAGAGCACCAATCATGCAGGGATTGTCTGCCACTCACTGTAATGCCACAGCCATGGTGGTTGTGGCATTAGAGTGATTGCCCAAATCGATGGGAACTGTGCTCACAGTGAAACATGAAAAGCCGGCAATTCAGCAGCGGCGTACACCGGTACCCGACAATTTAGAACCGAAAGAATAGAGCTTCACACATAGATTAGATAGATAGAAACATGTCAGTCACATATATAAGAAGTACAGTAACAGTGTTGCTTACTGTACTTGTCATTTAGTGTAAAGGATTTATTAAAAAAATATATTAGTGTTTTCATGCACCGTCTCTTTAAAAAAGCCGGCCGGCTATTCAGCAGGGTACCCGACAATTTAGAATGGAAGGAATAGAGCATCACACATAGATTAGATAGATAGAAACATGTCAGTCACATATATATGAAGTACAGTGACAGTGTTGATTACTGTACTTGTCATTTAGTGTTAAAATAAAGGATTTATTTAAAAAAAAATTGGCGTGGGGTTCCCCGTAATTTTAGGCTCTAGCGGAGGTTAAGCAGACAGCTGGGGCAGATGTTTGAAGCCTGGGAAGGGATAATACCCACGGAGCTTCCCAGGCTACTGATTTCAGCCCCAAGCTGAATGCCTAGCCTTTACTAGCTATTAAAATGGGGGACCCCCCAAAAAATTGACGTGGGGTCCCCCCTATTTTAATAGCTAGCAAAGGCTAGGCAGACAGCTGGGGGCTGATATTAATAGCCCAGGAAGGGTGCCATGAATATTGGCCCCCTCCCAGGCTAGAAACACCAGCCGTCAGCCGCCCCAGAAATGGCACATCCATAGGATGCGCCAATTCTGGCACTTAGCCTCGCTCTTCCCACTGCCCTGTAGCGGTGGCAGTGAGGTAATAGGGCTGGGGTTGATGTCAGCTTATAATGCCAGCTGACATCAAGCCCAGGTTAGTAATGGAGAGTCGTCTATAAGACACCCCCATTACTAACCCCGTAGTCAAAGTTAAAAAAAAACACAAACACCCAGAATAAAGTCCTTTAATTGAAATAAAGACACAATTCTTTATTGTTCTAAATTAAACCTTACTTACAATCACGCCCATTCCAGCTGAAGCCAACGAACCCCTGCAATAAAAGAAAAATAATAAAGCAACATAATCCTTACCTTTCCATGGTTCCCACGACAGCTTCAGCTCTGCTACATCGAGATGACAGGCTGGACCGCAGCAGAACGCTGCCATCCAGCCTGTCATCCCGCAGACACTGAGAAGCGCAGGCTTGCTTGCGCTCCTCAGCGTCTCTCTGTGACGGCATCCAGATGAGCCGAGTTCATGTCCAATGAACTCGGCACACCTCATGCACGTCACTGACAGCGTGGGAAAATTCTCACGCTGAAGCGCTGAGTGCAGGAGAATTCTCCCACACTGTCAGTGACGTACATGAGGTGAGCTCATGTCCAACGAACTCAGTTCACCTCATGCACGTCACTGACATCGTGGGAAAATTCTCCTGCACTCAGCGCTTCAGCGTGAGAATTCTCCCACGCTGAAGCGCTGAGTGCAGGAGAATTTTCCCACGCTGTCAGTGATGAGCATGAGGTGAGCCGAGTTCATTGGACATTAACTCGGCTCATCTGGATGCCCTCACAGAGAGACACTGTGGAGCGCAAGCAAGCCTGCGCTTCTCAGTGTCTTCGGGATGACAGGCTGGATGGCAGCGTTCTGTTGCGGTCCAGCCTGTCATCTCGATGTAGCAGAGCTGAAGCTGTCATGGGAACCATGGAAAGGTAAAGATGATGTTGCTTTATTATTTTTCTTTTATTTCAGGAGATCGTTGGCTTCAGCTGGAATGGGCGTGACGGTAAGTATGGTTTAATTTAGAACAATAAAGAATTGTGTGTTTATTTCAATTAAAGGACTTTTTTCTTGGTGTTGTGGTTTTTTTAAATACTTTACTAGAAATTCATGGTGGTCATGTCTAATATTGCGTGACCCCATGAATTTCGGGCTTAGGGCCAGCTGATAATGCCAAGCTGACCCTAACCCCTTTATTACCCAGTGAGCCACCGCACCAGGGCCCTGGATGAGTTGGGTACAGCGCCAGAAGATGACGCTTCTATGAACGCGCCATTTTCCGGGGTGGCTGCGGACTGCAATTTGCAGCGGGGGTGGCCCAGAAAGCTTGGTCCTCCCTGCGCTGCGGATTCCAGCCCCCAGCTGCCTAGTTATACCTGGCTGGACACAAAAATAGGGCGAAGCCCCACGTCAATTTTCTTTAATTTATTTCATGAAATAATTAAGAAAAAAAGGGCTTCCCTACATTGTTGTGTCCAGCCAGGTACAAATAGGCAGCCGGTGGTTGGGGGCAGCCTGTTCCTGCCTGCTGTACCTGGCTGGACACAAATATAGTGCGAAGCCCCACGTCAATTTTTTTTTAATTATTTCATGAAATAATTAAAAAAAAAAGGTCTTCCCTATATTGTTGTGTCCGGCCAGGTACAAATAGGCAGCCGGTGGTTGGGGGCAGCCTGTTCCTGCCTGCTGTACCTGGCTGGACACAAATATAGTGCGAAGCCCCACGTCAATTTTTTTTAAATTATTTCATGAAATAATTTAAAAAAAAAAGGGCTTCCCTATATTGTTGTGTCCGGCCAGGTACAAATAGGCAGCTGGTGGTTGGGGGCAGCCCGTTCCTGCCTGCTGCACCTGACTGGACACAAGTATAGTGCGAAGCCCCACGTCAATTTTTTTTAAATTATTTCATGAATTTCCTGAAATAATTTAAAAAAATTGAAGTGGGGCTTCGCACTATATTTGTGTCCAGCCAGGTACAGCAGGCAGGAACGGGCTGCCCCCAACCACCAGCTGCCTATTTGTACCTGGCCGGACACAACAATATAGGGAAGGCCTTTTTTTCTTAATTATTTCATGAATTTCCTGAAATAATTAAAAAAAATTGAAGTGGGGCTTCGCACTATATTTGTGTCCAGCCAGGTACAGCAGGCAGGAACGGGCTGCCCCCAACCACTAGCTGCCTATTTGTACCTGGCCGGACACAACAATACAGAGAAGGCCTTTTTTTCTTAATTATTTCATGAATTTCATGAAATAATTAAAAAAAAAATACGTGGGGCTTCGCCCTATTTTTGTGTCCAGCCAGGTACAACTAGGCAGCTGGGGGCTGGAATCTGCAGCGCAGGGAGGCCCAAGCTTTCTGGGCCCCCCCCCGCTGCAAATTGCAGTCCGCAGCCACCCCGGAAAATGGCGCGTTCATAGAAGCGCCATCTTCTGGCGCTGTACCCAACTCATCCAGGGCCCTGGTGCGGTGGCTCACTGGGTAATAAAGGGGTTAGGGCCAGCTTGGTATTATCAGCTGGCCCTAAGCCCAAAATTCATGGGGTCACGCCAGTATTAGACATGACCGCCATAAATTTCTAGTAAAGTATTTAAAAAAAACACAACACCCAGAATAAAGTCCTTTATTTGAAATAAACACACAATTCTTTATTGTTCTAAATTAAACCATACTTACCATCACGCCCATTCCAGCTGAAGCCAACGATCTCCTGAAATAAAAGAAAAATAATAAACCAACATCATCCTTACCTTTCCATGGTTCCCATGACAGCTTCAGCTCTGCTACATCGAGATGACTGGCTGGAACGCAGCAGAACGCTGCCATCCAGCCTGTCATCCCGCAGACACTGAGAAGAGCAGGCATGCTTGCGCTCCTCAGTGTCTCTCTGTGACGGCATCCAGATGAGCCGAGTTAATGTCCAATGAACTCGGCTCACCTCATGCACCTCACTGACAGCGTGGGAAAATTCTCACGCTGAAGCGCTGAGTGCAGGAGAATTCTCCCACGCTGTCAGTGACGTGCATGAGGTGAGCTGAGATCATTGGACATGAACTCACCTCATGCACGTCACTGACAGCGTGGGAAAATTCTCACGCTGAAGCGTTGAGTGCAGGAGAATTTTCCCACACTGTCAGTGACGTGCATGAGGTGAACTGAGTTCATTGGACATGAGCTCACCTCATGCACGTCACTGACAGCGTGGGAGAATTCTCCTGCACTCAGCGCTTCAGCGTGAGAATTTTCCCACGCTGTCAGTGACGTGCATGAGGTGAGTTCATGTCCAATGATCTCAGCTCACCTCATGCACGTCACTGACAGCATGGGAAAATTCTCCTGCACTCAGCGCTTCAGCGTGAGAATTCTCCCACGCTGAAGCGCTGAGTGCAGGAGAATTTTCCCACGCTGTCAGTGACGTGCATGAGGTGAGCCGAGTTCATTGGACATGACCTCGGCTCATCTGGATGCCGTCACAGCGAGACACTGAGGAGCGAAGCAAGCCTGCTCTTCTCAGTGTCTGCGGGTTGACAGGCTGGATGGCAGCGTTCTGCTGCGGTCCAGCCTGTCATCTCGATGTAGCAGAGCTGGAGCTGTCCTGGGAACCATCGAAAGGTAAGGATGATGTTGGTTTATTATTTTATTTTTATTGCAGGAGATCGTTGGCTTCAGCTGGAATGGGCGTGACGGTAAGTATGGTTTAATTTAGAACAATAAAGAATTGTGTGTTTATTTCAATTAAAGGACTTTATTCTGGGTGTTTGTGTTTTTTTTAACTTTCACTATGGGGTTAGTAATGGGGGTGTCTTATAGACGCCTCTCCATTACTAACCTGGGCTTGATGTCAGCTGGCATTATAAGCTGACATCAACCCCAGCCCTATTACCCCACTGCCACCGCTACAGGGCAGTGGGAAGAGCGAGGCTAAGTGCCAGAATTGGCGCCTCCTATGGATGCGCCATTTCTGGGGCGGCTGACGGCTGGTGTTTCTAGCCTGGGAGGGGGCCAATATTCATGGCACCCTTCATGAGCTATTAATATCAGCCCCCAGCTGTCTGCCTAGCCTTTGCTAGCTATTAAAATAGGGGGGACCCCACGTCATTTTTTTGGGGGGGTCCCCCATTTTAATAGCTAGTAAAGGCTAGGTATTCAGCTGGGGGCTGATATTAGTAGCCTGGGAAGCTCCGTGGGTATTACCCCCTTCCCAGGCTTCAAACATCTGCCCCAGCCGTCTGCTTAACCTCCGCTAGAGACTAAAATTACGGGGAACCCCACGCTAATTTTTTTTTACTAAATCCTTTATTTTAACACTAAATGACAAGTACAGTAATCAACACTGTCACTGTACTTATTATATATCTGACTGACATGTTTCTATCTATCTAATCTATGTGTGATGCTCTATTCTTTCTGTTCTAAATTGTCGAGTACAGATGCGGAATTGCCGGCCGGCTTTTTTAAAGAGACGGTGCATGAAAACACTAATATTTTTTTTAATAAATCCTTTACACTAAATGACAAGTGCAGTAACCAACACTGTTACTGTGCTTCTTATATGTGTGACTGACATGTTTCTATCTATCTAATCCATGTGTGATGCTCTATTCCTTCTTGTCTAAATTGTCGGGTACCGGTGTATGCCGCTGCTGAATTTGCCAGCCGGCTTTTTTAAAGAGAGTGTCTTCTGAGCAGTTTGTCAGCTTTTGGACACCTTTGAAGGTGTTTTCTATGTGTTTTTGTTTGCCTGCCATTGGTTTTAACGGTGTTCGACGGTGTTCTAAGGTGTTCGACGAACAGTTCGACGAACAGTTCCTCGAACATCCCGGTGTTCGACGAACCGAACCGAACCCGAACACTATGGGGGTGGCTCAACACTAGTCAGCACAACTCTCACGAGGACAATTCCTATCCTCGGAGTTCCTGTACTTCAAGTTGTCCCTCACATACAGCTTACCCTGAAAGCAGCTCCAAGTCAAGTCCCAATACTTCGCGGGGATCCGTTTTGAATTTGAAAGACCCAACCCCACCTCCAGATCCCGACTTGGGCAGTCCCTGAGGGCCAGTGGCTTTTGAAAATGGGTCGATAAGATCCTCTCCTCGAGAAGTTTCCTCGTGAGAGTCCTCACCTCCCACACTCCCAAACCCCACCGGCGTATTACTTTCAAAACCGGGGTAACATAAGCCGGGAGATGCCCGTGCGGTGTGCGAAGATCCTTCACACGCCCTCCTGTCTCCCAATCCTGGAAGAAGGACTGCAACCATCCCCTACAGGAGAATACCAACAGAGGAGCCCTCTCTTTCCAGAGGTTTGATATATTTAGCTTAAGAAAGGTGCAAACCAAGAACACCACGGGGTTGACCATATTCAACCCCCCTAGTATCCTCGTACGGTAAGTAACCTCCCGCTTGACTAGGTTCAGCCTGTTTCCCCATAACAGTTGGAAAAACAGGCTATAGACCCGCGTCCAGAGAGGCTCTGGCAAAATACAAACGCTGCCTAGATACATTAACAATGGGAGCAGGAAACCTTTGCACAAGCTCACCCTTTCCCTCAGGGTCAAAGACCAAGCCTTCCACTGGTCCACTCTCTGGGCGGCAGTTTTATGTCTACCTTCCCAGTTTTTGGTTGGGTTATCACCCTGGCCAAATTCAACGCCTAGGATCTTGGCATACTCTTGGGGCTCTGGGAGGGTGCCCGGGAGATCAAACCTGGGATCTCCTCCCCCCAGCCAAAGACTCCCACACTTGCTCCGATTGACAATGGAACCAGAGGCCCTGGAGTAGCCCTCCACCTCAGACATCACTGCCCGCACCTCCTCTTCCGAGGAGACAGAAACAGAGACATCATCAGCATAGGCCACTACCTTCAGGGCGGCCTCCCGTTCGCCCGCCTGGTCCATCCTCACCCCCGCTATTGGTCCACGATCCACCCTCCTTATGTAGGAATCAATCGCGAACACCTACAGCAGGGGACTGAGAGGACATCCCTGACGAACGCCGGAGCCCACCGCAAAGGCCTATCCAATCCAACCATTCACAAGTGGGAAACTCTCTGCCCCTCTGTACAATGTCTTCAGCCAGTCCACGAACCTCCCTGGCAGACCATACCTCAGAAGAGCGGACCACAGGTACTCATGATCAACCCGGTCAAAGGCTTTGGCCTGATCCAAGGACAGCAAATACCCCTTCCAGAGGCCAGCCCTACCCTGCTCCACAGCCTCCCGGACACCGAGAACAGCACTAAAAGTGCTATGGCCAGGAACACAGCAGTGCTGGGACTCCGAAAGGAGCCATGGCGCAAACTTCACCAACCTGTTAAAGAGTACTTTAGCCAAAACCTTCCTGTCCACATTGAGAAGCGCTATGGGCCTCCAGTTCTCTATGTGCGACGGATCCTTTCCCTTAGAAAGAAGGATCAAAGCTGACCTCCTCATTGATCTTGGAAGAGTGCCCGAGGAGAGACACTCATTAAAAACCTGAGTCAATAAGGGGACCAAAAGGTCCTTAAAGGTCTTGTAGAACTCCGACGTTAAGCCGTCCGGACCTGGTGATTGTTTGAGCTGGAGCCCGTCAATCGCCAGTCTAACTTCCTCTTCTTTGATCTCGTCCACCAAGACATCGAGCGAGGGGTCTACCCCTGATTCAGGAATGGCCTCAGCCAGGAAAGCCGACGTCTCATCTCGATCCAGCTCCTTCCTCCCCAAGAGATGTGAGTAAAAGGATCTGACGACCTCCAAGATCCCTGACCTGGACCTGGTCAGGGATCCTGCACTGTCCCTCAGACCCGCCACTATCTTACTACTCACTGACATCTTGCAGTTTCTTTAAGGGTCGGGTGAGCGATACTTCCCGAAGTCCCTCTCAAAAACCAAAGATGTGTGCCTATCATACTGACATCTCTTGAGTAAGGCTTTCACCCTGGTGATGTCCTCACGGCCACCCCCAGTCGAGACAAGTTCCTCGAGTTTCCTCCTCAGGCCCCGATACAGGAGATTCCTGTTCAGGCTTCTGAGGTTAGAAAGCTGGTTAGAATCTCACCACCCGATATTTGAAGATCTCCCACCACTCTGACTTAGTGTTACCAAGGCCCAGTAGCGGTACCTGACTTTGAAAAAAATCCTTAAAGGACCGTCTTACAGCTGCTTCCTTCAGGAGTGACGAATTCAGCTTCCAAAAACCTCTTCCCATCCGAGGAGTCTCTGTAACATTCAGAGAAAACATAATCAGGCAGTGGTCAGAGAATTCAACCTCTACCACCGATAAAGGTGAAGAGACTGCCTCCTCCTTCAAATAAAACCTGTCTATTCTAGACCTAGTCTGAATACCTCTGAAATAAGTGTAACCCGCGTGGCCCGTGGTGTTCCGGATGTGGACATCCACTAGGCGAGCCTCACTAACCATGCTATTCAAGGCGACGCTGTCGTAGGCCAACCGGTCTCTGGAACCTCCTCTGTCTTGGGGCCTCGAGACATTGTTGAAGTCCCCTCCAAAGACCACCTGTCGGCTACAAAACAAAAAGGGTTTAATACTCATAAAGAGACACTTGCAGTCCCACTTAGTCTGGGGACCATAGATGTTTATGAGCTGAAGCTCTTGTCCCCTTATGAACACATCCAAGATCAAGCACCTCCCCATTTCCAACTTAATAACCTGTCGGCATACTACATCTGCGGTCTTGAAAAGGACCGCCACCCCGCTATACGGCTCAGCCGCAAGAGATCAATAAGAAGGCCTGTGTACCCACTCCCTCTTAGCTTTTTTAAGGGACGTGAGGAAATGCCAGCAAAAACAAAATTTCGGCATCAAGCTGGCCGAGAAAATGAAAGGCCGTGAACCTAGCCGCATCAGACTTTATGCTGGCAACATTAATGGTCACCAGCGTCAACGGGGTGAGTGCCGCCATCATGAGTGATCAGGTTGGACAGCGACCTTCTTCCCACCCCCCTTACCCTTTACATGTGTTCCATTTTCCTCCTCCAAGGACGATATAGCACGATTTAGGCAGACCGACACATCCATACCTGCTGTTCCAGACACAACTTTAACGGGCACAACTGTTTCAGGCGCACCCTTGCCCTTGTCAGGAGGCCCTGGGTCGACCCCCCCCACCAGAGGCCCGGTTTCCCCGAACCCCGATGTTGAGGGCCTGGTGCCCCCTTTAGCCCCTACATCCTTGTCCGCAACCCCCAGCACCAGACCCCCCTCCTCCCCCCCATATGAAGACAAGGGAGACTCACTTAGGGCCTGGTACTGGTTGGAGAGCTCCACCGGAGGAAGGGAGGAAGAGCCTTCCTTTGGCACCTGGCCCCGGGTGGCCTTCTCCTTCGAGTTACCCTTCTTCATCACCCTTTTCTTCTCCCTCTTCTTTTGCTGTTGCCACTCTTCATTCCCCCCCTCATCCACACCTTCGCTGGATGAGGATAAGGGAGAGGTGGCCCCATCCTCCCTGACCATCCTCCTGACCTCTTCGTCTATCTCACTGTCCGGGACCTCAGCTCCAAGCTCCCCCGAACTAGGGACCAGAGGCAGGGGCATAATCCCCTGGTCCCTCTCCACCACTCTCCTCGGACGCTGTTCTTTCCCTCCCGCCTCAGTTCTGCTCCTCACCGGTCCCTTACTCCCTACGCCGCCGCTAGTTGCTTCACTGGCTGGTCTGGTCCTCACCTCCTCCCTACCAGCACCTCCCGGATTCAGACCAACACAGCGACTAAACGGGTGTCCCAAGACACCACACAGGTTACACCGAATGTCCCTACAGGTTGCGGCCAGATGACCCACCCCTCCACACATCGTGCACTTCTCCACCTTGCACCCCGCACTGAAGTGAGAGGGGCTGCCGCACCTGTGGCACAAACTTCGGCTGCCCCTGGTAAAAGATCAGGATTCGGTCCCTTCCCAAGAATGTTGAAGTGGGAATGTGGGTAACCGAGTAACCCGAGACCTTCAGTTTTACCATAAAGGTCCAGGCCCCTGACCAGATGCCATGCTTGTCCAGATTCTTTTTGGGAATCTGGACAACCTCCCCATACCTGCTCAGCCAGGTCATGATGTCCATCTCAGAAAGTGACTCGTTACTGGTGAGCACGGTCACTTTCTTCACTGAGTTTTGGCGAGAGATAGCCTGGACTATAAACCCTCGCCATTCAGGGCAAATCCGAGCCAGCTCATACTGAGACCAGAAGAGCTGTAGGCCCTCCGATCTCACAAAGCTGACGTAAAAAAAGGTGGCACCATAGGTATGAATCAGGGCATAGATGTCATCAGTCCTGAAGCCCATCCCCAGGAAAAGCTCCACCACCTTGTCCCTAGAGGGGCACGTTTCATTGCCTTCCCACCGGAGACGGACCACATTCCTAGGGATGCCACCCTGCCCTGCTGTCGGCAGAGACCACGTAACGTTCTCTGCCCCTAACTCTCGGAAGGCGGACAGACCATGTCGGTCTATCCAGAACGATAAATCTACCTCCCTACCCTCCACTGTAATGGAATGCTCTCCCCTCTTCAGGGCGTCCAGGAGACGCCATTGCAAGTAATCCTGCCCAGCGTCCCCTGACAAGGACCCTCCACTACCCGCGGCAGTGGCCGCCGCAAAGGTGCGGACATGTGAACCGCCCTCTAACGAGGCCGCCAACGAACCGGGATTCCTTGGCCTCACACTTGGCCCCTCATTCACACTCACACTCTGCCTCACAGCCTCACCTACCGCCCCTGCACCACTACCATCACCACCAGCTGTACCACTCACCACTTCCATACCGGCATCCTCACCTACATCCTCACCTCCTTCATGTACCCAATTCATCCCCACCTCATGCACCCCATCCATGCCAGCCAGAACAGGTGGGGTACTAACCGCTTTACCCAAGGTCCCGGCATCACTGGGGGGGGGGTTTCAGGACACTCACCACATCCGCAGCATTGTCCTTACTCCCCTTCTCCCCCTCTGCCACCTTGGATCCTCCAATATTCATGCGCTGGGTATCACAGGGGCCGGGATTTTGGGCGCCGGGTTTTACCAACCTCACAGGTGCAGACACCCCGGCCGGTTTACCCCTGGCAGCCTTGTTCCCAGCATGCGGCCCCTCAACCCTCTGGCCAGATATGGAAGCAGTGTCTCTCTCCTCCCCCACCATCCTCCGGACCTCAGCCAAGATCTCTGAAAAAGCTGCTCCGGCTCCACCGCCACAACCCCCACCTCCCTCTGCCCGAGACCCAGAGGCCATGGGAGACAGAGACGGGAACTCCACCACACTGAATATGTCTGGCGCCACCGCCAGCGATGACCCTTTGCCATCCCTACTGTCCTCCGTAGGGATCGCCACACCATCACCACTCGCCTTACATTTGCCTTTACTCTCCCCACCGGACCTGCGTCGAGGACCAACTTCATGATCCGGGCGCCCTTGACCGGCGGGGGTTACACAGGAGACAGCAGCAGCATCAGTATCATCATTAAACACGTAACGCATACTCACCGTCTCCTGTGCCTTCTTCTTGAGCCCCTTCTTCTCCCGGATCTTTGTCCCCGAAACAAAAATGCTGGAGGTTCACCGGGGACTCAAACAACCGGATGGCCGCCATGAGCCCCCCGGACCCCGAAGACGCCTCCATGTCCTTCTCCTCTGATGTGCTGGAGGCAGGCAGCACCACCTGCTCAGGACGCAGAATGGAAGATTTAGGAGGCTCCCCAGTAACGCTGGCAGGCTGCTCGACCGGGGTTACTGCCACCTCCTGGGACACTGTTCCTGGATCCGCCTCTGTCTTCCCTGCCCTTCCGACCGCCGAGGTAGGCGGGGCTAGGGGCGGGCCGGCAGATTGGGAGCCGCTGGGCTCTGCAGTTCCACGTGTGTCTCTCATGGTGGCCACGCCGAGCGCCGAGGTGGGCGGGGCTAGGGGCGGGCCGGCAGATTGTGTGCCGCTGGGCTCTGCAGTTCCACGTGTGTCTCTCATGGTGTCCACGCCGAGCGCCGAGGTGGGTGGGGCAAGGGGCGGAGCCCCGGACCGCGATTCCCCGGCCTTTGTGCCCGCACCCACACTATCCTCTGCTCTCACTAACAGCGCGCCTCTTCCTCCACCCCCCACCTTCTCCTCCTCCATGGCTGGGGTAACCCCTGGGGCAGCACCCAGCGCTGTGGTGGGCGGGCCAGGGGGCTGGGCTCCAGACAAACGTTCCCTTCCAGGCTCCTGGCTGCCATGCATAGTCCTAGGAGTGCCTTCACTGGCCGGCAGGCCCCCTTCATACGCCCCCCTAACTTGCTGCGTGGTTAACCCCTCCTGGCCCGAGAACCGCCGATCATTAGAGAATTTCTCCAGAAAGGGACCCACAGCCCTCTCTATTTCCGCCTGCCTCTGCACCACCTCGGCAATCCTATCCTTGACCCTCTGGATTTGCGTGGCGATCGCCGGGTGCTTCCTCTGGGCTGCTGCATTATATAGCGCCTTGGCCTGCCGCAACTCCAGCAGGAGTTTCGCCAGTGCCACCTTCCCCTTTTCGTGGCACCGCAACATCTCCACCACCCGCTGGGAGAAAGCCTCCGCCGACTCGTCCGGGCCCCTCTCGGCCCATGGGGCACTCCCCTTGCTTCCCTTGGGCTTGCCAGTCACCTTGTTAGCCGATGCCGGCATGCTCACCGTAGCCGCTTCACGCTGGGACAGCCTCCCAGACCTCCTCACAGAGTCCTCCGATGGATCCATATTCAGTCCTCCGACCCCACCCGGCCCAGACACCCCTGCCTCGGTCCTGGGAAAACGAAGAGGCAAGGGTCGGGCTTAGAAAAAAGTCCTAGTTGGAGCTTCCCAGGAGCTCCTCCACACAGCTCTCACTCAGCTAGAAACATAGGCCACACCTCCTCCACTTCCTGCTACCGTGGCTGCTGGCATGAGACTTGCCCTTCAATAGATCCTTGTAAAAGGATTTAAAGTGTACTCATTCAAATTAGAGAGACAATTTAAATTAAAAAGATTAGACCTGCTTCCACCGCAGGGGGGCTCGCTCGACCCACCAGCGGACAGGCACCAGTATTGGGAGAGGCGGGCTGGCCGTCAGGGTCCACCACGGCTCTGGCACAAACCCGGCGACACGGAGGTCGCACGGGCAGGAATGGACTGGCCATGTCGGCTTTGCACTTTTTTGGTTTTAGAAGGGCACGACATGCCTATATCTGTGTCTCCCCCTCCTTTTACTCCTCCACCTCTTTTCTTTTCGCATGACTATATGTACTTGTCACTTTTCCATGTGTTAGTTGTGTCTTCTGAGCAATTTGTCAGCTTTTGGACATCTTTGAAGGTGTTTTCTATGTGTTTCTATGTGCTTTTGTTTGGCTGCCATTGGTTTTAACGGTGTTCGAAGGTGTTCGACGAACAGTTCGACGAACAGTTTGGCGAACATACGGGTGTTCGACGAACCGAACCCAACTCGAACACTACGGGGGTGACTCAACACTAATCCTAAAGGATGACAAAATTCTTGGAGGAATACTACCACCACAGCCTAAATTTATTTTTAGGAAAGCCAATAATTTGGGTAATCTTATCGCCCCATCAGTTAGGAACCCACGTATTTCAAAAATCATATCTGCCCCATTCACGAAAAATCTACATGGCTTTTACCCCTGCAAAAAATGCAACGCCTGCAGGTACTCGCTCACTAGCAAACAAAAAATTATTAAAACGGACCAAAACAAATACCTTATTAAGGACTTCATCACATGTTCCTCACAAGGAGTCATATATTGCCTGAAATGCCCCTGTGGCAAATATTATGTAGGTCGCACCAAAAGACACATGAGCAAACGCATTAATGAGCACCTACGGAACATAAAAAATTGTTTTATGGGTCCTCCCCTTTCTAAACATTTCCTAGAGGTACATGGGGGACATATACAAGGCACACAGATTATAGGGATACAGATTGTACCAAAACATTGGAGAAAAGGGGACTATATCAAAAGAATGTCACGTACAGAAAGCTCCTGGCTCTTTAAAATGGACACGCTTATACCAAGGGGCCTGAATAGTGAGATAGAACTTTTTGCATTCCAATGATCTCCACTTCAGCATCCCCTATATAAAGGACCACTTACAGTAGCAGGACCATCCCTGATGAAGAAAGCCAACCCCCCCCGAAATGCGTAGGAATTTTGGTCCTCTTGCTGCTCCTTCTTCAGCCTGTCACGTGAGGATCACGTGACTGTGACATCACGCAGGTCCTGCACTGCTAACAAGCCAGGATCTTTGAGAGCATGAGTCACCGGCTGGGACTCTGCTCTGCTACATGCTGCTGCAACTCCACCAACTACTTACCCCACCACCGCACTGGCTTCACCACCCGATGAAGCACCCTTAAGGAGGTAAGCCATCTACCAGCACTCCACCAGCTGTACCCTGTAATCATCTATCACAGCCAAAAAGATATCACTTTCTGATGTGGAACTGTGACTGCGCTTCCAGATTTGCAGACTGCAAGAAAGCTAACGCCACCTGCTGTCTACACCAAAACCAGGGTATCCAACATTCTTACCCAGCCACCACTAAAATCTTAATAACTATCAGCCGATCTTTGCCTGCACTAGCGCTGTGTTTTGTACCAAGTGCATATTGGGGCTATCAACATAACCACTTCTGACTACGGGATCAGATTTGTACTCCGTTCCATATGCACACAGTAATTCCAACATCTACGTTATGCCAGTAGGTATATCTAGGTCTCATATTCACCGTATCTACACTGACGTGACCACCTATTCATAATCCATGTGTCCTCTCTATCTAGGTAATTAAAAGGACCATACCACCTTGCTTACTCCTTTTGCACCAACCTCCTACTTAGTCTCAGGAGGTCCAGGGACCTTGCCCTGTTAGTCAGGTATGGTCACTTATAACCATCAGTTTTTCACCACTTATTGCTGATCCTATTCTTGTGTTCCTTCTTCTAGTTTTTTATCGTTGGATCCACAACATCCTACGAGACTGTTTAATCGCACGGAACACCAAGACTCATCCAGGTATAAGCACGGAATCCCGATCCAACCTTTCTGTAAAACAACCCAGAACCTAATCCAATTTCCTCTTTTTTATTTTAAGGTGTATTACCACCTCAAACTAAATTGACCTTTATGTGACCTAGCTACCAACCACTTCCAATACGAATTTGATCCTAAACAGGACTCCCTGCAATCAGGACCATCGTCCACACCCCCCTTTTGTATTGGTTTTAATAATTTTTAATGTATGTCATTCTATTTTAATAAAATATACCTTTTACCCTACCACTTCTCACTACTTCTTGCAATCTCGTAGTCAAGCGCAAATTATCTCATTGTCTATTATTACAAGATTGGAGACTGGTCTGTAGTTGTTTGTGCAGGAAGGTCAAGGAAAGACTTTTTTAATAATGGAGTAATGATGGAGTGCTTGAAGGAGGAGGGGAAGATACCAGAAAAGAGGGAGATTTTAGTTAGGTGAGTAGTGACGAGTGATAAGTAGTAGTGATAAGCTTCAGCACAGTCTGTTGCCGCTTGCCGAGGCAGTGCTGCAGTGTTACAGCTTTCAACAACTCTGCAGCAGTGTGCAGTATGTCACCTAAGCAGATTAGCTTCAGCAGAGCCTGTTGCCACTTCCAGCTTGTGACTGATGTGGTCAATTCGGAGATGGAGGCTGAAGAGGAGGAGGTGCAGGAGCTGTAGAATGTGGGGGCAACCCTGATTGACCCAGGGCCTGCAATCCTCAGCGTCTGGAGTACATGTTTCATCCCAAGGTCTGACTGAGTCCCGACTTCCACTATATTAACCCAGTGTGCCATCAGCGAGATGTACCGTCCTTGCCCACAGCCACTTGTCCATGTGTCCGTAGTTAGGTGGACTTTCCCAGTAACTGCGCTGTTGAGGGCACGGCTAATGTTGTGGGACACGTGCTTGTGTAATGCGGGGACTGCACATTGGGAGAAATAGTGGTGTCTGGGGACCGAGTACCGAGGGACAGCCACCACCATAAGGTTGCGGAAAGCTTCCTTCTCCAAGAGCTTAAAATGCAACATGTCGAAAGCAAGCATTTGCGAAATGTGTGAATTTAGTAGTGTGGTCTGTGGGGCGTTGGCTGCGTATTTGCGCTTGCATTCCAGGGACTGAGGTAGGGACAACTGAATGCTGCGCTGGGACAAGGACGTGGACGTGATTGCTGATGGTGCTAGTTGATAGTGTGCATTGACAGGTGCAGGGCGGGAGGCATCTTCACATGGGCCATGGAAAGGGGATTGGCATACATGCACAACAGCGGAAGAAGCAGTGGTCTCACCTGCAGACACTGTGGACCCTGGCGTTCAGCCCACCTAGTCGGGTGCTTAGCTTTCATGTGCCTGATCATGCTGGTGATGGTCAGGCTGCTAGTTTTGCTACCCCTGCTGATGCTGGCATGGCAGATGGTGCAAATGGCCTTTTTTGGGGTTATCTGCAGAGTTTTTAAAAAACAGCAAGACTCGGGAAGACCTAACAGTTGTACTGGCAACTTCCGTTGTGTTGGTGTTACGGGAAACGCTTGCCCACCTTCTGTTTGCTGCCACCACACTGCTTCTTCCTGCCTTTTGTGGTGCTCCTCCTCCCTCTCCCTGTGTGCTGCTGTCCTCGCTCTGCATGTCCCCCTGCCAGGTTGGGTCAGTGACTATATTGTCCACAACCTCGTCTTCCACTTCCGCACCCTCGTCCTCCTACTGACTTTCTGGCAATTGGGTCTCATCATCATCCACCTCTTGCGACAATAATTACACTTTCCCACCATTGCCTTCATGTGACCGTGGCTGCTCAAACATTTGGGCATTGCTACACGCGTTCTCCTTTTGCCCCGCATGAAGCTGGCCAGGCAAGAGGCCCGAATCTATGAATGTAAAAGTGAACAGCTCTTCGGAGTGTCCAAGTGTGGGATCAGTTGTCTCCAAGCATTTGACATTGTGGGAGGAAGGAGGATCAGGGTGAGGAATATGCGGTCCAGACTCACGGCTATTGAGACTTGACTGCGTGGAAGACAGGGTGGTGGTGGTGGTGGCAAAGTAACTGGAAACATTATCTGCTATCCAATGAACAACCTTTTGACACTGCTCTGTGTCCAATAGTGGTGTTCTGCGGTCCCCTAGTAATTGGGACATGCAGCGACAAGATGTGGGTGTTTGTTGTGGCATGATTTCAGCTTGGCCTCGTCCTCTGCATGCACCATCATCGTCACATCCACTTCCCCATCCCTTGCCACGCACCTTGCCCATTTTAAATGAAGGACAATATTTTCCACGTTCACTACAAATGGCTGGATTTGAAACGCAGTTGTATGTGATACGTCTGACGGACATCCACGGTTTTAAATACCGGCCCTGCAGTTTACTACTCTTCATAGCGACCACGTGTGAATAGCTTCACTGACACACTGCTACAAACTGTAAATGGAGAACAGAAGTGGCTGAATTTGGACCGCAGTTATATGTGATACGTCTGACAGACACCCACGTTTTCAATAGTGGGCTTGCAGTTTTCTTCACAGTGAGCACATGTGAATAACTTCACTGACACACTGCATCAAACTGTAAATGGAGGACAGAAATGACTGAATTTGGACCGCAGTTATATGTGATACGTCTGACGGACACCCACAGTTTTAAATAGCAGCCCTGTAGTTTACTATTCTTCACAGCGAGTACTTGTGAATAGCTTCACTGACACACTGCGACAAACTATAAATGGAGAACAGAAATGGCTGAATTTGGACTGCAGTTATATGTGATACGTCTGACAGACAACCACGTTTTCAATAGTGGGCTTGCAGTTTTCTTCACAGTGAGCACGTGTGAATAGCTTCACTGACACACTGCAACAAACTGTAAATGGAGGACAGAAATGGCTGAATTTAGACCACAGTTATATGTGATACGTCTGAAGGATAACCACGGTTTTAAATAGCGGGCCTGTAGGTTACTATTCTTCACAGCGACCATGTGTGAATAGCTTCACTGATACACTGCCGCAAACTGTAAATGGAGGCCAATATTTTCCACGTTCACTACAAATTTCTGGATTTTTATCGCTATAATATGGAAAAGATCTGGCTGTATTATGCAGTGCTAACAAGCAAATGGAGCAGAAAAATGGTGTTCTCTGGATTGCTTTTTAAGCAAATAATCAGGATGAAGATAAAAAGAAAATTAGCTCTGGCCTCTGATATCTGGGGCTATGTCTACAAATATCTGTAACAGTAGGATCAGACAGAACGTGCAATGGACCCTCTTGTCCTGTATTCATTGCCACAGACCCTGCCTGCCTTGCTTTTAAAGCAAATAATCAGAATCAAGATAATCATAGTCCCCTGATATCTGGGACTATGTCTACGTATATCTGTAACAGCAGGAGTAGACAGAAAGTACAATAGACACTATTGTGCTGCATAGTGTTCACAAATTTCTCTGCCTGCCTAACTCCTGCTATCACCACTGAATATATGCAGCTGGATTAGTCCTCAGAAGGACTGTTAGTTCAGATGGATATATAGATATGTTGTGGAATACCTACACTAACTAATAAACAAGCAAATCTCTCCCTCACTCAGCAGCAGCTCTTCCTACTCTGCCTGTTTCCAGGGTAGAATGTGACGAGCCTAGTGTCACCAGGTCTTAAATAGACCCTATGACGCTATGCGGCCAGCCAATCACTATAATGCCACAACCAACATGGTTACAGCATTACAGTGCGTGGCAAGCAATCCCCGCATGTTCATTGGCTCTCTAAAGAGCGCCAAACATGCAGGGCGGGGACCAGAGCTCCCACCAAGAAACCCGGGAAATACTCGCCGAGTGCCGAACATGTCGAGCACAGTGATGCTCGGGCGAGTACTGAGTAGTGGTGAGAACTTTCGCTCATCACTATTAAAGAGAGAAAACTTATACTGTATGTCACAGTCACTGCCTAGATGTAGCTGGGAGGCTACACAGATTCATGATTATATTTACAGACTGTGATCTAGCTTGCTGCTCTAAACTACAGCTGTCTTGAACCCTGCATGAAACTTTCAATCAGCTTCCTGCTTCAAATGAGTGTTGTGGTTTCAAAATCACAGCTAGAGTTGAAATTTAGATGGAATGTTAAAACCAAGATTAATGAATAATTTAAAGTTACAACACTTGACATAAAAATTGTGCTCTTTGATGACAGTACCTTCCTTATGCATGTGACAGACCAAAACCTTGCACTTTTCATGTACAAGCTGAATTACTTAGATGCTACACCATGTATTATACCCAAGATCAAATTGACGTTCCTTGAACACAACCACTTAAAAGGATAGTACACTACTGGAAAACCCCTACCTAATCACTTCAGTGCCCCATATAAAATAAGATCAATTAATACTCAACTTTCCTCAGTGGCGCTGTCCTGCAATATCGACAATGTTTTTTCAGCGGATCACATGATATTGTATCACTAGACCTGCAACTACCAGTCAGCAGCTGCAGCCCTTCAGTATTCTGTCAGAGTGGACAACCCCTTCAAAACATTTGCCTTTCTTGTTCCTCAAAGTAAATGTAAGGGTGTGACAGATATATACAGTGGTAAAAAATAAACTATTGGAAACTAGTGATGTGCGAGCATGTTTGTCACTACTCGTTACTCGGCGAGTATTTTTTGAATGTTCAGGCGGGAGCTCAAGTCCCGCCCCACATATTTGGCGCATATTAGGCATCCAATTGCCATGCAGGGATTGCCTGACATTCACTATAATGCTGTAGCCGTGTTGGTTGTGGAATTACAGTGATTGGCTTGCCACACAGCGTCATCGGGCCTATATAAGACCAGGGACCCTATGCTTGTCACAGTCTACCAGTCAAACAGGCAAAGTATGGAGAGCTACAGCTGAGCAACGAAGAGAATTGGCAGTTATTTTAAACAGAGATTCCACGCCACTATTATTACTACCAGGGCCGGCTCCAGGTTTTTGTGGGCCCTGGGCGAAAGAGTCTCAGTGGGCCCCTTTATCACATACCACGAATCATGGTGCACAGATACAGCAGAGAAATATATATATATAGTACAATGCCAAAGATTTCACTTCTTACATTACATGACCGATATCTATTGTAAATTCCACAATAGCTCAGAAACCCGCAAATCGCTCCATACAGAATACTGGCCCCCATATAACGCTCCATACAGGATACTAGCCCCCATATAACGCTCCACACAGGATACTGGCCCCCTTATAACGCTCCATACAGAATATTGGCCCCATATAATGCTCCATGCAGGCTGTTCCCCCACATAATGCTCCATGCAGGCTGTTCCCCCACATAATGCCTCATGCAGGCTGTTCCCCCCACATAATGCCCCACGCAGGCTGTTCCCCCCATATAATGCCCCATGCAGTATGTCACCCCCTTATAATGCCCTATGCAGGATGTCACCCCCCTTATAATTCTCCATGCAGGATGTCACCCCCTTTATAATGCCCCATGCAGGATGTCACCCCCCCTTATAATACCCCATGCAGCATGTCACCCCCCCTTATAATGACGCATGCAGGATGTCACCCACCCTTATAATGACCCATGCAGGAAGGATGTCACCCCCCCATATAATGCTCCATGCAGGATGTCACTTCCCCCACATATAATGCCCCATGCAGGGTGTCACCCCCACCCCCTTATTATGCCCCATGCAGGATGTCACTTCCCCCACATATAATGCCCCATGCAGGATGTCACCCCCCTTATAATGCCCCATGCAGGATGTCACCCCCCCTTTAAATGCCCCATGCAGGATGTCACTTACCACATTTAATGCCCCATGCAGGATGTCACCCCCCCTTATAATGCCCCATGCAGGATGTCACCCCCCCTTATAATGCCCCATGCAGGATGTCACCCCCCCTTATAATGCCACATGCAGTATGTCACACCCCCTCCCTTATAATGCCCCATGCAGGATGTCACCCTCCCCCCATATAATGCCCCATGCAGGATGTCACTTCCCCCCATATAATGCCCCATGCAGGATGTCACCCCCCCATATAATGCCCCATGCTGGATGTGACACACCCCCTCCCTTATAATGCCCCATGCAGGATGTCACTTCACACTTCACGCCCTTTTAATGCCCCATGCAGGATGTCACCTTCCCCCCCTTACAATGCCCCATGCAGGATGCCACCTCTCCCCCCCTCCCTTATAATACCCCATGCAGGATGTCACTTTCCCCCCTTATAATGCCCCATGCAGGATGTCACATCCCCCACCCCCCCTCCCTTATAATGCCCCATGCCTCCATACATTAAAAAAATATATCAAATACTCACCTCACTTCTCCTCACCTGCTGCCACTGCTCCAGACTCCCGCGTCGCCGGCGTCTTCCCACTCTGCGCTATGACGGCTCAGGAGAGAGCGCGGTGTAAAGACGTCACAGTGCAGCAGCCGCGAAAGAGACCGGACCTGCTGCGGAGGCACGGGGAGAGGCAAGTATTGTGCCGCCGGCTGTCGGGGCCCTGAGCAAGCGGGGGGGGGAATGGGTGCTGACACCGCTCTCGGGTCCCATAGCGTAGCGGGGTGCCTGAGGGCGAGTGGGCCCCCTCCGCCTGCTCAGGGCCCCGGCACTTGCCCGGGTGCGCCGGGTGCTGACGCCGGCCCTGATTATTACCATCCATTTCTGGGTGCTTTTTGATGTATGTTTAGGGTCATTGTCCTGTTGGAAGACCCATGACCTAGGATGCAAATCCAGCTTTATGACACTGGGCACTATATTGCGAGCCAAAATCCTTTTGGAATCTTCACATTTCATGATGCACTGCACACAGTCAAGGCACCTTGTGCCAAAGTCAGCATAGCCAGCTAATGGCCCTCTAAAAATATTGAGGGCCAACTGCTGGCTCACTAAAAATAATAAAGGCCACCTGATGGCCCTGTAAAAATAAGTTTTGTGACTTTCAGAGTCCCTCTTTCAAAAATGAACCAGGATGTGTCTGGTCATGTCTCACACACCACATGGCCAGATAAGGTAGTAAAATGTTGAAATTATACTTACTGATGAATGTATTTTTTACCGTTGAAAGCAATGCAACAGTGCAAAAATGCATCAAAAACACTACGTGTGAACACAGCCCAAAGTATGGAGGAGCATTTTAGTTTGTGTTATTTCTTTTGCCTTATATACTGGTGCTTCTCAGAAAATTAAAATATCATCAACAAGTTAATTTATTTCAGTTCTTCAATACAAAAAGTGAAACATATATATTATATAGAGTCATTACAAACAGAGTTATCTATTTCAAGTGTTTATTTCTGTTAATGTTGATGATTATGGCTTACTGCCAGTGAAACACACAAAAGTCATTATCTCAGTAAATTAGAATACTTTATAACACCAGCTTGAAAAATTATTTTAAAATCCGAAATGTTAGCCTACTGGAATGTATGTTCAGTAAATGCACTCAATACTTGGTTGGGGCTCCTTTTGCATCAATTACTGCATCAATGTGGTGTGGCATGGAGGCGATCAGCCTGTGGCACTGCTGGGGTATTATGGTAGCCCAGGTTGCTTTGATAGCGGCCTTCAGCTCATCTGTATTGTTGTGTCTGGTGTCTCTCATCTTCCTCTTGACAATACCCCATAGATTCTCTATGGGGTTAAGGTCAGGTGAGTTTGCTGGCCAATCAAGCACAGTGATATTGTTGTTTTTAACCAGGTACTTTTGGCAGTGTGGACAGGTGCTAAGTCCTGCTGGAGAATGAAATTTCCATCTCCAGAAAGCTTGTCAGCTCAGGGAAGCATGAATTGCTCTAAAATTTCCTGGCAGATGGCTGTGCTGACTTTGGTCTTGATAAGCCACAGTGGACCTACACCAGCAGATTACATGGCTCCCCAAACCATCACTGATTGTGGAAACTTCACACTAGACCTCAAGCAGCTTGGATTGTGTGCCTCTCCACTCTTCCTCCAGACTCTGGGACCTTGACTTCCAAATGAAATGCAAAATTTACTTTCATCTGAAAACAACACCTTAGACCACTTAGCAACAGTCCAAGCAGGGGCGGAACTACCGCCCGTGCAGCCGGTTCATTGAACGGGGGCCCCGAGGGAGAGGGGGCCCCTCCAGCCTCCAGCAGGGCCGCCATCAGGGCATGACTGCCCTGACTCCAGTATGGGGCCCGGCCGGTAGGGGCCCCCTCGGGGGCCCCCCTCTTGTGCGTCTCTCTCCGGGGCCCCATGCTATGCGCCGGGTCCGGGACATTTCAGCGCTGAGCTGCGCTGTTGCAGCAGCGCCTTGATGATTCCCCTGACTTCCGGTCATGTGACGGTGCCGTCACATGGCCGGAAGTCAGGAGAACCTGCTGTCAGCGATTTGGACGAGCGCCAGGATTCTGCAGGGATCGCATGGGGGTAAGTATAACAAGTTTTATTTTTTTTTAAAATACAATTAACTAGGAGTGGAGAGATGGGAGAAGCACATGTGTGTGTGTGTATGTG
Source organism: Phyllobates terribilis (assembly GCF_046119375.1). NCBI lineage: Eukaryota > Metazoa > Chordata > Amphibia > Anura > Dendrobatidae > Phyllobates > Phyllobates terribilis. The sequence continues at coordinate 380,638,044 of NW_027362763.1, read as the reverse complement.
TGTGTGGGGGGGGAGATGGGAGATGCACATGTGTGTGTGTGTGTGGGGGGGGGAGATGGGAGATGCACATGTGTGTGTGTGTGGGGGGGGGGAGATGGGAGATGCACATGTGTGTGTGTGTGTGGGGGGGGAGATGGGAGATGCACATGTGTGTGTGTGGGGGGGAGATGGGAGATGCACATGTGTGTGGGGGGGGGAGATGGGAGATGCACGTGTGTGTGTGGGGGGGGGAGATGGGAGATGCACATGTGTGTGGGGGGGGGAGATGGGAGATGCACGTGTGTGTGTGGGGGGGGAGATGGGAGATGCACATGTGTGTGGGGGGGGAGATGGGAGATGCACATGTGTGTGGGGGGGGGAGATGGGAGATGCACATGTGTGTGGGGGGGAGATGGGAGATGCACATGTGTGTGGTGGGGGGGGAGATGGGAGATGCACATGTGTGTGGTGGGGGGGAGATGGGAGATGCACATGTGTGTGGTGGGGGGGGAGATGGGAGATGCACATGTGTGTGGTGGGGGGGGAGATGGGAGATGCACACGTGTGTGGGGGGGGAGATGGGAGATGCACACGTGTGTGGGGGGGGGAGATGGGAGATGCACGTGTGTGGGGGGGGGGAGATGGGAGATGCACATGTGTGTGGGGGGGGGAGATGGGAGATGCACATGTGTGTGGGGGGGGGAGATGGGAGATGCACATGTGTGTGGGGGGGGGAGATGGGAGATGCACATGTGTGTGGGGGGGGGAGATGGGAGATGCACATGTGTGTGGGGGGGGGAGATGGGAGATGCACATGTGTGTGGGGGGGGGAGATGGGAGATGCACATGTGTGTGGGGGGGGGAGATGGGAGATGCACATGTGTGTGGGGGGGGGAGATGGGAGATGCACATGTGTGTGGGGGGGGGAGATGGGAGATGCACATGTGTGTGGGGGGGGGAGATGGGAGATGCACATGTGTGTGGGGGGGGAGATGGGAGATGCACGTGTGTGTGTGGGGGGGGGAGATGGGAGATGCACATGTGTGTGGGGGGGGGAGATGGGAGATGCACGTGTGTGTGTGGGGGGGGAGATGGGAGATGCACATGTGTGTGGGGGGGAGATGGGAGATGCACATGTGTGTGGGGGGGGGAGATGGGAGATGCACATGTGTGTGGGGGGGAGATGGGAGATGCACATGTGTGTGGTGGGGGGGGAGATGGGAGATGCACATGTGTGTGGTGGGGGGGAGATGGGAGATGCACATGTGTGTGGTGGGGGGGAGATGGGAGATGCACACGTGTGTGGTGGGGGGGGAGATGGGAGATGCACACGTGTGTGGGGGGGGGAGATGGGAGATGCACACGTGTGTGGGGGGGGGAGATGGGAGATGCACGTGTGTGGGGGGGGGAGATGGGAGATGCACATGTGTGTGGGGGGGGGAGATGGGAGATGCACATGTGTGTGGGGGGGGGAGATGGGAGATGCACATGTGTGTGGGGGGGGGAGATGGGAGATGCACATGTGTGTGGGGGGGGGAGATGGGAGATGCACATGTGTGTGGGGGGGGGAGATGGGAGATGCACATGTGTGTGGGGGGGGGAGATGGGAGATGCACATGTGTGTGGGGGGGGGAGATGGGAGATGCACATGTGTGTGGGGGGGGGAGATGGGAGATGCACATGTGTGTGGGGGGGGGAGATGGGAGATGCACATGTGTGTGGGGGGAGATGGGAGATGCACATGTGTGGGGGGAGATGGGAGATGCACATGTGTGGGGGGAGATGGGAGATGCACATGTGGGGGAGGGGGATGAGAGAGGGGCACATGTGGGGGGGAGGGGGATGAGAGAGGGGCACATGTGGGGGGGAGGGGGATGAGAGAGGGGCACATGTGGGGGGGAGGGGGATGAGAGAGGGGCACATGTGGGGGGGAGGGGGATGAGAGAGGGGCACATGTGGGGGGGAGGGGGATGAGAGAGGGGCACATGTGGGGGGGAGGGGGATGAGAGAGGGGCACATGTGGGGGGGAGGGGGATGAGAGAGGGGCACATGGAGGGGGGAGGGGGATGAGAGAGGGGCACATGGAGGGGGATGAGAGCTGCACATGGGGGAATTGGGAGTAGGGGGATAATGAGCTGCACATAACGAATGTGGGGTGGGGGAGAGTAAATGATAAATGATGATGGGGTGGGGAGAGCACGGACATGATATAATGAATTGGGGCAGGGGGTGCATGTAAATATTGAATGCGGGGAGCAGGAAGTATAGAGTAGGGGGCGTTGCGGATGCAGGAGTGTGACTGGTAACAAATTGGCGGAAAGAGTAGAGGTTCTAATTAAATTATATATTAAGTGCCTATTTACAGTTAATGGGGGCACAGTGGTGGATTACAATTTATATTTGGAATGGTAGGTTGCCTAATAACTAACCATATATTGATGGTGGATGCACGTCTGTATTCAGCTGCGTAATGTAGAAGTTGGGGAATGTGCTCTAGATAACTGTGTTATTTTATGCAGAGACGAGTGATGGCGGTCTGTGCTGGATGAAGGAGAAAAGCGAAGATGAAGGACTTCACCTAGAGACGTCACCGGTGAGTCAGTCTATTACATGTACACTGTGTATAATGTCACTGGTGATCACTGTATTACCTGTACACTGACACTATATACAGAGCTCCTGTGTATAATGTCACTGGTGATCACTGTATTACCTGTACACTGACACTATATACAGAGCTCCTGTGTATAATTTCACTGGTGATCACTGTATTACCTGTACACTGACACTATATACAGAGCTCCTGTGTATAATGTCACTGGTGATCCCTGTATTACCTCTACACTGACACTATATACAGAGCTCCTGTGTATAATGTCACTGATGATCACTGTATTACCTGTACACTATATACAGAGCTCCTGTGTATAATGTCACTGTATTACCTGTACACTGACACTATATACAGAGCTCCTGTGTATAATTTCACTGGTGATCACTAGATTACCTGGACACTTACGTTATACATACCATGTATAGAGCTCCCGTGTATAATGACACTTATGGTAATATTAGTAATGTGGTGGTAATATTAGTAATGTAGTGGTAATATGTGGTCTGGTCATGGTGTGGCAGTTTTTCTCCCTTCTGTGTGGTATTATTCGGTCACTATGTTGTGGTAATATGTGGTCTGGTCATGGTGTGGCGGTATTCCCTGTATGTGGTATTATTGGTCATTTAAAAAAAAAATGTATATGACACATTCCCTTAAAGAAAACTAAATAAAAATATATCTAAAAAGAGTATTGGATATTTTAAGAAAATTTTAATAGGTTAGAGTAGGGCCCGCCCAGAAGAGTCTACCTTATCGTGGTGGCGGCTTTAAAAATCTTTTGGCCAAAACAAAAGCTGATGGCTATGTATGTGGCGCCGTCACATGGCCGAACGTCAGGAGAACCTGGTGGCAGCGACGTGGACGAGCGCCAGGATTCTGCAGGGATTGCATGGGGGTAAGTATAACAAGTTTTATTTTTTTTAAATACAATTAATTAACTAGGAGTGGGGGGAATCAGAGATGCACATGGGGGGGATGAGAGATGCACATGGGGGGGGGATGAGAGATGCACATGGGGGGGGATGAGAGATGCACATGGGGGGGGATGAGAGATGCACATGGGGGGGATGAGAGATGCACATGGGGGGGATGAGAGATGCACATGGGGGGGATGAGAGATGCACATGGGGGGGATGAGAGATGCACATGGGGGGGATGAGAGATGCACATGGGGGGGATGAGAGATGCACGGGGGGTGAGAGCTGCACATGGGTGGGATGAGAGCTGCACATGGGGGGGTGAGAGATGCACATGGGGGGTTATGTTTACATAACTTTGTTGCCTTATGAAGGGCAGGGGGGGCCCCCCAAAATTTCTTGCACAGGGGCCCACTACAGTCTGTGTCCGCCCCTGAGTCCAAGTCTTTTTCTCCTTGGCCCAGGTAAGACGCTTCTGGCGTTACCTATTAGTCATGAGTGGCTTGAAACAAGGAATGCGGCACTTGTAGCCCATGTCCTGAATACGTCTGTGTGTGGTGGCTCTTGAAGCAATGACTCCAGCTGCAGTCCTCTCCTTGTGAATCTCCCCCAAATTTTTGAATGGCCTTTTCTTAACAATCTTTTCAAGGCTGCAGTTATCTCTGTTGCTTGTGCACCTTTTTCTACCACAATTTTTCCTTCCACTCAACTTTCCATTAATATGCTTGGATACAACACTCTGTGAACAAACAGCTTCTTTAGCAATGACCTTTTGTGATTTATCCTCCTTGTGGAGTGTGTCAATGACTGCCTTCTGGACATCTGTCAAGTCAGCAGTCTTCCTCATGATTGTGGAGCCTACTGAAACAGACTAAGGGACCTTTTTAAACACGTAGGAAGCAGGTGTTTTTTGTAATTATTCTAATTTACTGAGATAATGACTTTTGTGTTTTCATTGGCTGTAAGCCATAATAATCAACATTAACAGAAATAAAGACTTGAAGTAGATCACTCTGTTTGTAATGACTCTATATAATGCCGTATTTTTCGGACTATAAGACGCACCGGACCATAAGATGCACCTAGGTTTTAGAGGAGGAAAACAGAAAAAAAAATGTAAGCAAAAAATGTGGTCATGAAGACCTGTTAAGGGGGAGGGGGTTTGTTGCTGGCACTGTTATAGGGGTAATGTACCCCAATTCTGTTAATACCCCCCATCCTGGTATATACAGTGCTGGCCAGAAGTATTGGCACCCCTGCAATTCTGTCAGATAATACTCAGTTTCTTCCTGAAAATGATTGCAATCACAAATTCTTTGGTATTATTCTCTTCATTTAATTTGTCTTCAATGAAAAAACACAAAAAGAATTGTCCTAAAGCCAAATTGGATATAATTCCACACCAAACCTAAAAAAGGGGGTGGACAAAAGTATTGGCACTGTTTGAAAAATCATGTGATGCTTCTCTAATTCGTGTAATTAACAGCACCTGTAACTTACCTGTGGCACCTAACAGGTGTTGGCAATAACTAAATCACACTTGCAGCCAGTTAACATGGATTAAAGTTGACTCAACCTCTGTCATGTGTCCTTGTGTGTACCACATTGAGCATGGAGAAAAGAAAGAAGACCAAAGAAATGTCTGAGGACTTGAGAAACCAAATTGTGAGAAAGCATGAGCAATCTCAAGGCTACAAGTCCATCTCCAAAGACCTGAATGTTCCTGTGTCTTCCGTGCACAGTGTCATCAAGAAGTTTAAAGCCCATGGCACTGTGGCTAGCCTCCCCAGATGTGGACGGAAAAGAAAAATTGACGAGAGATTTCAACGCAAGATTGTGCGGATGGCGGATAAAGAACCTCGACTAACATCCAAACAAGTTCAAGCTGCCCTGCAGTCCGAGGGTACAACAGCGTCAACCCGTACTATTCGTTGGCGTCTGAATGAAAAGGGACTGTATGGTAGGATACCCAGGAAGACCCCACTTCTTACCCCGAGACATAAAAAAGCCAGGCTGGAGTTTGCCAAGACTTACCTGAGAAAGCCTAAAACGTTTTGGAAGAATGTTCTCTGGTCAGATGAGACAAAAGTAGAGCTTTTTGGGAAAAAGCATCAACATAGAGTGTACAGGAAAAAAAGAGGCATTCAAAGAAAAGAACACGGTCCCTACAGTCAAACATGGCGGAGGTTCCCTGATGTTTTGGAGTTGCTTTGCTGCCTCTGGCACTGGACTGCTTGACCGTGTGCATGGCATTATGAAGTCTGAAGACTACCAACAAATTTTGCAGCATAATGTAGGGCCCAGTGTGAGAAAGCCGGGTCTCCCTCAGAGGTCATGGGTCTTCCAGCAGGACAATGACCCAAAACACACTTCCTAAAGCACTATAAAATGGTTTGAGAGAAAGCACTGGAGACTTCTAAGGTGGCCAGCAATGAGTCCAGACCTGAATCCCATAGAACACCTGTGGAGAGATCTCAAAATGGCAGTTTGGAGAAGGCACCCTTCAAATATCAGGGATCTGGAGCAGTTTGCCAAAGAAGAATGGTCTACAATTCCAGCAGAGCATTGTAAGAAACTCATTGATGGTTACCGGAAGCGGTTGTTCGCAGTTATTTTGGCTAAAGGTTGTGCAACCAAGTATTAGGCTGAGGGTGCCAATACTTTTGTCCGGCCCTTTTTTGGAGTTTTGTGTCAAATGATCAATTTGATTTTTGCTTCATTCTCTTTTGTGTTTTTTCCTTGCAAGCAAATTAAATGAAGAGAATAATACCAAAGAATTTGTGATTGCAATCATTTTCAGGAAGAAACTGCGTATTATCTGACAGAATTGCAGGGGTGCCAATACTTTTGGCCAGCACTGTATGGCCCCCTCCTTCCTGTTATACATGGCCCTCATCCCCATCCTGATATGCATGGCACCCCAATCCGCCATCCTGGTATGCATGGAACCCCTATCCCCCATCCTGGTATGCATGGCCCCCTCATCCCTCTTCCTGGTATATATGGCACCCTTCATCCTGTTATGTATGGCCCCCTTCACACCCATCCTGGTATGTATGGCACCTTCGTCCCTCTTACTGGTATGTATGGTACCTTCATTCCTCTTCCTGGTATGTATGGCACTCTTCATCCCCGTATGTATGGCCCCCCTCATCCTGGTATGTATGGCCCAGTTCTTCCCTGTATGTATAGCCCCCACTCATCCTTCTTCCCTGTATGTATGGCCCCTTCATCCCTTTCATCCCTGTATGTATGGCCACCTTCATCCCTGTATGTATGGCCCCACCTCGTGCCTCATCCTTGTGTGTATGGCCCCCATCATCCTTATATAAATGGCCCCCCTCATCCCGATATGTATGGCCCCCCTCATCCCGATATGTAACTGAGAGCTCACATGACCTCACTTTACCGCACCGGTGCTGCGTGGGAACATTCTCAAGAATGTTCCCACCAGTACTGATGCTGAGGTCACAGGGGCTGATCAGCTGATCTTCAGCTGATGAACCCCAATGACCTCACTCCTGCAGCAGCAATGTACACTGACAGGAGTGATTTTACACCCCTGCCAGTATACATTGCTGTCTTCTATAGCAGTGACATCAGTGATTGCTGATGTCACTGCTGTAGAAGTGACCTGGATCGCCGAGGGAAAATCGTGGTGGTGGTAATCGTGGACTACGTCGTGACGGCGGACAGGTGAAGGACATGGTTGTTTTTTATTTTAATTTTTTTCACAGAATATTGAAGGCTTCAGGGACTGAGCGTGAAATAAAAAAAAAATTAAAGCTGTATGACATTTTATTTCATTAAAATACTTTATTCTGGCCATGTCTTTTTTTGAAGAAGCGGCGAAAACTTTACTATGCAGTTAGTAATGGGGGCGTCTTATAGACGCCCCCATTACTAACCTGGACTTCACATCAGCCACCAATAGAAGGCTGACATGAACCCCAACCCAATTACCCCACTTGCCATCACTACAGGACAGTGGGAAGAGTGGAGGCTAAGCGTCAGTTTTGGTGCATCTTATGGATGCTCCATTTCTGGGAATGCTGAGGTGTGATATTATTAACGGCTAATGTACATGTTCAGGATTTGAAGCAGAAATTTCTGCAGCATTTCTGCATCTCTTGGGCAGGAAAAAATGGTGTGGAAAAATGAGCAGTTTTGCCACGTTTTTGCCGAATTTTTGATGTGTTTTTTGAAGCATTTTTTGTACAGCAATGAATGCTGTTTGGAGTTAAATAAAGTTATTTTGGTGGGACATTGCTTTAACCCTTAGATTACCGTCAGAACTGGGGTGAGTATATTGGTTAATTTAAATGATTAAAGAATGTGTCTGTTGTATTTCAAATAAAGTGTTTACTCTGTGTCTGTATGTTTATTTAACTCTTTACTTTACTTTAGTTAGGTTTAGAGATGAAAGGATCTGGTTGACACCTTGTCATTACCAAACAAAAGAGTTAGGTGTCAGCTAATCCTATTCACCTAATCTTCATTAGCATTTCCATTAATGTAATTTCTGGGGCAGCTGTGAGCTGCTATTTTTAGCCTAGGAAGGTGTCATTAGGCAAACATGGTCCCTGGCTATTATTAACAGCTCACAGCTGTTTCGTTTGCCACTACGTCCCCACGATCAGCAACAAGCAGCGCTTTGGACGCAGCATATTTTTACTGCATCCAAAACGCTGTGTTCTAATGTCGCACTTTTGTTGTCGGTAGATGTGAATTCACTGCATATAATGACACTTCAATCGCTAGTCTCTGCAACAGAAATTTGACCACTAGAATATATTGAATGCGGTAAATCTGCATGGTTCAGTGAACACATGTGGATTTACCTGCATTCAATAGAATGCAACATTTTGGACGCAGCAAAAATATGCGTCCAAAGCGCTGCTACGTCCGGATCGTGGGCACAGAGCCTAAAATTTTAAAAAAAAATGACATGGGCTCTCGCGTCATTTTTATAACCAGCAGAGGGAAAGTCGACCGCTGGGGGCTGATATTAGTAGCCGGGGAAGGGTCCATTAGCCAACAATGTTCCCTGGCTAGATTACAGGGAGACTCCAGAAAAAAATTGATGTACGGCCCCCCTATAAAATCTTACCAAAAAAGGCTAAACAGACAGCTGTGGGCTAATATTAATAGCCAGAGAAGGGGCCATGGATAGAAATGGCGCATCCATAAGATGCGCCAAATTGGGCGTTAGCCTCAGGCTCTTCCCACTGCCCTGTAGTGGTGGTGAGTGGGGTAATGGGGTTGTGGTTCATATCAGCCTTGTATTGGCGGCTGACGTGAAGCCCAGGTTACTAACCGCGTAGTAAAGTTGTCGCCGCTTTTTCAATAAATACGCAGTCAGAATAAAGTATTTTAATGAAATAAAACTACACACAGTTTTAAAATTCTTTTTTATTATACGATCAGTCCCCAAATCCCTCGTCTCCTGAAAAAAAAGTAAAATAAAAAACAACCATATCGCTCACCTGTCCGCCTTCACGACGTAGTGCACAATAACCACCTTCATGATTGCCCCTCGGTGATCTGGGTCACTTCTACAGCAGTGACATCAGCAATCACTTATGTAACTGCTGAAGACAGCAATGTACACTGACAGGGGTGTAATATCACTCCTGTCAGTGTACATGCTGCTACAAGAGTGAGGTCACTGGGGTTCATCAGCTGAAGATCAGCTGATCAGCCCCGGTGACCTCAGCACCAGTCCTGGTGGGAACATTCTTGAGAATGTTCCCACGCAGCGCTGGTGCCGTAAAGTGAGGTCACCTGAGCTCTCAGCTGATCTTCAGCTGAGAGCTCATGTGACCGCAGGTCCTGGCAGTGCAGTACACTGCTGGGAGAGAGCATGCTCCCCGCAGTGTACCACTGTCCATCAGGCTGAAGACATCGCAGGGGGACATCGTGAGGACCAGGGGCTGCCAAACAGGTGAGAATAATGTTTTTTCTTTTACTTTTTTTTTCTTTTTTTTACACCGCATGCATGCTGGCTCGGCTGAGGACATCACTACTCCCCTCAGCCATTCCTCTCTTGCTGTTATCAGCGGGATCGGTGGTCGGATGACCGGAGTAGTAGTCCTCCTCTGCCGACCCGGGTACCACTCGCAGCGTTTCCGCAGCGTTTCATCAGCCATTGACTTTAATTGAAACGCAGCAAATTTTGTGCGGTTCAATTAAAGTCAATGGGCGGGAAACGCTGTGAAAACCCTGCATATAAAAGACATGCTGCGTTTTTTTTTCGCAGTGGCAATCCTGAGCGGAAATTTCCTTATCATGTGCACAGCTCATCAGGATTGCCATTACAATAGCTGGCAGACCAATTACCAAGCATTTTTGATGCATTTCCGCACCGAAAAACCGAAAATGCATCAAAATCACTACGTGTGCACTTAACCTAAGGCTTGCCCACTTGTGTGCTGCAAATGCTAGTGTGGAAAGGTGTAGCATCTGTGAGTTAAAAGAAATAGACCAATGAGACCTGTGGAAAAAATGCAAGGAATTCAGTCAGGGGTTTTCACACCTTGTCCACACAAAACAGGGCAATCTCCTGCGAGAATAAACATGAACCTTGCAGGGGCAAAATGAGCAGAGAAATGTGAGGTAAGTGGCTATGTGGCCTGATTAAGCCTTGGTAAGAGACCCTGAGAGAACTACACCAGTGTGAAGTGTTCATGCAATGAGCACAGATGCACCCTGTGAAGAATAGAGATGAGCGTTGTTCTACTCGAACTGTTCGCCAATCTCAAATTCGAGCTGTTTTGGGCGGTGTTCGAGCCGTTCGGCGAACACGAACGATTTGAGAAAAATTCGGCTGTTCGAGGTTATGTTCGATAACTGTTCGTGCACCAAAATCATAACTGGATTTTTTCTCAGTAATGATGAAAATTAATGTTAATACGCAGTTTGAGTGTACAGCGGGGTGGGGGGAGGGGCAGGGGATGGATCTCTGCAGGAATAATGAAGATCTCCATTTTTTTTTCTCTTTCCCGCATTTGCAGTGGGGAGGTGCAGTCTGTCAGCCTATCAGCAGCGCACACACGGAGCGAACTGCTGTTTTTCACACAAGCAAGGGCATGTGTCATTGGCAGTGTATGTCACATGTCCTTGCACTATAAGACCAAGCCATTTTCCCCGTCGCCACCATTTTCTCACTGCTGCAGCTGCGTGTTAGACGGCACCGCTGTTGCTGTGTGCGCTATACCTTGTTAATTTCAAGCCAATTTTCGCACAAATCTACAGATACCTTGGGAGTAGGGAATAGTTGTGATTGCAGTCCTTTTAAGGACTAGGTTACAGCATTTCCTACGACTTTTATCAGGCAGGTCTGTGCTCTTAAATAGATAGATTGTGGGAGTAAAGACTAATTGTAATTGCAGTCCTTTTCAGGACTAGGTTACATCAGTTCCTATCAGTTTTTGCCAGGCAGGTCTGTGCCAGTGCTGTGCAAATTTTTTTCACAGCATTTGGCTGAATCTAGCAAAGCTAATCCTTTTTGGCCTATTGCAGAGTGTGTTAGTCAGTGGAGTAGCCTATCTGTGTTGCAAGATATACCACCTGTGTATAGAATACCAATTTTTTTACTGCACCTAGTGAAGTAAAATCTTTTGGGCATAGCATCATTCTATTAGTCCATCTATACTGACCTCCATCAGGTTGCAAATTGAATATAATTTTTTTCTGCATCTAGCTCTGAAAAAATATTTGGGCTTCTAGCAGTGTGTGGGACTTGTTCTATTAGTCCATCTATACTGACCTCCATCAGGTTGCAAACTGAATATAATTTTTTTCTGCATCTAGCTCTGAAAAAATATTTGGCCTTCTAGCAGTGTGTGGGACTTTCTCTATTAGTCCATCTATACTGACCTCCATCAGGTTGCAAATTAAAAATAATTTTTATCTGCATCTAGATCTGAAAAAATATTTGGCCTTCTAGAAGTGTGTGGGACTTTCTCTATTAGTCCATCTATACTGACCTCCATCAGGTTGCAAATTAAAAATAATTTTTATCTGCATCTACCTCTGAAAAAATATTTGGGCTTCTAGCTGTGTGTGGGACTTGTTCTATTAGTCCATCTATACTGACCTCCATCAGGTTGCAAACTGAATATAATTTTTTTCTGCATCTAGCTCTGAAAAAATATTTGGCCTTCTAGCAGTGTGTGGGACTTTCTCTATTAGTCCATCTATACTGACCTCCATCAGGTTGCAAACTGAATATATTTTTTTTCTGCATCTACCTCTGAAAAAATATTGGGCTTCTAGCTGTGTGTGGGACTTGTTCTATTAATCCATCTATACAGACCTCCATCAGGTTGCAAACTGAATATAATTTTTTTCTGCATCTAGCTCTGAAAAAATAGTTGGCCTTCTAGCAGTGTGTGGGACTTTCTCTATTAGTCCATCTATACTGACCTCCATCAGGTTGCAAATTAAAAATAATTTTTATCTGCATCTAGCTCTGAAAAAATATTTGGCCTTCTAGCAGTGTGTGGGACTTTCTCTATTAGTCCATCTATACTGACCTCCATCAGGTTGCAAATTAAAAATAATTTTTATCTGCATCTACCTCTGAAAAAATATTTGGGCTTCTAGCTGTGTGTGGGACTTGTTCTATTAGTCCATCTATACTGACCTCCATCAGGTTGCAAACTGAATATAATTTTTTTCTGCATCTAGCTCTGAAAAAATATTTGGCCTTCTAGTAGTGTGTGGGACTTTCTCTATTAGTCCATCTATACTGACCTCCATCAGGTTGCAAATTAAAAATAATTTTTATCTGCATCTAGCTCTGAAAAAATATTTGGCCTTCTAGCAGTGTGTGGGACTTTCTCTATTAGTCCATCTATACTGACCTCCATCAGGTTGCAAATTAAAAATAATTTTTATCTGCATCTAGCTCTGAAAAAATATTTGGCCTTCTAGAAGTGTGTGGGACTTTCTCTATTAGTCCATCTATACTGACCTCCATCAGGTTGCAAATTAAAAATAATTTTTATCTGCGTCTAGCTCTGAAAAAATATTTGGCCTTCTAGCAGTGTGTGGGACTTTCTCTATTAGTCCATCTATACTGACCTCCATCAGGTTGCAAATTAAAAATAATTTTTATCTGCATCTACCTCTGAAAAAATATTTGGGCTTCTAGCTGTGTGTGGGACTTGTTCTATTAGTCCATCTATACTGACCTCCATCAGGTTGCAAACTGAATATAATTTTTTTCTGCATCTAGCTCTGAAAAAATATTTGGCCTTCTAGCAGTGTGTGGGACTTTCTCTATTAGTCCATCTATACTGACCTCCATCAGGTTGCAAATTAAAAATATTTTTTTTTCTGCATCTACCTCTGAAAAAATATTGGGCTTCTAGCTGTGTGTGGGACTTGTTCTATTTATCCATCTATACAGACCTCCATCAGGTTGCAAACTGAATATAATTTTTTTCTGCATCTACCTCTGAAAAAAATATTTGGGCTTCTAGCTGTGTGTGGGACTTGTTCTATTAGTCCATCTATACTGACCTCCATCAGGTTGCAAACTGAATATAATTTTTTTCTGCATCTAGCTCTGAAAAAATATTTGGCCTTCTAGCAGTGTGTGGGACTTGTTCTATTAGTCCACCTATACTGACCTCCATCAGGTTGCAAATTCAAAATCATTTTTTGTCTGCATCTAGCTCTGAAAAAATATTTGGCCTTCTAGCAGTGTGTGGGACTTTCTCTATTAGTCCATCTATACTGACCTCCATCAGGTTGCAAACTGAATATATTTTTTTTCTGCATCTACCTCTGAAAAAATATTTGGGCTTCTAGCTGTGTGTGGGACTTGTTCTACTAGTCCATCTATACTGACATCCATCAGGTTGCAAATCGAATATAATTTTTTTCTCCATCTAACCCAGCCAATAGTTTTGGCCTAATACCACAGTTTGGCCACTCAGCTCTGTTCGGTTCCCATCCATTGTTTTTTTGTGCAAACAACTCCAGAGTTGTGAATTAGTTAACCACCAAAATGAGTGGAAAAAGGCCTGCTGCTGGTGGAAAGGGGAATAGGCGTGTTGGGAAGAGGAAAAAAGGTTGTGTCCGTGGGGTAGGTGTTAAAGCAACAGTAACATCTGCAGAAGAAAGACCATCTTCCAGCCAAACTAAAATGTCTACTTCTTTTAGCGGACAATGTGATAAGATCCCTTTATTACGGCCAAGCCAATCGCTACAAATTCCAGATGAGGCACAAAAACAGCAGGTGCTTCAACGGATATCAAGTGCTCCTTTAAGTGGGCTCTCCTCCACATCAACTTCAACATCACAAATACTCCAGTCCTCAAAGGTGTCACCCCAATCGCACTTGCTTCCTCACAGCTCCCAAATCTCCAGCTGCCCGTCTGAGTATGAGGTAGAACAGATGGTTGAGTCTGCAGAGCTGTTTACTCATACTATAGCCTGGGAATCAGAGGTCGACTCCAGCGCTTCTGTGAATCCAGACGAGGAAATGTTCTGCACTGATGCCCAGAATCTTTATGAGTCGGATCCAGGATCAGACGCAGAAGGTTCTGACCATAATGTAGACGCTCATTCCCAAACTGTAACTCCTGTTGGTGGAGACAATGAGGAAGACGATGATGAGACTCAAATACCTGATTGGAGCGACAACTTTAGTTTTTTGTCAGGGCAGGAACAGGTTGGCTCTGAGGACGACGGGTGTGATAATGCACAGGGTGATGATGATGAGGTTGGAGATCCCACTTACTGTCAACCCACAGTCAGCCAAGAGATGAGGTCAGCAGAGGAGGTGGAGGAAGATGCTAGTGACGACGAGGTCAGGTTGCGCCTTCCTGGACAGAGACGTAGTACTGGAAGCACGTCAACAACTGCATCCTCAAACACAACTCTGCCTCTCACCACATGTCGTGGTGGCTCTTCAGGTCGCATGGGTGCTAAGCCTTGCATAGCCTGGGCATTTTTTCAGATCGATAAAGATGACCCAACTCGTGTTATCTGTAACATTTGTCAGCAAAAGCTAAGTAGAGGCCAAAAAATACATAGTTTGAGTACTTCATGCATGAACCGGCACATGGACATGAAGCATAAGTTGCAGTGGGAAGCTCAGTGTGCTACAATGCGGCCTAGCCGGCCGGGCCAACCACCGTCTGCCATATCTTGTGCATCCGCGGCCTCTTCATCCTCTGTGACTGGGGGGGCAGCAGTCACACCTGTTTTGGGGCGCAGACCTGCCACTTCTTTACCCGCAACAGCCAGCGTGATTGGCAGGTCATCATTTTCTTTGGAGGTGGTAACACCAGCTGGTGTTGAGCGCTGTCCGACATCGATAGCACCACCTTTGGATCAAGGCAACCTAACATGTCCGCCTGCATCTTCCTCACAGACCGGCAGTTTGCCGGGGACACCCTTATCAACCCCGTCTAAGCACAATAGCCAGCCCTCGGTCCCTCAGATGTGGACAAGTAAAAGACCATTTCCTCCTAGCCATGAGAAAGCTAAGAGGTTGAATTTCACCATCTGCAAGCTCTTGGCTACAGAAATGCTGCCTTTCCGCCTGGTGGACACAGAGGATTTTCGAGACCTTATGTCCGTCGCAGTGCCCCAGTACCAGATGCCCAGTCGGCACTACTTCTCAAAGAAAGGTGTGCCTGCGCTCCACCAGCATGTCGCACACAACATCACCGCTTCTTTGAGAAACTCTGTGTGTGACAGGGTGCATTTCACCACAGACACTTGGACGAGTAGGCATGGACAGGGGCGTTACATGTCGCTGACTGGGCACTGGGTAACTATGGTGACAGCAGGACAAGGGGCTGCTGTCCAAGTCTTGCCGTCCCCACGAGTTGTGCGTCAATCCTCTTTATGTCAAAGTTCCTCCACTGCTTCTGCCTCCTCAACCTCCTCTCGGTCTTCCACCTGCACCCAAAGCCTGTCTGGTCATGCCACAAGCTTTCTAACTGCGCAGAAAGGATCCTGCACACCTCCTTACTATGGTGGCAGTAGGGCTCAATGTCATCAGGCGGTTTTTACTTTGAAATGTCTGGGAAATGTGAGTCACACAGCTGAGGAGTTGTGGTCAGCTCTGGAGAACCAATTTCATGAATGGTTGTCTCCACTGGACCTGAAACCAGGGAAGGCCGTGTGCGACAATGCTGCAAACCTGGGTGCGGCCCTTCGCCGGGGCAATGTCACACACGTGCCTTGTATGGCTCACGTGTTGAACCTGGTTGTCCAGCAATTTTTAGCCCACTATCCCAGACTAGATGGCCTTCTGCAGAGGGCACGGTCGCTGTGTGCTCACTTCCGCCGTTCGCATCCCGCAGCTCAGCGACTTACATCTCTACAGAAGTCGTTGGGCCTGCCACTTCACCGGCTAAAATGCGATGTGCCTACCCGGTGGAATTCAACTCTGCACATGTTGCAGCGACTGTGGCAGCACCGACAAGCCCTGGTGCAATACGTTCTGACGTATAGCCTGGGCCAACGAGATCCAGAGGTGGGGCAAATCACGCTGGAGGAGTGGTCTCAGATCAGGGACCTATGCACCCTTCTGCACAGTTTTGAAATGGCGACGAAGATGTTTAGTGCTGACGATGCCATTATCAGCATGACTATTCCGGTGATTTACATGCTGGAGCACATGTTAAACAGAATTCGGAGTCAGGTGGTGGCACAAGAGGAGGTGGAGGAAGTAGAGGAGGAGGAGTTGTATGCGGAAGGGCTAACATCTGCAAGGTCCAGACGGTCGGCAGCACCAAGGCGGCAGGCATGTGAAGGTGGGGGAGATGGTTTTACCAGGGTGCATGGTAGCAGCCAAACTAGTGAGGAAGGTGCAGGAGCCCAGGAAGAAGTGGAGGACGAACTGATGGAAGACTCATCAGATGAGGGAGACCTTGATCACATTTCTGTTGTGCGAGGTTGGGGGGAGAGGACAGAGGAAGGAAGCATGATTGTTACCTCGCCACCAACACAACAGGGACTTGGTGCTCCTGGATGCGCAACACACATGAGTGCCTTCTTGCTGCACTACCTGCAACATGACCCTCGAATTGGGAGAATTAGAAATAATCCTGACTACTGGGTTGCCACACTGTTAGATCCCCGGTACAAAAGTAAATTTGCAGAAATTATTCCTGCCATAGAAAGGGATGCACGCATGCAGGAGTATCAGCAGAGACTGTTGCAGAATCTTACATGTGCTTTTCCACAAAACACCAGTGGTGCACGTAGTGAATCTCACAGTTCCAACTTGCCAACCGTGGGACCGTCAAGTGTTCAGCACTCAAACCGTAACAGAACCACAGTATCTGCTGGTAACATCAATTTTGCGGAATCATTTCACCACTTTTTTAGCCCATCCTTTGCAAGGCCACAGGAGACAAGAAGTCTGACACATAGTCAACGCCTAGAGACGATGGTACAGGAGTATCTCCAAGTAAACATTGAAGCCATGACTTTGTCACTGGACCCTTGCTCTTTTTGGGCTTCCAATCTGGATAAATGGCCGGAGCTAGCCACTTACGCCTTGGAGATCTTGTCATGCCCCGCAGCCAGCGTTCTGTCTGAACGTGTTTTCAGCGCTGCTGGTGGTGTGCTGACAGATAAGCGCACGCGGCTCTCCACTGATAATGTAGACAGACTCACGTTCATAAAGATGAACAAATCATGGATCCGAAACGACTTTTCTACCCCTGTGTCATCCTGGGGAGAGTAAAAGCTTGATGATTGGTTAAAATCACCCTACCAACCGTTTTAAGCTTTCAAATTACTAATCATGTTTATCTGTATCTTGGCTGGAAAATAATTTGGGCTTTGTAGCAGTGTGCAGCACTGATTCTATTAGGCCATCTATAATAAGCTCCACCAGATTTAAAATTACTAATCATGTTTATCTGTATCTTGGCTGGAAAATAATTTGGGCTTTGTAGCAGTGTGCAGCACTGATCCTATTAGGCCATCTATACTAAGCTCCACCAGATTTAAAATTAATAATAATTTTTAGCTGCATCTAGCCCGGAAAATAATTTTGGGGCTCCGAGATGCGCAAGACACATAAGTGCCTTCTTGCTGCACTACCTGCAACATGACCCTCATATTGTCAGAATTCGAAGTAATCATGACTACTGGGTTGCCAAACTCTTAGATCCCCCAAACTTTTCGATCAACCTTTTCATTTTAATAAAGACCAAAAAAATGGTCATTTTTGAAATTATAAGCATTAGCAGGTTATTAGAAACTGAAATCAAACAGTTTTCAACTCAAAACTTTATTCTAGGTGATGTTACATTTTCACATAGGACCCCTTGTTCGAAAGGAGCTTCTGAACTCTCTCGTCCATTGAATTTGTCAGGTTTTGGATGGTTTCTGCTTCAATTGTTTTGCATGAGGACAGAATACCCTCCCAGAGGTGTTGCTTAGATGTGAACTGCCTCCCGCCATCATAGACACTCCTTTTGATGATGCTCCAGAGGTTCTGAATGGGGTAGAGGTCAGGGGAGTATGGGGGTCACACCATAAGTTTGTCCCCTTTTATGCCCATATCAGCCAGAGATGCAGATGTTTTATGTGCAGCATGAGATGGTGCATTATCATGCAAAAAAATGATCTTGCTGTGAAATACACGGTTCTTCTTCTTGAACCATGGCAGGAAGTGCTGTTTGAGAAAATCCACATACATTATGGAGTTCATCTTTAGCGCCTTCAGGGATCCTAAAGGGGCCGACAATCTCTCTCCCCATGATTCCAGCCCAAAACATTACTCCACCTCCTCCTTGTTGGCGCTGTAGCCGTGTTTGCGTGGGGTGTCCATCAACCAGCCATCCTCCACTCCATCCATCTGGACCATCGAGCGCTGCACGGCACTCATCCGTGAACAAAACAGTTTTGAAATCAGTCTTCATGTAATGTTTAGCCGACTGGAGCCGTTTCTGCTTGTGTGAAGTGGATAGAGGAGGTCGACAGGATGGCGTATGCACAGCTGCAAACCTCTGAAGGACCCTGCATCTTGTTGTTCGGGGGACGTTGGAGGCACCAGCAGCTTCAAAAACTTGTCTGCTGCTATGACAAGGCTTTTTTGCCACTGCTCTTTTAACCTGACGTAATTGCCTGTAGGAAAGAGTCCTCAATTTGCCCTTATCAGCACGCACACGTGTGTACTGTGAATCAGCTACATACTTCTTGATTGCCAAGACACTTCATCCTGATCACCGCACAATGTTGATTGTAGTCATGCCTTGACCTAAACACTCCACAATTTGTTGCTTCTCAGCAGCCGACACATCCTTTTTCTTTCCCATTTTGGCAGAAAATGTAGGCTGCTTAATAATGTGAGACAGCCTTCTTAAGTAGTCTTGCCTTTCATTGGACACACCTGCCAAACTAATTAGCACAGGTGTCTGCAATTGCTTACAGTGATATAAAGAGCCCTGACACACATCACCATAAATGAGTTTAACTGACAAACAAACAAATTCTTCCCTTATCACTCCTAAACACTTTTTGCATAATAATTTGGAACACAGTGTACATGTGCTTTTCCACAAAACACCAGTGGTTCACGTAGTGAATCTTACAGTTCTAACTTGCCAACCGTGGTCTGTATGGAGTTGTTCAATAAAGGGCCCAAAATTAAGATAACATAGATGGGAGAGGTCTCTATGAATAGGAATTCCTAAGTATTTGATACCCTGTGAGGGCCAGGCAAAGGGAAAGTTGGACTGGATGGAATCCTATATGGATTTGAGGAGGGAGACATCGAGGGCCTCAGACTTCGCTGCATTGATTTTAAAATTTGACCATGTAACAAAGTGATCTATTTCAGCCATAACAGCATGGATGGATATATGTGATTGAGTGATATATACTAGGACATCATCAGCAAATAGAGAGCACTTGTACTCGGTGCCTCCCACCTCAATCCACCTAATATTGGGGTTATGGCGAATTGATGAGAGCAGGTGCTCCGTCACTAGGATGTATAAGAGAGGGGACAGAGGACATCCCTGCCTTGTCCCATTGGTGATTGTGAAAGGTGATGAAAATGTTCTGATGCACCCCCTGGGCCTTGGGACACCCGGAGCCGGACCCTTTTTGGTGGATGCTGGTGGTTGTAGTCTTCGTGGCGGCGACCCGGTTCCGTGGCTCAGGGTGGTCAAACCAGTGGCGAAACTATTTATGTGGTTTTGATGTTTAAATGTCCGACTACGCCACCCGTGGATTGCGGTCAGAGTGAACCGCCGCTGCAGGGCAGACCGCTGAGGCTGGTGTTGTGGGTGCAGCAGAGCGTAGCATAAATCCCCACGGGAGGAGTATAGCCTCAGGGCAGTGTATGCGGAGGATGGGGGTGATGGTGCAGGGCAGCAGCAGTAACGACACGGAGTCAGTGATGCAGTCCAGGGCCTTTACTCACAGTTCTTATTATCCAGACCACGTCTGCAGGTAACGGCTGCCCACGTCGTACTGTGCTCACCAGGTGAGGGGCTCAGACAACTCCCAGATAACTTAGGAGCGCTTCACAGGACCCCCTTTGTGTGTCCTTTGTCTGGCCTTTCTTACCAACCCTTCTGTCCGGCTGCCTCGGGCCTCCTCTTGGTAAACTTGGCACCAGTTTCCCTGACCCTATGTGGTGCCTTCCTAGCGGGTGTAGCGAGGGGCTGCGCCACATAAAATGTCAGAGCCTCCGGTTTCTAGCTGAGGGTCGTTTCCTGCCTCCACTAGTTTCGGGGACCGGTCTCCCCCTTTGGCCTGACCCCTCCACGCAGGTGGATTCGGGCGTGTGGTGGCGACTCGCCCGTCCGCACCCCTGGGATCCCTTCATTCCTCGTTCCTGGAGCCTTCTCCGCTCCTCTTCCTTCCTTCTCCCTCTTCCAGGCCTGGGCCTCTGTTACTAGGCCCGCCTCCGGAGCAGAGCTCATGCAGAGCCCCTGCTCCCTGCCACTTCTGCTCAGACTTCTCTGCACTGAACTAAGATGGTGCCCACCTTTTATACTCCCTTCTCAATGCACCCAGGAACTGCTTCCTCCCTGCTCCTGCACTACAGGGTTCCCCTTCCTCAGTGTTCCCTCCCCCCACTCCAGCCAGGGACAGGGACTGTCGTGCCCATCTCAGAGGCATATTGGTCGCCCTGCCCCACGGCAATGTGGTGTAATGCATGCAGGTGTCGGGTCCTGATCCACACTCCATCCTTACCTGAGAGTGAGATATCACACCTCTGGGTGAGGTGCAATACCTCTGTAGCAACCGAGCCCTCAGGGTGCTACAGTTCCATTTATCTTCAGCCTAGGTGACGTATTGTGATACAGGGCCGTGATTTTGGCTATAAAAGGGTCCCCTAGACCCCTACCCCAAGCTTTTTAAGAGAATCATATATGGCGTGCCAGGAGACTCTATGGAATGCTTTCTCAGCATCCAACGAGAGTATCTAATTACAAATTTTTAACTGCATCTAGCCCAGGAAATACTTTGTGCCTAGTAGCAGTGTCTGCTAGTCAGCGGATTATCCCGGCTGTTAAGCAAGCTACACCACCTGTAGTTTGGACACTTAATTTTTTCAAAGGAAATGCTTCGGGACCACGGGATACTCAGTGAAGAGCATCAGGAGGCACCCCAAGGCATAGGGGCTGGGACTGGCAGTAGGATGCCTTGCGGTGGACAGCCGAGCTCGATCCTTATAAAAGCTTTTTAACTGCAGCAGCTTTAGTGGACGCTACTGGAGCTGGAATTACGCGGCTGCTGGCATGAGACTTGCCCTCCAATAGATCCTTGTAAATGGATTTAAAGTGTATTCATTCAAATTAGAAAGACAATTTAAATTAAAAAGCTTAGAGCTGCCTCCACCACAGGGGGGCTCGCTCGACCCACCAGCGGACAGGCACCAGTATTGGGAGAGGGGGGCTGGCCGTCAGGGTTCACCGCGGCTCTGGCACAAACCCGGCGACACGGAGGTGGCACGGGTAGGAGCGGACTGAACGTGTCGGCTTCTCACTTTTTGGATTTTAGAAGGGCATGACATGCCTATATTTGTGTCTCCCCCTCCTTTTACTCCTCCACCTCTTTTCTTTTCGCATGACTATATGTACTTGTCACTTTTCCATGTGTTAGTTGTGTCTTCTGAGCAGTTTGTCAGCTTTTGGACACCTTTGAAGGTGTTTTCTATGTGTTTCTATGTGTTTTTGTTTGCCTGCCATTGGTTTTAACGGTGTTCGAAGGTGTTCGACGAACAGTTCGACGAACAGTTCGGCGAACACACGGGTGTTCGACGAACCGAACCGAACTCGAACACTACGGGGGTGGCTCAACACTAGTGAAGAATTGATACTAATATCATTGGAGGGCAGGGCCTGAAGCTGTGGGTCATCAGGCCTGGGGTTAAACTGCTTCTATCTCTGCACCTTGACGATGTCTTGCTTCACAGTTAGAAGATGTGTGGCAATGATAATAGGATAGTGCCATTGCTGCACTCATATCTCCCGCAGTTTCTGTTAGCATGGATCCAAGACATCTTCAGAAGCATGCGATGCAAGAAGCTGTAACTGATAATATAAACAAGTATGGTAACTATAGCGCTGTCCGCTATGATGTCCTGTTGCAAGAGGGGCAATAAACATTGCGGGAAATTGAGTGCAGCCCCGGCCTCCTCTGATGTCCTGTTTAAGACTCTTCTCAAACTTACAGTGGGTACGGAAAGTATTCAGACCCCTTTAAATTTTTCACTCTTTGTTTCATTGCAGCCATTTGGTAAATTCTAAAAAGTTCATTTTTTCTTCTCATTGAAGTACACTCCGCACCCCATCTTCACTGAAAAAAAAACAGAAATTTAGAAATTTTTGCAAATTTATTAAAAAAGAAAAACTGAAATATCACATGGTCATAAGTATTCAGACTTTCATATTTAAGTCACATGCTGTCCATTTCCTTGTTATCCTCCTTGAGATGGTTCTACTCCTTCATTGGAGTCCAGCTGTGTTTAATTAAACTGATTGGACTTGATTTAGAAAGGCACACACCTGTCTATATAAGACCTCACAGCTCACAGTGCATGTCAGACCACACCTTCGTCAGGACCCCCTGACGAAGGAGTGCCGAAACGCGCTTCGGGGTCAGCGTGCAGTACACGAAGTGACGGACCACCAGGTATTAAGACATGTTTATTTGATGTAAAATGTATGGCTGATGCAATTGGCAGGTTAGGAAGTTCAAAGGTTGCACATAGGAATTATTTATTTGAATGGATTGCAAATCTATTTTCAGTATCATGTGTTTTGCTGCCCTTTGGTCATTGACCATATACACAATTAAAGTTTGATAGGGCCACTTTGTACTTGCCTCCATATGTACATTTTTAAGTAGTGGATATAACACAATATATCCCATATTTCCTATGCAGCATCAGAGTACCATGGTGTAATTGTGTCCAATGTCTCTATGTTTTTATTTTATATCAAGACAGTATATGTTTTTTATAAATCTGTATATGCACTTTTTCTTTAGTGCCACCAAGAACCTATTTTTGCAATAAAGGTGTTTTAGTCTGACACAATGTTTTTGGCTAATTCTTTATTATATTTATTTCTTTATTATGACCTGGATGTTCGGTTTGTTTTGTTTGGGGTTACGAAGGCACAGATCTGGCCAAGGTTATAAAAGAATTTCTGCATTACTCAAGGTTCCCAAGAGCACAGTGGCCACCATAATTCTTAAATGGAAGAAGTTTGGGACCACCAGAAGTCTTCCTCGACCTGACCGTCCAGCCAGACTTAGCAATCGTGGGAGAAGAGCCTTGGTGAGAGAGGTAAAGAAGAACCCCAAGATCACTGTGGCTGAGCTCCAGAGATGCAGTAGGGAGATGGGAGAAAGTTCCACAAAGTCAACTATCACTGCAGCCCTCCACCAGTCAGGCCTTTATGGCAGAGTGGCCAACCGGAAGCTTCTCCTCAGTGCAAGACATATGGAAGCCTGCATAGAGTTTGCTCAAAAACACAGGAAGGACTCCCAGACTATGAGAAATAAGATTCTCTGGTCTGATGAGACAAAGATAGAACTTTTTGGTGATAATTCTAAGCGGTATGTGTGGAGAAAATCAGGCACTGCTCATCACCTGCCCAATACAATCCCAACAGTGAAACATGGTGGTGGCAGCATCATGCTATGGGGGTGTTTTTCAGCTGAAGGCACAGGACAACTGGTTGCAATTGAAGGAAACATGAATGCGGCCAAGTACAGAGATATCCTGGATGAAAACCTCTTCCAGAGTGCTCTGGACCTCAGACTTGGCTGAAGGTTCTCCTTCCAAAAAGACAACGACCTTAAGCACATAGCTAAAATAACAAAGGAGTGGCTTCAGAACAACTCTGTGACTATTCTTGACTGGCCCAGCCAGAGCCCTAACCTAAACCCAATTGAGCTTCTCTGGAGAGACCTGAAAATGTCTGTCCACCAACGTTCACTATCCAACCTGACGGAACTGGAGAGGATCTGCAAGGAAGAATGGCAGAGGATCCCCAAATCCAGGTGTGAAAAACTTGCTGCATCATTCCCAAGAAGACTCATGGCTGTACTAGCTCAAAAGGGTGCTTCTACTCAATACTGAGCAAAGGGTCTGAATACTTATGACCATGGAATATTTCAGTTTTTCTTTTTTAATAAATTTGCAAAAATTTCTACATTTCTATTTTTTTTTCAGTCAAGATGGGGTGCAGAGTGTACTTTAATGAGAAAAAAAATGAACTTTTTAGAATTTACCAAATGGCTGCAATGAAACAAAGAGTGAAAAATTTAAAGGTGCCTGAATACTTTCCGTACCCACTGTAACATTACAGGAAGTGCATTAAAAAATCACATTTAGGGATTAGCTAGATATGGAGAAGTGTAAGATATTTTTATAATAAAGGTAATTTAAAAATAATTTAGGGTGTAAAGATAGCTATTTAGAAAGGACATTTTAGGCACTGGACCACCCTTTAAGATATTTACATGGGCATTCAGGTCATAGAAAGTTTAATAAAACCATACATTGATATTTGTAATCCAATATCTTAATTACGAAAATTTCACGTTTTTCTTATTATGTAAATGAGCTGTTTAGATCTATAAGCTGGACACAGATCTCCCTAAGAATCTGCTTCCAGGGCTTATTTGAAATGAAAGGGGATAACATATTACCCATGTGAGACATGTATTGACTGACAATCTTCTCTCTTGATCTCAGTGCAAAGCTATTTAAGATTATAATTAACACAGTACAGCAGAACTTTGTTTCATTACAAACATATTTGCAGCTACAGAACACATCACCTGTCCTGCTTTCATCACAGCTGTGCAGCCCCTCTCCCACACTGGCTGCCTGTGAGATGGAAGTTGAAGAAGTTGAAAAAGTGTTAGTTGAAATAAGGCACAGCACTGCGGAAAAGCTGATAGCAGTATGCAGGGTTGCCATCTTGACATTTTAATAAAAAATCACTGACAGACAATATTTTTTACGGACACATTGGAAAACCATAATAAATTATAAATGATTCATGTCTACAGTTCATAATTCTGATATGAAGACATCAGCTGTAGGAATGAGCAAACCCAAACTGGAAATTTTGGGGTTCATACTGAACTTCTAGTGTCCGGTACCCAACCCCGAACATGGACTACTTACTGTATATCCGGTTTCCTGTTTGGGTTTGTCATCCTAATAAAGCTTGTTGAAAGGCTGCAGCACAGCCAATCAACAAGCTTTAAGTCTGTGGGATCTTCCGGCTCCATCACAGCCATGTCAACTAATGGCATGGCTGTGAATGGCCAGCACCACACGTGACCCGGCCTGACTGTGTAAAATAAATAATAATAATAATAATAATAATAATAATAAAAAAAAATGACGTGCCATCCCTGTCTTTTTTTAAACCAGCCAAGAGAAAACAGACAGCTGTGAGCTAGTGTTTTTATTCTGGGAAAGGGCTGTTATCCATAAAGGTTCCCAGCCTATTAATATCAGCTCACAGCTGTCTGTGCAGCCTTTACTGGTTATTTTAATGGCGGATCCCACAACAAAAATTACATGGGGTCCCCCCTATATTTAATAATCAGAAAAGGCTATGCAAACAGCTGCAGGCTGATATTAATAGACTGAGAAGGGATCATGGATATTGGCCCTTTCCCAGACTAATAACACTAGCTCTCAGACACCCCAGAAATGGCACATCCATTAGATAATGTGACTGCTCAGCACGAGCAGCTGAAACACACTGATAGTAGAGTGTGAATTCAGCTGCTGTGACGAGCAATGATGTCACTAAGGTTATCGCAGTTCATAGCCGATGAACTGTGGTAACCTTACTGAGGTTACCTCAGTTCACAGGCGCTGGTTCTCCGCACAGTTTAGCGCAAGTGCTGGACTGATGCAGCTCATGCAGCTGTCTGCATAGCTTTTGCTGTTTATTAAATATAGGGGAACCCCACATAATTTTTTGTGGGTACCCCAATGTTAATAACTAGTAAAGGCTATGCAGGCAGCTGTGAGCTGATATTAATAGGCTGGGAACCTTTATGTATATTCACCCCTTCCAAGAATAATAACAGCAGTCCCAAGCTGTCTGCTTTCCCTCAGCTGTTTATTAAAAATAGGGGTAACTCCACATTATTTTTTGTGACTCCCCTTTTTAATAACCAGTAGAGGTTATGCACACAGCTTTGAGCTGATATTAGTAGGCTGGGAAGATGCATGGATATTGGCCCCTTCCCTGAATAATAACACCATGCTGCTTTTCTTACTAATGTGATTTAAATCTGGGTGAGTTTCAATGAATGAATGGATATGTACACATGACATTGATAAGAATAGTCAACATTGACTTACATTGTTTTTGGACTGTGTGTTGTCTAGCCTCACACCATATGTGACTGTATTAAGGATTTTTGATGATTTGAACACAAGTCACAAGTGATTCATCCTCCAATCTAATAGGAGCCGTTATTTAATCAGTTAATGAATTGCGTAACTTATTAGATAGAATAGATACTAGGTAAATACTGGTGAATTTAGACTGGCTTACTAAATCACACCAGAGAATATAAATAGAGAGGAGATTTTTGGAGGGAATATACTTAGTCCCAGTATATTAGATACTTTGTTGATAATAAACAATCCAATCTATATGATAGGGCAATGTGCAATAGACTAACTCATAAGTGAGTAATGCACTTTATACCTTTATGGGGCTCCATATCAAATCCTCAAAAAATCCTTGATACAGTCACATACTGTATAGGTGGGTTGTGATTTTCTAGTGGGCATCCCCCTGTAGTATTCATAATAGGGCTGTTTCATTACTACTAAAAGACACTTAGTTGTCTATTTTACCTTTAATTGTATTCACAATATGACCCTGATATGTACACACGTGGTCAAAATTGTTGGTACCCCTCGTTTAATGAAAGAAAAACCAACAATGGTCATAGAAATAACTTGAATCTGACAAAAGTATTAATAAATTAAAAATCTTTGAAAATGAACAAATGAAAATCAGACACTGCTTTTCAACCCTGCTTCCACAGAATTTAAAAAAAAAATAAACTCATGAAATAGGCCTGGACAGAAATTAAGGTTCTTCTTAACTTAATATTTTGTTGAACAACCTTTTGAGGCAATCACTGCAATCAAAAGATTCCTGTAACTGTCAATGAGACTTCTGCACCTCTCGACACATGCGGGTGCCAGTTTGCTAGAGGAAAAAGAAATTTGCCTGCAGCAATATGGCCCCCACCGCTCGCGTTTGCACAGTAGCGTTTCTCTATTGCCGAGAGATGTTACTGCTCATGTGCGGCGCCATATTTCTGCACCCAAATTCTTTCTCCTCAAGCAAAATGCCGCCCGCGCATGCACAGTAGCAACTCCTGGCAACCAAAAGATGCTACTTCGCATGCGCGGGCTGGGGCGGCCATATTGGGGATGTAAATTTTTACTTTTGAACAGAAATTACACAGGCAATATTTAAAACAGTAGGCTGGTCACTGAAAGCACAGTGACCTGTCAGAGGCCAGAGATAGCAAT
Organism: Phyllobates terribilis; assembly: GCF_046119375.1. Taxonomy (NCBI): domain Eukaryota; kingdom Metazoa; phylum Chordata; class Amphibia; order Anura; family Dendrobatidae; genus Phyllobates; species Phyllobates terribilis. The sequence goes on along the minus strand of NW_027362763.1, from coordinate 380,610,491 downwards.
ACATGAATACATAATGAGAACACCAGAGCACATGCATATCATTAAGGCAGACATGAAAATAAAGATTATAAAAGAATCGCTGGACGGATTTCATCATCAAAGGTATCATTTTATTCAGTGTAACGGCGCCCACCTGACAGTGTATGTGGTTTACTAAGCACCATCCTGCTGACAGCTGCGCTTTAAACATATCAATAAAAGGTTAATTATTAAAGGGGATTTTGCTCTATTGGTGTGTAATGTTAAGTGGACCTCACATTTTCCAATAAGTTAGATTTGGTTTTCATTTCAGTGAATCACAGCAATGTTTGTGTGCATACTTATTATTAACTCACTTAAAAATAGAAAGAACAGGGATGTTAAGCAATAAGTCACAAGGATCTTTTCCCAGAAACATATATGTCAATCTGCTCAGATTCTCCTGCTCTATGACAAGTTCGCGATAGAAGAAACAATGTTTTCATAGTGATAGGTTCCCTTTAACCATGCAACTGAACATGGAGTTTTTCTGACATTCCTGTCTCAAAATTGTTTTAAATTTTACTGCAATTCTTGTGAACATTTGAACACAGCCTTGCTGGTTTGAATATTGGTAAATAAGTGTGTAATGGTGTGAACATTTATGTAGATGCTGACTTGAGCCACTATCTGACTGTATCTGACTGGTCTGAGTTTTGGCTAGGAAGCAGCCCTGGTATTTTTGACAGTTTGTTCGGATCCAATGTTGCTGTTAAGAGATAAACCTCTTTACAACCTTGTGTAAACATGTCCTATTATATTTATTTCCTATCATATGGAAACACGTTAAGGAGTATATTGCATTAGCAGATTGTTAGGTTTCTATAGATACTCGTATTATTCAGGTGTGGGCTTCAATTTATGTTCTATTTTTAAAAATGGAAAATTATTTTAGTGCACGGAATATGAATTCTGGCTAACCTTGACATGATTTCTATGACTCGATGCAGTGGAAACTGGTTCCTCTTTTCCAGATATAATTTTAGGATTACATTCATGTTAAACCTGATTTATTGTTTAAATGTTAGGAACATTTTAAAACGTTATCATTTTTCATTAAATGTACTTTGCTTCTTTTTGGATTTCAATAACCTTGTGAAGATAATATGCTTACTGAACTTGATTATTTCAATCCATTGTGTTCTGGCCTCTATTCAGACCTCATATGGACAAACATATAATTTCCACATATGCCTTGAAGATTACAAACACATGCCGTTTTCTTTGGTAATCTGGCTGAAATAGTGTCATATCATCTTCTTTAAATTATTCAAAATTGCTATAGACAGAGTGTCTGTCAAAATAACTCTAAATCTTTGCAATGTAAGCACTTCAGCAGTTTCCCATCAAATGTGATAAATGAATATCAGAACTCCAGAATATTTTTTATATCTGTTAAATTTGTCTGTAATACATTACTTTTTTTTTTAAATCTTACAAATGCTTTAAAACGGCTGTTCATTTAGGACGATTCATTTGATGAAAGGGTTATAATAGTAAGTTGATAATGAACAGGAACAATTTTTGATTTTCTGCTGCCTGAGGCCAAAATTGAAATGGTCACCGTACATATGTAGTTGTGTGAAAAAGTGATTGCCCCCTTCCTTATTTCTTATTCTTTTGCATGTTTGTCACACTTAAAAGGGTTTTACCACAAACAAAAGTTCATTTTAATCAATACATCTTGGAATAATAATAACTTCCACAATTGGATGTATTTAAATAAAATGTTCCTGTGCTGAGATAATCTTATAAATGTGCCCCTGCTGTGTACTGTGTAATGGCTGTGAATAATCATACAGGACACGGTCTGATCATACCACATCTCCTGGACAGGGGAGGAAGCAAAAGAGAGTATACAGACAGGACAGCAGGGGTTTGCAGCTGTTTCTTTTTGTGAGGTAAAACATTTCCCTGCCTGTTTTAAACAATGTTTTACTTCAAAGAAAAAATCATTTGCGATCCAGTGCTGTAATGTCAGTGTACTTTCCCCCTTCCCTGCCCAGGAGATGTGGTATGATCAGACCATGTCCCAGTATGGTCAGACACAGTTATTACACAGCACACAGCAGGGGCACATTTATAAGATTATCTCAGCACAGGAACATTTTATTTAAACACATCTAATTGTGGAACTTATTATTACTCCAAGATCTATTGATTAAAATGAAATTTTGTTTATGGGAAAACCCCTTTAAATGTTTCAGATCACAAAACAGATTTAAATATTAGGCAAAGATATCACAAGTAAACACAAAATACTGTTTTTAAATGAAGGTCTTTATTATTAAGGGAAAAAGAAATCCAAACCTACAGGGCCCTATGTGAACAAGTGATTGCCCCCCCTTAAAACGTAAATTAACTGTGGGAAGCTGAGTTCAATTTCCCTAGCCACACACAGGCCTGATTACTACCACACCTGTTCTCAATCAAGAAATCACTTAACCACTTCGCACCAGAGCCTGCTTTTGCCTTCGTGACCGGGCCAATTTTTTCAATTCTGACCACTGTCACTTTATGAAGTAATTACTCTGGAATGCTTCAACGTATTCCCCTGATTCTGAGACTGTTTTTTCACGACATATTGTACTTCATGATAGTGGTAAAATTTCTTCGATATAACTTGCATTTATTTGTGAAAAAATCGGAAATTTGGTGAAAATTTTGAAAATTTTGCAATTTTCAAACTTTGAATTTTTATGCCCTTAAATCAGAGAAATATGTCACACAAAATAGTTAATAAATAACATTTCCCACATGTCTACTTTACATCAGCACAATTTTGGAACCAAAATTTTTTTTTGTTAGGGAGCTATAAGGGTTTAAAGTTGACCAGCGATTTCTCATTTTTCCAACAAAATTTACAAAAACATTTTTTTAGGGACCACATCATATTTGAAGTCACTTTGAGGGGTCTTTATGACAGAAAATACACAAAATTGACACCATTCTAAAAACTGCACCCCTCAAGGTGCTCAAAAGCACATTCAAGAACTTTATTAACCCTTCAGGTGCTTCACAGGAATTTTTGTAATGTGGAAGAAAAAAATTAACATTTAACTTTTTTCACAAAAATGTTACTTTAGACCCAATTTTTTTATTTTCACAGGGGTAATAGGAAAAAATGGACCCCAAATTTTTTTGTGCAATTTCTCTTGAGCGTGCTGATACCCCATATGTGAGGGAAAACCACTGTTTGGACGCACTGCAGGGTTCGGAAGGGAAGGAGCGCCATTAGACTTTTTGAATGTAAAATTTGTCTGAATAATTAGCAGACGCCATGTTGCGTTTGGAGAGCCCCTGATGTGCATAAACAGTGAAAACCCCCCACAAGTGACACCATTTTGGAAACTAGACCCCTTAGGGAACTTATCTAGATGTGTGGTGAGCACCTTGAACCCCAAGGTGCTTCACAGAAGTTTATAATATTGAGCTGTAAAAATAAAATTTTCACATTTTTCCCACAAAAACGTTTTTCATCCCTTAATTTTGCATTATCATAAGGGTAATAGGAAAAATTGCATCATGAAATTTGTTGTGCAATTTCTCCTGAACACGCTGATACCCCATATATGGAGGCAAACCACTGTTTGGGCGCAAGGTAGGGTTTGAAAGGGAAGGAGCGCCATTTGACTTTTTGAATGTAAAATTTGTTTGAATAATTAGCGGACGCCATGTTGCATTTGGGGAGCCCCTGATGTGCCTAAACAGTGGAAACCCCCCACAAGTACCACCATTTTGAAAACTAGACCCCTTAGGGAACTTATCTAGATGTGTGGTGAGCACCTTGAACCCCAAGGTGCGTCACAGAAGCTTATAATATTGAGCTGTAAAAATAAAATTTTCTAATTTTTCCCACAAAACCGTTTTTCATCCCTTAATTTTGCATTATCATAAGGGTAATAGGATAAATTGCACCATGAAATTTGTTGTGCGATTTCTCCTGAACACGCCGATATCCCATATGTGGAGGCAAATTACTGTTTGGGCGCATGGGAGGATTTGAAAGGGAAGGAGGGCCATTTGACTTTTTGAATGTAAAATTTGTTTGAATAATTAGCAGACGCCATGTCGCATTTGGGGAGCCCCTAATGTGCCTAAACAGTGGAAACCCCCCACAAGTGCCACCATTTTGGAAACTAGACCCCTTAGTGAACTTATCTAGATGATTTCAGATAGTCCTTAGCCCAGTCTTGGAATTACAACTTACGTGTCTTATTAAATTTTTTTGCAACCCTATAGACTGCTTGCAACAAAACTTTAGAAGGGCAAAATGAGAAATTGTGAGTACACAGTGCTATATAATATGATGACTGCATTATATTAAGAGGATAAAAATTTTGTTGGGATGCTTCTATAAAAGCTATGGCCTGTCTACACAGCTAAACATGTAGCCAATCGGTGGTCATTTAACATCGCAAGTTGACTCGTGTAGTTCCGCCCTTAGCCTAGCCTAGCTAAGAGACTATGATGTGTGATTATTTACTGTATATGATGTTTTCTGACTGGGAAGGGTGAGGTGAGGGCTGGAGGGGATAAGTAAGACAGTAACCGTAATATGCAGTAGGTAACTAATCATTCATCATCACTTGCTCTTATTTCTCTCCTTCTCCCCAGTAATCATGGCATGAGCTGAACTGTATTTAATAATCTAATAAAAATAAGTGACTTATGAGATTATTAAATGCAGTGCAACTCATTTCATGATTATCCCTTTATAATAGAATTGTCACCCATTGTTATCCCCATATATGAATACTATTTCCTATTCTGATCCATATACTGATACAATGTCCCCCATTCAGACCTTCTTAGGGTATTATGTCCCCCATCTTGGCCCCCATACAATACAAAGTCTCCCTCTATGCTCCCCATACAATAATAATTTCCCCCACTCTTACTCCTATGCAGTATAATGTCTCCTATTCTGCTCCCCCATACAGTATAATGTTCCCCTCTGTAGCCCCCCCAAATGGTAATAATGTCCCCCATTCTGACCCCCATACAGTATAATGTCCCTCATTGTGGCCACCATACAGTAAGCCATAGCTGTTTGTCTGCAGTCCTGGAGGTGGAATTTATGCCTGATAACTGCAATGCTTTTTGAGAGAGAAAGGACCCTACTGACTGTGAACTTACACACTACAGAAGGGAGAGACTTACCCAGTGATCTGGAGTTGAAAAACGACTCTGCCATACAAACTGTGCTCTACTGGGAACCACTGATCTGTGAAAGCCAGGTACTGTCCACTGTGCAGGGTATGATACGCCGTCAGATGTCATAGTAATAGGGCATTATGAGTAAGCACGCGTGGCCACGCATAAAGATAAAGCTTACTAGCTGATGCTTAAGCAGTGTGGGAGATGGTGCCGGTCAAGTTTTTTTCTTTATGAACCGTGAATCAAATCTCATAGTGTTCAAATTTGGGTGAAATCACACACACATACAAATATATATAAAAGACCGGGGGCAAGAAAGAAAGTTGTAACTACTTCCTGTGCTCTGCTAAAATATTTTGCCAAAGTAAGTGGAGTGTTTGTGCCACCCAGTGTTGAGTGCAAATTGTGGTTCCTTCATGTGAGAAAAATTTTAATTCTTGTGCAGATAGAGTTGAACGAATTGATTCATGTCACATTCTTGGAATTCGCGTAACCTGGAGAATTCGAATAATTTGTGATTTGATTCACACAAATCGCTTAACATGGCTTCCATCATTTTACACATCGCAGAAGACTGCACCAGCCAAAGAAGGATCACATTACCCACGGTGCAGCCAGGATGACTTCCCCATATATCAATCAGGAGGGACAATCATAACCTGTACACAACCAGGGAATGCAGCATCCATTTTGTGATGAATCTACATCACTAAATGATGTCACAGCTGACAGCTCAGCAATAAAGGTAGGGAGAGAAAGCCATGAAACACTGAAGAAACTGTACAGACATTGTGTCACAATGCAGCAGTTAATGCACAGCGGTTGAGACCAGTTACTATAGCTATTTACCCATAGCCATATATATTGAGTTCACTTTGACATTACTAAATCTGAGTTTGCTTTTAACAGCTTGAAGCGAGATGGATACAGTCTTAGGAGACCACATTCTGTCATGCAAGTCTGTTTAGAACAATTGGAGCACTTGAATTTGCTGTAAAACAAATATTTTGGAAAAATTTGGCTAACTTCATAAAATTAAATTTTAAAAGATTTGCTTATCTCTGTGTAAATAATCCTTTATATTTGTATCTATGAAGAAAATTGCAAACAATTGCCTATGTAAACTAGCTTAGATATATAGCAATTAGAAAATAACAGGGTAGGATCAGAATCATAAGACTAGGGGACAAGATGGGCATGCAAAATGAGGATTCAAGATAGCATACCTGAGTACCCGATGCAAACTCAAGTAGCGAGCACTTGCGCTCAAGAATAATGACAACTTATTAAATATGATGACCTAATGTAAACAAATTCTGTGCCGTACCTCTGGGTTCAAAATGTTCACTATACACCTTAATAAAATCCTTGAGGGGTATAGTTTCCAAAATGGGGACACTTGTGGGGGAGCTCCACTGTTTAGGCACATCACGGGCTCTCCAAACGCGACATGGTGTCCGCTAACAAATTGAATGGAAAATCGGCTCAAATTGTTAGCGGACGCCATGTTGCGTTTGGAGAGCCCCTGTGTGCCCAAACATTGGAGCTCCCCTACAAGTGACCCCATTTTGGAAACTAGACCCCCCAAGGCACCTATCTGGATGCATAGTGAGCACTTGGAATCCCCAGGTGCTTCACAAATTGATTCGTAAAAATGAAAAAGTGAAAAAAAAAACACTTTTTCATTTTTATGAATCAATTTGTGAAGCACCTGGGGTTCCAAGTGCTCACTATGAATCTAGATAGGTGCCTTGGGGGGTCTAGTTTCCAAAATGGGGTCACTTGTGGGGGAGCTCCAATGTTTGGGCACGCAGGGACTCTCTAAATGCAACATGGTATCCGCTAACAAATTGAATGGAAAATCGGCTCAAATTGTTAGCGGACACCACATTGCGTTTGGAGAGCCCCTCTGTGCCAAAACTTTGGAGCTCCCCCACAAGTGACCCCATTTTGGAAACTAGACCCCCCAAGGCACCTTTCTAGATGCATAGTGAGCACTTGGAACCCCCAGGTGCTTCACAAATTGATTCGTAATAATGAAAAAGTGAAAAAAAAACACTTTTTCATTTTTATGAATCAATTTGTGAAGCACCTGGGGTTCCAAGTGCTCACTATGAATCTAGATAGGTGCCTTGGGGGGTCTAGTTTCCAAAATGGGGTCACTTGTCGGGGAGCTCCAATGTTTGGGCACACAGGGACTCTCCAAATGCAACATGATATCCGCTAACAAATTGTCGGCTCAAATTGTTAGCGGATATCATGTTGCATTTGGAGAGTCCCTGTGTGCCCAAACATTGGAGCTCCCCCACAAGTGACCCCATTTTGGAAACTAGACCCTCCAAGGCACCTATCTAGATGAATAGTGAGCACTTGGAACCCCAGGTGCTTCACAAATTGATTCATAAAAATGAAAAAGTGTTTTTTTTTTCACTTTTTCATTATTACGAATCAATTTGTGAAGCACCTGGGGGTTCCAAGTGCTCACTATGCATCTAGAAAGGTGCCTTGGGGGGTCTAGTTTCCAAAATGGGGTCACTTGTGGGGGAGCTCCAAAGTTTGGGCACAGAGGGGCTCTCCAAACGCAATGTGGTGTCCGCTAACAATTTGAGCCGATTTTCCATTCAATTTGTTAGCGGATACCATGTTGCATTTAGAGAGTCCCTGTGTGCCCAAACATTGGAGCTCCCCCACAAGTGACCCCATTTTGGAAACTAACCCCCCCAAGGCACCTATCTAGATGCATAGTGAGCAGTTGGAACCCCCAGGTGCTTCACAAATTGATTCGTAACAATGAAAAAGTGTTTTTTTTTTCACTTTTTCATTTTTACGAATCATTTTGTGAAGCACCTGGGGGTTGCAACTGCTCACTATGCATCTAGATAGGTGCCTTTGGGGGTCTAGTTTCCAAAATGGGGTCACTTGTGGGGGAGCTCCAATGTTTGGGCACACAGGGGCTCTCTAAACGCAACATGGTGTCCGCTAATTATTCAAGCAAATTTTACAATCAAAAAGTCAAATGGAGCTCCTTCCCTTCCGAGCTCTACAGTGCGCTCAAACAGTGTTTTTTCCCCAAATATTGGGTATCTGCGTGCCCAGAGGAAATTGCACAACAAATTTTGCGGTCCATTTTTTCTTGTTACCCCTGTGAAAATAAAAAAAATTGGGTCTAAAATAACATTTTTGTGAAAAAAGTTAAATGTTCATTTTTTTCTTCCACATTCAAAAAATTCCTATGAAGCACCTGAAGTGTTAATAAAGTTCTTGAATGTGGTTTTGAGCACCTTGAAGGGTGCAGTTTTTAGAATGGTGTCACTTTTGGGTATTTTCTGTCATAAAGACCTCTCAAAGTGACTTCAAATGTGATGTGGTCCCTAAAAAAATGGTTTTGTAAATTTTGTTGGAAAAATGAGAAATCGCTGGTCAACTTTTAACCCTTATAGCTCCCTAACAAAAAAAAAAATTTGGTTAAAAAATTGTGCTGATGTAAAGTAGACATGTGGGAAATGTTATTTATTAACTCTTTTGTGTGACATATCACTCTGATTTCAGGGCTTAAAAATTCAAATTTTGAAAATTGCAAAATTTTCAAAATTTTCGCCAAATTTCCGTTTTTTTCACAAATAAACGCATGTGATATCGAAGAAATTTTTCCACAATCATGAAGTACAATATGTCACGAAAAAACAATCTCAGAATCAGGGGGATCCGTTGAAGCGTTCCAGAGTAATTACCTCATAAAGTGACAGTGGTCAGAATTGTAAAAATTGGCCCGGTCATTAACGTGCAAACCACCCGCGGGGCTTAAGGGGTTAAAAACAGACAGTGAAATGTTTTACCTCACAAAACGAATCAGCTGCAATCCCCTGCTGTAATGTCTGTATACTCTTTTGTGTCCTCCCCTGCCCAGGAGATGTGGTATGATCAGATCATGTCCCTGTATGGTCAGATACAGACATTACACAGTACACAGCAGGGGCACATTTATAAGATTATCTCAGCACAAAAACATTTTATTTAAACACATCCAATTGTGGAAGTTATTATTATTCCAAGATCTATTGATTAAAATCAACTTTCATTCGTGGGAAAACCCCTTTAATCTAAGGTTATAGAAGTTTAAGAGCAATCCTAATAGTGAAGTGATATTTTTTTTTTTCTAGTCTTAGTCATATTACAATACTTGCATGTATTATTCATGTTTTTTATCAGCGCGTGCCACAAACCCTTACATTGTCCTCCAGAAGATATGGCATATTGTCAGGAGAAGAGCTTACAGCATGAAGATGGTTTTGATCTAAATTGATTGCACACTACAACTTGTCAGTGTGTTTAGGTTCAGCAATAAACAATTTTCCATTGTTATACATGCGAGGATGAAAGCGAAGAAACACAACATTACAACTTAAACAACAGAACTATTATTGTGTCTTGAAGAAAAGATTTGTAACGGATTTAATAGAAGATTAACTGAGATCAACCTCATGAAACATCAGACACAATGTTGGCAGAAGGAACAAATAAACAGTAGTTTTCAAAAGTGAAATAGCTTATTTTTTATCAACTAACAAAATGTAAAGTGAATGAAATTAACTGAAATCAAAATCAATATTTTATGGGTCCACTGTTTACCTTCAAGAAAGCATCAAAGCAGGAATTCTTGAATGGCAGCATGGTGGCTCAGTTAGCACTGTAGCCTTGCAATCTCAACAAGGAGTTTGTATGTTTTTCCCGTGTTTGCATGAGTTTCCTCTGGGTTCTTCGACTTCCTCCCACACTCAAAAGACATGATGACAGGGAATTTGTTACGCTCACGCCCGGATTGTTTGGCGTGAGCGTGGTTAGTGGTCCCACTGGGACACGAAAAGAGGAGTGCCTGGAGGGGCGTGACTAGGGGCCTCGCCAGATCCGACCATGGACGTACGGCGGCTTAATTGACTCTGTGGTCTGAGGAGGGACGAGGGAGGTGGCCCAGGTCAGACCCCGGTCACACAGCTGTTGACGCACACCGGGGAATGCAGGAATGGGCAGGTTTGGCTGGTATGCAGACTGGGGGGTCCTGGCAGGCACGCCTGGTATACAGACAGGCAGGTACTGGCAGGCACGGCTGGTATACAATCAGGCGGGTACTGGCAGGTAGGTAAACATTCTGGATAGAGACCGGTACAGACTGAGATACAGGAACAGAACCGCAGGTGTAGACAGGAAGCGGAGCAGGGCAGAGCAGAGCAGAGCCGCAGGTGCGGGCGGGAAGCGGAGCAGGGCAGAGCAGAGCCGCAGGTGCGGATGGGAAGTGGAGAAGGGCAGAGCAGAGCTGCAGGTGCAGATGAGATGCGGAGCAGAGCAGAGCTTCAGGTGCAGATGGGAAGCATAGCAAGGCAGAGCAGCAGGTGTGGACGGGAAGCAGAGCAGGGCAGAGCCGCAGGTGCAGATGGGAAGCAGAGCAGGGCAGAGCAGAGCAGAGCCGCAGGTGCAGACGGGAAGCAGAGCAGAGCCACAGGTGCAGACGGGAAGCAGAGCAGGGCAGAGCAGAGACGCAGGTGTGGACGGGAAGCAGAGCCGCAGGTGCGGGCGGGAAGCGGAGCAGGGCAGAGCAGAGCAGAGCCGCAGGTGCGGGCGGGAAGCAGAGCAGGGCAGAGCAGAGCCGCAGGTGCAGATGGGAAGTGGAGAAGGGCAGAGCAGAGCTGCAGATGCAGATGAGAAGCGGAGCAGAGCAGAGCTTCAGGTGCAGATGGGAAGCATAGCAAGGCAGAGCAGAGCAGCAGGTGTGGACGGGAAGCAGAGCAGGGCAGAGCCGCAGGTGCAGATGGGAAGCAGAGCAGGGCAGAGCAGAGCAGAGCCGCAAGTGCAGATCGGAAGCAGAGCAGAGCCACAGGTGCAGACGGGAAGCAGAGCAGGGCAGAGCAGAGACGCAGGTGTGGACGGGAAGCAGAGCCGCAGGTGCGGTCGGGAAGTGGAGCAGGGCAGAGCCGCAGGTGTGGACGGGAAGCGGAGCAGGGCAGAACAGAGCAGAGCCACAAGTGCAGATGGGCGGGAAAGCCGCAGGAGCGGCCAGACAGGACGGGGCTCTGTTCACATGGAACAGACAGGGATGGGAAAATGCAGGAAGATAGCTAGAATACAGGAGGTAGATATGGAGGCAGGGAAATGGGAAAGCAGAGCCAGAGACACACAAGGTACTTGCTATGAAGTAGCGAGTGGACACAGAACTCACAAACAGAAGTACAGAGGCAACGAATAGGAGTTCGGTACTGGTTCAGACACTGCAGGAAAAGGGAAGGATAGGACATAGAGACCAACGGGTAACAGGCTAGGACACAGTTCAGACAGGAACTGACACAGGAACGAGATACAGGATCGAGCCTGGGCATTCAACCCCCAGGGTAGCGGAAATAGAATAGAAGTCACAGATACATGTAATGGGCCTGGGTACTCAGCCCCCAGGGTGGCAGAAATAGACTAGAAGTCACAGATACAGGTAACGGGCCTGGGTTCTCAGCCCCCAGGGTGGCAGAACAGGAAAGATACAGGACATAGGTACAGGCCTGGGTACTCAGCCCCCAGGGTGGCGGAAACAGGCAAGAAATCAGGATAGGACCTGGCAACTCACAGTTGCAAAGAACATACTGTAAGAAAGTGTTGCTCAGGCCCCTCCCACTGGGTGGAGGAGGTTTAAGCCAACAGACAAGAGACATGCACACAGCAAGTAGAGGAGCATAGTGCGCAGCCTGGACTGGTAGGTAAGTTGGCGGTCTTGCATGGAGGGAGATGGTAAACCATGCCAGCACGCCACCAAAGATGTTACAGAAATTATTTTGTGAGTGCCAATGGAAACAGTAATGAAGATGATGTCTGTAAAGCATTGTAGAAATGAATGCCCAATATAAGCGAGTAAAGTAAATAAAGTAATAATTGTTTCATAAAGGGAATCTGTCAGCAGGTTTTTACTACCTCTTCATAGAGTAGCCTGATGTAGGCAAAGAGAAGCTGATTTCAATGATGTATGACTTAGTTTACTGTGTGCAGCAGTTCTGACATAATCAGAGCTTTTAGATGTAGCAATGCATCAGAGCTGAGGAAGCTGACACCACCCACACCAGTCTCTGTGTATGCAATGTCCATAGACGGAGAGGTGCCTATCAAAAGAGAGGGTGTGCTGGACTAGCTCTATTCCAGTAATGATAAGCTCCTGGTGCTAAAGCAATCATTGCAAGCAAACAACAGCACAGAGCTTTATAAGAGAGCAGGCTGTCTTCAGCTTACATAGCAAAAATCTACTGACAGATTCCCTTTAAGAACAGAAGGATTTAAAATTCTATGATTTACTATTAATTACATAGGTTACCTTCCACCTATGCAGTCTATGAGGGTGGCTGGTTTCCAAAGCCAGGAGCGTGTGTTTCCAAGCTGTTTACTAAGGGTAATATTTCTCCTTGCGGAGAGTGACGTGTTATGCACGTCAGGTGAGGAGACTTTTAAAGCCGCAATGCTCCTCTGGGAAATATGCAAATTGTCTCTTCAGAGAGAAAGAGGACTAGAACTCTAGTGCCACCTACAGGAAGTAACAATCTTAAAAGTCAATAGTGACCCTTTATCGAGCCTTATCACATGACTTAGGATAAAAAGCCAAGACCAGAAACTCAATTTGCAGACACTGTGTTTCTGAGTACTGCCCCTTGTCAGTGCAAAGGGGTAATATTTCTCCTTGCGGAGAGTGACTTGTTAAGCACGTCAGGTGAAGAGACTTTTAAAGCTAAAATGATCCTCCAAACCAGAACTCACACTTTACACTGATGAGGGGCAGTACCCCGAAGCACATTGTCTGCAAATTGAGTTTCTGGTCTTGGCTTTTTATCCTATATCATATTTTTCATAACCTATAAGAATGTGGAGTGTGACCCCCATAAAGAAGTCTGGAGTAATACTAGATAGTATTAAAATAGAAAACTTTTATTGAATACAAATATTAAAATCAATATACTCTAGAAAATTAGCAGGTCACTAGGGGTGAAAAACACAAAATCAGGGTGGCAATTGTATATAGAGATACACATGGGGGCATCTGACAACACTTAAACAGAGGTTACGCTCTAGTGTACATATGACTAACCCCATAAAAGTGAAGTACATACATAGAGTATCCAAGTGACGCTGTATACAGTCAACAAGGAACAGATAGCAAGGAGTCCACAAATATAGACATTCAGTAACGATTCCAACTATCTTTACATGTATGCACAGCAAGCATAAATAACATCTCCGTAAGGTTCAGATGGCTCACCCATGTGTCATGTAGACTCTTATTCCACACTGAAGCCCTGACGCGCGTTTTGCGTGCTGCTTCCTCGGGGGGCTGTCACAAATTTTAATATTTGTATTCAGTAAAAGTTTTCTATTTTAATACTATCTAGTATTACTCCAGACTTCTTTATGGGGGTCACACTCCACATTCTTATAGGTTATGCATTTTAGTAAGAGTACCCTGAATATACAATATGGTGTTAAAGATTTACCATAGAGTTCGGTTCAATTGTATTTATATAATATTTTTGCCTATTTCCCAGAGGAGCGTTGCAGCTTTAAAAGTCAACTTACCTGACGTGCTTAACACGTCACTCACCGCAAGTAGAAATATTACCCCTAGATACTGGTCTGATGCCTCTCATCCAGCCAAACCAGAACTCACACTCTGCACTGATGATGGGCAGTACCCCGAAACACATTGTCTGCAAATTGAATTTCTGGTCTTGGCTTTTTATCCTAAGTCATGTGATAAGGCTTGTTAAAGGGTCACTATTAGTGTTGAGCCACCCCCGTAGTGTTCGGGTTCGGTTCGGTTCGTCGAACACCGGGATGTTCGAGGAGCTGTTCGTCGAACTGTTCGTAGAACACCTTAGAACACCGTCGAACACCGTTAAAACCAATGGCAGGCAAACAAAAACACATAGAAACACATAGAAAACACCTGCAAAGGTGTCCAAAAGCTGACAAACTGCTCAGAAGACACTCTCTTTAAAAAAGCCGGCCGGCAAATTCAGCAGCGGCATACACCGGTACCCGACAATTTAGACAAGAAGGAATAGAGCATCACACATAGATTAGATAGATAGAAACATGTCAGTCACACATATAAGAAGCAAAGTGACAGTGTTGGTTACTGCACTTGTCATTTAGTGTAAAGGATTTATTAAAAAAAATATTAGTGTTTTCATGCACCGTCTCTTTAAAAAAGCCGGCCGGCAATTCAGCATCTGTACCCGACAATTTAGAACAGAAAGAATAGAGCTTCACACATAGATTAGATAGATAGAAACATGTCAGTCACATATATAATAAGTACAGTGACAGTGTTGCTTACTGTACTTGTCATTTAGTGTAAAGGATTTATTTAAAAAAATAATAGTGTTTTCATGCACTGTCTCTTTAAAAAAGCCGGCCGGCAATTCAGCAGCGGTACCCGACAATTTAGAACAGAAAGATAGAGCATCACACATAGATTAGATAGATAGAAACATGTCAGTCACATTTATAATAAGTACAGTGACAGTGTTGGTTACTGTACTTGTCATTTAGTGTTAAAATAAAGGATTTATTAAAATAAAAATTGGCGTGGGGTTCCCCCATAATTTTAGTCTCTAGCGGAGGTTAAGCAGACGGCTGGGGCAGATGTTTGAAGCCTGGGAAGGGGGTAATACCCACGGAGCTTCCCAGACTACTAATATCAGCCCCCAGCTGATTACATAGCCTTTACTAGCTATTAAAATGGGGGACCCCCCAAAAAAAATGACGTGGGGTCCCCCCTATTTTAATAGCTAGCAAAGGCTAGGCAGACAGCTGGGGGCTGATATTAATAGCCCAGGAAGGGTGCCATGAATATTGGCCCCCTCCCAGGCTAGAAACACCAGCCGTCAGCCGCCCCAGAAATGGCGCATCCATAGGATGCGCCAATTCTGGCACTTAGCCTCGCTCTTCCCACTGCCCTGTAGCGGTGGCAGTGGGGTAATAGGGCTGGGGTTGATGTCAGCTTATAATGCCAGCTGACATCAAGCCCAGGTTAGTAATGGAGAGGCGTCTATAAGACACCCCCATTACTAACCCCATAGTCAAAGTTACAAAAAAACACAAACACCCAGAATAAAGTCCTTTAATTGAAATAAAGACACAATTCTTTATTGTTCTAAATTAAACCATACTTACCGTCACGCCCATTCCAGCTGAAGCCAACGATCTCCTGTAATAAAAGAAAAATAATAAACCAACATCATCCTTACCTTTCCATGGTTCCCATGACAGCTTCAGCTCTGCTACATCAAGATGACAGGCTGGACCGCAGCAGAACGCTGCCATCCAGCCTGTCATCCCGCAGACACTGAGAAGTGCAGGCATGCTTGCGCTCCACAGTGTCTCTCTGTGACGGCATAAAGATGAGCCGAAGTCATGTCCAATGAACTCGGCTCACCTCATGCACGTCACTTACAGCGTGGGAGAATTCTCACGCTGAAGCGCTGAGTGCAGGAGAATTTTCCCACGCTGTCAGTGAGGTGCATGAGGTGAGCTGAGTTCATTGGACATGAGCTCACCTCATGCACGTCACTGACAGCGTGGGAGAATTCTCCTGCACTCAGCACTTCAGCGTGAGAATTTTCCCACGCTGTCAGTGACGTGCATGAGGTGAGCCGAGTTCATTGGACATGACCTCGGCTCATCTGGATGCCGTCACAGCGAGACACTGAGGAGCGCAAGCATGCCTGCTCTTCTCAGTGTCTGCGGCATGACAGGCTGGATGGCAGCGTTCTGCTGCGGTCCAGCCTGTCATCTCGATGTAGCAGAGCTGAAGCTGTCGTGGGAACCATGGAAAGGTAAGGATGAGGTTGGTTTATTATTTTTCTTTTATTGCAGGAGATCGTTGGCTTCAGCTGGAATGGGCGTGACGGTAAGTATGGTTTAATTTAGAACAATAAAGAATTGTGTCTTTATTTCAATTAAAGGACTTTATTCTGGGTGTTTGTGTGTTTTTTTAACTTTGACTATGGGGTTAGTAATGGGGGTGTCTTATAGACGCCTCTCCATTACTAACCTGGGCTTGATGTCAGCTGGCATTATAAGCTGACATCAACCCCAGCCCTATTACCCCACTGCCACCGCTACAGGGCAGTGGGAAGAGCGAGGCTAAGTGCCAGAAGTGGCGCATCCTATGGATGCGCCATTTCTGGGGCGGCTGACGGCTGGTGTTTCTAGCCTGGGAGGGGGCCAATATTCATGGCACCCTTCCTGGGCTATTAATATCAGCCCCCAGCTGTCTGCCTAGCCTTTGCTAGCTATTAAAATAGGGGGGACCCCACGTCATTTTTTTGGGGGGGTCCCCCATTTTAATAGCTAGTAAAGGCTATGTAATCAGCTGGGGGCTGATATTAGTAGTCTGGGAAGCTCCGTGGGTATTACCCCCTTCCCAGGCTTCAAACATCTGCCCCAGCCGTCTGCTTAACCTCCGCTAGAGACTAAAATTATGGGGGAACCCCACGCCAATTTTTATTTTAATAAATCCTTTATTTTAACACTAAATGACAAGTACAGTAACCAACACTGTCACTGTACTTATTATAAATGTGACTGACATGTTTCTATCTATCTAATCTATGTGTGATGCTCTATCTTTCTGTTCTAAATTGTCGGGTACCGCTGCTGAATTGCCGGCCGGCTTTTTTAAAGAGACACACAAAAAGCACATTCTACATTAAAATAAAAAATATGAGTCTTGAAAAATGGTGACACAAATCAAACATTTTTTTATTACAAATTTCTAAATTTTTTTTCACAACCTAAGTATAAATAAACTATGCATGTTTAGTATTGTTATAATTATACTGACCTGGAGAATAATATTTCAGAGCCATTTAAACACAGAATGAATGCTATAAAAACATTACCCAAAAACCATGACAGAATTCCATTCTTTCACAATTTCAGCATGCACCACTTGTCCCACAAAAAAACTAACATTCATATGGTAATATCAATAGGGAGATCTAGGCTGAGTGCACACGATGCGGTTTTAATGCGTTAAGCATTAAAATTGCTTGGTAAGATGTCTGCCTTGTATACGAATGATAATCCGCATGTGCTGTGCACATGATGCGGAAATTTCCGCTGTGGATTATCATTGCGGCACAAACCGTAGCACAACCAATTCAGGCACGATTTCGAGGCAAAATCACTCCATTGACTTGCATTGAATTGCAGCAAACCCGCATGTATAATATCTATATATGCAGATTTGCTGCATTTCAATGTAATCAATAGGCACAAAATCGCGCCGGAATCGCGCCACGGCTGGTACCTGGGTCGGGCGAGAAGGCTGCTACTTCTCTCATCCGACCGCTGCTCTGGCTGATAACAGCGAGAGCAACGTAGATGGGAGAAGCAGCTGCCTGCTTCTCCCAGCCCGCATGCCAGCAGCAGTGTAAAAAGAATAAAAAATTAAAAATAAACCTTCATACTCACCTCTCCGGCGACCACGAGTGTCCTCCTAAGCGATGCTGTCCTGTTGGCGGCTCGCTGCACACAGTGTGCTTCCAGGACCTGCGGTGACGTCACTGATCATCTGATGGTCACGCGACCATTAGCTGATCAGTGACGTCAGCGATCACCTGATGGTCGCGTGAACATCAGGTGATCAGTACCAGCAGCAATCAGCTGATGGTCACGTGACCATCAGCTGATTGCTGAAGCCGGTAATCAGCTGCTCGGTCTCATGATCGATAAGCTGATGCTTACAGTGGGAACCTTCACAAGAAGGTTCCCACGATCTCTAGCTCACCAGGGCTCATCAGCTGATCTTCAGCTGATGAACCCCAGTGACCCCCGCAGCACTGTATACTGTGATTTTACTCTCCTGTCAGTATACTGTGCTGTATTCTATCGTGGGACAGTCGTGATCGTGGATTGCTTTGTTGACGATGGACAGGTGAGGAATATTGTTATTTCTTTTTTTTCATTGTTTTCAGGAGATCGAGGGCTTCGCAGAGGCGGGTAATAAAAAAAATTGTAGAACCGTGTGTGTTTTATTTCATTGAAATACTTTATTCTGGCCATGTCTTTTATTGAAAAACGCGACGACCATTTTACTATGCAGTTAGTAATGATGGCGTCTTATAGACGCCCTCCATTACTAACCTGGGCTTCATGCTAGCTGCCAATACAAGACTGACGTGAACCTCAACCCCATTACCCCCTGCCAACGCTACAGGGCAGCGTGGAAGATCAAGGCATTTTGTGCATTTTATGGATGCGCCATTTCTGGGACTGCTGAGGGGTGATATTAATAGCCTTGGAGAGGGCTAGTATTCATGGCCCCTAGCATGGCTATTAATATCAGCCCACAGCTGTCTAGTTTAATCTTTGTTGGCTCGATTTTATAGGGGGACCCCAGGTCAATTTTTTTCTGGGATCCCCCTGTAATCAAGTAAAGGCTAAAAAAACAGCTGTGGGCTGATATTAATAGCCAGGGAACATTGTTGGCTAATGGCCCCTTCCGTGGCTAATAATATCATCCCCCAATGGGCGGCTTTACCTCTGCTGGTTATAAAAATAACGCGGGAGCCCATGACAACTTATCTTTTAATTTTAGGCTTTGTGCCCATAATTCAGATGTAGCAGCTCTTTGGACGCATTCTATTGAATGCAGGTAAATCCACATGTGCTCACTGAACCATGCAGATTTAGTGCATTCAATACATTCTAGTGGTCAAATTTCTGTTGTGGAGACTAGCGGCTCCACAAGAGAATTAGACATGCTGCGGTCCTGAAAGAAGCGCCGCATGTCTGTCCGCGGGTATTCGTATCCTCTGATGCACGCATAGCAGACATGGGATTTCTAGAAATTCCATCCACTATGCTGTAACATCTGGATGCTGCGGGTTTGACACTGTATAAACACGCAGAGTCAAACTTGCAGCGGCTCCTGACCGTGGCCATGAACCCAAACTCACACGCAGCATGTCAATTTCTGTAGTGGACATGCTAGTCTCCGCTGCCGATTTTGACAGATTGAAGTGTCATTATATGCGGTGGATTTACATTTACCGACAGCAAAATTGCAGCATTAGAACACCGCGTTTTGGATGCATCATAAATATGTTGTGTCCAACTGAGTGCTGATCGGGGGACGTAGCGGCTACGGACCAGCTGGAGAATTTTTATTATGGCCAGGGAAAATGTTTGCCTAATGGCACATTCCCAGACTAAAAAAAAACAGCTCACAGCTGTCGCATAAATTACATGAATAGAAATGCTAATGCAGATTGGGTGAATGGAACTAGCTGACACCCAGCTCTTTTGTTTGGTGATGTCATTGTGTCAATCAGACCTTTTCATGACCAAAGTAAAGAAACAGACAGACACAGTGTAAACACTTTATTTGAAATACAACACACCAAGTCTTTAACCATTTAAATGAACCAATATACTCACTGCAGTTGTACGGTAATCCAAGGGCTTAAGCAATGTCCCACCAACTTTATTGCTCCAAAAATCATTCATTGATGCTCAAAAACGCTTCAAAAAACGCTTGAAAAAGGCACATAAAAAAGCGTCAAATACGCGTCAAAAACGCATGTAAAAACTGCATGCATTTTTTCTGGCAAGGAGAGACAAAAATACTTAGGAAATTTCTTCTTCAAATCAGCATCGTGGGCACATACCCTATAAGTTATGGCTCTTGGAAGAAAGGGCGTTAAGAACAAATGCACAAAAATGAAAAATCGCCGGGTCTGCAAGGAGTTAAGCAATGTATTACATTTCTTTTGACATTGTAAAATGTCCAATATTTCTCAATTGTCCTTTTTATCAAACCTGCATAATGGTCAAATAGTAAAAAGATTCCCATCTTCTCTTGACATCTTACCTAATGTGTTTTCAAACCTATTTCATTGTTCAATTTCTCAATCACATCCCTCTTTCTGCACAAAATTCTTTACCAAATTATTCCTACTATTGTGGTAATCATTGTCATTAGAAAAATCCTTCTCAATCTTGTAAATTGACCCCATAGGAATCCCATTGAAAACTTGTAGGGCGTGGAAATTATCTTTACGCAGTAAATTATTGCACTCTGTTGCTTTAGTGAAAAGTCATATTGTCAACCTTCTCTCTAGTTTTTGACCTTACACCTTCAAGACAGTAATGTC
This sequence comes from Phyllobates terribilis, assembly GCF_046119375.1. Lineage (NCBI taxonomy): Eukaryota > Metazoa > Chordata > Amphibia > Anura > Dendrobatidae > Phyllobates > Phyllobates terribilis. Next base: position 380,590,131 of record NW_027362763.1, on the reverse strand, counting down.
CCTTTGGGATGGCTTTAATGGGCCTGACGTCAAGCACAACTAAGGTGAGATTGGCAGAGCTTCGCTCTGACATAAGAACGTGTAACCAAAAGATGGAAAGCAAATGAGGAAGGAGTAGAAAAAAAATGAAAAAGTAAGGCAATGAAAGAAGAGCAGAGGATGAGTGGAGATTTTGGGAAACTACTATTATCTTTAAACTGGAAAAAATGTAAAATAACAGGCCCCGAATTTCACACCCGTCTTGATGAGGATGCAAGTTGTATTCAGATGCTCCTGATTCATGAAGAGGATGGAGTAAGATTTCTGGCGAAGGGAACGTCACAGCTTTTAATGAATTAGAAGACATGTAGCGCCACATCTCTGTCCCGTCCCAGCTCCGACCATTTTGGCGGAGCTGAGAAAAACTGGTTTAAAAAATGCAAAATTTGTTCAACTTTTTAAAGAAATTAATTCCATAATTCAAGCAAAATTGTTTTGATGAATTGGGGCCAAAGTTTCAAATTTACATTAGTTGGTCCAAGTAGGGGAAGATCAGAAAGAATTTAGTATAGGTAGAGATGCCAGTCACTTTGACAAATAAGATGTTTTACCTTTGAATTATATTATCTCCTGACCCACACTTACTGCCATTTAGTGCTTGGTCTATGTGAGACCTTGGTAAAGTGCCGCCCGCAGGGGGAAATGTGGGGGCACAAAAAGATTGTTTGAGAGGCTGTGGGGAAATCAAACTTGTGTGAAGGGGTGTGGGACATAAAACTTGTGTGAGGGGGTGTGGGACATCAAACTTTTGTGAGGGGGTGTGGGACATCAAACTTGTGTGAAGGGGTGTGGGACATAAAACTTGTGTGAGGGGGTGTGGGACATCAAACTTTTGTGAGGGGGTGTGGGACATCAAACTTGTGTGAAGGGGAGTGGGACATAAAATTTGTGTGAGGGGGTGTGGGACATCAAACTTTTGTGAAGGGGTGTGGGACATTAAACTTGTGTGTGGGGGTGTGGAACATCAAACTTGTGTGAAGGACTATGGGGACTATTATACTTCTGTGAGGGGCTGTTGGGACGTCAGCGTGTGAGGGGTAGTGGGAATGTCATACTGTGTGAGGGGCTGTGATTACACCTTCATATTGTTATTAAGCAGCAAATTAACCCTATATCTGTAGGTTAATATCGTTATCGGACGTGACTGGTTCCCTTTAAACTAAAATGAACCTGTGAAACATACTTTTTAAAAGAGAAAAGTTAGGGGAGCAGCATATATGTTTGTTCTGCACAATCCATTTTAAAAATGAAGCCTACAGAGTAATCAACTGGTTACCAGAAAGGCAACTTTCCTATCCACGCTTAGCTTTTATTGCTGGATAATAGAGATGAGCGGATCGGTTCGCGCATGTCCGGTCATTGGTATAGGTGAGTGCATTCTAACTGTGGATATTAAATGCACAAATTTTCTGAGTTTCCATGTTCCCAGGTGTACCGTGGGATTCGCCGGCCTCGCGTGATGTCATCTGAGCTGCATGTGGTGAACAGATGATGACATGCCAACCTAGCAAATCATAAGCCAAGCCTGGAATTTCAAAGGGTAAAGAAATTCACATAGGTTCTCTCTACGGCAAGAGATCACTGACCTGGACTCTGTAGTTGCACAGAACGATCAGCTCATCTCTAGTGGAGAAGCCGTCACTGCAGGATAAACGTAGAGTTACTATGGCCTGGTGTAATCATATCTGTGCTCTTGTAGTCCTATCCATAGGAGGCCTGGGAATAAGTGGCGATCACTAGACAGCTGATTGTGAGGAGCTGAGGGTTGGAAAAGTAAGTGGTAAGTTGAGTACAAGATTTCTTTTTATTTTGTACATCTTATATTTATTAAGCTCTAGGGTGATATCAAATCTTACCTAATCCTCTCATCTCTACTAATTTTTTTAGATATGAAATGCCTTTTTTACTTTTATTTACTTTTTTTTTATATCAATAGCACAATATGACCTTTTCTGCAACTCTTTGCTTTGTAACTGAAGTACTGGAAAATGACAGTTTGTACGTTTTTACTGCCATCTGGTGGTGATATAATTTTATTTTACATCAGGAAAATAACCCAATAAACTTACCAATATACGGTATATGCATCATAAAAAAAGAAATAATGTATTGAAATGTTGAATAGGATAAAGAATATAAACTTTTTAATGTATATTTCTAAATAAATGTAACAATTTAGCCAACATATTTTTTAGTTTATGTAATTAATTATTTATTATTCTTGCTTCTGCCAATGTGTTCTGTAAGGATTTACATACATTTTCATTATTGTCCACATTGGGGCTCACAATCTACATTCTTTATCAGTATTACATTGGAGTTTGGGATGATCCTAGAGTAATTAAATGTATTCATATTTATTCACTTAAACAAAGAAATGCATAGAGACATAATATTTAAATCATCTTCCTAATATTGTGTAGGTCCCCTTCTGCCATCAAAACCGGTATCTGACCCATTCAGACATAAACTTCACAAGATCTCCCTCTGAAAGTTCAGTAAGCTGTGAGATGTGGTCTCCATGGACTTGACCTTTTTTCCAGTACATCTTACAAATGCTCTATTTGATTGACATTTGGGTAATCTGGAGGCCAAGATAACATAAACTCTTTGCCATGATTTTTAAACCCTTAACTCAGCAACCTATTTGGGACATTAGGAAGCATCACTAGTTTTCAAATGTGGCAATGTACTTTTACAAACCAATGCCCCGTCTCATGCTGCACATAACACATCTGCATCTCTGGCTGCTATGGGCATAAAAGGGGACAAACTTATGGTGTGGCCCCCATGCTCCCCTGACCTCAACCCCATTGAGAACCTCTGAAGCATCATCAAAAGGAGTGTCTATGATGGCGGGAGGCAGTTCTCATCTAAGCAACAGCTCTGGGAGGGTATTCTGTCCTCATGCAAAACAATTAAAGCAGAAACCATCCAAAACCTGACAAATTCAATGGACGAGAGAGTTCAGAAGCTCCTTTCGAGCAAGGGGTCCTATGTGCAAATGTAACATCACCTAGAATAAAGTTTTGAGTTGAAAACTGTTTGATTTCAGTTTGTAATAACCTGCTAATGCTTATAATTTCAAAAATGACCATTTTTTTGTTCTTTATTAAAATGAAAAGGTTGAAAACTCTGCTGTGCATAATAATTTAAGAACATGCATTTTGAGTGCAGTTTGAGTGTTTTATTTTTTAAAAAATATACTGTTGTCATAGGCAGTTTGTACAAAAACCTTTCAATTGTGCTCTAATAGTTATTTGACTGGAAAATTACAATGACTGCAATTCATATAGGTAATTTGGGAAAATCTGAGAAAATATTATTTGCATAATAATTTGGAACACAGTGTATGTGCAATCGCCACTTACTTGCATTGGTGAATTTAATCTCCAACACAGATCAAAGTAGGACATGTCTCCATTTTTTATTTGTGGACAATCAGTGCCACCGGCACCATTTTCCTGAAGCCAGGAACCAAATCAATATTTGCAAACACCGCCCGCAGCTAGGATGGTCCAGTGCGAAATTTACATTAGGAAGAAAATAAAGACACCAGAGGCAGCAAAGGGCCCTTTGCAGTGCTGAAGACGTCACCCACAGTCCTGCCCAATGGACGAAGAGATTAGGAAACCAAAGCTTATAATGATGATTTAACAAAAACCAGGCCGCAGATTTCTTCCCCAAAGGTATCTATAGAATCAGTATGACAGCACCATTATACCCATACCTTTAGTTTAACATGGGTAATCCTTATGACAGGTTCTCTTTAGTTCAACCAAATAGGTGACACAGCTCTGGAGTGGGCTCTAGAAGAAATGGGTGGTTAAGAGATTTGAATAAAAATCTTATGGCCTATTCAAACCATCTAAGATCATTTTGATTAATCTTTTGCATTTGCTTCTCCAGGAAACTAAATTAAAAAAATGTTAATCTTTCTAGTCTCCGGGCTAATAAATCTCAAAACATGATAAATCTAGAAATCTAGATTACATTCCTCAGTAGAGGAAGATTTTGGATAAAACACTGTAATGTTTTATCCAATAACCTATTGAAATTACAAATTAGGGAGCTTTGGAAAAATGTTCAAGGAAAAAAGCTCAACAACAGATCCATTAAAACAAGGCATGGAATTCTCCTATAGACTTGGCAGATATTATGGTGGAAAGAAAGTAACATTTTCAATTGTTATTTATACAGAACCTCTTCCATAGCTTCAGAAAGAAAAAAAGCATAAACATCTTAGGACTAAGTCCCAATTCACTATGACAGAGGATAGTAAGCTTCTTTTTAGCAAATAGTTTTAACACATCTTTTACCAAGGGTTACAATGATAAGATTTATTTTGTCACAAGACAGAGGATGATATGTCCATTTCAGCGGACCACTACCAGATGTTCAGAGTGAGAGCATACTTTGCTTAGGATTTAGCAAAAATATCAACTTATTATAGGTCTCACGATGGAAGGTCTTTTTTCTAGCAAACCAATTCAAATCACTTACATCAAAAACGTTTGATAAGGGCCATACCAAAAGGCAGACAGTTCTGAAGTTTGGACCTTGTTCAGGTCTCTTATAAATACTTTGTGCAGGAAGTTTACAGTTCTGGGGTTCCGCAAGTTGCCAATTATTCACTATCTTAATGGATTTAATGGATTATCAAGCTAAATAGACCAATTGATCCTGCTATCATATTTTTTAATTGTTTCAGACCAAGACTCTTACAAGGACCTCCTTACCTTATCTGAGAGACCACTAGATTACTATAAGGGTTGGGCAACGTTGAGGATGTCAGGTTGAACCTCTTCACCTCTTGGCAGAGTGCTTTGAGACACTGATTCTGCAGTGGGAGGCATCTCCAGAAGAAAACCCTGAGTTAATGGGGTCATAAGATCCAAGAAATTGCTTTTGCAGTTACTGACATAAGGCCAGAGACCCAAAGTTGCTAAGGTTCTTACCTATAGTACAGGTGTAGGGGAAGACATTTCTCCAAGATGTTTATGATAAATAGTGATGAGCGAGCATAGTCGCAAGTACTCAGTACTCGCCCAAGCATCTCAGTACTTGAGATGCTCGGATCTCGCCACATATTTGCAAGATGCTCGGACGGATGTTCGGGTCCCCTCCCTGCATGTTTGGTGCTTTTTAGAGCGCCAATCAAAATGCAGGGATTGCCTGCCACTCACTGTAATGCCGCAACCATGTTGGTTGTGGCATAACAGTGATTGGCTGGCCACACAGCGTCATCAGGTCTATATCAGACCTGGCGCCGCTGTGCTCGCCAGTCTACTGCGCATCAGGCAGTATAGGGAGAGGTGCTGCTCAGCTAGGGAGAGATTTGGTTGTGTAGTAGGTAGTATAGGGAGAAAACAAGTACATTACACATATCCATCTCAACAAACAGTCCTTCTGAGGACTAATCCATCTGTAGAGATATCAGGCAGGCATTGTATATAGGCAGGCGGGCAGTGTATATAGCAGACTGCAGTGCATATAGCACAAGAGGCTCCATTCCAGTTCTGCCTTCTGCTGCTGTTAGATATTTCTAGACAAAGGCCAAGGTCTCAGGGGCCAGGAATAATTGTTTTGGGACCTTAATCCTCATTATTTGCTTAAAAAGCAATCCAGAGAACACCATTTTTCTGCACCATTTGCTTGTTGGCACTGCAGAATACAGCCAGGTCCTTTCCATATTACAGAGCTAAAAATCCAGTTATTTAAAACTGTGGTTTGTCCGTCACACGAAACACATATAATTGCGCTGAAAATACTGCCGTTTTTGGCCTCCATTCAAATTTTTTTTCAGTGTATCAGCAAAGTTTTTGGCACCAGTTTGCTGTTCAAAATAGTTACCTACAGGCCAGGTATTTAAAACTGTGGTTTGTCCGTCAAATGGATCACATATACGTTTTCTGAAAATTCTGCCATTTCTGGCCTCCATTTTCCTTTTTTTTCAGTGTGTCAGCAAAGTTTTTGGCACTGGTTTGCTGTTCAAAATAGCTACCTACAAGCCAGGTATTTAAAACTGTGGTTTCTGCGTCACACGGATCATATTCACATTAATTGCTCTGAAAATACTGCCATTTTTGGCCTCCATTCCAAAAAGAGCTGAAAAGAGGACATCGGTAAACCAGGGGAGGAGTCCTGAGGAGATAATTTGCATATTCCCACTGCATTTTGGGGTAAGTGAAGAGTCTCCGCAAGCTCAAAGAACACTGGATTTTGGCTGTTGGAGCTGAAAAGAGGACATCGGTAAACCAGGGGAGGAGTCCTGAGGAGATAATTTGCATATTCCCACTACATTTTGGGGTAAGTGAAGAGTCTCCGCGAGCTCAAAGAACACTGGATTTTGGCTGTTGGAGCTGAAAAGAGGACATCGGTAAACCAGGGGAGGAGTCCTGAGGAGATAATTTGCATATTCCCACTGCATTTTGGGGTAAGTGAAGAGTCTCCGCGAGCTCAAAGAACACTGGATTTTGGCTGTTGGAGCTGAAAAGAGAACATCGGTAAACCAGGGGAGGAGTCCTGAGGAGATAATTTGCATATTCCCACTGCATTTTGGGGTAAGTGAAGAGTCTCCGCGAGCTCAAAGAACACTGGATTTTGGCTGTTGGAGCTGAAAAGAGGACAGCGGTAAACCAGGGGAGGAGTCCTGAGGAGATAATTTGCATATTCCCACTGCATTTTGGGGTAAGTGAAGAGTCTCCGCGAGCTCAAAGAACACTGGATTTTGGCTGTTGGAGCTGAAAAGAGGACAGCGGTAAACCAGGGGAGGAGTCCTGAGGAGATAATTTGCATATTCCCACTGCATTTTGGGGTAAGTGAAGAGTCTCCGCGAGCTCAAAGAACACTGGATTTTGGCTGTTGGAGCTGAAAAGAGGACATCGGTAAACCAGGGGAGGAGTCCTGAGGACATAATTTGCATATTTCCACTGCATTTTGGGGTAAGTGAAGAGTCTCCGCGAGCTCAAAGAACACTGGATTTTGGCTGTTGGAGCTGAAAAGAGGACATCGGTAAACCAGGTGAGGAGTCCTGAGGAGATAATTTGCATTTTTGGCTGTTGGAGCTGAAAAGAGGACATCGGTAAACCAGGGGAGGAGTCCTGAGGAGATAATTTGCATATTCCCACTGCATTTTGGGGTAAGTGAAGAGTCTCCGCGAGCTCAAAGAACACTGGATTTTGGCTGTTGGAGCTGAAAAGAGGACATCGGTAAACCAGGGGAGGAGTCCTGAGGAGATAATTTGCATATTCCCACTGCATTTTGGGGTAAGTGAAGAGTCTCCGCGAGCTCAAAGAACACTGGATTTTGGCTGTTGGAGCTGAAAAGAGGACATCGGTAAACCAGGTGAGGAGTCCTGAGGAGATAATTTGCATATTCCCACTGCATTTTGGGGTAAGTGAAGAGTCTCCGCGAGCTCAAAGAACACTGGATTTTGGCTGTTGGAGCTGAAAAGAGGACATCGGTAAACCAGGGGAGGAGTCCTGAGGACATAATTTGCATATTTCCACTGCATTTTGGGGTAAGTGAAGAGTCTCCGCGAGCTCAAAGAACACTGGATTTTGGCTGTTGGAGCTGAAAAGAGGACATCGGTAAACCAGGGGAGGAGTCCTGAGGAGATAATTTGCATATTCCCACTGCATTTTGGGGTAAGTGAAGAGTCTCCGCGAGCTCAAAGAACACTGGATTTTGGCTGTTGGAGCTGAAAAGAGGACAGCGGTAAACCAGGGGAGGAGTCCTGAGGAGATAATTTGCATATTCCCACTGCATTTTGGGGTAAGTGAAGAGTCTCCGCGAGCTCAAAGAACACTGGATTTTGGCTGTTGGAGCTGAAAAGAGGACAGCGGTAAACCAGGGGAGGAGTCCTGAGGAGATAATTTGCATATTCCCACTGCATTTTGGGGTAAGTGAAGAGTCTCCGCGAGCTCAAAGAACACTGGATTTTGGCTGTTGGAGCTGAAAAGAGGACATCGGTAAACCAGGGGAGGAGTCCTGAGGAGATAATTTGCATATTCCCACTGCATTTTGGGGTAAGTGAAGAGTCTCCGCGAGCTCAAAGAACACTGGATTTTGGCTGTTGGAGCTGAAAAGAGGACAGCGGTAAACCAGGGGAGGAGTCCTGAGGAGATAATTTGCATATTCCCACTGCATTTTGGGGTAAGTGAAGAGTCTCCGCGAGCTCAAAGAACACTGGATTTTGGCTGTTGGAGCTGAAAAGAGGACAGCGGTAAACCAGGGGAGGAGTCCTGAGGAGATAATTTGCATATTCCCACTGCATTTTGGGGTAAGTGAAGAGTCTCCGCGAGCTCAAAGAACACTGGATTTTGGCTGTTGGAGCTGAAAAGAGGACATCGGTAAACCAGGGGAGGAGTCCTGAGGAGATAATTTGCATATTCCCACTGCATTTTGGGGTAAGTGAAGAGTCTCCGCGAGCTCAAAGAACACTGGATTTTGGCTGTTGGAGCTGAAAAGAGGACAGCGGTAAACCAGGGGAGGAGTCCTGAGGAGATAATTTGCATATTTCCACTGCATTTTGGGGTAAGTGAAGAGTCTCCGCGAGCTCAAAGAACACTGGATTTTGGCTGTTGGAGCTGAAAAGAGGACATCGGTAAACCAGGGGAGGAGTCCTGAGGAGATAATTTGCATATTCCCACTGCATTTTGGGGTAAGTGAAGAGTCTCCGCGAGCTCAAAGAACACTGGATTTTGGCTGTTGGAGCTGAAAAGAGGACAGCGGTAAACCAGGGGAGGAGTCCTGAGGAGATAATTTGCATATTCCCACTGCATTTTGGGGTAAGTGAAGAGTCTCCGCGAGCTCAAAGAACACTGGATTTTGGCTGTTGGAGCTGAAAAGAGGACAGCGGTAAACCAGGGGAGGAGTCCTGAGGAGATAATTTGCATATTCCCACTGCATTTTGGGGTAAGTGAAGAGTCTCCGCGAGCTCAAAGAACACTGGATTTTGGCTGTTGGAGCTGAAAAGAGGACATCGGTAAACCAGGGGAGGAGTCCTGAGGAGATAATTTGCATATTCCCACTGCATTTTGGGGTAAGTGAAGAGTCTCCGCGAGCTCAAAGAACACTGGATTTTGGCTGTTGGAGCTGAAAAGAGGACAGCGGTAAACCAGGGGAGGAGTCCTGAGGAGATAATTTGCATATTCCCACTGCATTTTGGGGTAAGTGAAGAGTCTCCGCGAGCTCAAAGAACACTGGATTTTGGCTGTTGGAGCTGAAAAGAGGACAGCGGTAAACCAGGGGAGGAGTCCTGAGGAGATAATTTGCATATTCCCACTGCATTTTGGGGTAAGTGAAGAGTCTCCGCGAGCTCAAAGAACACTGGATTTTGGCTGTTGGAGCTGAAAAGAGGACAGCGGTAAGCCAGGGGAGGAGTCCTGAGGAGATAATTTGCATATTCCCACTGCATTTTGGGGTAAGTGAAGAGTCTCCGCGAGCTCAAAGAACACTGGATTTTGGCTGTTGGAGCTGAAAAGAGGACATCGGTAAACCAGGGGAGGAGTCCTGAGGAGATAATTTGCATATTCCCACTGCATTTTGGGGTAAGTGAAGAGTCTCCGCGAGCTCAAAGAACACTGGATTTTGGCTGTTGGAGCTGAAAAGAGGACAGCGGTAAACCAGGGGAGGAGTCCTGAGGAGATAATTTGCATATTCCCACTGCATTTTGGGGTAAGTGAAGAGTCTCCGCGAGCTCAAAGAACACTGGATTTTGGCTGTTGGAGCTGAAAAGAGGACAGCGGTAAACCAGGGGAGGAGTCCTGAGGAGATAATTTGCATATTCCCACTGCATTTTGGGGTAAGTGAAGAGTCTCCGCGAGCTCAAAGAACACTGGATTTTGGCTGTTGGAGCTGAAAAGAGGACAGCGGTAAGCCAGGGGAGGAGTCCTGAGGAGATAATTTGCATATTCCCACTGCATTTTGGGGTAAGTGAAGAGTCTCCGCGAGCTCAAAGAACACTGGATTTTGGCTGTTGGAGCTGATAAGAGGACAGCGGTAAACCGCGCGCCTACCGGCGCGCGCATTTTGAAGATTTTTTTTAAGCTTTTTTCACTGTTTTCAGAACATTAACAATAAGAACATGGAAGAGTCCAGGAGCCATTTGGTGAGCGGCATATCCTGCTACATGTTCACAGACTTGCCAGTGGAAAAGCCAAACTTCACATGCCAGAAATGCAAGCTTGTGTCCCTGTTGGAGGAAAAGTTGCGAAATCTAGAAGAGAGGTTAACTACCTTGAAAATCATTAAGGAAGGTTCTTAGACAGAGCAGAATTATCTCTTCATGATTCAGAAAGAGAAGAAATTCGAACTGCACCTGACGAAACAGAGGAATGGAAGCATGTGACCCACCGAAGCAGGAGGATCGAGAGGCAGTCAGCACCCATACTGCTCAGGAACCAGTACCAGGCTCTCTCGCAGGAGCACCATGAAGAAATACAGCAAGATAAGACTTTGCCAGCAATGAATTACCTTGTAAGCCCTCAGAATCCTCCTGGATGGAGAAAGAAGAATGTTGTGAAGAAAAAACGGAGAGTGGTGGTCATGGGGGATTCCCTGTTAAGAGGAACAGAGGCCGCTATCTGCAGACCAGACATAACCTCAAGAGAAATGTGCTGTCTTCCAGGAGCAAAAATTAAAGATGTGTCTGACAGGATATCAAGACTCTTCAGACCTACAGATCACTACCCATTCCTGCTAATACATGTGGGGACAAATGACACCGCAAGAAAGGATCTGGAAACCATCTGCAGTGACTTTGAAGACTTAGGCAAGAAAGTGAAAGAATTGGGAGCGCAGGTGGTCTTCTCATCCATCCTCCCAGTGGATGGCCATGGAACAATGAGGTGGAATAAGATTCTACAGGTGAACAACTGGCTACGTCGATGGTGCCGTCAACAAGGATTTGGATTTCTGGATCACGGAATGAATTACCTATACGATGGACTACTTGCTAGAGATGGGGTGCACCTTACGAAGACTGGAAAACATGTATTTGGAAGTCGCCTTGCTACACTCATCAGAAGAGCTTTAAACTAGAACAATGTGGGAAGGGAAGCAAAAGGCCAGAAAAAGCCATACAGCTGACAAATACTATTGAGATCTCTGCTACTGGAAGTGGAAAGGAAGAACAAAGACAAAACAATTTAAATAATAAAAATATGGGAGGAAGAGAAACCAATCACAAACTAAAATGTTTTTATACAAATGCACAAAGCATGGGCAATAAACAAGGAGAATTGGAACTACTAATGCAGGAAAAGGAATATGATGTCATTGGAATCACTGAAACTTGGTGGGACGATACACATGATTGGAATAAAAGGCTAAAAGGATACAACTTATTTGCAAGAAACAGACTTGATAAACGAGGAGGAGGTGTTGCATTGTATGTTAGAAAAGCGTATATCTGCACAGAGATGGAAGCTTCAGAGACTGGGAGTTCTGTGGAAACTGTTTGGGTAAGAATACAAGGAGAGAACAACGGAAAGGACACCATTGTAGGCATTTACTACAGGCCACCTGGGCAAGCTGAAGATATGGATGAACTCTTTATGTATCAAATGACCAAGTTCTCCAAAAAATATGACGTAGTGGTCATGGGAGATTTCAACTATCCAGACATTTGTTGGGAATCTCTCTCAAGTAAAACTAACAGGTCAAGCAAATTCTTATCCTCTCTTGCTGACAACTTTATCTTCCAAAAGGTAGGGGAGAAAACAAGGGGATCTGCTACTTTGGATCTAATCCTTATAAACAGGGAGGAAATGGTTGAGGAGGTAAAGGTGGCTGGGACCCTAGGAGGCAGCGATCATGCTATTATAGAATTTTGGATAACTAGAGGAGGAAGACATGTGAAGACTCAAACTTCAAGGTTAGATTTTAGAAAGGCAGATTTTAAGAGACTCAGAAAGAGAATAGGAGGGATCCAATGGCTGGATGTCCTTAAGGACAAAAATGTCCAGGAAGGATGGGAAATTTTTAAAAATGAGATTCTCAAAGCACAATCGTTAACAATCCCGAAAAGTGGGAAGAATGGGAAGCATTTAAGGAAACCAGGATGGATGAACACAGAACTTAAACACATGCTAAAAAGAAAGAAAGAAATGTTTATTAAATGGAAAGAGGGAGGCATATCTAAAGAAGATTATAATGCAGTCTGCAGATCCTGCAGGGCACGTATCAGGTTAGCTAAAGCTGGCAATGAATTAAGGCTTGCAAGAGATGTCAAAAGCAATAAAAAAGGATTTTGGGGGTATGTCAAAAGTAAAAGAAAAGTCAAAGATGCTATACGATTTTTACAGGATGAAAATGGAGAAATGGTAAGAGAGGATGTTGAGAAGGCCGAACTTTTTAATTCCTATTTTGCATCTGTTTTCTCTCAGAAAGAAAATGTAACATCAACTGATCTTCACTGTCCTTTTAAAGGAATAGAGGAATCCAAGTTATCTGTAAACAGAAAGATTGTGAGGGAATATTTAGCTAACATAAATGAGTTCAAGTCACCAGGTCCAGATGAATTACACCCCAGAGTACTGAAGGAGATCGTAGAAGAAATTTTAGAACCACTCTCCATAATCTTTGAAAATTCTTGGAGAACAGGAGAAGTCCCAGAAGACTGGAGAAGAGCAAATGTTGTTCCTATCTTCAAAAAGGGGAAGAAGGTGGACCCAGGGAACTATAGGCCGGTGAGTCTGACTTCTATACCAGGAAAGATCTTTGAACAAATTATTAAACAACATGTATGTAAGTACATGGATAAGAATGAAGTGATTAACCAGAGTCAGCATGGGTTTGTAACTAACAAGTCATGTCAGACTAACTTAATTTCCTTCTATGACAGAATCACTGACTGGGTGGATCAGGGAAATGCTGTAGATATAGTATATCTTGACTTCAGCAAAGCATTTGACAAAGTATCTCACATCATCCTTATTGAAAAAATGACCAAGTATGCAATGGACCAGGCAACTGTTAGGTGGATTCATAACTGGCTTAGTGATCGGACTCAAAGGGTGGTTGTAAATGGCTTCACATCCAGCTGGATGAATGTCTCAAGTGGGGTACCACAGGGCTCCGTCCTGGGACCTGTATTGTTCAACATCTTTATCAATGATTTAGATGAAGGAATTGAGGGTAAACTGATTAAATTTGCTGATGACACAAAGCTAGGAGGGATAGCTAATACTAGAGAAGAGAGAGAGAGGATTCAAAAAGACCTAAATAAACTGGAGCAGTGGGCAGCAACCAACAGAATGGTTTTTAACAGGGAAAAATGCAAAGTACTACATCTGGGCAATAAAAATGAAAAAAGCAAATACAGAATGGGAGGAATAGAGCTAAGCAACAGTACATGTGAAAAAGACTTAGGTATACTAATAGATCATAGACTGAACATGAGTCAACAGTGTGATGCAGCAGCAAAAAAGGCAAATACAATTCTGGGATGTATTAACAGAAGCATACAGTCTAGATCACGTGAAGTCATTATCGGTCTTTACTCCTCTTTGGTCAGACCTCATCTGGAATACTGTGTACAGTTTTGGGCACCACATTTTAAAAAAGACATAGACAAACTGGAGCAAGTTCAGAGAAGAGCGACCAGAATGGTGACTGGTCTGCAAACCATGTCCTATGAGGAACGGTTGCAGGATTTGGGAATGTTTAGCTTGCAAAAAAGAAGACTGAGGGGAGACTTAATAGCTGTCTACAAATATGTCAAGGGCTGTCACATTGTAGAAGGATCATCTTTATTCTCATTTGCACAAGGAAAGACTAGAAGCAATGGGATGAAACTAAATGGGAGGAGACACAGATTAGATATTAGAAAAAACTTTTTGACAGTTAGGGTGATTAATGAGTGGAACAGGCTGCCACGAGAGGTGGTGAGTTCCCCTTCAATGGACGTCTTCAAACAGAGGCTGGACAGACATCTGTCTGAGATGATCTAGTGAATCCTGCTTTGAGCAGGGGGTTGGACTAGATGACCCAGGAGGTCCCTTCCAACTCTACCATTCTATGATTCTATGATTCTATGAAAATACTGCCATTTTTGACCTCCATTCCAATTTTTTTTCAGTGTTTCTGCAAAGTTTTTGGCACTGGTTTGCTGTTCAAAATAGTTACCTACAAGCCAAGTATTTAAAACTGTGGTTTCTCCATCACACGGATTGCATATAACTTCGCTCCAAATTCAGCCATTTGTAGTGATCGTGGAAGATATTGTCCTCCATTTAAAATGGGAAAGGCGAGTGGCAAGGGGGGGGAACTGGACGTGATGGTGATGGTGCATGCAGAGGCCGAGGCCGTGGGCAAGATGAAATTGTGCCATACCAAACACCCACATCTTCTCGCCCGATCTTCCTGTACCAATTAATAGGGGACCGCAGCACACCACTATTGAACCCAGAGCAGTGTCAAAAGGTTGTTGGTTGGATAGCGGATAATGCTTCCAGTCACTTAGCCTCCACCACCACCATGTCTTCCACACAGTCAGGTCTCAGTAGCCGTGAGTCTGTACTGCATATTCCTCAACCTGATCCTCCTTCCTCCCACCAGGCCGAGTGCCCGGAGACAACTGATCCCACACTTGGACACTCTGAAGAGCTGTTCACTTTTCCATTTATCGATTCGGGCCTCTCGCCCGGTCCACTTAAAGCGGGGCAAGAGGAGATCGCATGTAGCGATGCCCAAATATTTGAGCTGCCACGGTCACATGAAGGCGACGGTGGGAAAGTGTCACAAGAGGTGGACGATGATGAGTCACAATTCTCAGAAAGTCAGGAGGAGGACCAGGGTGTGGAAGTGAAAGACGAGATGGTGGATGATATAGTAACTGACCCAACCTGGCAGAAGGAGATGCAGAGCGAGGACAGCAGCACACAGGGGGAGAGAGGCAGAGCACCCCAACAGGCAGGAAGTAGCAGTGTGGTGGCTGAAGACAGAAGGCAGGCAACCATTCCCCCTTACACCAACAAGAAGGAAGTTGCCAGTACAACTGTTAGGTCTTCCCGAGTCTGGTTGCTTTTTAAAGACTCTGCCTATAACCCCAAAAAGGCCATCTGCACCACCTGCCAGGACAGCATCAGCAGGGGTGGCAAAACTAGCAGCCTGACCATCACCAGCATGATCAGGCACATGGCAGCAAAGAACCCGACTTTGTGGGCCGAAACCCAGGGTCCAGGAACAGTGTCTGTGGGTGGCACCATTGCTTCTTCTGCTGTTGTACACGCAAGCCAATCCCCTGTCCATGGTGCATGCGAAGATGCCTCCTGCCCTGCACCTGTCATTGCACATGCTCAAGTAGCAGCATCAGGCATCACATCCATGTACTTGTCCCAGCGCAGCGTTCAGTTGTCCATGCCCCAGTCCTTGGAACACAAGTGCAAATACGCAGCCAACACCCCACAGGCCACACTACTAAATTCCCACATTTCACGACTGCTTGTGCTCGAAATGTTGCCTTTTAGCCTTGTGGAGACAGAAGCATGTAACCTGATGGCGGCGGCCGTCCCTCGGTACTCGGTCCCCAGCCGCCACTATTTCTCCCGGGGTGCCGTCCCTGCATTACACAAGCTCGTGTCCCAAAACATTAGCTGTGCCCTCAACAACGCAGCTACCGGGAAAGTCCACCTAACCATGGACATGTGGACAGGTGCTTGTGGGCAGGGACGGTACATCTCCCTGATGGCACACTGGATTAACATAGTGGAAGCCCAGACCCAGTCGGACCTTGGGACGAAACACATTCTCCTGACGCCAAGGATTGCGGGCCATAGGTCAAACAGGGTTGCCCCCACAGTCTACAGCTCCTTCACCTCATCGTCCTCAGACTCCTCCTCTTCTTCAGCCTCCATCTACGAAATGACCACATCAGTCACAAGCTGGAAGCACTGCAGCACTGCCTCAGCCAAGCGGCAACAGGCTGTGCTGAAGCTAATATGCTTAGGTGACAAACCGCACAATGCTGAATAGTTCTGGACAGCACTGAAAGAGCAGGCAGATTTGTGGCTCACACCGCTGAACCTACAGCCAGGCATGGTCCTGTGTGACAATGGCCGGAACCTGGTGGCGTCTCTGAGGCAAGGTGAGCTCACACACGTACCATGCCTGGCCCATGTGCTTAACCTCGTGGTTCAGCAGTTTCTCAAATCCTACACGGAGTTGCCGGATCTGCTTGTTAAAATACGCCGCCTGTGTGCCCATTTTAGAAAGTCACCTACAGCTTCCACCGCCCTTGCCATGTTTCAGCAGCATTTGCAGCTTCCGGCTCACAGACTGGTGTGTGATGTCCCCACGCATTGAAACTCTACATTGCAGATGTTGGGACGGATTTGTGAGCAGAAGAGGGCAGTTGCTGAGTACCAGCATCAACAAGGCCATCGGTATTCAGTTCAGACTCCACACATAAGTCCTCAGGAGTGGACATGGATGTCAGACATACAGTACAGACCAAAAGTTTGGACACACCTTCTCATCTAAAGATTTTTCTGCATTTTCATGACTATGAAAATTGTACATTCACACTGAAGGCATCAAAACTATAAATTAACACATGTGGAATTATATACTTAACAAAAAAGTGTGAAACAACTGAAAATATGTCTTATATTCTAGGTTCTTCAAAGTAGCCACCTTTTGCTTTGAAGACTGCCTTGCACACTCTTGGCATTCTCTTGTTGAGCTTCAAGAGGTAGTCACCGGAAATGGTTTTCACTTCACAGGTGTGCCCTGTCAGGTTTAATAAGGGGGATTTCTTACCTTATAAATAGGGTTGGGACCATCAGTTGTGCTGTGCAGAAGTCAGGTGGATACACAGCTGATAGTCCTACTGAATAGACTGTTAGAATTTGTATTATTGCAAGAAAAAAGCAGCTAAGTAAAGAAAAACTAGTGGCCATCATTACTTTAAGAAATGAATGTCAGTCAGTCCGAAAAATTGGGCAAACTTTGAAAGTGTCCTGGGACTTACATGGGGCTCGTTGCTCGGATCGAGCACCCGAGTATTCCAATGTGCTCGACCCGAGCATTGAGCACCCAAGCATTTTTAGATTTTTTAAGAAATAGACATTCCTCACATGTATTAAAGCTGTCAAACAGTCGCAAATCATGCACACGGGAGTGATTCAAACATATCACCGAGCAGCTGTAACTACTCGGTGCTCACCCGAGCATACTCGGCGAAAGGGTTAACAAAACATACTCGCTCATCACTAGTGCTCGCCCTTCACTAATGATAAAGTCTAAAAAGGTTTTGCTCAATATTATTATCCTACAGAAATGGAGTACCTGAATACTCTTGACAATGGCATATCAGAATGTCTTCAGAAGAGGCTTAAACTAGCTAGTTGTTTAGATACATAATTGCAGGTATTCCCTGTGTTGTCAAGACAGCTATAGCAGTCACCACGAGGAAAAGGGTGTTAGAAATCCAAGATATCTTGGAGAGAAGGTCTGTGAATTTCAGATGCTTGTATTTGCTTCTTATCTGCACAGTCAGGGCTGCCACCAGGAATTTCAGAATCCCATACTGGAAAAATTTTCAGTCCCCCTTGAGACTCAGCCCAGGCATCACCCCAGCTCTGCCTCCACCTCTTGAACCTTCCAAAGTCCCACCGCCCACTCTTGGAAAAAATTTCACTTCTGCGCCACATCCTCACCAATCACATATTAACAGCTCCCATTGAACAAAATATCACAAAGATTTTTTTAAGCCTGCCACCATGACAAGGCCATCCAGGCCGTACTCTACTCTAACCTTTTAAACATTTTTTAAAATATCCAATACTCTATTTAGGGGTAATTTTGTTTATTTTTCTTTAAGGGAATGTGTCACATAAATTTTTTATAATGACCAATAATACCACATACAAGGGACAAATTCCATCACACCATGGCCAGACAACATATTAACTCCACATAGTGACTGAATAATACCATAGACAAAGGAGAAATACCGTCACACCATGACCAGATCACATGTTACCACCACATAATGACCGAATAATACCACATACAAGGAACAAATTCTGCCACACCGTGACCAGACCACATATTACCATTACATAGAAACTGAATAACACCACATACAAGGAACAAATACTGCCACATCATGACCAGACCATATATTACCACCACATAGTGACAGAATACTAAAATACTGATCATAAATAAAAAAAAACACAATACTAATATTATCATAAGTGCCATTATACACAGGAGCTCTGTATATAGTGTACAGTGTACACTATCACAAGTGGGGCTGATATCACAGATGAAGCAGAAACAGGTGTGATACACATAGTGTCACAGGTGTGTAAGAGGTGACAGACAGTCGTCCTGCAGTTGGATGCTGGAGAACTCTACGTTTGGCATTACAGACATCTTCTTAGAGGCTGTCTCTAGGACCCAGCGGCTACCTCCCTCTGGCTAATTAACTCTCTGGCCTGGGTGTATAAATACCTGATGTGTTCTATAGGGAGGTGCCGGCGATATTAATTATTTTTTGTGAAAGCTTAGCAAGAGCAGTACCTTTTCCTCTCTGGTGCTTGAGGACGTGTTTGTGCATTTGTCTTGAGTCATCTAAAGCTAAGCACTTTTCCCCTGTTTGTCCGTCCTTGTTGTTTATAGTGTTTAGTGGAGATCGACTAGTGCTCATCTCCTCCCTTTCCTAGGTTGAGCCAAACGTCAGGGAAAGACAGGGCGATGCACACGTGTGGCGATTGATTAAGAGTCAATATAGGGATGTTAGGGGAGACAGGGTGATGCTGGATCAACCCAGGAGGTCTCCACTTTCCCCCCTTTCTCTAGAGTCTGGGCTCCCTTTCCCTCTTCCCTTTGTGTTGCACTAAGTCTTTCCCACACCTTGTGTGACATTGGTTGGAGGGGGCTGTCCATCCTATTACTGTTATTACTGACCTTAAGAACCTGTCATACCTCCAGTCAGCTAAACGTCTCAACCCTAGGCAAGCCAGATGGTCTCTGTTTTTAACTAGGTTCAATTTTGGTGCCACTTTTCGTCCAGGGGTCAAAAATGTCAAGGCTGATCCTTTGTCCCAGAGCTTCCCTGGTGGTGGTGACCATGATAACCCAGCCCAGATATTACAGAAAGGGGTAGTCATTTTGGCACGGTTTCCTGAACTGGAGGGTGAGGTGTTGGACGCCCCTGCCTCCTGCCCTTCAGGAAGGTTATTTGTACCATCTGATCTGCGACGCAAAGTAATTAAGGAACATCATAACTCTGTTCTTGCTGGGTATCCAGGTGGTAAGGCAACCGCGGACCTCCTCTCTCATCGTTTTTGGTGGCCGGGGTTGCATCGGGATGCCGTTGAACATGTAGCTGCTCATAGTATTCCGCACGTTCTATGGTTTCACATACCTGTCCGTATGGTACTCTTCTTCTGCTACCTATCCCTTGTAGACCAAGGACACACTTGTCCATGGATTTTATTACTGACCTACCGGTTTCTGCAGGCAAAATGGTGGTTTTGGTGGTTGTAGATAGGTTCAGTAAAATGGTTTATTTCGTGGCATTGCCGGCACTTCCAAATGCCAAGACACTTGCTCAGGTGTTCATAAATGAGATTGTGAAACTTCACGTGGTTCCCTCCGATGTGGTGTCAGATCGGGGGACTCAGTTTGTTTACAAGTTCTGGAAGGCATTCTGTTCTCGACTGGGGGTGCAGCTGTCCTTTTCCTCTGCCTTCCACCCTCAGTTGAATGGACAGACTGAACATGTCAATCAGAATTTGGAGACCTACCTCAGGTGTTTCTTTTCTGAATATCAGGGGGTTTGGACATCCTACATACCGCTGGCAGAATTTGCCATTAATAATCATCGTCAAGAATCCACTGGCAGGTCACCGTTCTTCGGTGAATACGGTTATCACCCACAGTTTGGTAAATTTAGAGGGGGAGGAGTATCAGGAGTTTCTGAGGAGGAACAGTTTGCTTCGTCACTCTCCTCGGTATGGCAGGGTGTTCTGAGTAATTTAAAGATCATGGGAGACAGGTATAAATGTATGGCTGGCAGAAAGCGCTTGCCAGGTCCGGACCTGAATTTGAATGAATTTGTGTGGTTGTCTACCACGAATATAAGTTTGAAAGTTCCTTCTTGGAAGCTGAGACCTAGGTTTATTGGTCCCTATAAAATAACTGCCATCATTAACCCAGCAGCGCTTCTTCTTGAACTTCCTCGGGCCCTTAAGGTCCACAACGTGTTCCATAGGTCCTTACTCAAAAAGTATGTGGAACCTCTTGAGCCCTTGCCTCTACCACCGCCCCCAATAATAGTTGATGGTAATCTGGAGTTCCAGATTTCGAGGATTGTAGATTCTCATCTCCAACGACTTTCTCTACAATACTTGGTGCACTAGAAAGTCTATGGTCCACAGGAGAGGATATGGGTTTCAGCGTCAGAGGTGAACGCTCCCAGATTGGTATTCCACACCTCTTATCCTGAGAAACCCGATCCTGAGTGTCTGAAGGCCACTCGTAGAGGAGCGGATACTGTCACGGGTGTGTCAGAGGTGACAGACAGTCACCCTGCAGTTGATTGCAGGAGATCTCTACATTTGGCATTACAGACATCTTCTTAGAGGCTATCTCTAGGACCTAGCGGCTACCTCCCTCTGGCTAATTAACTCTCTCCTGGGTGTATAAATACCTGATGTGTTCTAGAGGGTGGTGCTGGCGATATCATTATTCCTTGTGAAGGCTTAGCAAGAGCAGTACCTTTTCCTCTCTGGAGCTTGAGGATGTGTTTGTGCATTTGTCTGGAGTCATCTAAAGCTAAGCACTTTTCCCCTGTTTGTCCTTCCTTGTTGTCTATAATGTTTAGTGGAGATCGACTAGTGCTCATCTCCTCCCTTCCCTAGCTTGAGCCAAATGCCAGGGAAAGACAGGGCAAGGTACGCGTGTAGCGATTGGTTAAGATTCAATACAGGGACGTTAGGGGAGACAGGGTGACGCTAGATCAACCTAGGAGTAGTCATGAGCGAACATGCTCGCCACTGCTGTACTCGCCCGATCATCACACTGCTCAACAAGTTCGGCGCTCGTGAGTATTTCCGGGTTGCTCGGGCGGGAACGCGGGTTCCCGCCCTGCATGTTTGGCACTCTGTAGAGAGACAATGAACATGCAGGGATTGCTTGCCACACACTGTAATGCTGTAGCCATGTTGGTTGTGGGCATTAGAGTGATTGGCTGGCTGCACAGCGTCATCAGGTCTATATAAGACCTGGCACCGCTATGCTCGTTACAGTCTACCCTGGAATCAGGCAGAGTAGGGAGAGCTGCTGCTGGTATCGGGGAGAGATTTGCTTGTTTAGAGTTAGTATAGGTATTCCACAACATATATCTATATAACTATCTGAACTAACAGTCCTTCTGAGGACTAATCCAGGTGCATATTTTCAGTGGTGAAGGTGATAGCAGGAGTTAGGCAGGCAGGCAGTGTATGTGGCAGACTGCAGTGCATATAGTGCAAGAGCATCCATAATACGTTCCTGCTGCTCCTGTTCTTACAGATATTTGTAGACATAGCCCCAGGTATGAGGGGCCAGGGCAATTTTTTTTTTATCTTAATCCTGGTTATTTGCTTAAAAATAAAGACAGGCAGGATATGTGACAGACTGCAGTGCATGATACAGCACAAGAGGGTCCATTGCATGTTCAACTTCTGAGTGATCCTGCTGTGACAAATATTTGTAGACATAGCCCCAGGTATCAGGGGCCAGGGCAATTTTTTTTATCTTAATCCTGGTTACTTGCTTAAAAAGCAATCTAGAGTACACCATTTTTCTGCTCCATTTGCTTGTTAGCACTGCTGAATACAGCCAGATCTGTTACATATTTCAGTGATAAAAATCCAGAAATTTGAACTAAACCTGGAAAATATTGGACTCCTTTTCCATTTTGTTGCAGTGTGTCAGTCAAACTATTCACACTAGGTCTCTGTGTAGAATAATATTAGTAAATTACAGACCTGCTATTTAAAACCATGGTTCTCTGTCAGACATATCACATATGCAGTATATGTGTTCCAAAATCAGCCATTTCTGGCTTCCATTTTATTGCAGTGTCGGTTAAGCTATTCACCCTAGGTCTCTGTGTAGAATAATATTAGTAAATTAGAGATCTGCTATTTAAAACCATAGTTCTCTGTCAGACATATCACAGATAACTGCTTTCCAAAATAAGCCATTTCTAGTGAACGTGGAAAATATTGTCCTCCATTTAAAATGGGCAAGGTGCGTGGCAAGGGATGGGGAAGTGGACGTGATGGTGATGGTGCATGCAGAGGCCGAGGCCGTGGGCAAGCTGAAATTGTGCCATAACAAACACCCACATCTTGTCGCTCGACCTTCCTGTCCCAATTGCGAGGGGACCGCAGCACACCACTATTGAACCCAGAGCAATGTCAAAAGGTTGTTGGTTGGATAGCAGATAATCCTTCCAGTCACCACTACAACCCTGTCTTTCACACGGTCAAGTCTCAGTAGCCGTGAGTCTGGATCGCATATTTTTAACACTGATCCTCCTTCCTCCCACCATGCCGAGTGCCCGGAGACAACTGATCCCACACTTGTACACTCAGAAGAGCTGTTCATTTTTTCATTTGTAGATTTGGGCCTCTCGCCCTGCCCAGCTTTAAGTAAGTCAAGAGGAGAATGGGTGTTATTGATGCCCAAATATTTGAGCTGCCACGGTCACACAAAGGCTACGGTGGGAAAGTGCAATTACTGTCGCAAAAGGTGGATGATGGTGATGATGAGACACAATTGCCTGAAAGTCAGGAAGAGGACCAGGGAGCGGAAGTAGAAGTAGAGGTGGTGGATGATATAGTAACTGACCCAACCTGGCAGGGGGACATGCAGAGTGAGGACAGCAGCACACAGGGGGAGGGAGGCGTAACACCACAACAGGCAGGAAGAAGCAGTGTGGTTGGCCGCAGACAGAAGGCGGGCAACCGTTCCCTGTAACACCAACACAACGGAAGTTTACAGTACAACTGATAGGTTTTCCCGAGTCTGGTTGTTTTTAAAGACTCAGCAGATAACCCCAAAAAGGCCATTTGCACAACCTGCCAGGCCAGAATCAGCAGGGGTAGCAAAACTAACAGCCTGACCACCACCAGCATGATCAGGCACATGGCAGCAAAGCACTGTTCTAAGTGGGCCGAATCTTAGGGTCCAGAAACAGTGTCTGTGGGTGACACCACTGCATCTTACGCTATTGTGCGTGCACGCCAATCCACTGTCCATGGTGCATGCGAAGATGCCTCCCGTATTGCACCTGTCGTTGCTCACTCTCAACTAGCATCATCAGCAGGCACGTCCACTTCCTTGTCCCAGAGCAGCGTTCAGTTGTCCTTACCCCAGTCATTGGAACGCAAGCACAAACACGCAGCCAACGCCCCACAGGCCACACTACTAAATTGACACATTTCACGACTGCTTGCGCTCAAAATGTTGCCTTTTAGGCTTGTGGAGACAGAAGGTTTCCGCAACCTGATGTCGGCGGCCGTCCCTCGGTACTCGGTCCTCAGACATCACTATTTCTCCCGGTGTGCCATCCCGCATTACATGAGCACGTGTCCCACAACATTAGCCGTGCCTTCAACAATGCAGTTACTGGAAAGTCCACCTAACCACGGACACATGGACAAGTGCTTGTGGGCAGGGGCGGCACACTGGGTTAATATAGTGAAAGCCGGGACCCAGTCAGACCTTGGGACACATCCTCCCGACACAGAGGATTGCGGGCCCTGGGTCGATCAGGGTTGCTCCCACATTCTACAGCTCCTGCACTTCCTCTTCCTCTTCAGCCTCCATCTCCGAAATGAGCACATCAGTCAGAAGCTGGAAGCACTGCAGCACTGCCTCGGCCAAGCGGCAACAGGCTGTGCTGAAGCTACTATGCATAGGTGACAAACCGTAAACCGCTGAAGAGTTGGGGAAAGTTCTGAAAGAGCAGGCAAATCTATATCTGACATTACTGAACCTACAGCCAGGCATGGTCATGTGTGACAATGGCCGGAACCTGGAGGCGAGCTCTCACATGTACCATGCCTAGCCCATGTGCTTAACCTCATGGTTCAGCGGTTTCTCAAAACCTACCCAGATCTATCGCATCTGCTTGTCAAAGTACACTGCCTGTGTGCCCATTTTAGAAAGTCAGCAACAGCTTCTGCCACCATTGCCGTGCTTCAACAGCGTTTGCAGTTTCCTGCTCACCGACTAGTGTGTGATGTCCGTGAGTCTGGACCGCATATTCCTCACCCTGATCCTCCTTCCTTCCATCATGCCGAGTGCCCGGAGACAGCTAATCCCAAACTTGGACACTCAGAAGAGCTGTTCATTTTTTCATTTGTAGATTCAAGAGGTTCAAGAGTTCGCATTGGAACTCTACATTGCATATGTTGGGAAGGATTTGTGAGCAGAAGAGGGCAGTTGTTGACTAACAGCATCAACACGGCCGAAGGTATTCAGTTCAGACTCCACACATAAGACCTCAGGAGTGGATATGGATGTCAGACATCTGTATCATACTCCAAAACTTTGAGGAGTCCACCAAAATGGTGAGAGGCGATGATGCCATAATTAGCATCACCATCCTGCTTCTCTGTCTTCTGAAACGCTCTCTGCTCACAATTAAAGAGGATGCATTGCAGGGGGAGCACGATGAGATGGAGAAAGGAACCATATAGGGTGATTCCACATAGCCCAGCCTCATCTCATCCCAACGTGGATTGGGTGACAATGAGGAGGAGGAGAAAGTACAGGAGCTAGTTTCCTATAGACGATACTACCTGCACAACTGTCATACTGTCTGTTCAGCATGGATGGCCTGAGGACAGGGAGGAGGAGGAAGAGGAGGAGTAGGATGAGGAGGAGATCATGGTCAGTCATCCTCTTGGTGAGGACACAGAAGTCTTGCCTCTTTGCAGTCAGGCACACATGGCTGAGTTTATGTTACGCTGCCTTTCCCGTGACCCTCGCGTTGTCCAAATTTTGGGTGACAGTCATTACTGGTTGGTGACACTTCTAGACCCACGTGACAAGGAGAACTTTCTGTCACTTATTCCCTTGCCAGACATGCCTAATAAAATGGGGCAGTATCAGAATGCCCTTGTTGTGGAATTATTAAAAAAATTCCCATCTGAAAACGCTGGTGGCAGAGGTCACACTTCATTAGACAACCAATGAGTACAGGCTAGAGGGACACAAATGGAATCCAACAGAAGCAGGGGAACACTGTCAAAGTTCTGGGACAGTTTTCTCAGACCCTCCCATTGCACAGGCCCCTGAGGCTCAGGGTAATCTCCCAAGGAGGTTAAAGTTTTGGAAAATGCTGAGGGAGTACCTTGTCGACTGTACCAACGTCCTCCGTGGTTCCTCTGTGCCTTATAATTATTGGGTATCCAAGCTGGATAAGTGGAATGAACTGGCTCTCTATGCCTTGGAGGTCCTGGCCTGCCCTGCCGCTAGCGTTTTGTCAAAGCGTTTTTTTAGTGCCGCTGGGAAAATTATAACCAATAGGCGCATCTGTCTGTTAACTTAAAATGCTGACAGGCTGACTCTTATAAAAATGAAAAAGGGTAGGATTGTGCCAGACTCACGACAATTTCTACCATATCACCATATCTACGTCTCTTGCAAGGGGCATTGAAGTTCCTCCAAATTTTTGACAACTGTTGCATTCACTGCATAGGCAAACAGTATGGGAGACCCACTTCCTAAAAATGGTAACATTGTTTTCAGGAGGCCCTCCGACCTCTACGTCTCTTGCAAGGGACATTGGAGTTCCTCCAAATTTTTTGTAGCCATTGCATTCACTGCTTAGGCAAACAGTATGGGAGACCCACTTCCTAAAATTGGAAACATTGTTTTCAGAAGGCCCTCCGACCTCTACGTCTCTTGCAAGGGACATTGGAGTTCCTCCAAATTTTTGGCAGCTGTTGCATTCACTGCATAGGCAAACAGTATGGGAGACCCACTCCTTTCTAATGAGAACATGTCGTTAATATAGCCCAGCTCTGTGTGTCTTTAAATTGTTATTGGGGTATTTCCTAAATTTTGGCAGCTGTTGGACTCACTGCATACCCTATAACTGTATAGCAGACCCACTCCATTATAATGGGAACATGTCACTACTGTGGCCCAGCTCTATGTGTCTTTAAATTGGTATTGGGGTTTTTCCCAAATTTTGGCAGCCCTTGCAGTCACTGCATGGGCATTACCACTATAGGAGTACCACTCCTTTAGAATGAGAACATTTTTTTACTGAGACACTCCTTTATGTCTCTTCAAAAGGGTATTGGGGTGTGTCCAAATTTTTGGCAGCACTTGCAGTCACTGCATATGCAATAACAGTATAGGAGACCCACTCTTTAGTAATGGGAGCAACAAAGCATAGCCGAATGCCGGCCCTTTAAGAATAGTAAGGGCCGCCTTATGGCCCTATAAAAATAGTGTTTGTGACTTTCAGAGTCCCTCCTTCATAAATGAAACACAATGTGTCTGATGATGTCTCACACACTACGTGGCCAGATAAGGTAGTAAAATGTTAAAATGACATTTCCTGGTGAATGCATTTTTCACCGTTGAAAGCAATGCAAAAGTGCAAAAACGCATAAAAAATGCTACGTATGAACATAGCCCAAGGTGTGGAGGAACATTTTTGCTTTTGGTTATTTATTTTGCCTTATATACAAGTCATTACCCTGTCATTGTTTTTGTATGTTTTATTGTGAGTCTGAAAAAGTGGCATAATACCACTGACAACGTTGTTGACAGCAGTGATCTTTGAGTCAGAGATGCTTCCAGGGGTCTTCCCCATGCTGTTCCCATGTCATTTGAGCACTGTTCCCATTGATTTGGGCAATTTTTAGGCCCTCTACAGACTGCCGGGGGAAGCCGCCTGAAAAATGCTCGAGTTTCCCATAGACTTGCATTCTGCTCATTACTCGGACAGTGCACATTCCAATTTGCTCGACCCGAGCAACGAGTACACGAGCATTTTAGTGCTTGCTCATGAATAGTCATCACCAAACAATATGAGTGTCCTGAATTGGAGTACCCAATTTGTACATAGGCTGTCATGAGTATCTCCAACGGAGCAGACGTACAGATGGTCTGAACAGGAGCTCCCTGTTCCAGACTCTTGCTCAGCCCACATGCTCAGCATTTTTGTCATGCTTCAACTACCATCTTCTATAGGTTTGGGTAATATACCATTCTCTGTAGCCACTTATAAGTCTTTTCACTCTTGAAGTGTGCCCCTCTCTCATGGGCCTCTCGAGCAGCAACTGGACCCGACGTCATGGGAATCACCACCTGTTGGCAGTGCTGCAACTCTTAGGGTGGGTAAATCTGACAACATAAGAGACCTTGCACCACATTCAGTTTATCCCTTTTACGCAGCAGTTTTTCACCTTCCGGGGACAATCTCTCCCGCTCTTCTGGCCGGGGCCATATATTAGACTTGACCCAGCATTTCATGCATCTTACATCTCTGTTCTCATCCTTGACCCACTCCCAATCTACAGTAGTTTTCCCAAGCACTGTAAGCATTCCAGAGGCCACCCCACTTGAATGTACCATGCTCCGGAAGACAGGCAGTCAGCCCAGGTCATGTGTCTCAGTGTCCTCCAGTTCATCATTTATTCTCCTTGCCAATGGCTCCATCGGAACTTGAGATGCAGTGCATCTGCATTTCCATTCTCCCTTCCTGATCAGAACTTCATATGGTAGTTGAACTTAGTCAGCCGTGCAATCCACCTCTGCTCTAGCGTCCCCAGTTTGGCGTTCTCCAAGTGGGCCAGTGGATTGTTATCTGTCATGACTACCTCTTCAGCCCCCGTCAAGTACTCCGCAAATCGTTCGGTCATCGGCCAAACCAAGGCCAGCAGTTCTAGCCTGAAAGAACTATAATTCACGGGTTAAATTCTGTCTCTCTTAGGGAACGGCTTCATATGTGATCACTCTCTACCAGCCATCTTGTACCTGTGACGGCACTGCTCCCAAGCCATGCAGGCTCCCATCTGTGTAGAGCAGGAGCGGAGTATCAAACCGGGCGTAAGCCAGAATTGGTACTCTGGTTAGGGCGGCTTTCACCTTCTCAAAGGCCTTCTGTTGATGAGAGCTCCACTGAGTGGGGCAGTTCTTGGGTTCTCGAGTGGTTCCTCTCAGGAGTTTGTTCAAGGGACCAACCAGATGAGCAAACTTAGGGACAAACCATTGGTAATATCCCACTAGTCCCAAAAAGGCTCTCACCTCTCACAACATTATTGGCTGAGGCCACTTCTGGACAGCCTCAACCTTACTGGCAGCTGGTTGTACTCCTTCAGTAGTCATCACATGACCCAGGTATTCAATACGATCTTGAAATAATTGGCATTACTGAGGCTTGATCTTCAGCCCATGGTCACAAAGTCGCTGCAGGACTTGCCGAAGCTTCTGAAGATGATCCTCAAATGATGTTCCGAACACCTCCACATCATCCAGGTAGATCAACACATACTCGAAGTTGAGGTCACCCAAGCAATGTTCCATTAGTCGCTGAAAGGTTCCAGGTGCGATGGAAAGGCTAAATGGCATTCTGTTAAATTCATAGAGTTCATGGGTAGGATGAACGTCATCTTCGCCTTGTCTTTCTAAGCCACTGGGACTTGTCAGTATCTGCTGGCCAAGTCGAGAGTAGAAAAGTACTTAGCCCGACCCAGGGCTGATAGCGATTCTTCAATCCGGGGGAGAGGGTAGGCATCCTATAAAGTGTGGGCATTCAATTTTCGGTAATAGACACAGAATCGAAGGGACCCATCTTTTTTACGTACCAAGACCACTGGCGCCACCCATGGACTCTGGCTCTCTCATTTGACCTGGTTGTCCAGCATGTTGGCCACCAAGTTCTTTACCTCTTGATACACCTTCGGAGGGATCTGTCGATAACGTTCGCGAATTGGGGGTGTTTCCCCAGTTGGAATCTCATGCTCGATGGTAGAGGAACACCCAAAATCTTTGCCATGACGGGAGAAAGCCTCCTGGAATTCCCATAGGGTATCTTCCAGAAGCCTCTGTTGAGCAAGGGTCAGGGTCCTCCAATCCACTCCCATCCGATCCATTATTATTCGGCCGTTCCACTCAATAGTCGGGTTTTCCTTCCTTGTCAGTTCAACAGCATAAGTCCAGGCTTACCACCTATCGGGCTGAAGGCTAAACCTTGTTCTTCGGAGTATCTCTCCATCAGACGCATCGACTTTGGCCAGCAATGTACCCCCGGGTATAGTAACTTCACTATCCAGCACATTAATGAAAAGGATGGGCACACAGCCATCTCTCACCGTCACTAGTGCACGGGCCACCAAGGGTTTCATCTGGGATGATTCCTCGAACATTGGTTCAATCAGCACTTCCAGACCATTCAGTCTCTGCGAGGTTCCCACAGGCAGCATCAGGAGTTGTTCTCTGTTCGGTGCAATCACCAGTGGTGTACGGGAGGAAACCTTGATTAGACCCGTGGGTCGACCAGACGTGGAACTTTTCTGAAAGCTACAATTTCTCGCTATCTGCTGAAGGACCCTCGGGCAGTACCATTACTGTCTGCCTGGCGTCACCCTCTAGTGCATTCAATGCTATCTCTGCTTGCAACTCCGGGATCAGATTGCACATTTTAATGACACTCCTCATCCTTTCTATCCAATCTTGCAACAACATGTTTTTACCATTATATTTTGACAAATGCTTTAATAGCGCCCCAGCCAGAAGGTATCTGGCTGAAGCTGAGGCACAGTCAGGCAGGTTCATTACCTGGGCCGGGGCCAATGCTAATAAGGGGTTGTCTCCCTCCATGTCCCCGTCCAAGGCAATCGCTGCCCTTTCAGAGGCAACAGAGACCATGACCACACATCTCCCTCTCACAGCATTAGCATGTATGTCATTGCCCCTGGCAGTGTAGGGAGAGCATAAAAGACTCTTGATGCTTGCCTGTAGAGGATAGACACAAGATGATATAGCAGATAGGCAGAAATAGCTAAACATTGTGGAAAGTAGCAGAAAGGATTTTATATTAGCTTGTTAAGTAAGAGGCAGTAACACTTGCTAGTAAGATGTGTTGCTCCAAGGTTTTAGTGAAGAACACAGAGGAGCATGTAAAGAGCATCAACCTGAACAGAAGTTTTTCCCAGGTAATAATGACTAGCTCACTTGCATGAAAGTACTTTCATTACTGAGAGAGCAAGAGGACTGCCAACACAGAGGGAGAAGAGAAGCTAGTGAAGACTGAGGGGCTGGATTTTCACCAGCAGAGAATAACATATAGACTTATTATTAACTGTAGCCAGAAAAGCAAATGTATCCAAAGCAAAAGAATCGTTCATCCAATTCTTTATTGTTAAAAATGAATTGAAAAGTTCTGTAGGAATGTTAAAGCCCACAATAGGCCTTTCTCAAGCCAATTAAAAAATGGCAAAAAGCACATGCTAACCGGTAGTATACAGAGTTATTTATATCTGGGAACCATTGGGGCACACCTTCCCATTGACACATCCCATATTGTCATAGATACTGTACACAACCAAGAGAAACATAATATTAAAATCACTATAAAACATAAATTAATTACCAATGTGTATTGGTTATAAAGCAAGGAGAGCAGTCGCGACCAGATTATATAATAGTATATACGATCTCATTTACCTGTGATGAAATATACTCCTATGCTATAGTGATAATTTCAAAGTAATTAAGGCACAAATCAGATATAATGTTTAAAAAGATGGGTCCTCCTACTCATGGTAAAGTGATGGTTATTGGTGCACCGTAGGGATACAGATCTAAGATAACATCCATGAAAATGAATAGTATGGCCTAAGATGCTGGTCACATGACCTCATCTTTAGTGATGTGTACGTCACTGATTGGGTTCTATACAGAAATGATTTTAATTTTGGGGACCAATATTATGGACAATGCCAAGGTACAGCAATGGGAACAAATGTTGCCCACACATATGGCAACTTATTTATGTCAGAATTTGAGGAGACCTTTGTGTACCATAGCCACCTCTATCAGTCTCACTATGTGACTTGACAAAATATTAAGTTAAGGGTACCCTCATTTCTGTCCAGGCCTATTTCATGAGTTTAATTTTTTTTTAAATTCTGTGGAAGCAGGGCTGAAAAGCAATGTCTGACTTTCATTTGTTCATTTTCATAGATTTTTAGTTTATTATTACTTTTGTCAGATTCAAGTTATTTCTGTGACCCTTGTGGGTTTTTCTTTCATTAAATGAGGGGTACCAACAATTTTGACCACCTCAGCTGCTTTGTCTCTATGTAGCTGTACAGTTTGGTATGTCCTAGGCCAACTCCTCAAAATCTGAAAAATGGCTAAATACCAGAGGTTACAGATGTTATAATTATTAGAGGTAATTCTGTGGGAAAAATTATAGTAAGCATAAGTATCATACTTTGGATGAGATTTACACAACATGTTGAATGTATTGAAGGAAAAACTAAATATATAACATAGTAAAGTTGCAAGAAATGTGAAGTCTGGTCAGTGCTTTTTGTCCATCCTGTTTCCATGTGTTTCCATGTACAATGCTTATAAAGGACCATACTGTAAGCATAGCTCATATAACAGAAAGCCCACTAGGTGGCACTACAGGTACATGTTTACCTGCTGAAGTGATAGGAGAAAATAGAGCATATTTTCTAATAAAATATTGAAAGCATATATTTAATTGTTACTTTTATTGACCCTGATAGAAGCACAAATATGCACATTGTACATCTCTAACTTTTACCAGCATTGCCAAACATCTCTAATTACATTTTTTTTTATAAAAGAGCTGTTGATACATTCATCAAGTTCCTCAGACAAGGGCACTTTTAGTTTCAAGAACATTCACATCTCTTCTTTCTGCTAAGGTTCTAAGATTGTTTCTGGTTGAGGTTGAGAGTTAGTACTGATCAAAAGGCTGTAATACAGAAGGTTTTCATCTCTCTATTACAAATGTATACTACTATTTGCAGTATACAGCGGCATGTAAAAGTTTGGGCACCCCTGGTCAAAATCAGTTATTGTGAACAGTTAAGCATGTTGAAAATTAAATGATCTCTAAAAAGGCTACTGTTAAAGATGACACATTTCCTTTGTATTTTAGGCAAAAAAAATATAATTTTTCATATTTTACATTTTAAAAATTACAAAAAGGAAAATGGTCCAACGTAAAAGTTTTGGGCACCCTGCATGGTTACTACCTGGTAGCACCCCCTTTTGCAAGTATCACAGCTATTTTGAGGTCTATCCAGTTTTTCAATGATGTTCAGATGCGGAGACTGTGAGGGCCATCATAAAATCTTCAGCTTGCACCTTTTGAGGTAGTCTATTGTGAATTTTGACGTGTGTTTGGGGTTATTATACATTTGTAGAAGCCATCCTCTTTTCAACATATGTTTGCATCAAGAATTTGTTGAAATTTCATTGAATCCATTATTCCCTCTACCCGTGAAATGTTCCCTGTCCCATTGGCTGGAACACAAACCCAAAGCATGATTGATCCACCCCCATGCTTAATGGTTGGGGAGATGTTCTTTTCCTGAAATTCTGTGCCCTTCTGTCTCCACACATACCTTTGATCACTGTGGTCAATGAATTATATTTTAACCTCATCGATCTACAGGATTGTTTCCAAAATGCATCAGGCTTCTTTAGATGTTCTTTTGCTTACTTCTGATGCTGAATTATATGGTAGGGATATAGGAGAGGTTTTCTTCTGATGACTCTTCCATGAAGGCCATATTTGTGCAGGTGTCTCTGAACAGTAGAACAATGTACCAAAAGTCTAGAGTCTGCTAAATCTTTCTGAAGGTCTTTTGCAGTCAAGTGGGGATTCTGATTTGCCTCTTTAACAATCCTATGAGCAGCTCTCACTGAAATTTTGCTAGGTCTTCCAGACATAATCTTTACCTCCACTGTTTCTGTTAACTGCCATTTCTTAATTACATTTCGAACTGAGGAAAGGGCAACTTGAAAACACTTCTTCCTAGCAGAGTGGCCTTTCAGCCCATGTTGATATAGTACATATTTCACTGTGGTTATTGACACAATCTTACCAGCTTCCGCCATCATTTTCACAAGGTCTTTTGCTTTTGTCCTTGGGTTGATATGCACATGTCGGACCAATGCATGTTCATCTCTGGGACACAGAACCCGTCTCCTTCCTGAACAGTATGATGGCTGGACATTCCCATCTTGCTTGTACTTGCGTATAATTGTTTGTACAGATGAACGAGGCACCTTCAGGTATCTTGAAATTGTACCCAAGGATGAGCCAGGATGAGCAAGCCTACAATTCTCTTCCTTGGCTGATTTCTTTAGACTTTCCCATGATGCTACACAAAGAAGCAGTGTGTTTCAGGTGTGCATTTAAATAGATCCACAGGTGTGTCTATAATTAACTCAGATGTTGCCAAAAAAAATATCAGAAGTTTCCAAACACATGACATCATCATATGGGCAGTCCAGAATTGTTTAAAGACATAGTAATCTATCTTAGTGTATGTATACTTTTGACTTTGCAGTAAGTAATAAAAATGTCTTAAAACATTCTTTCTCTCTCATTATTCTGGCATTTGCCAAATACTGAAAATTATGCTAATCCTGATTGATCTTAAACAGGAAAGGTTTATTCAGTTTTCATGTCCGATATTGAGAAAAACATGCATATGTGTCTTTTTATATAGTGTATGTAAACTTCTGGTTTCAACTGTATATGACTATACTCTAAATTATGCTGCGAGTCCAATTAACATATATGTGATATAGATCTAGGTATTATTATATAGGGATATACTTATTACAGTGATATATTTATTGATTACTATTTTCTAAATTTATTGCACTATGCCCTTTATCATAGTAATTAGCCCCATATGAACTTTTTATATATTTTTCCATGTAAATACATATTCCTACAAACTTTTTGACCTACAGTACAGACCAAAAGTTTGGAAACACCTTCTCATTTAAAGATTTTTCTGTTTTTTCATGACTATGAAAATTGTACATTCACACTGAAGGCCTCAAAACTATGAATTAACACATGTGGAATTATATACCTAACAAAAAAGTGTGAAACAACTGAACTGAAAATATGTCTTATATTCTAGGTTCTTCAAAATAGCCACCTTTTGCTTTGATGACTGCTTTGCACACTCTTGGCATTCTCTTGATGAGCTTCAAGAGGTAGTCACCGGAAATGGTCTTCCAACAATCTTGAAGGAGTTCCCAGAGATGCTTAGCACTTGTTGGCCCTTTTGCCTTCACTCTGCGGTCCAGCTCACCCCAAACCATCTCGATTGGGTTCAGGTCTGGTGACTGTGGAGGTCAGGTCATCTGGCGTAGCACCCCATCACTCTCATTCTTGGTCAAATAGCCCTTATACAGCCTGGAGGTGTGTTTGGGGTCATTGTCCTGTTGAAAAATAAATGATTGTCCAACTAAACGCAAACCGCATGGAATAGCATGCCGCTGCAAGATGCTGTGGTAGCCATGCTGGTTCAGTATGCCTTCAATTTTGAATAAATCCCCAACAGTGTCACCAGTAAAGCACCTCCACACCATCACACCTCCTCCTCCATGCCTCACGGTGGGAACCAGGCATGTAGAGTCTATCCGTTCACCTTTTCTGCGTCACACAAAGACATGGTGGTTGGAACCAAAGATCTCAAATTTGGACTCATCAGACCAAAGCACAGATTTCCACTGGTCTAATCTCCATTTCTTGTGTTCTTTAGCCCAAACAAGTCTCTTCTGCTTGTTGCCTGTCCTTAGCAGTGGTTTCCTAGCAGCTATTTTACCATGAAGGCCTGCTACACAAAGTCAACAGTTGTTGTAGAGATGTGTCTGCTGCTAGAACTCTGTGTGGCATTGACCTGGTCTCTAATCTGAGCTGCTGTTAACCTGCAATTTCTGAGGCTGGTGACTCGGATAAACTTATCCTCAGAAGCAGAGGTGACTCTTGGTCTTCCTTTCCAGGGGCGGTCCTCATGTGAGCCAGTTTCTTTGTAGCGCTTGATGGTTTTGCAACTGCACTTGGGGACACTTTCAAAGTTTTCCCAATTTTTTGCACTGACTGACATTCATTTCTTAAAGTAATGATGGCCACTCATTTTTCTTTACTTAGCTGCTTTTTTCTTGCCATAATACAAATTCTAACAGTCTATTCAGTAGGACTATCAGCTGTCTATCCACCAGACTTCTGCACAACGCAACTGATGGTCCCAACCCCATTTATAAGGCAATAAATCTCACTTATTAAACATGACAGGGCACACCTGTGAAGTGAAAACCATTTCCGGTGACTATCTCTTGAAGCTCAACAAGAGAATGCCAAGAGTGTGCAAAGCAGTCATCAAAGCAAAAGGTGGCTACTTTGAAGAACCTAGAATATAAGACATATTTTCAGTTGTTTCACACTTTTTTGTTAAGTATATAATTCCACATGTGTTAATTCAGAGTTTTAATGCCTTCAGTGTGAATGTACAATTTTCAAAGTCATAAAAATATAGAAAAATCTTTAAATGAGAAGGTGTGTCCAAACTTTTGGTCTGTACTGTATGTATATTTATATCTCCTCTTATGGTTAAGATTGATATTTTAATTTGAATTGTAGCCTGTAACGTTTGTGTTTTTTTTTGCATGTATTGGTGATATTGTTCTACTTTTCACCCGAACTCTAGGAGTAAAACCCACCCCGCCAGAAGCCAGGAAGTAAGGAAACTAAGGAGACTGCATTGCTCTAAGCTGCTCAGGAGACAACTTGAGAATATCCCTTTAATATTGCTTTATTGAGGACACAGGCAAAACTAGTGGAGGAGATAACTTATATGTGATTTGAGAAAGTTGTTTACAGAGGCACTGTTACCCTCTAATCTGAATCTGACATAGTATCACATGAGTAGTAACAGAAAATCACAATTATCACTGTGAGGGCTCATTTAGACATCAGTGATTTTTATCATATGCAAAATCGGTCTGAGTTTCACCAGTATTTTTGATCAGCGGGTCATCAGACTTTGGGCAGCGTTTCAGTTTTTACTATAATTTTTCTCAGAGTTTCACCAGTTTTTCTTGGATAAAAAAAACAGTTGGAGGTTTCTCAAGTGTCCCCTATCAGACAGTCCATGAATAATGGACAGCACATGGATGTCATCCAAGTACTGTCCTATTTTTTCATGGATCCATTGACTTACATTGACGAGTTTGATCTGGACATTGGCGAGTGCAATATCGGACAAGACTCTGAACTTTTGTGCAGGCTATTCAGTTCAAAGAAATAATTGGACATGTGAACTAACCCATAGACTATCATAGGAATGAGAGCTATCTGTGAAAACACAGATAACAATCATACAAGAAAACTTGACATGTAAAGAAGCCCTAACACTAATAATGGCAAAATTAGAGCACTGGAAGACTACATTTCAATACACATAGAATGGTTAAAGGGAATTTCCATATGGAAAGTTACTTCAGCTTCACAGGAAATGTTTAGAAGGGGAAATATTTGTGGAAATACTTATAGTCAATTTGCTCACTGGGAGCATCTAACTGACTACTTTGTCAATGTCCCATGGAATGAAACACTGAAATGCAGGTGTCTCAGAAAAAGCAAAAGAGCACAAGGTACATACTGTAAATTAGTACGCCAAAGTTCTCAGCTACTGTCAAATTAAATAACTATTTTACTGTTTCAGTTTGTTCCATAGATTTATACTCTAGTAATCTGTAATATGTAAGGACATACAGTAATCTAAATTATGTTGTACTCTGGGAGGACTGGGCACAGACGCAAATCAAAAGTTCTTGGGACCTACTTTCCCCACCAAATGAGTGGGCCCCATTGACATTGCTAGAATGTGTATAGACATGTGTGTTCACCCTCCATAAAAAAATGCAAATACAATATAAAAATTTGCAAGAAAACACAGCTATAGAAAATTTTTCTAACTAATACTTCTAAATAATTTAGAGCATCATTAACATTAATACCACTATGCAAAGATAAAAATAATGCTGTCAAACCATGACTATATACACTCCCCAACATTTAAATTGCAATACCAAGAAGGAAAAGACATAGAACTATGAATATCCCAAATACAGCCATACCACCATATAGTGACAGAATAATGTAAAAATTTAGGTCATTAGCAAAAGCAGTTTACTGACCAATATTACCCCCATACAGTCACCATCTAGTCTCAAACTGCAGTTCTACAAAGGAGCTCTGGAGACTATATGAAAGGATAGTGTAAGTGTACAGATGAGTCCAATTGTAGGCACTCATTTTTGCTTTTCATTTGCATCTGATGCAGCCCACCATGACTCCTTCCAGCCATGACTCATCTCTGCACAATGTAACATTCAGGCTGAGTTCACACGATGCGTTTTTCATGCGTTTTCGCGGCGTTTTTGCAGTTGCGGAAACGCCGGGGAAACGCATTAAAAATGCATGGTAGAAGGGCAGCAATGTTCCCCAATTGAAATCCGCATGTGCTGTGCCCATGATGCGGATTTTTCCGCAGCGTAAACGCTGCGGTCCAAAATCCGCAGCATGTCAATTAGTTTTGCGGAAACGCTGCTCTTTTGCCGCCATTGACTTGCATTAGACCGCATGGAATCCGCATCACTGTATATGTTGATGCGCTTTTCATGCGGTCTAATGTGCGGATGGTACCCGGGTGTGGATGAGAGGACTCTCATCCAGACCCAGGTACCATTAAAAAAAAAAAAAAGAATAAAATAAAAAATATATATATTCTCACCTTCTGACGGCAGGCACAGCGCTCCTGCTTGGTTCCCGGCACTTCGGGGTTGAATGAAGAAGGACCTTCGCTGACGTCAGAGTCATGTGACGGGTCATGTGACGCTGACGTCGGAAGGTCCTAAAGTCTTAACTGCCGGCAGCCGGGACCGAGCGAAGCAGGACACCGGGGGCCATCAGAGGGTAAAGTATATATTTATTTTTTATTTTTTGACATTCACACACTATATAAATCCATGCCGGTTGCATGGAATTATATAGTGTAAAGTTGTCAAGCACTTTCCAAGTGATGCTAAAATCGCTTTGGAAGCGCTTGTCAACCCGCATGCGGAAATGAAAGTGAAGACCGCTTCATTTCCGCATGTCCCTGGCAGGAAACCGCATGTACAATCCGCATGCATTTTTTCCTGCCAGAGAGATGCAGAAACGCTCAGGAAAAAATCCTGAGCATTTCTGCATTGTGTGCACATACCCTCAATCTATGGATGATCAGTTTTAGAGCACCCTACATACTCCCACCACTACTTACAGTGTTTCTGCACAAGCTCTATAGTGCCACCCTAGTGCCTTACAGAGTAACAGTACTTATCTTTTGCGTCCCCTCAGTAGCAGTATCTCCAAAAATAAAATATATTGCAGTAGTAATTTATCACAATAGAAATGTCCTCCTCTTTCTTCCCCATACTTTATAAAAACTTTGTCCCTTTTTGTGGTCATAGAATAATAAAATTCTTCTTTGTGACCCTATGCAGTAATAATGTACATGTTTGTGACCAAATGTAATATCATTGTTCTCCCTCTTTTGTGTCATCTATACAGTATTAGCATCCTCCTTTTATGCCACTATACAACTGTGATGGCCCTCTTTGTGGCCCCATTACAGGAAGATCATCCACCTTTGTGGCCCCTACAAAGTATTGATCCTCTTTGTGCCCTCCTTATAGTTGTAATATCCCTTTTTGCACCACTATGCATTAATAACATCCCCAATCATGGACCGATACACTAATAATGTCCCCTACTGTGGCACCTATCCAGTAATAATGCCTCCACAGTAATTTTCTTCACATATCAATTGAAACTTAAAAAAAAACATAACTCTAGCCTTTCCTTGTTCCCAGAAAGAGTATCTCAGTCTTCTTCTTCAATCTCCTGGCACAGACAGCACAATATAGTGACGTTATTGTGTCATCTGCCGACATCTGTTGCAGGACTCTGATAGGTCTGTGGCTTGTATACATAATGTGGGCAAGGAACTAGTGGCTCTCTGCTCCATCATTATTTCCAACTGGACTTGCATCCTTGGACCACTTTTTGATGAAAGTAGCATTGGCCACTAGAGAGTTCTCTCTGCTCTGGGCCCAATAACAGTTAAGCCCAATGCAACCACAACCAATAAACCCCTAACCAAGCATGTACTATCTTACTATGGATTCCAAATTATTGTTACATTATTTAGTCATACAAAAAAAACCTCCTTTAGTACCGCAGCAGATGTTTGGTATGAACCTGATTGATTTTTATGCTCTTCTATTAAGAACTTGCTATTTAGAAGCCTACAATTAGTGCCTCATGTCACATACAGTGGTGGCCAAAAGTATTGGCACCCCTGCAATTCTGTGAGATAATACTCAGTTTCTTCCTGAAAATGATTGCAATCACAAATTCTTTGGTATTATTATCTTCATTTAATTTGTCTTCAATGAAAAAACACAAAAATAATTGTACTAAAGCCAAATTGGATATAATTCCACACCAAACCTAAAAAAGGGGGTGGACAAAAGTATTGGCACTGTTTGAAAAATCATGTTATGCTTCTCTAATTCGTGTAATTAACAGCACCTGTAACTTACCTGTGGCACCTAACAGGTGTTGGCAATAACTAAATCACACTTGCAGCTAGTTAACATGGATTAAAGTTGACTCAACCTCTGTCCTGTGTCCTTGTGTGTACCACATTGAGCATGGAGAAAAGAAAGAAGACCAAAGATCTGTCTGAGGACTTGAGAAACCAAATTGTGAGGAAGCATGAGCAATCTCAAGGCTACAAGTCCATCTCCAAAGACCTGAATGTTCCTGTGTCTTCCCTGCGCTGTGTCATCAAGAAGTTTAAAGCCCATGGCACTGTGGCTAACCTCCCTAGATGTGGACGGAAAAGAAAAATTGACGAGAGATTTCAACGCAAGATTGTGCGGATGGTGGATAAAGAACCTCGACTAACATCCAAACAAGTTCAAGCTGCCCTGCAGTCCGAGGGTACAACAGTGTCAACCCGTACTATCCATCGGCGTCTGAAAGAAAAGGGACTGTATGGTAGGATACCCAGGAAGACCCCACTTCTTACCCCGAGACATAAAAAAGCCAGGCTGAAGTTTGCCAAAACTTACCTGAGAAAGCCTAAAACGTTTTGGAAGAATGTTCTCTGGTCAGATGAGACAAAAGTAGAGCTTTTTGGGAAAAAGCATCAACATAGAGTGTACAGGAAAAAAAAAGAGGCATTCAAAGAAAAGAACAAGGTCTCTTCAGTCAAACATGGCAGAGGTTCCCTGATGTTTTGGGGTTGCTTTGCTGCCTCTGGCACTGGACTGCTTGACCGTGTGCATGGCATTATGAAGTCTGAAGACTACCAACAAATTTTGCAGCATAATGTAGGGCCCAGTGTGAGAAAGCTGGGTCTCCCTCAGAGGTCATGGGTCTTCCAGCAGGACAATGACCCAAAACACACTTCCAAAAGCACTATAAAATGGTTTGAGAGAAAGCACTGGAGACTTCTAAGGTGGCCAGCAATGAGTCCAGACTAGTGTTGAGCGAGCACTAAAATGCTCGGGTGCTCGAAGCTCAGGCCGAGCTCGCCGCGATACTCGGGTGCTCGACCCGAGCAACGAGCCCAATGTTAGTCTATGGGAGACTCAAGCATTTTTGCGGTGGCACCCCCGGCAGTCTTTTAAAAGCCTAACAAGTGCCCAAAACGATAATGACAGTGCTCAAATGACATGGGGACAGCATGGGGATTGCCCCAGGAAGCATTTCTGACCCCCAGGTCACTGCTGTCAACAATGTGGTCAGAGGCATTAAGCCACTTTTACGGGCTCACAATAAAACGTTCAAAAACTAAAGTGAAACTTTTTTCCTGTGAAATATGTTAAGGAAGTTCCTTTCCAGGGAAAAGACTTGTGTATAAGTTAAAATAAATCACCAAAAACAAAAATACTCCTCCACACCTTCGGCTATGTTCACAAGTAGCATTTTTTATGCGTTTTTGCACTTTTGTATTGCTTTCAACTATGACAAATGCATTCACCGGGAAATGTCATTTTAACATTTTACAACCTTATCTGGCCATGTGCTGTGTGACACATGCATAAAGTGCTGAAAAGACATGGGAACAGCATAGGGAAGACCCCTGGAAGCATCTCTGACTCCCAGGTCACTGTCTAAAAGTGTGCCCATCATAAGTGATCCTTGCCGCATCAAAAGATGCAGACTTGCAACTATCCCCATGCAAGTTCTAGTCCCAGGGCAGTGTTCAATTGTACCTCCCCCATTCCTTGCAACACAAGCGCAAGAATGCAACCTGCTACCCACCCACCACCAGGCTGCAATACCATACTGCTTGCTTGCTTGAACTTGAAATTGGACCATTTAGGCATGTGGAGGCGGAATCTGGCCACCACGTCATGGCTGTGTTGGCGGCCTGGTGTCCACACACAGTCCCCAGCCGCCTGGGGGCAGCCAGGTGTCCATAAACGGTCCCCAGCCGCCCCTATTTCTCCTTGGAACATCGCCCCACACACTTTTCTTAGCCCGGCCTGCTTTAGGCAGCATTGGACGAGCCCACCAGAGAACCAGACTCCTCCGGTGGGCCGACTTGCGAAATTGAGCTGACAGGCGGCGTACTTTCACGAGCAGATCTGGCAACTCGGGGTACGATTTAAGAAACCGCTGAACCACGAGGTTAAGCACATGAGTCAGGCATGGTAAGTGTGTGATCTCACCTCGCTTCAGAGCTGCCACCAGGTTACGGCCATTGTCACACACGACCATGCCTGGATGTAGGTTCAGCGGTCTCAGCCACAGATCTGCCTGCTCTTTCACAGCTGTCCACAACTCACAAGCAGTGTGAGGTTTATCACCTAAGCTTATGAGTTTCAGCACAGCCTGTTGCCGCTTGGCGGAGGCAGTACTGCAATGCTTCCAGCTTGTAACTGATGTGGTGATATCTGAGATGGAGGCTGAACATGAGGAGGAGGAGGAGGAGGAGGATGCGCAGGAGCTGTACACTGTGGGGGCAACTCTGACTGACATAGGGCCCACAATCCTCGGTGTGGGGAGGATGTGTTCCGTCCCAAGGTCCGACTGGGTCCCGGCTTCCACTATGTTTACACAGTGTGCCGTCAGAGAGATGTACAGTCCCTGGCCACAAGCACTTGTCCACGTGTCCGTTGTCAGGTGGACTCTCCCAGTAACTGTGTTGTTGAGGGCACGGCAGATGCTTTGGGACACATGCTTGTGTAGTGTGGGGATGGTACACCGGGCAAAATAGTGTCGGCTGGGGACCGAGTACCGAGGGACGGCCACCGCTATAAGATTGCGGAAGGATTCCGTCTCCACCAGCCTAAAAGACAGCATTTCCAATGCAAGCAGTCGTGAAATGTGCAAATTTAGGACTGTGGCCTGTGGGGCGTTAGCTGCGAATTTCCGCTTTCGTTCAAAGGTCTGGGATATGGACAATTGAACGCTGCGGTGGGACGTGGACGTGGACGTTGATGCTGTTTCTTGAGAAACTGCCATAACAAGTGAAGACAGAGAGGAGGGGGCATCTTTACATGCAGTATGGACAGGGGATTGCCTTGCACACACAACAGGGGGTTCTATTGCATGCACAACAGTGGAAGAAGCAGTGGTGACACCCGCTGACACTGGTCGTGGACCCTGGGTTTCGCCCTGCAAAGTCGGGTGCTTTTGCTGCCATGTGCCTGATCATGCTGGTGGTGGTCAGGCTGGTAGTTTTGTCACCCCTGCTGATGCTGGCATGGCAGGTGGAACATATGGCCTTTTTGGGGTTATCAGCAGAGTCTTTAAAAAAATTCCAGACTCTGGAAGACCTACCGCTTGTACTGGCAGCATCCCTCGTGTTGGTGTTACGGGGAACGGTTGCCTGCCTTCTGTCTGCGGCCACCATACTGCTTCTTCCTGCCTGTTGGGGTACTCTGCCTCCCTCCCCCTGTGTGCTGCTGGCCTCACTCTGCATGTCCTCCTTCCACGTTGGGTAAGTTACTAGATCATCCACCACCTCCTCCTCTTCCACTTGCGCACCACGATCCTCCTCCTCACTTCCTGGCAATTGTGTCTCGTCATCGTCCACCTCTTGCGACAGATTGCCAACGTCGACTTCCTGTGGCCGTGGCTGTTCAAATATTTGGGCATCGCAACATGGGATCTCCTCTTCCACCACTTCAAGCGTATCAGGCGAGGGGCCCAAATATGGAAATGGACCAGTGAACAGCTCTTCAGAGTGTCCAAGTGTGGGATCACTTGCTGTCTGATGACACTCGGCATGGTGGGAGGAAGGAGCATCAGGGTGAGGAGGAGTATGCGGTCGAGACTCACGGCTACTAAGAGTTGACCGTGTGGAAGACAGACCGGAGGTGGTGGTGTCCAGGTAACTGGAAGTATTATCTGCTATCCAATTAATAACCTGTTCACACTGATCAGTTCTCAATACTGGTGTTGTTCTGTGCTTCCCTAGTAATTCGGTCAAGAAGTGGGAGCGAGAAGATGTGGCTGTTGGTTGTGGCACATTTTCACCTTGGCCACGGCCCCGTCCTCTGCACGAACCATCACCAGAACGTCCACTTCCACGTCCCTTGACACTCGCCTTGCCCATTGTAAATGAAGTAAAATAGCTTACACTTGCACTATCAATGGAAAAAGGGTAATAAAGAGTAGATTAGAACCGTGGAAGAGGAAAACCACAGTTATTGTTTACTGGGGTATACCACACTTTTTTAAATAGAGATATTTGCGGCTGAACAGTGAGCGACACACTCAAACTGCTTTTTTTTTTAGATACCAAAGGCCCAAAACTGGATAGTACAGCGATTTGACCCGTGGAACTGCAAAACCACACTGGGATGTCGGGCCTACACAAGACTATTTTCAACAGATATATTTTTGTGTCACAACAATCAGGAGACACTACTGTTTTTCTTTATGGAAAAAACTACCAAAAGCTGAATAATAGAGATTTTTTACCATGGGATGGCAAAACCACAGTTATTGTTTACTGGGGTATACCACACTTTTTTA
The DNA here is from genome assembly GCF_046119375.1 of Phyllobates terribilis. Lineage (NCBI taxonomy): Eukaryota > Metazoa > Chordata > Amphibia > Anura > Dendrobatidae > Phyllobates > Phyllobates terribilis. Next base: position 380,545,940 of record NW_027362763.1, on the reverse strand, counting down.
AATAGAGATATTTGCAGCTGAACAGTGAGCGACACACTCAAACTGCTTTTTTTTTAGATACCAAAGGCCCATAACTGGATAGTACAGCGATTTGACCCGTGGAACTGCGAAACCACACTGGGATGTTGGGCCTACACAAGACTATTTTCAACAGATATATTTTTGTGTCACAACAGTCAGGAGACACTACTGTTTTTCTTTACGGAAAAAACTACCAAAACCTGAATAATAGAGATTTTTTACCGTGGGATTGCAAAACCACAGTTATTGTTTACTGGGGTATACCACACTTTTTTAAATAGAGATATTTGCGGCTGAACAGTGAGCGACACACTCAAACTGCTTTTTTTTTAGATACCAAAGGCCCAAAACTGGATAGTACAGCGATTTGACCCGTGGAACTGCGAAACCACACTGGGATGTCGGGCCTACACAAGACTATTTTCAACAGATATATTTTTGTGTCACAACAGTCAGGAGACACTACTGTTTTTCTTTACGGAAAAAACTACCAAAAGCTGAATAATAGAGATTTTTTACCGTGGGATGGCAAAACCACAGTTATTGTTTACTGGGGTATACCACACTTTTTTAAGTAGAGATAATTGCGGCTGAACAGTGAGCGACACACTCAAACTGCTTTTTTTTTAGATACCAAAGGCCCAAAACTGGATAGTACAGCGATTTGACCCGTGGAACTGCGAAACCACACTGGGATGTCGGGCCTACACAAGACTATTTTCAACAGATATATTTTTGTGTCACAACAGTCAGGAGACACTACTGTTTTTCTTTACGGAAAAAACTACCAAACGCTGAATAATAGAGATTTTTTACCGTAGGATGGCAAAACCACAGTTATTGTTTACTGGGATATACCACACTTTTTTAAATAGAGATATTTGCGGCTGAACAGTGAGCGACACACTCAAACTGTTTTTTTTTAGATACAAATGGCCCAAAATGGATAATACAGAGGTTTGAACCGTGGAAGTGCAAAACAACACTTCTGTTTCTCTAGCCTACACCAGACTATTTTCAACAGTTATATTTGTGTCTGAAAAATCAGAGACACGCTTTTTTTTTGGGGGGGGGGACGACACACCAAAAGGTTAATAAGACGGGTATTTGTACAGTGTGAAGGAGGAAAAAAAAGGAGGATTTAGATGAAAAAAAAAGGATTTTTCCTGGCCCCCGACACCTGGTGCTAAGTCCAGCAATTTCAGCAACAGGAGCACACAGGACTGTAATGCAGCGTTTGCTGGTATAACCACTGTGTCTCCTATACAGCCTGCCTGCCTGGTATCTGGGATGGATATTAGTCCTGAAAAGGACTTTGTTTGTTCTGGCAGCCTTTACAGACCCTACACTAACTATTTCGCAGTTTATATCTCTCCCTAAATCAGCAGCGCTGTCCCTACACTGTCTAATCCGGAGCGACTGTGTCCAAGATGGCGGCGCCCGGTTTTAAATACTCGAGGTGACGCTGTGCGGCCAGCCAATCACTGTAATGCCCACAACCAACATGGTTGCAGCATTACAGTGACTGGCTGGCAATCCCTGCATGTTCATTGGCTCTGTAAAGAGCGCCAAACATGCAGGGCGGAGACCCGAGCTCCCGCCCGAGTAACCCGGAAATGCTCGGTGCTCGCCGAACATCCCGAGTAGCGTGATACTCGGGCGAGTACCGAGCAGTGTCGAGCATGTTCGCTCAACACTAGTCCAGACCTGAATCCCATAGAACACCTGTGGAGAGATCTCAAAATGGCAGTTTGGAGAAGGCACCCTTCAAATATCAGGGACCTGGAGCAGTTTGCCAAAGAAGAATGGTCTACAATTCCAGCAGAGCATTGTAAGAAACTCATTGATGGTTACCGGAAGCGGTTGTTCGCAGTTATTTTGGCTAAAGGTTGTGCAACCAAGTATTAGCCTGAGGGTGCCAATACTTTTGTCTGGCCCATTTTTGGAGTTTTGTGTGAAATGATCAATGATTTGATTTTTGCTTCATTTTCTTTTGTGTTTTTTCCTTGCAAGCAAATTAAATGATGATAATAATACCAAAGAATTTGTGATTGCAATCTTTTTCAGGAAGAAACTGAGTATTATCTGACAGAATTGCAGGGGTGCCAATACTTTTGGCCACCACTGTACATGCACAAATTATTGTTGGCCAAATTATCTGACCTTCTAATGTTTATAGGGGTGCTCTGACTCAACCCTGAGAGGCTGTTATTTAGAGTAAAGAAGGATCATGCCTTCAGAATGGGACGATCAGCTACCACCATAGGTTTATGGCAACAGCTTACTCTTTTCTCCCTATTCAGAACACAAGTATGCTTGGCTGAGGCAGCACAGTGGCTCAGTGGTTAGCACTGTAGCGGTGCAATGCTGGTGTCTTGAGCTCAAATCCCACTGAGGACAACATCAGCAAGGAGTTTGTATGTTTTCCTGTGTTTGCATGGGTTTACTCCCATACTTTAAAGACATTCTGATAGGGATTTTAGATTGTGAACCCCGAAAGGAACAATGATAATGTTTCTAAAGTGCTACAGAATTTGAAGGAGCTATAGAAACAAGCACAATAAATAAATGTGTTTGTCAGCTAAAGTTTAAGTCGTGAAGATTTTTTAGTAAGCTACAATGAAAATAAAATATTAGATTTATGATAACGCAGAACCGTCATCATGACATGTTTAAATAGGAGATTTTAGCTCTCCTAAGATGTCTGCATGTAAATGCTTCCTCATGAAATCATAGATAAATAGTTTAGGGGTAACATTAGCATTGTGCAAATCTTTTATTACTCCTATTAGAAATGTTTTGAGAAATTGATAACTGACTGTTACCTGTTAGTGATGTGACTCTGGAAATTCTAATACTGTTGAATCAGCATTTACACTATTGGACTGACTATCAACACACTCCTTTGAAAAGGGGAAGGACAACACCCAGTAGTCAACTTATTTTTAAATATTCAGGAGGAATTACACCATGTTCCAAATTATTATGCAAATGCTATTTGTCTCGGATTTTCCGAAATGGTAGATGCAAATGAGTCAGTATAATGTTCAAATCATCAACCATTAGAGTATAAATCACATTTTATGTGACAAACCTCTCAATGATAACAGTTTTATTTTTAACTAAAAAAACTCAAAATGCTCTGTTCCAAATTATTATGCATAACAGAGTTTTCAAACAATTTATAGGTTGTAAAAAACTAAAATTGGTCATGTAGCATTTGCAGCATTAACAGCTGACATTTACTAAAATCAAAAGCTTTTTTAATAAAAAATGTTGTAATAGTCCAAGTTACATGTTAACATAGGACCTCTTAATTTGATACCACATTCACAATTCTTGCATCCATTGAACTTGTGAATTTTTGGATAGTTTATTAGTTTTATTTATTTATTTTACTCACTTATATAGTGCCATTAATTCCACAGTGCTGTACAGACATTATCATCACTGTCCCCATTGGGGCTCACAATCTTCATTCCCTATCAGTATGTCTTTGGAGTGTGGGATGAAACCGGAGAACCTGGAGGAAACCCATGCAAACACAGGGAGAACATACAAACTCCTTGCAGATGTTGTCTTTGGAGGGATTTGAACCAAGAACCCCAGCGCTGCAAAGCTACAGTACTAACCACTGAGAAACCTCGAAGCACTGATCCACATTTAAGATAGTTTCTGCTTAAATTTATTTGCAGAATGGGAGGCTAGGCTCACAGAGCTGCTGTTTTGATGTGTACTGGCTTCCACTCTCATAGACCTTTTGCTTAACCATAGAAGGCCAGCAAAAGATTTAAAAAAAAAAAAAAAAAATGTAAATAATATTCACCGCATCACTCACCTATCTTGGCGCGCCTCCAGCCCACAGTCCGATTCTACATGCCTCTTATCACCTTATCCAGTTATACGCATGTAGGCCTGCTTCACTTTGGGCCAGAGATTTGACATCTCTCTAACAACCCTGTGTCATGATGTCACAACATGAATCTCCCAAGGAGCCTACTATACTTCGGGCAACTTATGTTTAACGTTACGATGTGCACCTTTACTGCACCGCACCCAGTAGCATCAGAAGTCTACTTGCTCCAGAGTGAAGCAGCCGAAAAAGATGCATACAGCATTGGAAGGTAAAAAGAAGAGACATCGAGGACCAGATGGTGGTATGAAAGGAAGGCAGGACACATGAGATTAGTGGTGAGGTATTTTTTTTTATTTCTTAAGTTTTTTATGCTCCGGGTTCTGGAGAGAAGATACATTCAATTTGAATCAAATAACTTTGATGTCAATTGAATTTCCCCAAGTGAGAAGAAGACTATTTGGGAAATTGTTTTGGACATAGCTAAGCACTTACATTCTAACAGTAGCCTAAAATCAGCCTAAAATTGCTGCTGGCTCCGGATAGATTATGGTGCACGGAAAGGAAACCACTCCTAAATATTACTATATAGAATCCGGCACTCATTCAATAGTATGAAATATGATTTTTAATCAAGCAATTAAAGTTCCATAAGAAATTCATGAAATGCAATCCACAACATGTGACGTTTCGATTGTTCAGCCACGACCTTCATCAGACTCTAATGCATAAAAAACAAAATAAATGTACAGAAAAATTATACAAAAAAAAAAGGAGGATAGAAATCCAATACATCATACAGGAAAAACAGGCAATAAATCATTTCTTTGGAGCATATAGAGGATAACATATGCCGAAATCACAGTGCAATATAAAATTCAATAATATAGGGAGGTGTAGCGTATAGTGTTGAGCCACCCCCGTAGTGTTCGAGTTCGGTTCGGTTCGTCGAACACCCGTGTGTTCGCCGAACTGTTCGTCGAACTGTTCGTCGAACACCTTTGAACACCGTTAAAACCAATGGCAGGCAAACAAAAACACATAGAAACACATAGAAAACACCTTCAAAGGTGTCCAAAAGCTGACAAACTGCTCTGAAGACACAACTAACACATGGAAAAGTGACAAGTACATATAGTCATGCGAAAAGAAAAGAGGTGGAGGAGTAAAAGGAGGGGGAGACACAGATATAGGCATGTCATGCCCTTCTAAAATCCAAAAAGTGAGAAGCCGACACGTTCAGTCCGCTCCTGCCCGTGCCACCTCCGTGTCGCCGGGTTTGTGCCAGAGCCGCAGTGAACCCTGACGGCCAGCCCCCCTCTCCCAATACTGGTGCCTGTCTGCTGGTGGGTCGAGCGAGCCCCCCTGTGGTGGAGGCAGTTCTAAGCTTTTTAATTTAAATTGTCTCTCTAATTTGAATGAATACACTTTAAATCCATTTACAAGGATCTATTGGAGGGCAAGTCTCATGCCAGCAGCCGCGTAATTCCAGCTCCAGTAGTGTCCACTAAAACTGCTGCAGTTAAAAAGCTTTTATAAGGATCGAGCTCGGCTGTCCACCGCAAGGCATCCTACTGCCAGTCCCAGCCCCTATGCCTTGGGGTGCCTCCTGATGCTCTTCACTGAGTATCCCGTGGTCCCGAAGCATTTCCTTTGAAAAAATTAAGTGTCAAAACTACAGGTGGTGTAGCTTGCTTAACAGCCGGGATAATCCGCTGACTAGCAGACACTGCTACTAGGCACAAAGTATTTCCTGGGCTAGATGCAGTTAAAAATTTGTAATTAGATACTCTCGTTGGATGCTGAGAAAGCATTCCATAGAGTCTCCTGGCACGCCATATATGATTCTCTTAAAAAGCTTGGGGTAGGGGTCTAGGGGACCCTTTTATAGCCAAAATCACGGCCCTGTATCGCAATACGTCACCTAGGCTGAAGATAAATGGAACTGTATTACCCTGAGGGCTCGGTTGCTACAGAGGTATTGCACCTCACCCAGAGGTGTGATATCTCAATCTCAGGTAAGGATGGAGTGTGGATCAGGACCCGACACCTGCATGCATTACACCACATTGCCGTGGGGCAGGGCGACCAATATGCCCCTGAGATGGACACGACAGTCCCTGTCCCTGGCTGGAGTGGGGGGAGCGAACACTGAGGAAGGGGAACCCTGTAGTGCAGGAGCAGGGAGGAAGCAGTTCCTGGGTGCATTGAGAAGGGAGTATAAAAGGTGGGCACCATCTTAGTTCAGTGCAGAGAAGTCTGAGCAGAAGTGGCAGGGAGCAGGGGCTCTGCATGAGCTCTGCTCCGGAGGCGGGCCTAGTAACAGAGGCCCAGGCCTGGAAGAGGGAGAAGGAAGGAAGAGGAGCGGAGAAGGCTCCAGGAATGAGGAATGAAGGGATCCCAGGGGTGCGGACGGGCGAGTCGCCACCGCACGCCCGAATCCACCTGCGTGGAGGGGTCAGGCCAAAGGGGGAGACCGGTCCCCGAAACTAGTGGAGGCAGGAAACGACCCTCAGTTGAAACCGGAGGCTGTGACATTTTATGTGGCGCAGCCCCTCGCTACACCCGCTAGGAAGGCACCACATAGGGTCAGGGAAACTGGCGCCAAGTTTACCAAGAGGAGGCCCGAGGCAGCCGGACAGAAGGGTTGGTAAGAAAGGCCAGACAAAGGACACACAAAGGGGGTCCTGTGAAGCGCTCCAAAGTTATCTGGGAGTTGTCTGAGCCCCTCACCTGGTGAGCACAGTACGACTTGGGCAGCCGTTACCTGCAGACGTGGTCTGGATAATAAGAACTGTGAGTAAAGGCCCTGGACTGCATCACTGACTCCGTGTCGTTACTGCTGCTGCCCTGCACCATCACCCCCATCCTCCGCATACACTGCCCTGAGGCTATACTCCTCCCGTGGGGAGTTATGCTACGCTCTGCTGCACCCACAACACCAGCCTCAGCGGTCTGCCCTGGAGCGGCGGTTCACTCTGACCGCAATCCACGGGTGGCGTAGTCGGACATTTAAACATCAAAACCACATAAATAGTTCCGCCACTGGTTTGACCGCCCTGTGCCACGGAACCGGGTCGCCGCCACGGAGACTACAACCACCAGCATCCACCAAAAAGGGTCCGGCTCCGGGTGTCCCAAGGCCCAGGGGGCGCGTCAGAACATTTTCATCACCTTTCACAATCACCAATGGGACAAGGCAGTGATGTTCTCTGTCCCCTCTCTTATACATCCTAGTGACGGAGCACCTGCTCTCATCAATTCGCCATAACCCCAATATTAGGTGGATTGAGGTGGGAGGCACCAAGTACAAGTGCTCTCTATTTGCTGATGATGTCCTAGTATATATCACTCAATCACATATATCCATCCATGCTGTTATGTCTGAAATAGATCACTTTGTTACATGGTCAAATTTTAAAATCAATGCAGCGAAGTCTGAGGCCCTCGATGTCTCCCTCCCCAAATCCATATAGGATTCCATCCAGTCCAACTTTCCCTTTGCCTGGCCCTCACAGGGTATCAAATACTTAGGAATTCCTATTCATAGAGACCTCTCCCATCTATGTTATCTTAATTTTGGGCCCTTTATTGAACAACTCCATACAGACCACGGTTGGCAAGTTAGAACTGTAAGATTCACTACGTGAACCACTGGTGTTTTGTGGAAAAGCACATGTACACTGTGTTCCAAATTATTATGCAAAAAGTGTTTAGGAGTGATAAGGGAAGAATTTGTTTGTCAGTTAAACTCATTGATGGTGATGTGTGTCAGGGCTCTTTATATCACTGTAAGCAATTGCAGACACCTGTGCTAATTAGTTTGGCAGGTGTGTCCAATGAAAGGCAAGACTACTTAAGAAGGCTGTCTCACATTATTAAGCAGCCTACATTTTCTGCCAAAATGGGAAAGAAAAAGGATGTGTCGGCTGCTGAGAAGCAACAAATTGTGGAGTGTTTAGGTCAAGGCATGACTACAATCAACATTGTGCGATGATCAGGATGAAGTGTCTTGGCAATCAAGAAGTATGTAGCTGATTCACAGTACACACGTGTGCGTGCTGATAAGGGCAAATTGAGGACTCTTTCCTACAAGCAATTACGTCAGGTTAAAAGAGCAGCGGCAAAAAAGCCTTGTCATAGCAGCAGACAAGTTTTTGAAGCTGCTGGTGCCTCCAACGTCCCCCGAACAACAAGATGCAGGGTCCTTCAGAGGTTTGCAGCTGTGCATACGCCATCCTGTCGACCTCCTCTATCCACTTCACACAAGCAGAAACGGCTCCAGTGGGCCAAACATTACATGAAGACTGATTTCAAAACTGTTTTGTTCACGGATGAGTGCCGTGCAGCGCTCGATGGTCCAGATGGATGGAGTGGAGGATGGCTGGTTGATGGACACCCCACGCAAACACGGCTACAGCGCCAACAAGGAGGAGGTGAAGTAATGTTTTGGGCTGGAATCATGGGGAGAGAGATTGTCGGCCCCTTTAGAATCCCTGAAGGCGCTAAAGATGAACTCCATAATGTATGTGGATTTTCTCAAACAGCACTTCCTGCCATGGTTCAAGAAGAAGAACCGTGTATTTCACAGCAAGATCATTTTTTTGCATGATAATGCACCATCTCATGCTGCACATAAAACATCTGCATCTCTGGCTGATATGGGCATAAAAGGGGACAAACTTATGGTGTGACCCCCATGCTCCCCTGACCTCTACCCCATTCAGAACCTCTGGAGCATCATCAAAAGGAGTGTCTATGATGGCGGGAGGCAGTTCACATCTAAGCAACAGCTCTGGGAGGGTATTCTGTCCTCATGCAAAACAAGTGAAGCAGAAACCATCCAAAACCTGACAAATTCAATGGACGAGAGAGTTCAGAAGCTTCTTTCGAACAAGGGGTCCTATGTGAAAATGTAACATCGCCTAGAATAAAGTTTTGAGTTGAAAACTGTTTGATTTCAGTTTCTAATAACCTGCTAATGCTTATAATTTCAAAAATGACCATTTTTTTGGTCTTTATTAAAATGAAAAGGTTGATCGAAAAGTTTGGCGTATCTAAGAGTGTGGCAACCCAGTAGTCATGATTACTTCGAATTCTGACAATATGAGGGTCATGTTGCAGGTAGTGCAGCAAGAAGACATTTATGTGTCTTGCGCATCTCGGAGCCCCAAAATTATTTTCCGGGCTAGATGCAGCTAAAAATTATTATTAATTTTAAAGCTGGTGAAGCTTAGTATAGATGGCCTAATAGGATCAGTGCTGCACACTGCTACAAAGCCCAAATTATTTTCCAGCCAAGATACAGATAAACATGATTAGTAATTTTAAATCTGGTGGAGCTTATTATAGATGGCCTAATAGAATCAGTGCTGCACACTGCTACAAAGCCCAAATTATTTTCTAGTCAAGATACAGATAAACATGATTAGTAATTTGAAAGCTTAAAACGGTTGGTAGGGTGATTTTAACCAATCATCCATCTTTTACTCTCCCCAGGATGACACAGGGGTAGAAAAGTCGTTTCGGATCCATGATTTGTTCATCTTTATGAACGTGAGTCTGTCTACATTATCAGTGGAGAGCCGCGTGCGCTTATCTGTCAGCACACCACCAGCAGTGCTGAACACACGTTCAGACAGAACGCTGGCTGCGGGGCATGACAAGATCTCCAAAGCGTAAGTGGCTAGCTCCGGCCATTTATCCAGATTGGAAGCCCAAAAAGAGCAAGGGTCCAGTGACACAGTCATGGCTTCAATGTTTACTTGGAGATACTCCTGTACGATCGTCTCTAGGCGTTGACTATGTGTCAGACTTCTTGTCTCCTGTGGCCTTGCAAAGGATGGGCTAAAAAAGTGGTGAAATGATTGCGCAAAATTGATGTTACCAGCAGATACTGTGGTTCTGTTATGGTTTGAGTGCTGAACACTTGACGGTCCCACGGTTGGCAAGTTGGAACTGTGAGATTCACTACGTGCACCACTGGTGTTTTGTGGAAAAGCACATGTAAGATTCTGCAACAGTCTCTGCTGATACTCCTGCATGTGTGCATCCCTTTCTATGGCAGGAATAATTTCTGCAAATTTACTTTTGTACCGGGGATCTAACAGTGTGGCAACCCAGTAGTCAGGATTATTTCTAATTCTCCCAATTCGAGGGTCATGTTGCAGGTAGTGCAGCAAGAAGACACTCATGTGTGTTGCGCATCCAGGAGCACCAAGTCCCTGTTGTGTTGGTGGCGAGGTAACAATCATGCTTCCTTCCTCTGTCCTCTCCCCCCAACCTCGCACAACAGAAATGTGATCAAGGTCTCCCTCATCTGATGAGTCTTCCATCAGTTCGTCCTCCACTTCTTCCTGGGCTCCTGCACCTTCCTCACTAGTTTGGCTGCTACCATGCGCCCTGGTAAAACCATCTCCCCCACCCTCACATGCCTGCCGCCTTGGTGCTGCCGACCGTCTGGACCTTGCAGATGTTAGCCCTTCCGCATACAACTCCTCCTCCTCTACTTCCTCCACCTCCTCTTGTGCCACCACCTGACTCCGAATTCTGTTTAACATGTGCTCCAGCATGTAAATCACCGGAATAGTCATGCTGATAATGGCATCGTCAGCACTAAACATCTTCGTCGCCATTTCAAAACTGTGCAGAAGGGTGCTGTTAGAACCTTGCTGTTAGGTTTTTTTTCCTTTGCTGGTCACATGACCTTGTTGGCCTATTTAGTCCTGCTCCGCCCTTCTGGCTTTGCTGGACTTCATTGTATATCTACTTTCTAGCTAGCCTGTGCTCTGTATCTAACTCTGTTAGTTTGCTTGGTCTACGGACCTCTATGTTCTATCTATTTTGTTTGTTCGTCTGTCTGCTACTATTTCTGTTAGGAGGTGTCCCATATTCCTCCCAGTCCTTAGTACTTGTAGGGATTCCCTCCCCACATCTATAGGTCTTCGTACAGACTAGATTAGGACTTTAGCAGGTCTGATCGCAGGATCAGGTTCCCTGTTACATCGTAGGGATTCAGCTGAGTCTCATAGTAGGGACAGATCTCCTCTCTTTCCTTAGCTTTGGTAGCAGAACATAACAGTAAGTCCAGCCAGCAAATTCTCTAAGGAAAGATTTTTCTGTTCCATCATGGTGTCGGCTCAGGATTTGGCTCATCGCCTGCAGGGACTCTCTCTGGAGCTGGCCGAGCTCCGTCAGCACGTGAGTAACTGTCCTGGAGCACATTTCTTGGAGCCTAAGGTATGTTTGCCGGATTTATTTTTTTGGTGAACACCGAGAATTTTTTTCATTTAAAAATGCTTGCTTATTGTATTTTCGTTTGAGACCTAAGTCCTCTGGGGATGAATCCCAGCGCGTAGGGTTCATAATGTCACTTTTGCGCAAAGAGCCTCAGGAGTGGGCCTTTTCTTTGCAACCTAGTGATTCATGCTTCAGATCAGTGGATAGTTTTTTTTCTGCTTTGGGACTATTATATGATGATCCTGACCGTGTCGCATCAGCTGAGACTGAGTTGAGACGTCTAAAACAAGGATCGGGTAATGTGGAAAAATATTGTACACATTTTCGTCGTTGGTCCACTCAAACAGGGTGGAACGATTCTGCTCTGAAAAGTCTATTTCTTGCTGGGCTCAGTGAAAGGGTTAAAGACCTGCTAATTGCTTATCCTACACCTGAAAATTTGCAACAGGCTATGCAATTAGCTATACGGGTGGATAGAAGACTGCGTGCTAGGGTTAATGAGAGCAAATCCTCTGCTATGTCAGTTTCTGGTTATGATAATGTGTGTATTAACAGTGGTGAACCGATGGAGATTGGATCGGTGGCACCTCGCTCTCAAGAAAAAGACCGTCGTTTTTCTGAAGGCTTGTGTTACTATTGCGGAAAATCTGGTCATTTGATTAAAGGCTGTGAGCTTCGTATGAAGAAAGAAAAAAAAATGGTCAGTCACGCCCGTATTGCCTGTTTAAATTCCAAGGGTATATTTTTAGCTGCTTCCACGATTGCTCAGAAAAAATTGATGGAATTTCGGGTGTTTGTTGATTGCGGGTCTACACTGAATGTAATTGATGGGGGATTCGTGGAAAAACTCAATTTAAAACCTGAACCTTTATCATCCCCCATTGCTGTGGTTTCTGTGGATGGCTCCCCTTTGAAGAATATTACTCTCAAGGTCAGTGAATTTCCTCTCACTATTAATGGTGTTCACCATGAGAAATTGGATTTGGTAGTGTTGAATAACTTGCCTTCTCCAGTAATATTGGGTTTGCCCTGGTTAAAATTTCACAATCCTGTACTGGATTGGTCTACCAGTGAAATTAAATCCTGGAGCCATAAATGTTATGACAAGTGTTGTAACGGGCGTATTGCAGCTTTGGATAGGGGAGAATTGCCTGTCCCTATTCAGGATTTTTGGAGAGTTTTTTCTGAGAAGGAATCGCAGGTTTTGCCTCCCCATAGAGACTATGATTGTTCTATTGAATTTGTCCCTGGAGCGACTCTTCCTAAGAGTCGTTTATTTAACCTTACTATTCCTGAGAGGAAGGCTTTGGAGGAATACATACAGACAAGCTTGGCCGCCGGTCACATTAGGCCCTCTAAGTCTCCTGTGGCGGTTGGATTTTTTTTTGTAAAAAAAAAGGACGGCGGTTTACGTCCTTGTCTGGATTTTCGTGAGATTAACAAAATTACGGAACGCAATCCTTACCCACTGCCATTGATTCCTGATCTGTTTAACCAGTTATTGGGGGCTAAGTGGTTCTCTAAAATTGACCTTAAGGGGGCATACAATCTGTTGCGCATGAAGGAGGGTGATGAATGGAAGACTGCTTTTAACACTCCTGTGGGTCATTTTGAGAATCTGGTTATGCCTTTTGGTCTTACTAATGCTCCTGCATTTTTTCAGAATCTGATTAGTGACATCCTTAGACCTTTGATCGGTAAGGATGTGGTTGTGTATTTGGATGACATTTTGATTTATTCGCCAGATCTGGAGTCTCATTGGCGGAGCGTGCGTGAGGTATTACAGTTATTAATGGACAATTCGCTTTTTGCTAAGCTGGAGAAATGTGAGTTCGCTGTACAGAGAATTAGTTTTTTGGGCTACATTATCTCCAGCAAAGGTTTTGAGATGGATCCGGTTAAGGTTCAGGCTGTGCAGGAATGGCCTAGGCCTATTGGTTTGAAATCGATACAGAGGTTTTTGGGTTTCGCCAATTACTATAGAAAGTTCATAAAAAATTTTTCTAGTATTGTCAAACCTCTGACTGATCTCACCAGGAAAGGTGCTGATGCGGTTCAGTGGTCTTCTGAGGCCATTGAAGCTTTTGTGTATCTCAAGGAGAGGTTCACCTCTGCTCCCATCCTTATGCAGCCTGATGTTACTAGGCCGTTTTTGGTTGAGGTTGATGCTTCCTCTGTGGGGGTTGGCGCAGTATTGTCTCAGGATAACGGGGATGGATTACATCCCTGTGCCTTTTTTTCAAAAAAATTTTCGGAGACTGAATTGAATTACGATATTGGTAATCGGGAATTATTGGCTATTAAACTCGCATTTGAACACTGGCGCCACTTCTTGGAAGGTGCGGAATTTCCCGTTCAGGTTCTTACGGATCATAAAAATCTGATATATCTTGATGCTGCCAAGCGCCTGAATGCCCGTCAGGCTAGGTGGGCACTGTTTTTCTCGCGGTTTAATTTCTCCGTTACTTACATCCCTGGTACTAAGAATGTTAAGGCGGATGCCTTGTCTCGCAGTTTTTCTCCCATAGTCGGTGCTGAGAAAGAGGAAAACATTTTTCAAGAAGGTGTTGTGATAGCTGCTTTAGACTCCATTTTGGAAGATGAGATTCTTAAAGCTCAGGAGAATGCCCCATCTAACACTCCTCATGGGAGGTTGTTTGTGCCTGAGACCTTTAGGAGAGATTTGTTTGTTGAGTGTCACGAATCTCGGTTGGCAGGTCATCCCGGAATCTCTGAGACCAAGAGACTGGTGGGTCGCAGTTTTTGGTGGCCTGGATGGCAGAAGGAAGTCATTAAGTGGGTGCGCCAATGTACTATATGTGCTAGATCTAAGTCCTCACATACTCCTGCTGCGGGGTTGCTTTGTCCTTTGGAGGTCCCCAGTGCTCCTTGGACACATTTGGCTATGGACTTTATAACTGACCTTCCCCCCTCTGAGGGTTTTACTGTCATCTGGGTGGTCGTGGACCGTTTTAGCAAGATGTGTCACTTGGTTCCCTTCGTCAAACTGCCCTGCGCTAAAACTCTCGCTAAGGCCTTTGTCAAGGAAATTGTCAGACTTCATGGCGTTCCTACTGACATTGTTTCTGATAGGGGTCCTCAGTTCGTGGCTCGTTTTTGGCGTGCCTTTTGTGACAGGTTGGGAATTCATTTGTCGTTTTCGTCCGGATATCATCCTGAATCTAATGGCCAGACAGAAAGGAAAAACCAGGATGTTGAGCAGTTCTTGCGTTGTTTTGTGGCAGACAATCAAGAGGGGTGGTCTGAGTTTCTGCCACTTGCCGAATTTGCTCTGAACAATCATACATCTTCTTCTGCTGGTTGTTCGCCTTTTTTTTGTTGTTCTGGGAGACATCCGTCGTTTGGGTCGTTCTCCAAGTTGGGATCTGCCGTGCCTGAGGAGGAGAATTTTTCCGGTGATTTGGAAAGAGTTTGGACGGATGTGCGTGGTAATCTTCAGGAGGCCAACAGAAAATCTAAAGACTACTTTGATAGGAAACGACAGGAGGTTTTGTTCACTGTTGGTGACATGGTTTGGTTGTCCTCTAGGAATCTGCGGTTGAGGATTCCTTCTAAGAAATTGGGTCCCAAGTTTGTAGGGCCCTTTAAGGTGCTTCAGGTTGTCAACCAATCTGCTGTTAGGTTGGAGGTTCCTACCTCCTGGAGAATTAATCCGGTCTTTCATGTCTCTCTGTTAAAAAAAGCTGTTGTGTCGGATGGTGACGCCTCTGCCTCTGTTCCTCCGGTGGTGGAGGACGGGGAATATGAAATTTCTCGCATCCTTGACTCTAGACGGTATAGAGGTAGTTTGCAGTATCTTGTGGCCTGGAAAGGTTTCGGACCCGAGGATAACTCTTGGGTGAGGTCAGATGATGTTTCCGCGTCCAGACTTATCAGAGCGTTTCACAGGAGATTTCCTGATAAGCCTGGTCCTAGGGGATCCGGAGGATCCTCTTAGAAGGGGGGGTACTGTTAGAACCTTGCTGTTAGGTTTTTTTTCCTTTGCTGGTCACATGACCTTGTTGGCCTATTTAGTCCTGCTCCGCCCTTCTGGCTTTGCTGGACTTCATTGTATATCTACTTTCTAGCTAGCCTGTGCTCTGTATCTAACTCTGTTAGTTTGCTTGGTCTACGGACCTCTATGTTCTATCTATTTTGTTTGTTCGTCTGTCTGCTACTATTTCTGTTAGGAGGTGTCCCATATTCCTCCCAGTCCTTAGTACTTGTAGGGATTCCCTCCCCACATCTATAGGTCTTCATACAGACTAGATTAGGACTTTAGCAGGTCTGATCGCAGGATCAGGTTCCCTGTTACATCGTAGGGATTCAGCTGAGTCTCATAGTAGGGACAGATCTCCTCTCTTTCCTTAGCTTTGGTAGCAGAACATAACAGGTGCATAGGTCCCTGATCTGAGACCACTCCTCCAGCGTGATTTGCCCCACGTCTGGATCTCGTTGGCCCACGCTATGCGTCAGAACGTATTGCACCAGGGCTTGTCGGTGCTGAACAGTCGCTGCAACATGTGCAGAGTTGAATTCCACCGGGTAGGCACATCGCATTTTAGCCGGTGAAGTGGCAGGCCCAACGACTTCTGTAGAGATGTAAGTCGCTGAGCTGCGGGATGCGAACGGCGGAAGTGAGCACACTGCGACCGTGCCCCCTGCAGAAGGCCATCTAGTCTGGGATAGTGGGCTAAAAATTGCTGGACAACCAGGTTCAACACGTGAGCAATACAAGGCACGTGTGTGACATTGCCCCGGCGAAGGGCCGCACCCAGGTTTGCAGCATTGTCGCACACGGCCTTCCCTGGTTTCAGGTCCAGTGGAGGCAACCATTCATGAAATTGGTTCTCCAGAGCTGACCACAACTCCTCAGCTGTGTGACTCACATTTCCCAGACATTTCAAAGTAAAAACCGCCTGATGACGTTGAGCCCTACTGCCAGCATAGTAAGGAGGTGTGCAGGATCCCTTCTGCGCAGTTAGAAAGCTTGTGGCATGACCAGACAGGCTTTGGGTGCAGGTGGAAGACCGAGAGGAGGTTGAGGAGGCAGAAGCAGTGGAGGAACTTTGACATAAAGAGGATTGACGCACAACTCGTGGGGACGGCAAGACTTGGACAGCAGCCCCTTGTCCTGCTGTCACCATAGTTACCCAGTGCCCAGTCAGCGACATGTAACGCCCCTGTCCATGCCTACTCGTCCAAGTGTCTGTGGTGAAATGCACCCTGTCACACACAGAGTTTCTTAAAGAAGCGGTGATGTTGTGTGCGACATGCTGGTGGAGCGCAGGCACACCTTTCTTTGAGAAGTAGTGCCGACTGGGCATCTGGTACTGGGGCACTGCAACGGACATAAGGTCTCGAAAATCCTCTGTGTCCACCAGGCGGAAAGGCAGCATTTCTGTAGCCAAGAGCTTGCAGATGGTGAAATTCAACCTCTTAGCTTTCTCATGGCTAGGAGGAAATGGTCTTTTACTTGTCCACATCTGAGGGACCGAGGGCTGGCTATTGTGCTTAGACGGGGTTGATAAGGGTGTCCCCGGCAAACTGCCGGTCTGTGAGGAAGATGCAGGCGGACATGTTAGGTTGCCTTGATCCAAAGGTGGTGCTATCGATGTCGGACAGCGCTCAACACCAGCTGGTGTTACCACCTCCAAAGAAAATGATGACCTGCCAATCACGCTGGCTGTTGCGGGTAAAGAGGTGGCAGGTCTGTGCCCCAAAACAGGTGTGACTGCTGTCCCCCCAGTCACAGAGGATGAAGAGGCCGCGGATGCACAAGATATGGCAGACGGTGGTTGGCCCGGCCGGCTAGGCCGCATTGTAGCACACTGAGCTTCCCACTGCAACTTATGCTTCATGTCCATGTGCCGGTTCATGCATGAAGTACTCAAACTATGTATTTTTTGGCCTCTACTTAGCTTTTGCTGACAAATGTTACAGATAACACGAGTTGGGTCATCTTTATCGAACTGAAAAAATGCCCAGGCTATGCAAGGCTCATCATCATCACCCTGTGCGTTATCACACCCGTCGTCCTCAGAGCCAACCTGTTCCTGCCCTGACAAAAAACTAAAGTTGTCGCTCCAATCAGGTATTTGAGTCTCATCATCGTCTTCCTCATTGTCTCCACCAACAGGAGTTACAGTTTGGGAATGAGGGTCTACATTATGGTCAGAACCTTCTGCGTCTGGTCCTGGATCCGACTCATAAAGATTCTGGGCATCAGTGCAGATCATTTCCTCGTCTGGATTCACAGAAGCGCTGGAGTCGACCTCTGATTCCCAGGCTATAGTATGAGTAAACAGCTCTGCAGACTCAACCATCTGTTCTACCTCATACTCAGACGGGCAGCTGGAGATTTGGGAGCTGTGAGGAAGCAAGTGCGATTGGGGTGACACCTTTGAGGACTGGAGTATTTGTGATGTTGAAGTTGATGTGGAGGAGAGCCCACTTAAAGGAGCACTTGATATCCGTTGAAGCACCTGCTGTTTTTGTGCCTCATCTGGAATTTGTAGCGATTGGCGTGGCCGTAAGAAAGGGATCTTATCACATTGTCCGCTAAAAGAAGTAAACATTTTAGTTTGGCTGGAAGATGGTCTTTCTTCTGCAGATGTTACTGTTGCTTTAACACCTACCCCACGGACACAACCTTATTTCCCCTATCCAACACGCCTATTCCCCTTTCCACCAGCAGCAGGCCTTTTTCCACTCATTTTGGTGGTTAACTAATTCACAACTCTGGAGTTGTTTGCACAAAAAAACAATGGATGGGAACCGAGCAGAGCTGAGTGACCAAACTGTGGTATTAGGCTAAAACTATTGGCTGGGTTAGATGCAGAAAAAAATTATATTCAATTTGCAACCTGATGGAGGTCAGTATAGATGGACTAATAGAACAAGTCCCACACACAGCTAGAAGCCCAAATATTTTTTCAGAGGTAGATGCATAAAAAAAAATATTCAGTTTGCAACCTGATGGAGGTCAGTATAGATGGACTAATAGAGAAAGTCCCACACACTGCTAGAAGGCCAAATATTTTTTCAGAGCTAGATGCAGACAAAAAATTATTTTGAATTTGCAACCTGATGGAGGTCAGTATAGGTGGACTAATAGAACAAGTCCCACACACTGCTAGAAGGCCAAATATTTTTTCAGAGCTAGATGCAGAAAAAAATTATATTCAGTTTGCAACCTGATGGAGGTCAGTATAGATGGACTAATAGAGAAAGTCCCACACACTGCTAGAAGGCCAAATATTTTTTCAGAGCTAGATGCAGAAAAAAATTATATTCAGTTTGCAACCTGATGGAGGTCTGTATAGATGGATTAATAGAACAAGTCCCACACACAGCTAGAAGCCCAATATTTTTTCAGAGGTAGATGCAGAAAAAAATATATTCAGTTTGCAACCTGATGGAGGTCAGTATAGATGGACTAATACAACAAGTCCCACACACAGCTAGAAGCCCAACATTTTTTCAGAGCTAGATGCAGAAAAAAATTATATTCAATTTGCAACCTGATGGAGGTCAGTATAGATGGAGTAATAGAACAAGTCCCACACACAGCTAGAAGCCCAAATATTTTTTCAGAGCTAGATGCAGATAAAAATTATTTTTAATTTGCAACCTGATGGAGGTCAGTATAGATGGACTAATAGAGAAAGTCCCACACACTGCTAGAAGGCCAAATATTTTTTCAGAGCTAGATGCAGACAAAAAATTATTTTGAATTTGCAGCGTGATGGAGGTCAGTATAGATGGACTAATAGAACAAGTCCCACACACAGCTAGAAGCCCAAATATTTTTTCAGAGGTAGATGCAGATAAAAATTATTTTTAATTTGCAACCTGATGGAGGTCAGTATAGATGGACTAATAGAGAAAGTCCCACACACTGCTAGAAGGCCAAATATTTTTTCAGAGCTAGATGCAGAAAAAAATTATATTCAGTTTGTATCCTGATGGAGGTCTGTATAGATGGATTAATAGAACAAGTCCCACACACAGCTAGAAGCCCAATATTTTTTCAGAGCTAGATGCAGAAAAAAATTATATTCAGTTTGCAACCTGATGGAGGTCTGTATAGATGGATTAATAAAACAAGTCCCACACACAGCTAGAAGCCCAATATTTTTTCAGAGGTAGATGCAGAAAAAAATATATTCAGTTTGCAACCTGATGGAGGTCAGTATAGATGGACTAATACAACAAGTCCCACACACAGCTAGAAGCCCAATATTTTTTCAGAGCTAGATGCAGAAAAAAATTATATTCAATTTGCAACCTGATGGAGGTCAGTATAGATGGAGTAATAGAACAAGTCTCACACACAGCTAGGAGCCCAAATATTTTTTCAGAGCTAGATGCAGATAAAAATTATTTTTAATTTGCAACCTGATGGAGGTCAGTATAGATGGACTAATAGAGAAAGTCCCACACACTGCTAGAAGGCCAAATATTTTTTCAGAGCTAGATGCAGAAAAAAATTATATTCAGTTTGCAACCTGATGGAGGTCTGTATAGATGGATTAATAGAACAAGTCCCACACACAGCTAGAAGCCCAATATATTTTCAGAGGTAGATGCAGAAAAAAATATATTCAGTTTGCAACCTGATGGAGGTCAGTATAGATGGACTAATACAACAAGTCCCACACACAGCTAGAAGCCCAATATTTTTCAGAGCTAGATGCAGAAAAAAATTATATTCAATTTTCAACCTGATGGAGGTCAGTATAGATGGAGTAATAGAACAAGTCCCACACACAGCTAGAAGCCCAAATATTTTTTCAGAGGTAGATACAGAAAAAAATTATATTCAATTTGCAACCTGATGGAGGTCAGTATAGATGGAGTAATAGAACAAGTCCCACACACAGCTAGAAGCCCAAATATTTTTTCAGAGCTAGATGCAGATAAAAATTATTTTTAATTTGCAACCTGATGGAGGTCAGTATAGATGGAGTAATAGAACAAGTCCCACACACAGCTAGAAGCCCAAATATTTTTTCAGAGCTAGATGCAGATAAAAATTATTTTTAATTTGCAACCTGATGGAGGTCAGTATAGATGGACTAATAGAGAAAGTCCCACACACTGCTAGAAGGCCAAATATTTTTTCAGAGCTAGATGAAGACAAAAAATTATTTTGAATTTGCAGCGTGATGGAGGTCAGTATAGATGGACTAATAGAACAAGTCCCACACACAGCTAGAAGCCCAAATATTTTTTCAGAGGTAGATGCAGATAAAAATTATTTTTAATTTGCAACCTGATGGAGGTCAGTATAGATGGACTAATAGAGAAAGTCCCACACACTGCTAGAAGGCCAAATATTCTTTCAGAGCTAGATGCAGAAAAAAATTATATTCAGTTTGCAACCTGATGGAGGCCTGTATAGATGGATTAATAGAACAAGTCCCACACACAGCTAGAAGCCCAATATTTTTTCAGAGGTAGATGCAGAAAAAAATATATTCAGTTTGCAACCTGATGGAGGTCAGTATAGATGGACTAATACAACAAGTCCCACACACAGCTAGAAGCCCAATATTTTTTCAGAGCTAGATGCAGAAAAAAATTATATTCAATTTGCAACCTGATGGAGGTCAGTATAGATGGAGTAATAGAACAAGTCCCACACACAGCTAGAAGCCCAAATATTTTTTCAGAGGTAGATGCAGAAAAAAATTATATTCAATTTGCAACCTGATGGAGGTCAGTATAGATGGAGTAATAGAACAAGTCCCACACACAGCTAGAAGCCCAAATATTTTTTCAGAGCTAGATGCAGATAATAATTATTTTTAATTTGCAACCTGATGGAGGTCAGTATAGATGGACTAATAGAGAAAGTCCCACACACTGCTAGAAGGCCAAATATTTTTTCAGAGCTAGATGAAGACAAAAAATTATTTTGAATTTGCAGCGTGATGGAGGTCAGTATAGATGGACTAATAGAACAAGTCCCACACACAGCTAGAAGCCCAAATATTTTTTCAGAGGTAGATGCAGATAAAAATTATTTTTAATTTGCAACCTGATGGAGGTCAGTATAGATGGACTAATAGAGAAAGTCCCACACACTGCTAGAAGGCCAAATATTTTTTCAGAGCTAGATGCAGAAAAAAATTATATTCAGTTTGCAACCTGATGGAGGTCTGTATAGATGGATTAATAGAACAAGTCCCACACACAGCTAGAAGCCCAATATTTTTTCAGAGGTAGATGCAGAAAAAAATATATTCAGTTTGCAACCTGATGGAGGTCAGTATAGATGGACTAATACAACAAGTCCCACACACAGCTAGAAGCCCAATATTTTTTCAGAGCTAGATGCAGAAAAAAATTATATTCAATTTGCAACCTGATGGAGGTCAGTATAGATGGAGTAATAGAACAAGTCCCACACACAGCTAGAAGCCCAAATATTTTTTCAGAGGTAGATGCAGAAAAAAATTATATTCAATTTGCAACCTGATGGAGGTCAGTATAGATGGAGTAATAGAACAAGTCCCACACACAGCTAGAAGCCCAAATATTTTTTCAGAGCTAGATGCAGATAAAAATTATTTTTAATTTGCAACCTGATGGAGGTCAGTATAGATGGACTAATAGAGAAAGTCCCACACACTGCTAGAAGGCCAAATATTTTTTCAGAGCTAGATGAAGACAAAAAATTATTTTGAATTTGCAGCGTGATGGAGGTCAGTATAGATGGACTAATAGAACAAGTCCCACACACAGCTATAAGCCCAAATATTTTTTCAGAGGTAGATGCAGATAAAAATTATTTTTAATTTGCAACCTGATGGAGGTCAGTATAGATGGACTAATAGAGAAAGTCCCACACACTGCTAGAAGGCCAAATATTTTTTCAGAGCTAGATGCAGAAAAAAATTATATTCAGTTTGCAACCTGATGGAGGTCTGTATAGATGGATTAATAGAACAAGTCCCACACACAGCTAGAAGCCCAATATTTTTTCAGAGGTAGATGCAGAAAAAAATATATTCAGTTTGCAACCTGATGGAGGTCAGTATAGATGGACTAATACAACAAGTCCCACACACAGCTAGAAGCCCAATATTTTTTCAGAGCTAGATGCAGAAAAAAATTATATTCAATTTGCAACCTGATGGAGGTCAGTATAGATGGAGTAATAGAACAAGTCCCACACACAGCTAGAAGCCCAAATATTTTTTCAGAGCTAGATGCAGATAAAAATTATTTTTAATTTGCAACCTGATGGAGGTCAGTATAGATGGACTAATAGAGAAAGTCCCACACACTGCTAGAAGGCCAAATATTTTTTCAGAGCTAGATGCAGAAAAAAATTATATTCAGCTTGCAACCTGATGGAGGTCTGTATAGATGGATTAATAGAACAAGTCCCACACACAGCTAGAAGCCCAATATTTTTTCAGAGGTAGATGCAGAAAAAAATATATTCAGTTTGCAACCTGATGGAGGTCAGTATAGATGGACTAATACAACAAGTCCCACACACAGCTAGAAGCCCAATATTTTTTCAGAGCTAGATGCAGAAAAAAATTATATTCAATTTGCAACCTGATGGAGGTCAGTATAGATGGAGTAATAGAACAAGTCCCACACACAGCTAGAAGCCCAAATATTTTTTCAGAGGTAGATGCAGAAAAAAATTATATTCAGTTTGCAACCTGATGGAGGTCTGTATAGATGGATTAATAGAACAAGTCCCACACACAGCTACAAGCCCAATATTTTTTCAGAGGTAGATGCAGAAAAAAATATATTCAGTTTGCAACCTGATGGAGGTCAGTATAGATGGACTAATAGAGAAAGTCCCACACACTGCTAGAAGGCCAAATATTTTTTCAGAGCTAGATGCAGAAAAAAATTATATTCAATTTGCAACCTGATGGAGGTCAGTATAGATGGACTAATAGAATGATGCTATGCCCAAAAGATTTTACTTCACTAGGTGCAGTAAAAAAATTGGTATTCTATACACAGGTGGTTTATCTTGCAACACAGATAGGCTACTCCACTGACTAACACACTCTGCAATAGGCCAAAAAGGATTAGCTTTGCTAGATTCAGCCAAATGCTGTGAAAAAAACTTGCACAGCACTGGCACAGACCTGCCTGGCAAAAACTGATAGGAACTGATGTAACCTAGTCCTGAAAAGGACTCCAATTACAATTAGTCTTTACTCCCACAACCTATCTATTTAAGAGCACAGACCTGCCTGATAAAAGTCGTAGGAAATGCTGTAACCTAGTCCTTAAAAGGACTGCAATCACAACTATTCCCTACTCCCAAGCTATCTGTAGATTTGTGCGAAAATTGGCTTGAAATTAACAAGGTATAGCGCACACAGCAACAGCGGTGCCGTCTAACACGCAGCTGCAGCAGTGAGAAAATGGTGGCGACGGGGAAAATGGCTTGGTCTTATAGGGCAAGGACATGTGACATACACTGCCAATGACACATGCCCTTGCTTGTGTGAAAAAAAGCACTTCGCTCCGTGTGTGCGCTGCTGATAGGCTGACAGATTGCACCTCCCCACTGTAAATGCGGGAAAGAGAAAAAAAAATGGAGATCTTCATTATTCCTGCAGAGATCCATCCCCTGCCCCTCCCCCCACCCCGCTGTACACTCAAACTGCGTATTAACATTAATTTTCATCATTACTGAGAAAAAATCCAGTTATGATTTTGGTGCACGAACAGTTATCGAACATAACCTCGAACAGCCGAATTTTTCTCAAATCGTTCGTGTTCGCCGAACGGCTCGAACACCGCCCAAAACAGCTCGAATTTGAGATTGGCGAACAGTTCGAGTAGAACAACGCTCATCTCTAGTAGCGTAGTGATCAAGCCTTATCAAAAGCAAAGGTATATGTAAATGGAGTGTACTCAGAAATACTCCACAGGGAGCTACAGAAAAATATGTCAAAAAGAAAAATTATAACCAAAATATGGTACCCTGTAATCAAGCTTGGACCTGTTGACAAAAAGCTTTGAGAAAAGAGAAAAAACATTATAGGAGCAAAAATCATGCTCAAAAAACGAGGGGTGTAAAGTCCTAAATATATTGGAGTAAACCGGAGCAGATGTAGGCTACAGGGCGATGCCACTATAGGAAAGGAAAATATAAACAAACCATACTATAGATAAAGGATAAAGCTTACCAGATTGCTATAGAAGTAGGACACCAGGAAAGACAGCGCAGTGTAGAAAAGGCATATATGCCACCTGGAAATGTGTTGTATAATGGATACGATGTGTGACTGTTTCTCCTCCTTTCACTTCGGTTATGCCTCTCTGACAGGATATTTAAACCTCTGGGTCTATCCATTATACAGAGCATTTCATATGTTGGTTATAATTTTTCTTTTTTAATTTTTCTTTTGATTTTTGATTTTTCTGACATTTTTTTCTTTAGCTCCCTGTGGAGTATTTCAGAGTACACTCCATTTACATATACCTCAGCTTTTGATGAGGCTTGATCACTACACTACACCTCCCTATATTATTGAATGTTATATTGCACTGTGATTTCGGCATATGCTACAAAGAAATGATTTATTGCCTGTTTTTCCTGTATGATGTATTGGATTTCTATCCTCCCTTTTTTTCTGTACATTTATTTTGTTTTTTATGCATTAGAGTCTGATGAAGGTCGT
This sequence comes from Phyllobates terribilis, assembly GCF_046119375.1. Classification (NCBI taxonomy): domain Eukaryota; kingdom Metazoa; phylum Chordata; class Amphibia; order Anura; family Dendrobatidae; genus Phyllobates; species Phyllobates terribilis. The sequence goes on along the minus strand of NW_027362763.1, from coordinate 380,521,148 downwards.
GGCAGAACGACCGAAACGTCACATGTTGTGGATTGCATTTCATGAATTTCTAATGGAACTTTAATTGTTTGATTAAAAATCATATTTCATACTATTGAATAAGTGCCAAATTCTATATTCGTAGTCTTTTACACAAGACCTGAAAATACCTCCGCTGGCTGTGCCACATCATATGATGCTAGAGCTGCAGTGCTTTATGTGGAAGCTCTCACAGCCACGTAAAACATCATCACTGTGCTCTCTGATGCTTCAGAAATGTGCATGGTGTGTGGTGCTGTGCATTTTTTTGCAAGGTGTCTAATTTGCTGGGATCTGAAAATTTCAGGAAATTTGATTCGTACTTAATCATCTTCAGAACAATCCACTCATCTCTATTCTAAACACCTTAACACCATAAGGACCAAGTCTAATTTGGTCTTAATGTCCACAAATATTTTTATCATTTTTTTTTTTTCATCAACATAGTTGTATGAGGGCCTTGCAATCACCCCCTCCATCAACTAATAGATTGTGAGTGGTTGTCTCATCAGTATTTTGAACCTGTGTTGCCACCATCTTTATTGTATGGGTTTGCTGCATCCTGGTAGTGCATTAGTTCTGAGACCTAAGCAGGTAAACACTGTTGCCATTTTTTGCTGTGTTTTTTCTTGAATCTTGGGGGAATTTTAATTCCTGTTATTGTAGCTAGTAGATACGCTTCTAGTTTTGCAAACATAATCACAATAAATACATTTTGTTATACACATCTTAAAAGGGAATATATAAGCTATAGTATTTTTAATTATTAAAACTAGGTAAGGGTACATATTTTTTCCTATCATTTATATTTTTTGATGGTAGATTTCTTTCATTTTTTTCCTGTACAATATTATATCGGGCCTGGCATTTTGCCTAACCAACAGTTAAAGGAATTTAGAGATAATACATTGCAGCAGCAACCTGGACTATAGAAAACAATACACACGCTCTGACTCATTGACTTCTATAGGACATTATGAATGGAGAAAAGCAGCAGAGCTAGTATGTCATGAAGTATCTCCTGGCTGGTGGTGCAAACTGTTAGAATTGTTATGATGCTGGGTCTAATCCAGTAGCTCAATGTGAAGAAACGGCACCAGGGGGGCCCCGCAGAATCTCGCTGTCGCTGCTTCTTCTGGTGGATCCACACCCTGCCACCCGCCTGATGTCACACTACGCCAGACGGAGAACGTGATACAGATTTACCCTTTGCACCAACGTGACGTTATGCACCCCCTCAAGGAAGTGTAAGGTCAGATTGGCACAGTTCTACACCATCACCTCCTGTCCACACGGGTACAGAGAGGCATCAGGGGGTGGGACAATGTGGTCCACTCAGACACTGACATGGCCCCACACTCTCCCATACTCCTGACAGGCTGAGAGGCTCTTTCACTACTCCAGTGAAGCACAGCTTTGTCGGCCTGGATAGAGCTGCCACCAGTCTCCATTTGACATAACAGACTTACAGTACAGACCAAAAGTTTGGACACACCTTCTCATTTAAAGATTTTTCAGTATTTTCATGACTTTGAAAATTGTACATTCACACTGAAGGCATCAAAACTATGAATTAACACATGTGGAATTATATACTTAACAAAAAAGTGTGAAACAACTGAAAATATGTCTTATATTCTAGGTTCTACAAAGTAGCCACCTTTTGCTTTGATGACTGCTTTGCACACTCTTGGCATTCTCTTGATGAGCTTCAAGAGGTAGTCATCGGAAATGGTTTTCACTTCACAGGTGTGCCCTGTCAGGTTTAATAAGTGGGATTTCTTGCCTTATATATGGGGTTGGGACCATCAGTTGTGTTGTGCTGAAGTCAGGCGGATACACAGCTGATGGTCCTACTGAGTAGACTGTTAGAATTTGTATTATGGCAAGAAAAAAGCAGCTAAGTAAAGAAAAGCAAGTGGCCATCATTACTTTAACAAATGAAGGTCAGTCAGTCCGAAAAATTGGGCAAACTTTGAATGTGTCCCCAAGTGCACTTGCAAAAACCATCAAGCGCTACAAAGAAACTGGCTCACATGAGGACCACCCCCGGAAAGGAAGACCAAGAGTCACCTCTGCTTCTGAGGATAAGTTTATCCGAGTTACCAGCTTCAGAAATCGCAGGTTAACAGAAGCTCAGATTAGAGACCAGGTCAATGCCACACAGAGTTCCAGCTGCAGACACATCTCTACAACAACTGTTAAGAGGAGACTTTGTGCAGCAGGCTTTCATGGTAAAATAGCTGCTAGGAAACCACTGATAAGGACAGGCAACAAGCAGAAGAGACTTGTTTGGGCTAAAGAACACAAGGAATGGACATTAGACCAGTGGAAATCTGTGCTTTGGTCTGATGCGTCCAAATTTGAGATCTTTGGTTCCAACCACCGTGTCTTTGTGCGACGCAGAAAAGGTGAACGAATGGACTCTACATGCCTGGTTCCCACCGTGAAGCATGGAGGAGGAGGTGTGATGGTGTGGGGGTGCTTTGTTGGTGACACTTTTGCAGATTTATACAAAATTGAAGGCATACTGAACCAGGATGGCTAACACAGCATCTTGCAGCGGCATGCTATTCCATCCGGTTTGCGTTTAGTTGGACCATCATTTATTTTTCAACAGGACAATGACCCCAAACACACCTCCAGGCTGTGTAAGGGCTATTTGACCAAGAAGGAGAGTGATGGGGTGCTACGCCAGATGACCTGGCCTCCAGTCACCAGACCTGAACCCAATCGAGATGGTTTGGGGTGAGCTGGACCGCAGAGTGAAGGCAAAAGGGCCAACAAGTGCTAAGCATCTCTGGGAACTCCTTCAAGATTGTTGGAAGACCATTTCCGGTGACTACCTCTTGAAGCTCATCAAGAGAATGCCAAGAGTGTGCAAAGCAGTCATCAAAGCAAAAGGTGGCTACTTTGAAGAACCTAGAATATAAGACATATTTTCAGTTGTTTCACACTTTTTTGTTAAGTATATAATTCCACATGTGTTAATTCATAGTTTTGATGCCTTCAGTGTGAATGTTCAATTTTCATAGTCATGAAAATACAGAAAAATCTTTGAATGAGAAGGTGTGTCCAAACTCTTGGTCTGTGCCGTGTATATATATATATATATATATATATATATATATATATATGTTGTGGAATACCTATACTAACCATAAACAAGCAAATCTCTCCCTGATGCAGCAGCACCTCTAATTACTCTGCCTGGTTCCGGAGTAGACTGTGAAGAGCATGGCAGCGCCTGGTCTTATATACACCTGATGACGCTGTGTGGCCAGCCAATCACTGTAATGCCCACAACCAACGTGGGAACAGCATTACAGTGCATGACAGGCAATCCCTGCATGTATATATAATTCTACATGTGTTAATTCATAGTTTTTATGCCTTCAGTGTGAATGTACAATTTTCATAGTCATGAAAATACAGAAAAATCTTTAAATGAGAAGGTGTGGCCAAACTTTTGATCACTACTGTATATAGGGTTAGAAACCAGCCCAGTAGCACGTCGTTGGACCAAACAACAGACGTGAGGTTCGTGGTTCGAGATAAAAGACCAGCCTAAGATTAAATTATATATTTAATCACCATAAGGGCTCACTAAACAATCTACTATATACATCAGGGTTATATATACAGTGGTCAGAGTTACAAATACAACAGCATGGTACATCAAGCATAACAGATCTTAAAGTCAATTACCGATTAGATAGAAAGCATTTCTCGGTGGTTGGGCGACCAGATGGAGAAGAATGTGAGCCCTGCTTGGTTGCTGGACTTGTCCCTCATGTCTGCATGTCACGAGCTTCCCCAGGGAAAATGATAATAGGCTTTTGCTACACAGACCTTCCAACTCTCTGGGAACTCCCACTACCTGCCCCCTGTTCAGCCCAAGTCTCCACCTCCTGTTCCTTCCTGGCTAAGAGACTCCCAGAACTAACGTGGCCCTTACCTCCTTACTGGATGGTCCCAGGGAACCGGTTCTGGTGTCAACGGACCTGGCTGGGCCCCTGCTATGTGTGGGTACCAAACACAGCAGTTGTAGGAGGTTCCAAAAGGCTGAGACGTGTATCTCCTCATCCCTACACGCTAGAGTGGGCTAGGATGCAGCCTGGCATTCGCTATCTTCCCCTAAGCTCATTTTGTGAAGAGCTGGGACATATAGTTTTTCTACAGCTCGGTATAGAAATATAGTACCTTACACAACAGAGCACATGTTGCTGAACAAAGGAAAGGATCACAGCAGGGGGCTTGCCTGTCAAGTTGCAGAGGGACACTCACACTGAAGCCCTCCTCCCCTCTCTCTTACAGCTGGGAGTCGGGTTACGCTGTGCCTGGAGACCTGACAACCATGTGATTATTCTAGAATATTCTTCACAGTCAGTACTCAAGCAAGGGAAATCCTATCAATCAATATAGTAATAGCAGCAAAAATAGATATAAGTAGGAGTTAAAACCTAACTTTTAATTTCTATTAATTAAAAACAGGGGGAAACACATAATAGACAATACATCCCAGAGCAAATCTGATAAGGTGCTCAAATTATAAACAGTGCACAAAGGTAAAAATGGTTTAGTCTCATCCCTTAAAAGTCCAGAGCAAGCCGTCCATAGTCACAGGAGAAGATGGCATAAAACACTGCAATACTACCCTGTTGTACTCCGTGTGAGTCTCCCATCCTGACAAGGACAGTCCCCAAGTATGGTCCTGTCCTATAAATTGTCCCTTATTCCTCCCAGCGCGTTTCATCCACTGGACGATATTTACGGTTCCTGCAAGATTTCAGGGAGAATAAAATCTATCAGGCTGTCAGCGACTGGTCAGAGCGGTTTGAACAAGATATGGATGTATCTTCAACAGACATGGAACATTCAGACACTGACACACATAATAGATCGATCAGAGGGCATCAAAGGGGCAGATCCAGGGGGGCTGAAGGGGAGCAAGAAAAACTATTTTTAAGCCAGAAGCTACCCATTACTGACCCACAGTCCACCAAACGGGGCCGTTTTACAATCACAAATTGTTAATTTATCAAATAGACCCCTTAATTCAACTGAGATATCTGTCCCTAATAAAGGACTTTACTTTGTACCCACAAGTGATTTTTCTACCTTTAATTGGATTAAAGACATTAACCTTTTTGTTTGGAACTTTAAGTGGCATAACCATTTTGCCCAATAGGATAAGAAAACTTGCTCGGAATTGAACATACCTTTGGAAATTCTCCCTGATGTAAGATTTTTGGCCGATTAGGATAGACCTCTAGTACAAGATAGAATGGTTGCACCATTAGTTTTTTAAAAAAATCCCAGCACCAAGATACCTCCACCTACTGTGGACTTGACATTTATTGATTTCTTTCTTAATTTTGTCACTAAGGAAATTCTCAAATCTGTGAGTACCTTTAACACCTATAACCTGTCAAAACACCAGATGATAGCACTATATAATTTCTAAAAGGACTCAATTATAGTGATAAAGTCTTCAGACAAGGGTGGCAATATAGTCATCCTTAATACTGATCAATATCGGGATATGTGCTTGACAATATTGAATGATCGAAGCGCATATATCACTCTTTCCCAGAATCCAATCCCATCACTTCTGGATGGACCATCTTCAATTTTGCAGACAGTAAGGGGAGAGGGTCTCATTGGAACTGATGAATTTTAATTTGTGTTACCAAAACATTCGGTGATGGCCACCTTTTATGCTCTTCCAAAAACACATAAGGGCTTATCACCTATCAAGGATACACCAATAGTCTCAGGAAGTTATAGTATTTGCCATAAAATAGGTACCTACCTGGACAAGGTTTTGAGACCCTTTGTCCTTTCCCTACCTTCATACACGAGGGACATAATGGACCTTTTGAACCGGCTAGAAGGCATACAGGTGAATCAGGACACATTTCTTGCAAGCATTGACGTTGAGGCAATCTACTCCTCGATACGCCACTCAAAAGGTATTGAGGCGGTCAAATATTACCTGTTGACCAGAGGCACTCAATATTATTCACACAATGAGTTCATTATAGAACTCTTCATCTTTTAGCTGAATAGAAATGTATTTTCCTTTGATTGTAGGATATCTCAGGGGCACAGCGATGGAAAGCCCTTGTGCTCCCACTTATGCTAATTTGCTCCTGGGCTGGTGGGAGGATACATGTATCTTCACTGAAGATAATGAACACCTGACTGGGCATATAGAGATGTGGGCAAGATATATTGATGAATTTTTTGTCATATGGATGGGCCCCAAAGATGCCTTTGAATCCTTTGTTGTGACCCTATAGGCCTGCGGTTCACTTATGAGGTCTCGATGTGACCATTACTAAGAGTCCTGATGTAAGACTCAAGACTTTGGTCTACTGAAACCAACTTAAACGGGTATTCCCAACTCCAAGATCCTATCCCAATATGTAGTAGGTGTAATAATAATAATTAATAATAATTTTAGCAAATATCTCCAATTAGAAATTTAGTATGATTTTTTTAACTCGCTATGTGTCTTTCCTCATGTGCAGGCATTTGTAGGACCTTAGGTATCACGGTTACAACCACTAGCAACTAGCTAACTAACTGTCACTATATCAGTGGTCATAACCATGGATACCTAAGGTACTGAAAAGCCTGCACATGAAGAAAGAGACAGCGAATCAGAAAAACTATACTACATTTCCAGTTGGAGGTATTTGCTGATATCATTATTATTATACCAACTGCATTTTGGGATACAATCTTGGAGATAGAAATATCCCTTTAAGAAAATGCCCTGTTACTTTGGGACAGCCACCATCCCTATCCACTGAGGAATAGGTATCCCAAAAGGGCAATACCTACGACTCAGACGTAATTGTTCTGATGATGTTACCTTTATTCAACAAGCCAAGGACCTTCGTGGAACGTTCTTAGATAGAGGTTATTCAGACTTTGTCCTTAGAAAGGCATACCAACACTCATTGAAACAGACAAGACAAGAACTCCTTTTACCCAAAAGAAGGTTGACACAGGACAACACTGTCCGGTTTATTGCAAATTATAACAATGGGGCAAACCATTTTACAGAGATACTACAGAAACACTGGGCCATCCTCAAGATAGATAAAGACATTGGCAATCAGGTGGGAAATGGACCCTCTGTCACCTTCCATAGAACATCATCTACAGGTGACAGGGTTGTACACAGCCATTTTGCTCCTTGACCCTCTCTACATAGGTTGGGCACATGGCTTCCCATTAGACCCAAGGGTTGCCAAAGATGTGGTGGCTGTGTAGTCTGCCCCTTCATTGAGGTGGCCAAGTCTTTTTTTGGCCAAGTTGTTGGCAAACAATTCTCCATTAGAGAATTCATTTTTAGCAAATCTAAAGGAATGATTTACAAAGCCACTTGCGAGTGCGGGAAAGAGTATATTGGTAAGACTATATGAGAACTGAGATGGTGAGCACCTGGGCAATATTCGCAATAAAATGGAAACACCAATTGCATGTCATGTCAACTGTGAACATGGGGGTAACCCGGGTGTCCTAAAATTTATTGCCATTGAGGTAGTAAGTCCACCCAAGAGGGGGTTGGCGACTTTAACAAACTGCTTCTACAGATTGAAACAAAGTGGATCTTCCGGTTGCAAACAATGAACCCCAATGGTTTAAATGAACTACTGAAATATAGTTCTTTTCTGTGATTTTTATTAATCATCCCTTTTTTGAGACACTTTCATATTTCCTGTCAATTGAAATCAATATTTCTTACATTCCATATGTTTCTATCACTTAAATGGAATGTTCAGTTAACTGTCTCTTTCCCATCTATGCCTAAGCACTTGGTCACTACCAATAACCTTTGGCTCATATAGAATTTTAATCAATGGGTGGCCAGTACACTGTATTTACTTGTTCTCAAAAATAATGAGTCTCGCCCCACTTTAGGACTCTAAAGACTCTAGGGGAAACTCATTCTTTCAACTAGGGCTTTGGATGAGCCCTGTTCTTGGATTGTGGACATATGGTTTCACCTATGTGACCACTATTGACGAGTCTCTCATCAGGAATGTAACTGTCCTGTTACTGTGGTCTGACAACCCGCAACAAGGGGCTCCTACTCGGTCCCTAATACTGGGAGCGCCCTATCTATCCCTGTTCCCCAGGTTACTTCAGATGGTGAAGATGCTGGGGCCACGTACCTTGCTGTTCTGCTGAATCAGCCCTTATCTGTCCATTCCCCTACACAGGGAAGTGGGGAGGAATAGTGTATTTACACTGTGTTCAGAATTAGTAGGCAAGTTGTATTTTAGAGGATTATTTCTATTATTGATCAACAACTATGTTCTCAATCAACCCAAAAGTCTCATAAATATCCAAGCTCAATATTTTTGGAAGTTGGCGTGTTTTTTTTTTTATATTTGGCTATCTTAGGAGGATATCTGTTTGTGCAGGTAACTATTACTGTGCAGAATTATTAGGCAACTTAATAAAAACCAAATATAATCCCATCTCACTTGTTTATTTTCACCAGGTAAACCAATATCAGTGCACAAAATAAACATTTCTGACATGCAAAAACAACCCCCCAAAAAATTAGTGATCAATATAGCCACCTTTCTTTATGATGACACTCAACAGCCTTCCATCCATAGATTCTGTCAGTTGCTTGATCTGTTTTCGATCAACATTGCGTGCAGCAGACTCCACAGCCTCCCAGACACTGTTCAGAGAGGTGTACTGCTTTCCCTCCCTGTAGATCTCACATTTTATGATGGACCACAGGTTCTCTATGGGGTTCAGATCAGGTGAACAAGGGGGCCATGTCATTATTTTTTCTTCTTTTAGACCTTTACTGGCCAGCCACGCTGTGGAGTAGTTGGATGCATGTGATGGAGCATTGTCCTGCATGAAAATCATGTTTTTATTGAACGATACCGTCTTCTTCCTGTACCACTGCTTGAAGAAGTTGTCTTCCAGAAACTGCAGTAGGTCTGGGAGTTGAGCTTCACTCCATCCTCAACCCGAAAAGGTCCCACAAGTTCATCTTTGATGATACCAGTCCATACCAGTACCCCAGCTCCACCATGCTGGCGTCTGAGTCAGAGTGGAGCTCTCTGCTCTTTACTGATCCAGCCTCTGGCCCATCCATCTGGCCCATCAAGAGTCACTCTCCTTTCATCAGTCCATAAAACCTTTGAAAAATCAGTCTTAAGATATTTCTTGGCCCATTCTTGACGTTTTATCTTATGATTCTTGTTCAAAGGTGGTCGTTTTTCAGCCTTCCTTACCTTGGCCATGTCCCTGAGTATCACACACCTTGTGATTTTTGATACTCCAGTAACGTTGCAGCTCTAAAATATGGCAAAACTGGTGGCGAATGGCATCTTGGCAGCTTCACGCTTGATTTTCCTCAATTCATGGGCAGTTATTTTGCGCCTTTTTTGGCCAACACGCTTCTTGCGACCCTGTTGGCTATTTGCCATGAAATGCTTGATTGTTTGGTGATGACGCTTCAAAAGTTTGGAAATTTCAAGACTGCTGCATCCCTCTGCAAGACATCTCACAATTTTGGACTTTTCAGAGCCCGTCAGATCTCTCTTCTGACCCATTTTGCCAAAGGAAAGGAAGTTGCCTAATAATTAAGCACACCTTATATAGGGTGTTGATGTCATTAGTCAACACCCCTCCTCATTACAGAGTTGCACATCACCAGATTTACTTAATTGGTAGTTGGCTCTCAAGCCTATGCATCTTGGAGTAGGACAACATGTATAAAAAGTATCATGTGATCAAAATACTAATTTCCCTAATAATTCTGCACACAGTGTATATACACAAACCTGCCAACAAGGAAGGAAAAACTGGGACAAATGAAAATAGCAAATACACAAAATATGCACTCACAGACAATAGTGGGAAACACTGAAGGGATTAAGAAGGTAAATAAAAATAGAAGAGGATGGGACTATGCACATAACCAAAACTCTAAGCAACAGTCACAGAAAAACTCTCCTTAAATGCCTCTACTGAACACCAACACCTCCACTCGTCACCAGGCAGTACAAGACATAACACTGGCAATGCAGATTGCCAGAGCAGAGACTATATAGGAGAGGGGAGTGGCTGATGCTGCACAGGTGAGAACTTCCAAATTGTAGCTACAGAGATTCAATGCTGAGCAGATTAACTCCTGCATTGCTGAAAGAAACTAGCACCATTTAATATGAGGGAGTAGTGCTTCTATCAATGTAGGAGTATGTGAACTCAGACGCTGCGGTCTTTTGACTTCTCTCTGTTGCGGTAAACCCGTGACAATAAAGTTTATTGGGAGGATGCCTATATGATTAACTCATGTATTATTTTGCGGCCCATTCTAGCACCATGATATCCATGTCTTTAACTTTATTGATTTAGATTCTTACATGAGTCATAGGAAGTCGTTTCTCCTATACAAGAGTATCTCTTGAATCGATATGGTCATCTCTGCCATTGTGCGCTTTTTTCTGTTTCAACCTTTATCATATTTGCTAAGAGGTATGTTTGATGTGACTTACTTGTTGATTTTTAGTCCGCATAAGACACACTTTTTTCCTTAGATTTTTGGAGCTGATCTCTTGCGTGACGGAGGATCTCCATCTATTCACTCTGCTCCTATGTGATCTCCTGCTATGTACCCTCTGTCCTTCAAGTGATGTATTGGATATGATCATTATGAGACATAGTTACCTTAAGAAAAGTTGATACCATTGGGTGAATCGTGTTTTATTATACCTTTGCAGTTATATTGTTGATACCGCTTTAAGGCAGCTACCGGACATATAGTTGATGGGAGGTATATGTCACAGAGATGGTTGTCATCTGTGATGCAATCCTAGAATGTTGCTCTAGTGCACGTAAGCACTAAGAGGATTGTTTAGTGCATCCGGGACCAGGTTTTATGAGCAACTTGAGAGACAGACTGGTCTTGCTGCCCACATACCACACCTCTGGATGTGGTTAAGACAATAAAATGGAGTCCTTTCTAAGCACATGGTCTGTGTATGGAGGGAGAAGGCCTCATGTGTGCTGTTTCTTCAGATTGAGCCAGTGTTCTGGACGCTATCCAGCTTGTGTGACCACAGGACTGGCTAACCAGAGACTTTGCCTAAAGGACTGTTTACTTTGCTTTGCCTGCACTAAAGGCTGTTTGTTTTTCTTTTGATTATTTGTTGGTTTATGAGGTAATAATCCGGCATGGACATTTAAATGAAAACGCTTCCTGTTTGCCTCCCGACGCACCCAAGTGAGTAGAAACCCTACACTGCCCATATTCTGCTGAGCACGCCTCTTTATCCCTTGAATAACTTGCGGGCTGTATTAGAGCACCATGTCAATATGCAGAAACCAGAACCCATCGGCTGGGGATCTGTATGGATAGTATATATCTTTAAACCTCTCATAGGGATTGCCAGTGTCTTAATTCACTCGCATGCATTGCGTGACGTTCAACTCGAATGCATGTGTTTATATGTTGCTATGGCAAGAATGGGAGGAGCCCTCAATGTTAATACAGGGGTTTTCCTTGATTTCTCTATGCATGTCATGGGACACACCACTCCACTGATGTGGTTGATAACGCCCATGGTGTTTGGGTGACACCCTGCGCTACATCGTGAATCCGGCTGCAGTGAACATCATTTTGAAGGTTTGTATAAGCTCAGATCTTTCTAGATTTATTGTTGTGTAAATTAAATAATTTTTCATCAAAACCTTTAGGCTTTTGTTAAAAAGCTGAAGATGAAGACAAATTTCACCTTTCAGCATGACAATGACCCTAAGCATACTCCAAATCAACAAAAGAATGTCTTTGCCAGAAGAAAATCAAAGTTTTGGAATTCTCGAGCCAGAGTCCAGACCTAAATCTAATTCAAAATCTGTGGGTTGACCTAAAGAGGGCTGTATACAGGAGATGCCCTCGCAATCTGACAGATATCTTAGTGCTACCACAAGGAAGAGTGGCCAAAGATTGCCAATTCTAGATTTGTCATGCTGATAGACTCCTATCCAAAAAGACTGAATGTCATAAATTCAAAAGGTACTTCAACAAAGTATTTGTTTATGAGCTAGAACCACCACACTGTCCCCCCTTATGAGCTATAACCACAACACTGTCTGCCCTTATTAGCTATAAATGCCACACTGTCCTTATCTTCTGTTACCTCCCATGCTGCCCCCTTTCTATACTGGGCACACTCTTCACACTGTCTCTTCATACTGTCCCTCTCATACTGTTCAATCTCTATATTGTGCCCCCTCCCTCACATTTTCACCCCTCTGCATACTTTCCCACATACTGTACCCTCACACTGCACCCCCACACTATCCCCTCTCTATACTGTGCCCCATACTGTCTCCTCAAACAGTGTTCCCCCATACTGCCTAGTCTCAATACTGTGCCCCTCCTCACACTTTTCCCCCTCTGCATACTGCGCCCTCCATAAATTCACAGAAAAATCACCTAAAAAAATCATAATATTTATTAGATATGCCTTAAAGTGTTCAAACACACAAAAAGGTTGATTTTTTTTGTTACATTTTTGGATAGCTCTGTCAAATGTTTCCAGTTGTCTGTGATGCACATTTACTCTCCATAATGTCTACCTGCGCTGACGCTTTTTATACTGTCCCTCATATTTTCCCCTCACTTTGTGTTCTTCCCACACTGCACAGTCTCCATTCTGTCCCTCTTCTCACACTTTTTCACCCCTTACCAAACCCTCACACTATTCCCTACCCCCAATATAACTTCACTGCTTCGTCTGCTCTATTGGAGTGTTTATCTTCCTGCCATCTTCCCCTCTTCTGTGGCCCTGCAGTAACATCAGCAGCATGATCAGATGGCCTTATGACATTGCTGCACATCACTTTGACCGTAAAAGTGTTGGCCATCAGAGCTTCAATTGTATTCACATCTGAAATGTGCAAAATACAATTGATAATAGAGGACCAGCCTTTTATATGTTCTCTGATATTCTTGGAAAAATGTAATTTTCACATCCCAGCATCCCAGCCTTTGAAACATCTGTTGGTCAAAATGCTCCCCACACCCCTAGATGAACTCCTTAAGAGATGTAATTTCAAAAATTAGGTTACTTTTTGGGGTCTCTGCTGTTTAAGCTCTGCTAATGTGATATGGTATTCGCAATTTATTTCTGCTAAAATTGCACTCAAAAGTCAAATAGTGCTCTTTTCCTTCCAGTCATGTCCCCACACAGTAGTTTACATCCACATATAAGGTACGAGCATATTCTGGAGAAATTGCATAATGGATTGTGGTGTATGTTTTCTCCATTTACGCTTTTTAAAATTAAAAATTGGGGGCAACGTTTCAGAGAAAACATAGTTTGAAAAGGCAGCCTATGACTAGTCCCATTCATTTCACAGCCATCTTCTCTCCAACCCGCTCTATTTGATTGACAGGCCTCTCCCACAGGATATGTCCCTGGCACGGATTATTTAGAATCTATTGTTTTACATTATATTTAATAAGAAAACAGTATTTTATTATTTGATTATACAATATTTTTCTCTCTAAAGATTATTACTCAAACAGTTACATATTTACTTCTGGAATATTTGATGGGTGGAAAAATTGGAAATGTTACATGTGTCTGATGGAACAATAATAAACTTTGCTCATATGTAATAACAAATTCCAAAATGATGACCATAGATATGATTCCTTACAAATGGAATCCCTATGATGTAAAGAACATATCACAAGTGTTATGTTTGTAAAATTAAATGCACCAACTAAAAAGGCAGTAAACACATCTTAAATTATTTCTCACATTTTTTTTTTCTTTTGTAACAAAATTCCACATTCTGCATTTCCACAATATGACTTATATGTAGTGATGAGCGAACATGCTCGCCACTACTCGGTACTCGCCCGAGCATCATGGTGCTCGACAAGGTCGGCGCTCGGCGAGCATTTCCGGGTTGCTCAGGCCCCTCCCTGCATGTTTGGCGCTCTTTAGAGAGCCAATGAACATGCAGGGATTTCCTGCCACTCACTGTAATGTCGTAGCCATGTTGGTTGTGGGCATTACAGTGATTGGCTGGCCGTACAGCGTCATCAGGTCTATATCAGACCTGGCACCGCCATGCTCGTCACAGTCACTCCGGATAAGACAGTGTAAGGAGAGCTGCTGCTGTGTCAGGGAGAGATTTAATTGTGTATTAGATAGTGTAAGGAGAAAAACCGTACAGTACACATATCCATCTTAACAAACAGTCCTTTTGAGGACTAACTAATCCATCTGCAGAGATATCAGGCAGGCAGTGTAAATAGGAATAATCAAAAGATCCCACCAGATGTTCTATTTGCTCCTGGTGGTAATTAGAAGTGACACAAATTAGTTTAAAAATAGTTTTTTATTTGAAAATATTTTTAAAATTATTAAATTAAAAATACAGAAAAAAGGGTGCAGGAAAAAAGGTACAGGAGCTATAAATCACAGAATGTAAAAGCGACAATTTGTAAATATCAACAATTAAAGTCCTGATTCGTAATAAATATGTATTTACCTAGACCTCCATTTGCACATTGCCCTTTAGCTTGAATTACTAATGCACAGTGCCCTAGACGCTATTAAGATGCTGTTTTATTGCTAGTACTCCATGACCAGATACTATTTTGAAGCTCTAAGGCCATAAATTAAATCAGGGAGGTTGAATTTCATACAAATTAAGGTGCTAGTGCAATTGTAAAACAATATTAATCAATATACCTTATTGCATACTGCCCTATAGCCTCCAAATATAGTATACTTTCCCCAAGATTTCCGTCCTTTGTAACAATAGGACCTTAATGAGGAGTCATATTATTTGGGCTCACAGGTGCATAAAACAATATAAATATAAAGGTCAAGCTGCATATCAAAACCTACAGGTTAACAACTCAGGCATGAAAGTCCTACTTAAATATTCCAAACATAATTAGAATCCAAGTTGTCATTTACCTAATACAAATCGCTTATGCTGTCGGTGTGGGAGCCCCTACACTCAGCCCCAGGGTATATAACAGACTGCAGTGCACATAGGACAAGAGGCTCCATTCCAGTTCTGCCTTCTGCTGCTGTTATATTTCTAGAAACAGGCCCAGGTCTCAGGGGAAAGGAATATTTTTTTATGCATTTTAATCCTCATAATTTGCTTAAAAAGCAGTCCAGAGAACACGGTTTTTCTGCGCCATTTGCTTGTTGGCACTGCAGAATACAGCCAGGTCCTTTCCATATTAGAGCGCTAAAAATCCAGCTATTTAAAACCGTGTTTTCTCCGTCACACGGATCACATATATACGTTTTCAGAAAATACTGCCATTTTTGGCCTCCATTAAAAATTTCTTTTAGTGTGTCATTGAAGTAATTGACACCAGATTGCTGTTCAAAATAGTTACCTACAGGTCAGGTATTTAAAACTCTGTTTTCTCTGTCACACGGATCACATATACATTGTCAGAAAATACTGCCATTTCTGGTCTCCATTAAAAATTTCCTTTAGTGTGTCATTGAAGCAATTCACCGCAGTTTGCTGTTCAAACTACTTATCTACAGGCCAGGTATTTAAAACTCTGTTTTCTCCTTCACATGGATCACATATATGCTTTCAGAAAATACTGCCATTTCTGGCCTCCATTAAAAAAAATTTTCAGTGTGTCAGTGAAGCAATTCACAGCAGTTTGCTGTTCAAACTACTTACCTACAGGCCAGGTATTTAAAACTGTGTTTTCTCCGTCACACGGCTCACATATACGTTGTCAGAAAATACTGCCATTTCTGGCTTCCATTAAAAATTTATTTCAGTGTGTCAGCAAAGTTTTTGACAATGGTTTGCTGTTCAAAACAGTTACCTACAGGCCAGGTAGTTAAAACAGTGTTTTCTCTGTCACACAGATTACATATACGTTTTCACAAAATACTGCCATTTCTGGCCTCCATTAAAACATTTTTTCAGTGTGTCAGTGAAGCAATTGACACCAGATTGCTGTACAAAATAGTTACCTACAGGCCAGGCATTTAAAACTGTGTTTTCTCCATCAAACGGCTCACATATAAGTTCACTCCAAACTCAGTCATTTGTAGTGAGCGTGGAAGATACTGTCCTCCATTTAAAATGGGCAAGGCACGTGGCAAGGGACGGGGAAATGGACATGATGGTAATGGTGCATGCAGAGGCCGAGGACAAGGCCGTGGGCAAGCCAAAATTGTGCAACAACAAACACCCACATCTTCTCACCTGACCTTCTTGTCCCAACCCTGACCCCTCTTCCTCCCACCATGCCGAGTACCAAGTGACAACTGATCCCACACTTGGACACTCTGAAGAGCTGTTAACTTTTCCATTTATAGATTCGGGCCTCTCATTGGGTCCACTTGAAGTGGGGCAAGAGGAGATCGTGTGTAGCGATGCCCAAATATTTGAGCAGCCAAGGTCACACAAAGGTGATGGTGGGAAAGTGTCACAAGAGGTGGACGATGATGGGACACAATTGCCAGAAAGTCAGGAGGAGGAACAGGGTGCAGAAGTGGAAGACGAGGTGGTGGACAATATAGTAAATGACCCAACCTGGCAGGAGAACATGCAGAGCGAGGACAGCAGCACACAGGGGGAGGGAGGCAGAGCACCCCAACAGGCAGGAAGAAGCAGTGTGGTGGCCGCAAACAGAAGGCAGGCAACCTTTCCCCGTAACACCAACACGAAGGAAGTTGCCAGTACAACTGTTAGGTCTTCCCGAGTCTGGTTGTTTTTTAAAGGCTCTGCCGATAACCCCAAAAAGGCCATTTGCACCACCTGCCAGGCCATCATCAGCAGGGGTGGCAAAACAACTAGCCTGACCACCACCAGCATGATCAGGCACATGGCAGCAAAGCACCTGACTTTGTGGGCTGAACCCCAGGGTCCAGGAACAGTGTCTGCGGGTGGCACCATTACTTCTTCTGCTGTTGTGGATGCAAGCCAATCCCCTGTCCATGGTGCATGCGAAGATGCCTCCTGCCCTGCACCTGTCGTTGCACACTCTCAAGTAGCAGCATCAGGAATCACGTCCACGTCCTTGTTCCAGCGCAGCGTTCAGTTGTCCATACCCCAGTCCATAGAACACAAGCGCAAATATGCAGCCAACTCCCCACAGGCCACACTACTAAATTCTCACATTTCACACCTGCTTGCGCTCAAAATGTTGACTTTTAGGCTCGTGGAGACGGAAGCATTCCGCAACCTGATGGTGGCGGCTGTCCCTCGGTACTCAGTCCCCAGCCGCCACTATTTCTTCCGATGTGCCGTCCCCGCATTACACAAGCACGTGTCCCAAAACATTAGCCGTGTTCTCAACAACGTAGATACCGGCAAAGTCCACGTAACCACGGACACGTGGACAAGTGCTTGTGGGCAGGGACGGTACATCTCGCTGACGGCACATTGGGTTAACATAGTGGAAGCCGGGACACAGTCGGACCTTGGGACGGAACATGTCCTCCTGACGCCAAGGATTGCGGGCCCTAGGTCAATCAGGGTTGCCCCCACGGTCTACAGCTCCTGTACCTCATCCTCCTCAGCCTCCTCCTCCTCTTCAGCCTCCATCTCCGAAATGACCACATCAGGCACAAGCTGGTAGCACTGCAGCACTGCCTCGGCCAAGCGGCAACAGGCTGTGCTGAAGCTAATATGCTTAGGTGAAAAACGCACAATGCTGAAGAGTTGTGGACAGCTCAGAAAGAGCAGGCAGATCTGTGGCTCACACCGCTGAACCTACAGCCAGGCATGGTTGTGTGTGACAATGGCCGGAACCTGGTGGTGGCTCTGAGGTGAGGCAAGCTCATACACGTACCATGCCTTGCCCATGTGCTTAACCTCATGGTTCAGCGGTTTCTCAAATCCTACCCAGAGCTCCGGATCTGCTTGTTAAAGTACACCGCCTGTGTGCCCATTTTAGAAAGTCAGCTATAGCTGTTATGATCTGCTACAAGCACTAAGGAAAGACAGGAGATCTGTCCCTACAATAGAACTAAACTGGATCCCTACGATGTAACGGGGAACCTGATCCTTCGATCAGACCCACTAAAGTCCTCAGCTAGTCTGTACGAAGACCTATAGATGCAAGGGAGGGATCCCTACAAGAACTAGGGACTGGAATAAAGTTGGACACCCCCTAGCAGAAATTGTAGCAGTAAAAGACAAACACACAACATAGAACATAGAGGTCAGAAGATCTAGCAAAACTAACAGAGAAAGGTAACAGAGCACCAAGCTAGCTCAAGAGTAGTAATTACAATGAAGTCCAGCAAGGCCAGGAGGGCGGAGCCGGATTAAATAGGCAAAAAAGGTCATGTGACCAGCAAACAAGAAAAAAACAACAGGAGAGTTCTAACAGTACCCCCTCTTCTAAGAGGATCCTCCGGATCCCCTAGGCCCGGGCTTATCAGGAAACCTCCTGTGAAACGCTCTGACAAGTCTGGAAGCAGAAACATCATCCGCCCTCACCCATGAGTTATCCTCGGGTCCGAAACCCTTCCAAGCGACGAGATACTGCAAACTCCCTCTATACTGTCTAGAATTTAGGATGCGGGAAATTTCATATTCCCCGTCCTCCGCCACCGGAGTAACAGTGGCAGAGGCGTCACCAACCGACACATCAGCTCTTTTCAACAGAGAAACATGAAACACCGGATTAATCTTCCAGGAGGTAGGAACCTCCAACCTAACAGCAGATTGGTTAACTATCTGAAGCACCTTAAAGGGCCCTACAAACTTGGGACCCAATTTTTTAGAAGGAATCCTCAATCGCAGATTCTTAGAGGACAACCAAACCATGTCACCAATAGCAAACAAAACCTCTTGCCGTTTCCTATCAAAGTACCTCTTAGATTTTTTGTTAGCCTCCTGAAGATTATCACGCACATCCGTCCAAACTCTCTCCAAATCACCGGAAAAACTCTCCTCCTCAGGCATAGCCGATACCAATTTGGAGAATGACCCAAAAGACGGATGTCTCCCAGAACAGCAAAAAAAAGGCGAACACCCAGCAGAAGAGGATGTATGGTTGTTAAGAGCAAATTCAGCAAGTGGCAGAAACTCAGACCACCCCTCTTGATTGTCTGCCACAAAACAACGCAAGAACTGCTCAACATCCTGGTTCTTTCTTTCTGTCTGGCCATTAGACTCAGGATGATATCCGGATGAAAACGACAAATGAGCTCCCAACCTGTCACAAAAGGCACGCCAAAAACGAGCCACGAACTGAGGTCCCCTATCAGAAACAATGTCAGTAGGAACGCCATGTAGTCTGACAATTTCCTTGACAAAGGCCTTAGCGAGTGTCTTAGCGCAAGGCAGTTTGATGAAGGGTGTTAGAACCTTGCTCTTAGGTTTTTTCTATTGCTGGTCACATGACCTTGTTGGCCTATTTAGTCCTGCTCCGCCCTTCTGGCTTTGCTGGACTTCATTGTATTACTACTCTTTAGCTAGCCTGTGCTCAGTATCTAACTCTGTTAGTTTGCTTGGTCTCCGGACCTCTGTGTTCTATATATTTTGTTTGTTCATCTGTCTGCTACTATTTCTGTTAGGAGGTGTCCATTTTGCTCCCAGTCCCTAGTACTTGTAGGGATTCCTTCCCCACATCTATAGGTCTCCGTACAGACTAGCTGAGGACTTTAGCAGGTCTGATCGCAGGATCAGGTTCCCTGTTACATCGTAGGGATCAAGCTGAGTTCTATCGCAGGGACAAATCTCCTCTCTTTCCTTAGCTCTGGTAGCAGAACATAACAAAGGGAACCAAGTGACACATCTTGCTAAAACGGTCCACGACCACCCAGATGACCGTGAAACCTTCAGAGGGGGGAAGGTCAGTAATAAAGTCCATAGCCAGATGTGTCCAAGGTGCACTAGGAACCTCCAGAGGGCAAAGCAACCCCGCAGCAGGAGCATGCGAAGACTTAGATCTAGCACACACAGTACATTGACGCACCCACTTAATGACTTCCTTCTGCCATCCAGGCCACCAAAAACTGCGACCCACAAGTCTCTTGGTCTCAGAAATTCCTGGATGACCTGCCAACCGAGACTCATGACACTCAACAAACAAATCTCTCCTAAAAGTACTAGGCACAAGCAACCTCCCATGGGGAGTGTTAGATGGGGCATTCTCCTGAGCATTAAGAATCTCATCCTCCAAAACGGAGTCCAAAGCAGCAATCGCAACACCTTCTTGGAAAATGCTCTCCTCCTCCTCCTCAGCACCGACCATGGGAGAAAAGTTGCGAGACAAAGCATCCGCTTTAACATTCTTGGTACCCGGGATGTAAATAACGGAAAAATTAAACCGCGAGAAAAAAAGTGCCCACCTAGCCTGACGGGCATTCAAGCGCTTGGCAGCATCAAGATAGATTAGATTTTTATGATCAGTGAAAACCTGAATGGGAAATTCAGCACCTTCCAAGAGATGACGCCAGTGTTCAAATGCGAGTTTAATAGCCAGCAATTCCCGATTACCAATATCGTAATTAAGTTCAGTCTCAGAAAATTTTTTTGAAAAAAAGGCACAGGGATGTACTCCATCCTTGCTTTCCTGAGACAACACCGCACCGACCCCCACAGAAGAAGCATCAACCTCAACCAAAAACGGCTTAGTCACATCAGGCTGCATAAGGATGGGAGCAGAGGTGAACCTCTCCTTTAGAAACACAAAAGCTTCAATGGCCTCAGAAGTCCACTGAACCGCATTAGCACCTTTCCTGGTGAGATCGGTCAGTGGTTTGACAATAATAGAAATTTTTTTTATGAATTTTCTGTAATAATTGGCGAAACTCAAAAACCTCTGTATCGATTTCAAACCAATAGGCCTAGGCCATTCCTGCACAGCTTGAACTTTAACCGGGTCCATCTCAAAACCTTCACTGGAGATAATGTAACCCAAAAAACTAATTCTCTGTACAGCGAAATCACATTTCTCTAGCTTAGCAAAAAGCGAATTGTCAATTAATAACTGTAAAACCTCACGTACGCTCCACCAATGAGACTCCAGATCAGGCGAATAAATCAGAATGTCATCCAAATACACAACCACATTTTTGCCGATCAAAGGTCTAAGGATGTCATTAATAAGATTCTGAAAAAATGCTGGAGCATTGGTAAGACCAAAAGGCATAACCAGATTCTCAAAATGACCCACAGGAGTGTTAAAAGCAGTCTTCCATTCATCACCCTCCTTCATGCGCAACAAATTGTATGCCCCCCGGAGATCAATTTTAGAGAACCACTTGGCCCCCACTAACTGGTTAAACAAATCAGGAATCAATGGCAGTGGGTAAGGATTGCGTACAGTAATTTTATTAATCTCACGAAAGTCTAGACAAGGACGTAAACCGCCATCTTTTTTTTTTTACAAAAAAAAATCCAACAGCCACAGGAGACTTGGAAGGCCTAATGTGACCGGCGGCCAAGCTTGTCTGTATGTATTCCTCCAAAGCCTTTCTCTCAGGAATAGTAAGATTAAAAAAACGACTTTTAGGAAGAGTCGCTCCAGGGACAAATTCAATGGTACAATCATAGTCTCTGTTTGGAGGCAAAATTTGTGACTCCTCCTCAGAAAAAGCTCTCCAAAAATCCTGAATAGGTACAGGTAATTCCCCTTTTTCCACCGCAGCAATACGTCCGTTACAACACTTGTCATAACATTTAGGGCTCCAGGACTTAATTTCATTGGTAGACCAATCCAGTACAGGATTGTGCAATTTTAACCAGGGCAACCCCAAAATTACTGGAGAAGGCAAATTATTTAATACTACCAAATCCAAATTCTCTTGATGAATACCATTAATAGTGAGGAGAAATTCACAGAACTTGTGAGTAACACTCTTCAAGGGAGAGCCATCAACAGAAACCACAGCAATAGGGGATGACAAAGGTTTAGGTTTTAATGTAAGTTTTTCCAAGAATCCCCCATCAATCACATTCAGAGTAGAACCACAATCCACAAATACCCGAAATTCAATTAATTCTTCCTGAGCAGCGGTAGTAGCAGATAGGAATACTCCCTTAGTATTTAAACAGGCTATACGTGCATGACTGACCATTTTTTTTTCTTTGTTCATACGAAGCACACAGTTCTTAATGAAATGACCAGAATTTCCGCAATAGAAGCACAAACCTCCAGAAAGCCTGCGGTCTTTTTCCTGAGAGCAGGGTGCCATTGCCCCAATCTCCATCGGCTCTCCTTTGTCAGCACAGACCCTCTCAAGACTCGGAGCTGACATGGCAGAGGATTTAATCTCATTAACCCTTGCACGCAGTCTCCTGTCCACTCGTATAGCTAATTGCATTGCCTCCTGCAAGTTTCCAGGTGTGGGATAAGCAATCAGCAAATCCTTAACCCTTTCACCTAGCCCTGCAAGAAACAAACTTTTCAAAGCTGAATCGTTCCACCCCACCTGGGCAGACCACCGACGGAAGTGAGAACAATATTTTTCCACATTACCTGATCCCTGCCTCAGATGTCTCAATTCAGACTCAGCAGATGAGACCCGATCTGGATCATCGTACAACAAACCCAAAGCAGAAAAAAAACTATCCACTGATCTAAAGCACGGATCACTAGGTTGGAGAGAAAAAGCCCATCCCTGAGGATCTTTGCGAAAAAGTGACATTATGAACCCTATGCGCTGTGATTCATCACAAGAGGATCTGGGTCTTAAACGAAAATACAATAAACAAGCATTTTTAAAAGAAAAAAAATCTTGTTGTTCACCAAAAAATAGATCAGGCAGACGTACCTTAGGCTCCACAAAATGTGCTCCAGAACAGCTACTCACGTGTTGTTGGAGCTCGGCCACCTCCAGAGAGAGTCCCTGCAAGCGTTGAGCCAAATCTTGAACCGAGACCATGATGGAAACTGGAGGTCTTTCCTTAGAGAAATTTTTTTTGGGCTGGACTTACTGTTATGATCTGCTACAAGCACTAAGAAAAGACAGGAGATTTGTCCCTTCAATAGAACTAAACTGGATCCCTACGATGTAACGAGGAACCTGATCCTGCGATCAGACCCGCTAAAGTCCTCAGCTAGTCTGTACGAAGACCTATAGATGCAAGGGAGGGATCCCTACAAGAACTAGGGACTGGAATAAAGTTGGACACCCCCTAGCAGAAATTGTAGCAGTAAAAGACAAACACACAACATAGAACATAGAGGTCAGAAGACCTAGCAAAACTAACAGAGAAAGGTAACAGAGCACCAAGCTAGCTCAAGAGTAGTAATTACAATGAAGTCCAGCAAGGCCAGGAGGGCGGAGCCGGATTAAATAGGCAAAAAAGGTCATGTGACCAGCAAACAAGAAAAAAAACAACAGGAGAGTTCTAACAATAGCTTCCGTCGCCCTTGCAGTTTTTCAGCAGCGTTTGCAGCTTCCGGCTCACAGACTGGTGTGTGATGTCCCCACGTGTTGGAACTCTACTCTGCAGATGTTGGGAAGGATTTGTGAGCAGAAGAGGGCAGTTGTTGAATAGCAGTATCAACAAGGTCGTCGCTATTCAGTTCAGACTTCACACATAAGACCTCAGGAGTGGACATGGATGTCTGACATATGTACCATCCTCCAAAACTTTGAGGACTCCACCAAGATGGTGAGCGGCGATGACGCCATAATTAGCATCACCGTCCCGCTTCTCTGTCTTCTGAAACGCTCTCTGCTCACAATCAAAGAGAATGCATTGCAGGCGGAGCACAATGAGATGGAGCAAGGAACCATACAGGGTGATTACACACAGACAAGCCTCATCTCATCCCAATGTGGATTGGATGACAATGAGGAAGAGGAGGAGGAGGAAGGACAGGAGGTAGTTTCATGCACAATAGACGGTACTACCTGCACAGCTGTCATACTGTCTGTTTAGCGTGGATGGCCAGAGGACAGAGAGGAGGAGGAGGAGAGCATGTTTAGTCATCCTCTTTGTGAGGACACGGAAGTCTTGTCTGTTAGTAGTCTGGCACGCATAGCTGAATTTATGTTGCGCTGTCTTTCCCATGACCCTCGAGTTCTCAAAATTTTGGGTGACAGCCATTACTGGTTGGTGACACTTCTAGACCCACGCTGCAAGGAGAACTTTTTATCTCTTATTCCTGAGGCAAACAGGTCTACAAAAATGAGGCTGTACCAGAAGGCCCTTGTTGCGGAACTATTAAAAAAATTCCCATCTGAAAATGCTGGCGGCAGAGGGCACACTTCGTTGGACAACCAAGGAGTACATTCGAGAGAGACAAAACTTCAATCCAGCAGAGGCAGGGAAACACTGTCAAAGTTCTGGGAGAGTTTTCTCAGACCCTCCCATCGGACAGGCCCTGAGGCGCGGGGTACTCTCACAAGGAGTGCAAAATTTGGGAAGATGCTGAGGGAGTACCTTATCTACCATACCAACGTCCTTCGTGATTCCGCTGTGCCTTATAATTATTGGGTATCCAAGCTGGATATGTGGAATGAACTGGCTCTCTATACTTTAGAGGTCCTGGCCTGCCCTGCCGTCAGCGTTTTATCAGAGAGGGTTTTTAGTGCCGCTGGTGGAATTATAACGGATAAGCGCATCCGCCTATCAACTGAAAATGCTGACAGGCTTACTCTTATAAAAACGAACAAGGGCTGGATTGGGCCAGACTTCTCAACACCACCGAATGATAGCAGTGTAACATAAACTCAAATCCAGTATCTTTTCTTGAAACGTGTATTCCCATGCACCTTTTCACACCCACACATGGGTATACGCTTCCTGATTTTGGCTATTTGCTCTTGTCCTCCTCCTTCTCCTCATCCTCCACCAGCATATCACCAGGGTGACCGTGGTCCATAATGCAACACCCACCTAATTTTTTTAAAGGGTGTTTATGATGCCCGTAAAAAAATTTTTTGATACAGTATGTTCATGTATACCCCCCAGGGGTAAATGTTTGTCAGCCCATACACTTAGTGAATCGGCATTACAAGTATAGGAGGCCCGCTTCTTTCTAATGGGAACATTTTTTATGAGGCACTCCTCTACGTCTCTTCCAAGGGGCATTGAAGTGCCTCCAAATTTTTGGCAGCCCTTGCATTCACTGCATAGGCCAACACTATGGGAGACTCTCTCCTTTCTAATGGGAATTTGTTGTTACTGTGGCCCTGCTCTATGTGTCTTTAAATTCTTAGTGGGGTTTTTCTTAACATTTTCAGCCGTTGGACTCACTGCATACCCTATAACTGTATAGCAGACTCTCTCCTTTCTAATGGGAACATGTCGTACTTGTTACTGTGGCCCTGATCTGTGTGTCTTTAAATTCTTAGTGGGGTTTTTTCAAAATTTTGGCAGCCGTGGAATCACAGCATGGGCATTACCACTTATAGGAGACCCGCTCCTTTATAATGGGAACATTTTTTTTACTGAGACCCGCCTCTATGTCTCTTCAAAGGGGTATTGGGTTGCATCCAAATTTTTGGCAGCCCTTGCAGTCACTGGATACGCAATAACAGTATAGGAGACCCACTTGTTAATAATGGGAACAACAAAGCATAGCCGGCTGATGGCTATCTAACAATAGCTAGGGCCGACTGCTGGCCTTTTAAGAATAGTAAGGGCCGTCTGATGTCCCTATAAAAATAGGCTTTATGACTTTCAGAGTCCCTGCATCATAAATAAAACAGAAAGTGTCTGATGATGTGTCACACACCACATTGCCAGCTAAGGTTGTAAAATGCTAAAATGACATTTCCCGGTGAATGCATTTGTCTTAAAAAAAAACAAAACAATAGGATCTTTCTTTAGTATAAAAAACAGCATCACCAATTTAACAACAATGTAATCACATTGTTCAGCTCATGCACCTCCTCCTCTATCTCCAAAATGACCACATCAGTCACAAGCTGACAGCACTGCAGCACTGCCTTGGCCAAGCAGCAACAGGCTGTGCAGAAGATAACATGCTTAATGCTTAATTGACAAACCGCCCAGTGCTGCAGAGTTATTGAAAGCTGTAACACAGCAGCCTGATCTGTGGCTCTCACCGCTGAACATACAGCCAGGCATGGTCATGTGTGACAATGGGCGGAACCTGGTGACGGAGAAATGACAGCCGGGATAGATATGATTTCCCTCTATGCCAGTCCTTTCACAGAGCTAAAGAATATGACTGTGGTGAAATACAACTCCCACTGAGAAGCTGTTACAGATTGAAAAACATTGTGCCCACCAGAGGATTTGATTCTGAGGGCTAACTTTCTCCCCCGCTCAAGAGCACCATTGCAGCTGCAAAGTTAGCGCTATCATGAACTTTCCTGAGGTAGAAGCCAGGGAACACCAGAGGATTCCCTGGTGGGACCGTCCAACCCTGCCGAGAAGCAGTCCTGGCTAAGAAAAGTGTGTGGAAAGGTTCCCGGACACTCTATGGCTGCTTTTTTACTGAGGTGGAAATCCACGCAAACACAGGGAGAACATACAAAGTCCTTGCAGATGTTGTCCTTGCTGGGATTAGAACCCAGGATCCCAGCGCTGCAAGTCTTCAGTGCTAACCACTGATCCAATGTGCTGCCGTTTACCCTCTAATATCTAACAGGCTGGAGAAACTTGCACCTGCTGCCACTCTATCTTCAGATCCTTTGTGAGAAAATGTATTTGGGCAGCCGCTCAGCCTACCAAATAAAATTCCTGAGAAGGAAATTGGGGATGACTTCGCTACTGGTACTGGGGGCAGTGCTAATCCCATGGCGTCGTACCATAGTTTGCTGGAAATATTCCAGGCTGGTAGGAGGCAAGCAAATTCCCCCAGAAAAGTACCAGCAGTAATGTTCAGGGACCCGCACTTGTAGAAGATGGAGACAACACCGGTAGAAATAGTGACGGCTGGGGACTGAGTATGGACACGAGGCATGAGGCATATGGTTGTGAAAAGCTTCTGCCTCCACGAGCCTAAAAGGCCACATTTCAAGTGCAAGCAGCTTTACAGGACTTCCTGTGAGAAATGACATGCAGGCTAGATAGGGTTTCTCTCTATGCCAGTCCTTTCACTGAGCTAAATACAACTGTCAGCAAAAAAAGTTGTGGACTGGCTCCATACTGTCCCTGGCCACATTCACCTGTCCACGTGTTTGAGGTTAGGCGGTCCTTCCCAGTAAGTGCACTGGGGAGGGCAAGGGTAATGTTGTGGGACCCGTGCTTGTGGAAGGCAGAGGCAATACCGGGAAATATAGTGGCGGCTGGGGACCAAGGTTGTGAAAAGCTTCTGCTTCCACGAGCTTAAAAGGCCATATTTCAAGTGCAAAAAGCTGCCCAGAAATCTGGTAGTAAAGATGAGCGGTGTTCGACTTGAACTGTTCGCCAGTCTCAAATTCGAGCTGTTTTGGGCGGTGTTCGAGCCGTTTGGCGAACACGAACGATTTGAAAAAAATTCGGCTGTTCGAGGTTATGTTCGATAACTTCGTGCAACAAAATCATAACTGGATTTTTTCTCAGTAATGATGAAAATTAATTTTAATACGTAGTTTGAGTGTACAGCGAGGCGGGGGGAGGGGCAGGGGATGGATCTCTGCAGGAATAATGAAGATCTCCATTTTTTTTTTCTCTTTCCCGCATTTACAGTGGGGAGGTGCAATCTGTCAGCCTATCAGCAGCGCACACACGGAGCGAAGTGCTTTTTTTCACACAAGCAAGGGCATGTGTCATTGGCAGTGTATGTCATATGTCCTTGCCCTATAATACCCAGCCATTTTCCCCGTCGCCACCATTTTCTCACTGCTGCAGCTGCGTGTTAGACGGCACCGCTGTTGCTGTGTGCGCTATACCTTGTTAATTTGAAGCCAATTTTCGCACAAATCTACAGATAGCTTGGGATTAGGGAATAGTTGTGATTGCAGTCCTTTTAAGGACTAGGTTACAGCATTTCCTATGACTTTTATCAGGCAGGTCTGTGCTCTTAAATAGATAGGTTGGGAGTAAAGACTAATTGTAATTGCAGTCCTTTTCAGGACTAAGTTAGATCAGTTCCTATCAGTTTTTGCCAGGCAGGTCTGTGCCAGTGCTGTGCAAGTTTTTTTCACAGCATTTGGCTAAATCTAGCAAAGCTAATCCTTTTTGGCCTATTGCAGAGTGTGTTAGTCAGTGGAGTAGCCTATCTGTGTTGCAAGCTACACCACCTGTGTATAGAATACCAATTGTTTTTACTGCACCTAGTGAAGTAAACCCTTTTGGGCATAGCATCATTCTATTAGTCCATCTATACTGACCTCCATAAGGTTGCAAATTGAATATCATTTTTTTCTGCATCTTGCTCTGAAAAAATATTTGGCCTTCTAGCAGTGTGTGGGACTTGTTCTATTAGTCCATCTATACTGACCTCCATCAGGTTGCAAATTGAATATAATATTTTTCTGCATCTAGCTCTGAAAAAATATTTGGGCTTCTAGCAGTGTGTGGGACTTGTTCTATTAGTCCATCTATACTGACCTCCATCAGGTTGCAAATTGAATATAATATTTTTCTGCATCTAGCTCTGAAAAAATATTTGGCCTTCTAGCAGTGTGTGGGACTTGTTCTATTAGTCCATCTATACTGACCTCCATCAGGTTGCAAATTGAATATAATTTTTTCTGCATCTACCTCTGAAAAAATATTTGGGCTTCTAGCTGTGTGTGGGACTTGTTCTATTAGTCCATCTATACTGACCTCCATCAGGTTGCAAATTGAATATAATTTTTTTTGCATCTACCTCTGAAAAAATATTTGGGCTTCTAGCTGTGTGTGGGACTTGTTCTATTAGTCCATCTATACTGACCTCCATCAGGTTGAAAATTGAATATAATATTTTTCTGCATTTAGCTCTGAAAAAATATTTGGCCTTCTAGCAGTGTGTGGGACTTGTTCTATTAGTCCATCTATACTGACCTCCATCAGGTTGCAAATTGAATATAATATTTTTCTGCATCTAGCTCTGAAAAAATATTTGGGCTTCTAGCAGTGTGTGGGACTTGTTCTATTAGTCCATCTATA
Organism: Phyllobates terribilis; assembly: GCF_046119375.1. Taxonomy (NCBI): domain Eukaryota; kingdom Metazoa; phylum Chordata; class Amphibia; order Anura; family Dendrobatidae; genus Phyllobates; species Phyllobates terribilis. Next base: position 380,492,099 of record NW_027362763.1, on the reverse strand, counting down.
CTGACCTCCATCACGTTGCAAATTGAATATAATTTTTTTCTGCATCTAGCTCTGAAAAAATATTTGGGCTTCTAGCTGTGTGTGGGACTTGATCTATTAGTTCATCTATACTGACCTCCATCAGGTTGCAAATTGAATATAATATTTTTCTGCATCTAGCTCTGAAAAAATATTTGGCCTTCTAGCAGTGTGTGGGACTTGTTCTATTAGTCCATCTATACTGACCTCCATCAGGTTGCAAATTGAATATAATTTTTTTCTGCATCTACCTCTGAAAAAATATTTGGGCTTCTAGCTGTGTGTGGGACTTGTTCTATTAGTCCATCTATACTGACCTCCATCAGGTTGCAAATTGAAAATAATTTTTTTCTGCATCTAGCTCTGAAAAAATATTTGGGCTTCTAGCTGTGTGTCGGACTTGTTCTATTAGTCCATCTATACTGACCTCCATCAGGTTGCAAACTGAATATAATTTTTTTCTGCATCTAACCCAGACAATAGTTTTGGCCTAATACCACAGTTTGGCCACTCAGCTCTACTTGGCTCCCATCCATAGTTTTTTTGTGCAAACAACTCCAGAGTTGTGAATTAGTTAACCACCAAAATGAGTGGAAAAGGGTCTGCTGCTGGTGAAAAGGGGAATAGGCGTGTTAGGAAGGGGAAAAAAGGTTGTGTCCGTGGAGTAGGTGTTAAAGCAACAGTAACATCTGCAGAAGAAAGACCATCTTCCAGCAAAACTAAAATGTCTACTTCTTTTAGCGGACAATGTGATAAGATCCCTTTCTTACTGCCACGCCAATCGCTACAAATTCCAAATGAGGCACAAAAACAGCAGGTGCTTCAACGGATATCAAGTGCTCCTTTAAGTGGGCTCTCCTCCACATCAACTTCAACATCACAAATACTCCAGTCCTCAGAGGTGTCACACCAATCGCACTTGCTTCCTCACAGCTCCCAAATCTCCTGCTGCCCATCTGAGTATGAGGTAGAACAGATGGTTGAGTCTGCAGAGCTGTTTACTCATACTATAGCCTGGGAATCAGAGGTCGGCTCCAGTGGTTCTGTGAATTCAGACGAGGAAATGATCAGCACTGATGCCCAGAATCTTTATGAGTCGGATCCAGGACCAGACGCAGAAGGTTCTGACCATAATGTAGACCCTCATTCCCAAACTGTAACTCCTGTTGGTGGAGACAATGAGGAAGACGATGATGAGACTCAAATAACTGATTGGAGCGACAACTTTAGTTTTTTGTCAGGGCAGGAACAGGTTGGCTCTGAGGACGACGGGTGTGATAACACACAGGGTGATGATGATGAGGTTGGAGATCCCACTTACTGTCAACCTACAGTCAGCCAAGAGATGTGGTTAGCAGAGGAGGTGGAGGAGGATGCTAGTGACGACGAGGTCAGGTTGCGCCTTCCTGGACAGAGACGTAGTACTGGAAGCACGTCAACAACTGCATCCTCAAACACAACTCTGCCTCTCACCACAAGTCAGGTCGCATGGGTGCTAAGCCTTGCATAGCCTGGGCATTTTTTCAGATCGATAAAGATGACCCAACTCGTGTTATCTGTAACATTTGTCAACAAAAGCTAAGTAGAGGCCAAAAAATACATAGTTTGAGTACTTCATGCATGAAGCATAAGTTGCAGTGGGAAGATCACTGTGCTACAATGCAGCCTAGCCGGCCGGGCCAACCACCGTCTGCCCCATCTTGTGCATCTGCAGCCTCTTCATCCTCTGTGACTGGGGGGACAGCAATCACACCTGTTTTGGGACGCAGACCTGCCACCTCTTTACCCGCAACAGCCAGCGTGATTGGCAGGTCATCATTTTCTTTGGAGGTGGTAACACCAGCTGGTGTTGAGCGCTGTCCGACATCGATAGCACCACCTTTGGATCAAGGCAACCTAACATGTCTGCCTGCATCTTCCTCACAGACTGGCAGTTTGCCGGGGACACCCTTATCAACCGCGTCTAAGCACAACAGCCAGCCCTCAGTCCCTCAGATGTGGACAAGTAAAAGACCATTTCCTCCTAGCCATGAGAAAGCTAAGAGGTTGAATTTCACCATCTGCAAGCACTTGGCTACAGAAATGCTGCCTTTCCGCCTGGTGGACACAGAGGATTTTCGAGACCTTATGTCCGTCGCAGTGCCCCAGTACCAGATGCCCAGTCGGCACTACTTCTCAAAGAAAGGTGTGCCTGCGCTCCACCAGCATGTCGCACACAACATCACCGCTTCTTTGAGAAACTCTGTGTGTGACAGGGTACATTTCACCACAGACACTTGGATGAGTAGGCATGGACAGGGGCGTTACATGTCGCTGACTGGCCACTGGGTAACTATGGTGACAGCAGGACAAGGGGCTGCTGTCCAAGTCTTGCCGTCCCCACGAGTTGTGCGTCAATCTTCTTTATGTCAAAGTTCCTCCACTGCTTCTGCCTCCTCAACATCGTCTCAGTCCTCCACCTGCACCCAAAGCCTGTCTGGTCATGCCACAAGCTTTCTAACTGCGCAGAAGGGATCCTGCACACCTCCTTACTATGCTGGCAGTAGGGCTCAACATCATCAGGCGGCTTTTACTTTGAAATGTCTGGGAAATGTGAGTCACACAGCTGAGGAGTTGTGGTCAGCTCTGGAGAACCAATTTCATGAATGGTTGTCTCCACTGGACCTGAAACCAGGGAAGGCCGTGTGCGACAATGCTGCAAACCTGGGTGCGGCCCTTCGCCGGGGCAATGTCACACACGTGCCTTGTATGGCTCACGTGTTGAACCTGGTTGTCCAGCAATTTTTAGCCCACTATCCCGGACTAGATGGCCTTCTGCAGAGGGCACGGTCGCTGTGTGCTCACTTCCGCCGTTCGCATCCCGCAGCTCAGCGACTTACATCTCTACAGTAGTCGTTGGGCCTGCCACTTCACCGGCTAAAATGCGATGTGCCTACCTGGTGGAATTCAACTCTGCACATGTTTCAGCGCATGTGGCAGCACCGAAAAGCCCTGGTGCAATACGTTCTGACGTATAGCCTGGGCCAACGGGATCCAGAGGTGGGGCAAATCACGCTGGAGGAGTGGTCTCAGATCAGGGACCTATGCAACCTTCTGCACAGTTTTGAAATGGCGACGAAGATGTTTAGTGGTGACGATGCCATTATCAGCATGACTATTCCGGTGATTTACATGCTGGAGCACATGTTAAACAGAATTCGGAGTCAGGTGTTGGCACAAGAGGAGGTGGAGGAAGTAGAGGAGGAGGAGTTGTATGCGGAAGAGCTAACATCTGCAAGGTCCAGACGGTCGGCAGCACCAAGGCGACAGGCATGTGAGGGTGGGGGAGATGGTTTTACCAGGACGCATGGTAGCAGCCAAACTAGTGAGGAAGGTGCAGGAGCCCAGGAAGAAGTGGAGGACGAACTGATGGAAGACTCATCAGATGAGGGAGACCTTGATCACATTTCTGTTGTGCGAGGTTGGGGGGAGAGGGCAGAGGAAGGAAGCATGATTGTTACCTCGCCACCAACACAACAGGGACTTGGTGCTCCTGGATGTGCAAGACACATGAGTGCCTTCTTGCTGCACTACCTGCAACATGACCCTCGAATTGGGAGAATTAGAAATAATCCTGACTACTGGGTTGCCACACTGTTAGATCCCCGGTACAAAAGTAAATTTGCAGAAATAATTCCTGCCATAGAAAGGGATGCACGCATGCAGGAGTATCAGTAGAGACTGTTGCAGAATCTTACATGTGCTTTTCCACAAAACACCAGTGGTGCACGTAGTGAATCTCACAGTTCCAACTTGCCAACCTTGGGACCGTCGAGTGTTCAGCACTCAAACCGTAACAGAAACACAGTATCTGCTGGTAACATCAATTTTGCGGAATCATTTCACCACTTTTTTAGCTCATCCTTTGCAAGGCCACAGGAGACAAGAAGTCTGACACATAGTCAACGCCTAGAGACGATGGTACAGGAGTATCTCCAAGTAAACATTGAAGCCATGACTGTGTCACTGGACCCTTGCTCTTTTTGGGCTTCCAATCTGGATAAATGGCCGGAGCTCGCCACTTACGCCTTGGAGATCTTGTCATGCCCCGCAGCCAGCGTTCTGTTTGAACGTGTGTTCAGCGCTGCTGGTGGTGTGCTGACAGATAAGCGCACGTGGCTCTCCACTGATAATGTAGACAGACTCACGTTCATAAAGATGAACAAATCATGGATCCGAAACAACATTTCTACCCCTGTCTCATCCTGGGGAGAGTAAAAGCTTGATGATTGGTTAAAATCACCTCACCAATCGTTTTAAGCTTTCAAATTACTAATCATGTTTATCTGTATCTTGGCTGGAAAATAATTTGGGCTTTGTAGCAGTGTGCAGTACTGATTCTATTAGGCCATCTATACTAAGCTCCACCAGATTTAAACTTAATAATCATTTTTAGCTGCATCTAGCCCGGAAAATAATTTTGGGGCTCCGAGATGCGCAAGACACATAAGTGCCTTCTTGCTGCACTACCTGCAACATGACCCTTAGATTGTCAGAATTCGAAGTAATCCTGACGACTGGGTTGCCACACTCTTAGATTCCCCACACTCTTCGATCAAGCTTTTCATTTTAATAAAGACCAAAAAAATGGTCATTTTTGAAATTATAAGCATTAGCAGGTTATTAGAAACTGAAATCAAACAGTTTTCAACTCAAAACTGTATTCTAGGTGATGATACATTTGCACATAGGACCCCTTGTTCGAAAGGAGCTTCTGAACTCTCTCGTCCATTGAATTTGTCAGGTTTTGGATGGTTTCTGCTTCAATTGTTTTGCATGAGGACAGAATACCCTCCCAGAGCTGTTGCTTAGATGTGAACTGCCTCCCGCCATCATAGACACTCCTTTTGATGATGCTCCAGAGGTTTTGAATGGGGTAGAGGTCAGGGAAGCATGGGGGTCACACCATAAGTTTGTCCCCTTTTATGCCCATATCAGCCAGAGATGCAGATGTGTTATGTGCAGCCCATGATTCCAGCCCAAAACATTACTCCACCTCCTCCTTGTTGGCGCTGTAGCCTTGTTTGCGTGGGGTGTCCATCAACCAGCCATCCTCCACTCCATCCATCTGGACCATCGAGCGTTGCACGGCACTCATCCGTGAACAAAACAGTTTTGAAATCAGTCTTCATGTAATGTTTGGCCCACTGGAGCCGTTTCTGCTTGTGTGCAGTGGATAGAGGAGGTCGACAGGATGGCGTACGCACAGCTGCAAACCTCTGAAGGACCCTGCATCTTGTTGCTCGGGGGACGTTGGAGGCACCAGCAGCTTCAAAAACTTGTCTGCTGCTATGACAAGGCTTTTTTGCCGCTGCTCTTTTAACCTGACGTAATTGCCTGGAGGAAAGAGTCCTCAATTTTCCCTTATCAGCACGCACACGTGTGTACTGAGAATTAGCTACATACTTCTTGATTGCCAAGACACTTCATCCTGATCATCGCACAATGTTGATTGTAGTCATGCCTTGACCTAAACACTCCACAATTTGTTGCTTCTCAGCAGCCGACGCATCCTTTTTCTTTCCCATTTTGGCAGAAAATGTAGGCTGCTTAATAATGTGGGACAGCCTTCTTAAGTAGTCTTGCCGTTCATTGGACACACCTGCCAAACTAATTAGCACAGGTGTCTGCAATTGCTTACAGTGATATAAAGAGCCCTGACACACATCACCATCAATGAGTTTAACTGACAAACAAACAAATTCTTCCCTTATCACTCCTAAACACTTTTTGCATAATAATTTGGAACACAGTGTACATGTGCTTTTCCACAAAACACCAGTGGTTCACGTCGTGAATCTTACAGTTCTAACTTGCCAACCATGGTCTGTATGGAGTTGTTCAATAAAGGGCCCAAAATTAAGATAACATAGACGGGAGAGGTCTCTATGAATAAGAATTCCTAAGAATTTGATACCCTGTGAGGGCCAGGCAAAGGGAAAGTTGGACTGGATGGAATCCTGTATGGATTTGGGGAGGGAGACATCGAGGGCCTCAGACTTCGCTGTATTGATTTTAAAATTTGACCATGTAACAAAGTGATCTATTTCAGCCATAACAGCAGGGATGTATATATGTGATTGAGTGATATATACTAGGACATCATCAGCAAATAGAGAGCACTTGTACTCGGTGCCTCCCACCTCAATCCACCTAATATTGGGGTTATGGCGAATTGATGAGAGCAGGTGCTCCGTCACTAGGATGTATAAGAGAGGGGACAGAGGACATCCCTGCCTTGTCCCATTGGTGATTATGAAAGGTGATGAAAATGTTCTGACGCGCCCCCTGGGCCTTGGGACATCCGGAGTCGGACCCTTTTTGGTGGATGCTGGTGGTTATAGTCTCCGTGGCGGCGACCCGGTTCCGTGGCTCAGGGCGGTCAAACCAGTGGCGGAACTATTTATGTGGTTTTGATGTTTAAATGTCCGACTACGCCACCTGTGGATTGCGGTCAGAGTGAACCGCCGCTGCAGGGCAGACCGCTGAGGCTGGTGTTGTGGGTGCAGCAGAGCGTAGCATAACTCCCCACGGGAGGAGTATAGCCTCAGGGCAGTGTACGCGGAGGATGGGGGTGATGGTGCAGGGCAGCAGCAGTAACGACACGTAGTCAGTGATGCAGTCCAGGGCCTTTCCTCACAGTTCCTATTATCCAGACCACTTCTGCAGGTAACGGCTGCCCACGTCGTACTGTGCTCACCAGGTGAGGGGCTCAGACAACTCCCAGATAACTTTGGAGCGCTTCACAGGACCCCCTTTGTGTGTCCTTTGTCTGGCCTTTCTTACCAACCCTTCAGTCCGGCTGCCTCGGGCCTCCTCTTGGTAAACTTTCGCCAGTTTCCCTGACCCTATGTGCTGCCCTCCTAGCGGGTGTAGCGAGGGGCTGCGCCACATAAAATGTCACAGCCTCCGGTTTCTAGCTGAGGGTCGTTTCCCGCCTCCACTAGTTTCGGGGACCGGTCTCCCCCTTTGGCCTGACCCCTCCACGCATGTGGATTCTGGCGTGCGGTGGCGACTCGCCCGTCCACACCCCTGGGATCCCTTCGTTCCTCATTCCTGGAGCCTTCTCCGCTCCTCTTCCTTCCTTCTCCCTCTTCCAGTCCTGGGCCTCTGTTACTAGGCCTGCCTCTGGAGCAGAGCTCATGCAGAGCCCCTGCTCCCTGTCACTTCTGCTCAGACTTCTCTGCACTGAACTAAGATGGTGCCCACCTTTTATACTCCCTTCTCAATTCACCCAGGAACTGCTTCCTCCCTGCTCCTGCACTACAGGGTTCCCCTTCCTCAGTGTTCCCTCCCCCCACTCCAGCCAGGGACAGGGACTGTCGTGCCCATCTCAGGGGCATATTGGTCGCCCTGCCCCACGGCAATGTGGTGTAATGCATGCAGGTGTCGGGGTCCTGATCCACACTCCATCCTTACCTGAGAGTGAGATATCACACCTCTGGGTGAGGTGCAATACCTCTGCAGCAACCGAGCCCTCGGGGTGCTACAGTTCCTTTTTTCTTCAGCCTACGTGACTCATTGCGATACAGGGCCGTGATTTTGGCTATAAAAGGGTCCCCTAGACCCCTACCCCAAGCTTTTTAAGAGAATAATATATGGCGTGCCAGGAGACTCTATGGAATGCTTTCTCAGCATCCAGCGAGAGTATCTAATTACAAATTTTTAACTGCATCTAGCCCAGGAAATACTTTGTGCCTAGTAGCAGTGTCTGCTAGTCAGCGGATTATCCCGGCTGTTAAGCAAGCTACACCACCTGTAGTTTGGACACTTAATTTTTTCAAAGGAAATGCTTCGGGACCACGGGATACTCAGTGAAGAGCATCAGGAGGCACCCCAAGGCATAGGGGCTGGGACTGGCGGTAGGACGCCTTGCGGTGGACAGCCGAGCTTGATCCTTATAAAAGCTTTTTAACTGCAGCAGCTTTAGTGGACGCTACTGGAGCTGGAATTACGCGGCTGCTGGCATGAGACTTGCCCTTCAATAGATCCTTGTAAAAGGATTTAAAGTGTATTCATTCAAATTAGAGAGACAATTTAAATTAAAAAGCTTAGAGCTGCCTCCACCACAGGGGGGCTCGCTCGACCCACCAGCGGACAGGCACCAGTATTGGGAGAGGGGGGCTGGCCGTCAGGGTCCACCGCGGCTCTGGCACAAACGGAGGTGGCACGGGCAGGAACGGACTGGCCGTGTCGGCTTCTCACTTTTTGGATTTTAGAAGGGCATGACATGCCTATATCTGTGTCTCCCCCTCCTTTTACTCCTCCACCTCTTTTCTTTTCGCATGACTATATGTACTTGTCACTTTTCCATGTGTTAGTTATGTCTTCTGAGCAGTTTGTCAGCTTTTGGACACCTTTGAAGGTGTTTTCTATGTGTTTCTATGTGTTTTTGTTTGCCTGCCATTGGTTTTAACGGTGTTCGAAGGTGTTCGACGAACAGTTCGATGAACAGTTCGGCGAACACAAGAGTGTTCGACGAACCGAACCGAACTCGAACACTACGGGGGTGGCTCAACACTATCTGGTAGTTTATTGTTGCGGCCTGTGGGTGGGTGGGTCGGTGGCTGACTGCATACTTGCACTTGCATTCCAAGTAACAGAAAACTAAGCAGATGGTGGCCTCTATCATCATCATGGCCTCACTTCGGCACTATGAACTCTCCTGAAGGAGAAGCTAGGGCCCGACGGAGGAGTCTCCGGTTCTTTGGTGGGCCCGTCCAACCTTGCTGAAAAGCAGCCCTGGCTGAGAAAAGTGTGGGGGAAGGTTCCCGGACTCTTTATGGCTGCTTTTTTAATGTGGATCGGCCATGCTTATGCATGTTATTTCTCAAACCGCATTACAGATCAGGCCATGGTCCAAATCTGTATTCAAGAAATTAAATGTGCAAAGAAAGATGTGTGTGTGTGTGTCAAAGCACCACCGACAAGGGTGAGTTGATGTTGGATGGGCTGCCATTGCTTCAGCAACAAGCTGCATTACAGGTCTTCCCGTGAGAAATGACATGCAGGCTAGATAGGGTTTCCCTCTATGCCAGTCCTTTCACCGAGCTAAATGCAACTGTAAGCAAAAAAAGTTGTGTACTGGCTCCTTACCATCCCTGGCCACATTCAACTGTCCACGTGTTTGTGGTTAGGCGGTCCTTCCCAGTAAGTGCACTGGGGAGGGCACGGGTAATGTTGTTGGACCCGTGCTTGTGGAAGGTGGAGGCGATACTGGGAAATATAGTGGCGGCTGGGGACCGAGTATGGACACCCGGATGCTGCTGTCATGAGGTTGTGAAAAGCTCCCGCTTCCATTAGCTTAATAGGCCACATTTCAAGTGCAAGCAGCTGTCAAAAATTTGGCAGTATAGTATTGCAGCCTGTGGGTGGGTGGGTGGCTGGCTGCCTGCATACTTGCTCTTGCATTCCAAGGAATGGGGTAGGGACAACTGAACGCTGCAGTGGGACAAGGATGTGGACGGTGATTGTTGCAAGTCTGCAACGACAGGTGCATGGTGGGAGGCATCTTCGCATGCGCCAAGGATCACTTCTGATGGGCACACTTTTAGGCAGTGACCTGGAAGTCAGAGATGCTTCCAGAGGTCTTCCCCATGCTGTTCCCATGTCTTTTCAGCACTGTATGCATGTGTCTGATGATGTGTCACACACCACATGGCCAGATAAGGTTGTAAAATGTTAAAATTACATTTCCTGGTGAATGCATTTGTCTTGGTTGAAAGCAATGCAAAAGTGCAAAAACGCATCAAAAACGCAACGTGTGAACATAGTCCAAGGTGTGGAGGAGTATTTTTTGTTTTGGTTATTTATTTTGCCTTCTATACAAGTCATTACCCTGGAAAGGATGTTCCTTAACATATTTCCCAGGAAAATCCATTTTGTTTTCTTTTTTTATGTTTTATTGTGAGTCCTTAAAAGTGGCGTAATACTCTGACAACGTTGTTAACAGGAGTTACCTGGGAGTCAGAAATGCTTCCAGGGGTCTTCCCCATGCTGTCCCCATGTCATTTGAGCACTGTTCCCATCGATTTGGGCAATTTTTAGGCCCTCTTCAGACCGCCGGGGGGAAAAGTGCTCGAGTTTCCCATAGACTTACATTGGGCTCGTTGCTCTGGTCGAGCACCCGAATATTCCAATTTGCTCGACCCGAGCAATGAGTACCCGAGCATTTTAGTGCTCGCTCATCACTACTTATATGTATTGGAATGCAGAAATCAACAAAGGTAATGAAAATTATGGGAAGTATAAGAGTTCTAAATTGTTTGATATCACATTTTTGGTAACAGACAATTTCTATATTGTAGTGTACAAGAAAAGTATAGTGTGATTCTATTTCTATTATGAACGTATCATCTGTCAGTGAATAAAATGTATATTAGTAACTTGGAACTTATAAGGTTAAACCCTCAAGAAGGATCCCACCCTTCAATAACTTTAACAGATACTCAGCACTCAAATAATAATTTGCACTTGTGATTATTGTATTAGGCAATCCAAAAAAATATGTGATACTTTCAAGACCTGTCTGAAACAAGATTGTGACCCATGTTGCCTGGTGCATAAATAGGGTTGCCAGGTGGGGCATGTGCCTCGGGCGCAGTTAGCAGGGGGTGTTGTCAGGTCAACTTGGCCATGAAGCAAAATTATGTTCTCGTATCATTCAGCAGTCTGAGGTGTTTGCCAGGGGTGGCATTTTGCCCCCTGGGTATGTGATTTGGCTAGGAGAACAGATAAAAGGCTGGTTCACATACTTTTGTCACTCACAGACTTGTGATATTAGATCATTTTCCTCAATAAAAAAAGTCTAATATATTTGACTAATTTGCGTGATTTGGTTCTCTTATTTATTTTTAGGACTTATGTGGTAAAGTTATGCAGAAATATGGAGAAGTCAGAAGGACTCTTATATTTTCATTGACCACAATGTATATGCATGTGGGAGCACAATCCTATATGCAGAGTATACAGGAATGAATCAAAGAAAAACAGAGAGCGAGTAATCAAAGACACAAAGGCACTTTCAATAATGTAAATTGGGTTAAAGGGAACCTGTCTTCAGGATTTTTCCATTTAACCTATGGCCACCACCTTTCAGTCCCATGTGACAGCATTCTATAATTATGTATATATGACTCCAAATCGCCCTGTAAAGCAAAAAAACCACTTTTTATTATACTTACCTACAGGGCGGTCCGGTCCAATGGGCGTTGGAATAGGCCCTAATTACCCCAAATACTTCCACCTTGATAAGTGCAGTCCACAGTTTTCTCTTAGCAGACATTGCCATATACTGGCCCTATGTGCCTCCCAGAATGTCTTGTTCTCTTCAAATAAGTAATGTCGGTACTACAGTTTAACACTGCAGATTCACTATACTCATTTTTTCCCTCAATCAATTGGTTCTAATTCACAAATTATAAAATCCCCAGGATTTGGGTGGGACCTGAATATTTATTATATTAACCCCTTAATGACCATGGGTCTTTCTGTTTTTGTGTTTTCATTTTTTGCTCCCCTTCTTCCCAGAGCCAGAACTTTTTTATTTTTTGGTCAATATGGCCGTGTGAGGGCTTATTATTTGTGGGACGAGTTGTACTTTTAAACACCATCACTGGTTTTACCATATCGTGTGCTAGAAAACAGGAAAAAAATTCCAAGTGCGGTGAAATTGCAAAAAAATGCAATTCCACAGTTGTTTTTTGGGTCATTTTTTTACCACGTTCACTGATTGCTAAAACTGACCTGCCATAATTATTCTCCAGGTCATTACGAGTTTGTAGATACCAAACATGTATAGGTTCTTTTTTATTTAAGTGGTGAAAAAAAAACCGAAAGTTTGCTATAAAAAAAAAAAAAAAAGGACGCCATTTTCCAAGGCCCGTAGTGTTTCCATTTTTCGGGATCTGGGGCCGGGTGAGGGCTTATTTTTTGCACGCCGGGCTGACATTTGTATTGATACTATTTTGGGGTAGATATGATGTTTTGATTGCCTGTTATTGCATTTTATTGCAATGTTGCAGTGACCAAAAAAATGTAAATCTGGCGTTTAGAATTTTTTCTCTCGTTACGCCGTTTACCGATCAGATTAATTCTTCTTTCATATTCATAGATCGGGTGATTCTGAACGCGGTGATACCAAATATGTGTATGTGGGGTTTTTTTTTTATTATTTTATTTTGAATGGGGCGAAAGGGGGGTGATTTAAACTTTTATATTTTTTTTATTTTTTTAATATTTTTAAAACATTTTTTTTACACTTGCTGCACGCTTCAATAGTCTCCATAGGAGACTAGAAGCAGCAGTTGTCTGATTGCTTCTACTGCATACAAGCGATGAGCAGATCGCTTGTATGCAGCCGAAATGCTCATGTGCTATGAGTGCCGTCCACTAGGTGGCGCTCATAGCAATTGAGACATGACAACCATAGGCGTCTGCTGCAGACCCAGGGTTGTCATGCCAACCCATCGATGACCCACGATCACGTGACAGGGTCACCGATGGGCGGGGCTTAGGACGCGCTTCCCGGAAGCGCGAGTTAAATGCCGCTGTCAGAGGTTGACAGCGGCATTTAACATGTTAACAGCAGCAGGTGGATCGCGATTCCACCTGCGGCTGTTGCGGGCACATGTTAGCTGTAATAATCAGCTGACATGTGCCCGGTTCAGTGCGGGCTCACCGCCGGAGCCCCCGCTGAACCGGCCTTTCCGACCAGGCGCGTAATATTACTGACCTGGTCGGAAAGGGGTTAAACACCATTATTTAAAATATATGATTTCTATGACTTAACGTGGTGATATTATATTTAGTATACAGCAAATACCAGTTCAAACAAGATTTTTTTTTCAAAACCTGAATAAGCCCCATAGGAAGTGCTGTCAAGTATAAGATTATCTAATCTCGTTTTATATCTAATGAACATGCTGGTCGTTTTGTAAAACATGAAGGGAATATAAATCAAATCTTTTCTTAACATTTCTCAAAGGAAAGTAACTTTACTGGAAGAAAACTAATCTGCTTTAAGAGTAACCATAGTGAATACATATCATCAAAGCTGTTTCTCTAGCCAGTTACCATGACTTAAAAATGTTTTGTCTTTGAATAAAAACACATGGCAATAATTACACTGCAAGGATATTCCGCTTCAACTATGGAGTAAATTAAACATGAAATAAAAAGTACATTGTGAGCATTCTAAGTAATATAATATAAATGGGATGGATGCAGAGGCGTAGCTAGGTGTTCAACTCGGGGGGAGGGGGTGGCGAAACATCTGAGTGGGCCCCTAACCTGGTAACCATGGGTACAACAACAGTTGTGAATCCTGACCTTGGATATACAGTGGTGGCCAAAAGTATTGGCACCCCTGCAATTCTGTCAGATAATACTCAGTTTCTTCCTGAAAATGATTGCAATCAAAATTCTTTGGTATTATTATCTTCATTTAATTTGTCTTCAATGAAAAAACACAAAAAGAATTGTCCTAAAGCCAAATTGGATATAATTCCACACCAAACCTAAAAAAGGGGGTGGACAAAAGTATTGGCACTGTTTGAAAAATCATGTGATGCTTCTCTAATTCGTGTAATTAACAGCACCTGTAACTTACTTGTGGCACCTAACAGGTGTTGGCAATAACTAAATCACACTTGCAGCCAGTTAACATGGATTAAAGTTGACTCATCCTCTATCCTGTGTTCTTGTGTGTACCACATTGAGCATGGAGAAAAGAAAGAAGACCAAAGAACTGTCTGAGGACTTGAGAAACCAAATTGTGAGGAAGCATGAGCAATCTCAAGGCTACAAGTCCATCTCCAAAGACCTGAATGTTCCTGTGTCTTCCATGCGCAGTGTCATCAAGAAGTTTAAAGCCCATGGCACTGTGGCTAACCTCCCTAGATGTGGACGGAAAAGAAAGATTGACGAGAGATTTCAACGCAAGATTGTGTGGATGGTGGATAAAGAACCTCGACTAACATCCTAAGAAGTTCAAGCTGCCCTGCAGTCCGAGGGTGCAACATTGTCAACCCGTACTATCCGTCGGCGTCTGAATGAAAAGGGACTGTATGGTAGGATACCCAGGAAGACCCCACTTCTTACCCCGAGACATAAAAAAGCCAGGCTGGAGTTTGCCAAAACTTACCTAAGAAAGCCTAAAACATTTTGGAAGAATGTTCTCTGGTCAGATGAGACAAAAGTAGAGCTTTTTGGGAAAAAGCATCAACATAGAGTGTACAGGAAAAAAAGAGGCATTCAAAGAAAAGAACACGGTCCCTACAGTCAAACATGGCGGAGGTTCCCTGATGTTTTGGGGTTGCTTTGCTGCCTCTGGCACTGGACTGCTTGACCATGTGCATGGCATTATGAAGTCTGAAGACTACCAACAAATTTTGCAGCATAATGTAGGGCCCAGTGTGAGAAAGCTGGGTCTCCCTCAGAGGTCATGGGTCTTCCAACAGGACAATGACCCAAAACACACTTCCAAAAGCACTATAAAATGGTTTGAGAGAAAGCACTAGAGACTTCTAAGGTGGCCAGCAATGAGTCCAGACCTGAATCCCATAGAACACCTGTGGAGAGATCTCAAAATGGCAGTTTGGAGAAGGCACCCTTCAAATATCAGGGACCTGGAGCAGTTTGCCAAAGAAGAATGGCTACAATTCCAGCAGAGCATGGTAAGAAACTCATTGATGGTTACCGGAAGCGGTTGTTCACAGTTATTTTGGCTAAAGGTTGTGCAACCAAGTATTAGGCTGAGGGTGCCAATACTTTTGTCTGGCCCATTTTTGGAGTTTTGTGTGAAATGATCAATGATTTGATTTTTGCTTCATTCTCTTTTGTGTTTTTTCCTTGCAAGCAAATTAAATGAAGATAATAATACCAAAGAATTTGTGATTGCAATCATTTTCAGGAAGAAACTGAGTATTATCTGACAGAATTGCAGGGGTGCCAATACTTTTGGCCACCACTGTAGAGGAACCTCAGCAGATGAACATTCTGTTACTGAAAATGAATTTCTACACAAAGATCAACACTGATATTACCACCATATGATAAGCAAATAGTGGTAGATACCAGATCTGACCATATAGTGGTAGATACCAGACCTGACCAGATAGTGGTAGATACCAGACCTGCAGACCATACAAGTAATTACAGTACAGGTATATATAGTAACTTAAAGCTGATGATCTTTCTGGTGGAGTAGTTCATTTTCCCGTCTTTTCCATCTGGCCCAGACCGACATGACAACTTCTTCCAGCCATGACTCGTCTGCAGAGAATACAACAAAAACACATTTGACTTCTCACATTTCCAGCCTCGTCCCCATCTATTTCCAGCCTATACAAACTCCTCATCGTGCTGATACCCAAATACTGAGCTACTGCTATAAAATGCGTCCCTATTACAGCACCAGCTGTGTGGTACAAAAACAGAGCTCCTCTTTCTGCCCTACATAATAGTGCCCACCACTGTGCCCCTTGTAAAGTAATAATGCCTCATTTGTGTCCTCTAGATCAGGGTTCCCCAACTTCAGTCCTCAAGGCCCATCAACAGATCATGTTTTCAGGAATTCCTTAGTATTGCACAGGTGATAATTACATCACATGCACAGGCAATAATTCCATCACCCGTACAGGCAATAATTCCATCACCCGTGCAACACTAAGGAAATCCTGAAAACATGATCTGTTGGTGGGCCTTGAGGACTGGAGTTTGGGAACACTGCTCTAGATTGTAAAATTGCTTCTTGAAAAGATTAATATCCAGTGCAAATTCCATAGAAAAGTGTCCACATTTTGCCCCTTTGGTGCCCCTATAACAATAATGCTTAAGTGCCCACTTATTTGTTTATTTTACTTACTTATATAGCACCATTAATTCCACAGCGCTTTGCAGACAATATTGGCACTATCCCCATCGGGGCTCACACTCTTTGGAGTGTGTGAGGAAACTGGAGAACCTGGAGGAAACCCACACAAACACAGGGAGAACATACAAACACCTTTCAGATGTTGTCCTGTCCAAGGTGGGATTTGAACCCAAGACCCTAGCGCTGCAATGCTGCAGTGCTAACCACTGAGCCACGGTGCTGCCCACTTGACATTTAATAATGTCCACTGGGTCCCCCAATATACAGCTCCTCTATATACAGTATAGCTCCCTTATACAGAGTATGATGTCCCCACAGCTCCCCTATTTACAGTATGATTAGCCCATAGCTCCCCTAAACACAATATAATGCCCCATAACTTCCCTATACACAGAACCACTGTCAGTACAGGAATGCAGCACCAGAACCACTATACTGTAGGTAAATGAATGCATTGCCAGAACCACCATCAGTAGATGAATACAGCACTAGAACCACACTTTTCCTCCTCTGCATATTGCCCACAAGATACTGTGCCTTCACATTAACATCCCTCATACACAATAAAAGTCCCTATAACCTTCTGTTCTATAAGGCGCTTACCTTTCCCACTTTGGCAGCAGGATGATGGCAGCAGCAGGGTGACAGCTACTGTAGGGAGCCAGTGGCAGAAAGTTGACTGCCTCAGCCGAGTTTAAGGATTAGTACATTTGTACACGATCAGGACCATGGTCAGTACATGAATCCATTACCAGATCCACTGTCAGTCCATGAATCCATACAGTGCCCCCACTTCTCCATATTGTCCCCAAAGCTCTCACCTCTCCATACTGTCCCCTCATACTTCCATCTCTACATACTGTGTCCCCAAAGCTCTCACCTCTCCATACTGTCTACTGTCCTGCCACGCTTCCATCTCTACATACTGTTCCTCCACTTCTTCATACTGTGCCCGCACTTCTCTATATTGTCCCCCACGCTCTCAGCTCTCCATACTGTCCACCATGCTCCCATCTCTACATACTGTTCCCCTACTTCTCCATACAATCCCCTCACACTCCCACTTCTCCATATGGTCCCCACACTCTCCCAATTCTCTATCCTGTACCCCCATTTCTCCATATTGTACACCCATTTCTCCATATGGTCCCTCCATGCTCCAATTTCTCCATAGGGTCCCCCCACACTCCCATCTCTCCATGATGTCCCTCACTCATCCATATTGTCCCCCACTTCTCCATACAATCCCACCACACTAACACTTATTCATATGGTCCTCAAATGCTCCCAATTCTCCATCCTGTTCCCCCATATTGTCCCCTATGCCCCCACCTCTCCATACTGTCCCTCCATTTCTTCATTTTGAAAACCCATTTCTCAATATGGATCCAACATGCTCCCATTTCTCCATACGGCCCCCCGCATTTCCATAATGTCCCCCACTTCTCCAAATGGTCACCCCACTCCTCCATATTGTCCCCATGCTCCCTTCTCTCCATACTGTCCTAACAATCCTACATATTGAGCATTATTGTAGGTGACCAAGAAAAAGGGACAGGCAACAGATTTAGTGTCCTCCTTGTGTCTTTTTCTTAAATGGATTTTCCATTTTATTGATTTTTTTACTTTACAGGCATGCTCAGTTAAAAAAAAAAGCAAAATTAGCATTACTTACCCCAAACCGCTCCAGTGCTGGTGCTGCTCTTTGTTACTGCCCAAGTCTTTGTTGATATGGCTGCAGTGGTGTTGTCACCTTTATGAGGTAGATGGCACAAGACAGTTGAGCTCAGTGATTGGCTGCAGCGGTCATGTGCTATAGTGGTGACTTCAATGCTGCAGCAATCTTCAGAAAGATGAGGGGCAAAGGGCTTACTTACAGGGTAAGTAAGGCTGATTTGTTATTTTTAGACCGACTATGCCTGTAAAATAAATAAAAAATGAAAGTTGAAACCCATTTAGAGTTAATCTTCTGATAAAAATATTTAAATCAAATCTAACAAAAAGCCATTATTTTCTCCAGCATATTGTAATAATTTGCAGTCATATTACATAGAGTTCTAATATATTCAAGCATACTATCTGGATATAATTTAAGTAATTGTCCCTGTTTGAAAATTATAACTATTAAAGAAATATGACCCCCATTGTATTTTATTTGGAACAAATATAGTCATCTGCATTTCTAAATATATTTATAGTTGGAGATATTATTTCACAGAAGGAAACAGAGCTTATGTTGATAATACATTTCAGGTAAAAGGTTACTTAACCTATAGTAAATGGCAGCTCTTCAATATTCATTAGGGGGTTGCATCCTTTTAAAACACATAATTCATGAATTTCTTTGGGAGCTTACAGCTGATTGACCTGTGATCTTATTTATTTCTATGACCTTGCTCATTTCTTTGAAAAAGAGAATGTGATAAGTCAAACCTAACATTAAAGTTCTTTTTTTTTTAATCAGATTAGATTTATAGTAAACCTGTCACCTCAGGAAATGCATTACAATGCTGCCCATCCAATTTATTGAAAGTGCGTCTATTGTGAGAAAATGAACTTATTTTCTCCTATGAGCCGCCGGCTTTCAGTCATAGGGACGTGCAAGGAAAGGCTAAAGTGACCACACTCCATATTGTGAGCGGCAACTGTAAGCACTTCCCGGCACTTCTTTTTAATAGTGCTCTCTTCACAGATGTGACGCGCCCTGGGCCTATGTGATGTAGCGTTGCGCACGCAGGGACTACCCGGAGCCGGATCTGATAGGGGTAGTAGTCTCGTGGCGGTGACCCGGTCCGTGCCCAGGGAGTCAGACTAAGTGGCGGTATATTAGCAGTAGATGTAGGACGACTACGCCACCCGTTGAATGCAGCTATGGAGCTGCCGCTGCAGGGCAAACCGCTGAGGCCGGTGGGAGGTTGGTGCAGCGTGGATGGTATAACCCCCAGCCGACGTGGATGATGGGGGTAGCAGGAATCACTCAGAGACGATACGGTGTAGTTCAGGGTCTTTACTGGTGACAAAGATAGACCCTCCCGGAGTACTGGCTAGTGGTCGGGGCCTGGTCAGTCCTTGAGCAGATGGGATCCCCCTTGGCCAGGCGGAGTTGTAGGCCTCCCCAACTAATTGTACTCTTCTGGCTACCTTGCTAGAGGCGGGTAAAGGTAGCCCACGTCCCTGAGTGTACCGTGTGGTGCTCACCCGTATGGTCGGTGACTCGGGGCCTTCTAGTAGCTTCCGCTCCACGACGGCGGTGCTGGTCCCACACGTGTGACCGAGCCTTCGGGTTTCTGGGCCAGAGGACCTGAAATCCCCTGCCGGTCGGTTTCTGCTGCTGGGTAGGAGTTAGTCCCCACAGCCTCGGACTCCGGGTCCGGTAAGAAATCTTCAATCAGGGCGAGCTCTACAGCTTCCAGCCCTGATCTTCTCTTAGCACGACTCCCACAGAGCTCCTGATCTTTCTTTCCTATCACTGCTTCTCGTCTTCTCTCTACTCTTCTCCCTAACCCTGCCTCAGCCCCAGGTTTATATAGGGGAAGTCCTTCCCCTCCCAGGACTGGGCAGGAGGTGTGGCATGCATAGGATTCCTGACCAAGAGACCTCGCACCTGCTCTCAGACATAACACTGCTGTTACTGTGGAAACCAGACCCCTGGGGTGCCACAGATGCACTACAAAGCAGACTGTCAGTCAACGTGCTGGAGCATGATTACAGCCGCTACCCCCAGTACTGTATAGTGAGTGGTGCTTTGAGAGGTAAAAGTGACCACTCCATGCACGCCTCCATGACTGAAAGCTGACGGCTCATGGGACGAAATAAGTTCATTTTCATCCAGTAGCTGCATTTTCAGTAAAATGTCAAGGCAGCATTATAATATTATTTACATGCAGATTAACTCTATATCTGCAGGTAAATAGCACTTTCTTAGGTACCATTTTCCCTTTAAGAGACAGGAAAAGCTATTAGGCCACTGTCACACCAGTATATGTGGTCAGTATTTTGTATCAGTATATGTAAGCCAAAATGAGGAGAACAACCTCCACAATAATTTAAGTGTTTATGTGTCTAAGTTCTAGTCTTGTTTTTGTTCTTACAGCATTTCCTTCCCTGGACCTAGACATCATGCGATCACCATGTTCTGGGAGGCAGGAGGAACTACTGCATCCTAACAGATGTAGAAAACTCTGCACTTCAAACAGAAGGCTGATGTTTCCCTGTGGGCTAATAATGCAGGGAAAATTAGCAATATAAAAATTAATATAAATGTTAACTCCTTACCGCTAATGTCAGCTTTCACCTTCCAGACAAAGCCCCATTTTTCAAATCTTACATGTCACTTTAAATGGTAATAACTTTTGAATGCTTCTTCCAATCACAGTGATAAATATTGTAAAATTGACAAAAATGTAGTAAAATTAGCAATTTTCTAAATTTAAATTGTTATGCCCTTATAACATATAGTCAAACCACTTAAAAAAAAATGTAATAGATAACATTATCCATATCTCTACTTTACATCAGCATCATTTTTGAAACATCATTTTGTTAGGATATTAGAAGGATTCAAAGTTTATCAGT